>NW_026989814.1:3177572-3813087 GCF_036321535.1 Camelus dromedarius
TTCCTGCAGTTTTCACTGTAAAACACAGTTGGACCTCGTACCTCCCCATATATATGTATGGATTGGAGTTTGCAACAGAGAAGAAACGTTGTGTTCCCAACAAGCTAGGTGAAGCACGGCTTTCACAAACACTTATCTCTCAGAACTGAGCATGTGGAGAGACTTTCGTCATCTAGCACAAAGGGAACGGTTTGCAGGAGAAAATTTACTCTGGATTCTCCGTCTGTTTCCTAGTGCCGGTTTGAAGTTCCTACAGTTTTCACTGTAAAACAGATTTGGAGCTCGTACCTCCCCATATATATGTATGGATTGGATATTGCAACTGAAAAGAAACTTTGTGTTCCCAACAAGCTAGGTGAAATACGGCTTTCACACACAATTATCTCTCAGAACTGAGCATTTGGAGAGTCGTTCGTTCATCTAGCACAAAGGGAACGGGTTGCAGGGGAAACATTTACTCTGTTTTCTCAGTCTGTTTCCTAGTGCCGGTTTGAAGTTCCTGCAGTTTTCACTGTAAACAGTGTTGGAGCTACTAGCTCCCCAAGTATATGTATGGAGGTGGGTTTGCAAATGAAAAGAAACTTTGTGTTCCCAACAAGCTAGGTGAAGTGCGGCTTTCACACACACTTATCTCTCAGAACTGAGCATGAGGAGAGACTTCCGTTCATCTAGCACAAAGGGAAGGGGTTGCAGGAAAAACTTTTACTCTGGTTTCTCAGTCTGTTTCCTAGTGCCGGTTTGAAGTTCCTGCATATTTCACTGTAAAACCGAGTTGGACCTTGTAGCTCCCCATATATATGTATGGAGTGGGGTTTGCAAGTGAAAAGAAACTTTGTGTTCCCAACTAGCTTGGTGAAGGACGACTTTCACACACAATTATCTCTCAGAACTGACCATGTGGAGAGACTTTCGTTCATCTAGCACAAAGGGAACGGTTTGAAGGAGAAACTTTTCTCTGTTTTCTCAGTCTGTTTCCTAATGCCGGTTTGAAATTCCTGCAGTTTTCACTGTAAAATCGATTTGGAGCTAGTAACACCCATATATATGTATGGAGTGGAGTTTGAACCTGAAAAGAAACTTTGTGTTCACAACAAGCTAGGTGAAGGACGGCTTTCACACACACTTATCTCTCAGAACTGAGCATGTGGAGAGACGTTAATTCATCTTGCACAAAGGAAAGGGTTGCAGGAGTTACTTTTACTCTGGTTTCTCACTCTGTTTCCTAGTGCCGTTTTTAAGTTCCTGCAGTTTTCACTGTAAAACCGCGTTGGAGCTCGTACCTCCCCAGATATATTTATGGAGTGGAATTCGCCAGTGAAAAGAAACTTTGTGTTCCCAACAAGCTAGGTGAAGGGCCTCTTTCACACACACTTATCTCTCAGAATTGAGCATGTGGAGAGACGTTCGTTCATCTAGCACAAAGGTAACGGTTTGCATGAGAAACTTTTAGTCTGGTTTCTCAGTCTGTTTCCTAGTGCCGGAATGAAGTTCTTCCAGTTTTCACTGTAAAACCGTGTTGGAGATTGTACCTCCCCTTATAAATGTATGGAGTGTTGTTTGAACTGAAAAGAAACTTTCTGTTCCCAACAAGCTAGGTGAAGGACGGCTTTCACACACACTTATCTCTCAGAACTGAGCATGTGGATAGACGTTCGTTCATCTAGCACAAATGGAACGGGTAGAAGGAGGAACTTTTTCTCTGGATTCTCAGTCTGTTTCCTAGTGCCGGTTTGAAGTTCCTGCTGTTTTCACTGTAAAACAGAGTTGGAGCTCGTACCTCCCCATATATATGTATGGATTGGAGTTTGCAACTGAAAAGAAACTTTGTGTTCCCAACAAGCTAGGTGAAGGACTTCTTTCACACACACTTATCTCCCAGATCTGAGCATGTGGAGAGGCGTTCGTTCATCTAGCCCAAAGGGAACGGGTTGCAGGAGAAACTTAACTGTGGTTTCTCAGACTGTTTCCTAGTGCCGGTTTGATGTTCCTGCAGTTTTCACTGTAAAACAGTTTTGGAGCTAGTACCTCCCCATATATATGTTTGGATTGGAGTGTGCAAGTGAAAAGATGCTTTGTTTTCCCAACAAGCTAGGTGAAGTACGGCTTTCACACACACTTATCTCACAAAACTTGGCATGTGGAGAGACGTTCGTTCATCAAGCACAAAAGGAACGGGTAGCTGGAGAAACTTTTACTCTGGTTTCTCAGTCTGATTCCTAGTTCCGGTTTGAAGTTCCTGCAGTTTTCACTGTAAAACAGAGTTGGAGATATTACCTCCCCATATATATGTATGGAGTGGTGTTTGCAACAGTAGAGAATCTTTGTGTTCCCAACAAGCTAGGTGAAAGACGGCTTTCACACACACTTATCTCTCAGAACTGAGCATGTGGAGAGACATTCGTTCATCTAGCACAAAGGGAACGGGTTGCAGGTGAAACTTTTACTCTGGTTTCTCAGTCTGTTTCCTACTGCCTGTTTGAAGTTCCTGCAGGTTTCACTGTAAAAAGGAGTTGGAGCTCGTACCTACCCATATATATGAATGGAGTGGAGTCTGCAACTTAAAAGAAAATTTGTGTTCCCAACAAGCTATATGAAGGACGGCTTTCAAACACACTTATCTCTCACAACTGAGCATGTGGAGAGACATTTGTTCACCTACCACAAAAGGAACGGGTTGCAGGAGAAAGTTTTACTGTGGTTTCTCAGTCTGTTTCCTACTGCCTGTTTGAAGTTCCTGTAGTTTTCACTGTAAAACCGTGTTGGAACTCGAACCTCCCCATATATATCTATGGAGTGGGGTTTGCAACTTAAAAGAAACTTTGTGTTCCCAACAAGCTAGGTGAAGGACGGCTTTCACACAAACTTATCTCTCAGAACTGAGCATGTGGAGAGACTTTCTTTCATCTAGCACAAAGGTAACGGGATGCAGGAGAAACATTTACTCTGGTTTCTCAATCTCTTTCCTAGTGCCGGTTGGAAGTTCCTGCAGTTTTCACTGTAAAACCGTGTTGGAGCTCGTACCTCCCCATATATTTGTATGGAGTGGAGTTTGCAAGTGAAAAGAAACTTTGTGTTCCCAACAATCTAGGTGAAGTACGGCTTTCACACACACTTTTCTCTCAGAACTGAGCATGTGGAGAGACGTTCGTTCATCTAGCACAAAGGGAACGGGTTGCATGTGAAACTTTTACTCTGGTTTCTCAGTCTGTTTCCTAGTGCCGGATTGAAGTTCTAGCAGTTTTCACTGTAAAAACGAGTTGGAGCTTGTACCTCCTCATATATCTGTATGGAGTGGTGTTTGCTACTGAAAAGAATCTTTGTGTTCCCAACAAGCTATATGAAGGGCGGCTTTCACACACACTTATCTCTCAGAACTGAGCATGTGGAGAGACATTCGTTCATCTAGCACAAAGGGAACGGTTTGCAGGAGAAACTTTTACTCTTTTTTCTCAGTCTATTTCCTACTGCGGGTTGAAGTTCCTGCAGAATTCACTGTAAAACCGATTTGGAACTCTTACCTACCCATATATATATATGGAGTGGAGTTTTCAACTGAAAAGGAACTTTCTGATCCCAACAAGCTAGGTGAAGGACGGCTTTCACACACACTTATCTCTCAGAACTGAGCATGTGGAGAGACGTTCGTTCATCTAGCACAAAGGGAACGGGATGCAGGAGAAACATTTACTCTGGTTTCTCTTTCTGTTTCCTAGTGCCGTTATGAAGTTCCTGCAGTTTTCACTGTAAAACAGAGTTGGAGCTCTTACGTCCCCATATATATGTATGGATTGGAGTTTAGAACTGAGAAGAAACTTTGTGTTCCCAACAAGCTAGGTGAAGGACGGCTTTCACAAACAATTATCTCTCAGAACTGAGCATGTGGAGAGACGTTCGTTCATCTAGCACAAAGGGAACGGGTTGCAGGAGAAACTTTACTCTGGTTTTTCAGTCTGATTCCTACTGCCGGTTGGAAGTTCCTGCAATTTTCACTGTAAAACAGAGTTTGAGATAGTACCTCCCCATATATATGTATGGATTGGTGTTTGCAACTGTAAAGAAACTTTGTGTTCCCAACAAGCTAAATGAAGAACGACTTTCACACACTCTTTTCTCTCAGAACTGAGCATGTGGAGAGACTTTCGTTCATCTAGCACAAAGGAACGGGTTGCAGGAGAAACTTTTACTCTGGTTCTCATTCTTTTTCCTAGAGCCGGTTTGAAGTTACTGCAGTTTTCACTGTAAAACCGAGTTGGAGCTCGTACCTCCCCATATATATGTATGGAGTGGAGTTTGAAAGTGAAAAGAAACTTTGTGTTACCAACAAAAAAGTTGAAGGACGGCTTTCAAACACACTTATCTCTCAGAACTGAGCATGTGGAGAGACTTTCGTGATCTAGCACAAAAGGAACGGTTTGCAGGAGAAATTTTCCTCTGGATTCTCAGTCTGTTTCCAAGTGCCGGTTTGAAGTTCCTGCAGTTTTCACTGTAAAACCGAGTTGGAGCTACTAGCTCCCCAAGTATATGTATGGAGTGGGGTTTGCAATTGAAAAGAAACTTTGTGTTCCCAAAAAGCTAGGTGAAGGGCGGCTTTCACACACACCTATCTCTCAGAACTGAGCATGTGGAGAGACGTTCGTTCATCTAGCACAAAGGAAACAGGTTGCAGGTGAAACTTTTACCCTGGTTTCTCAGTCTGTTTCCTAGTCCCGGTTTGAAGTTCCTGCATTTTTCACTGTAAAACCGAGTTGGAACTAGTATCTCCCCATGTATATGTATGGAGTTGGGTTTGCAAGTGAAAAGAAACTTTGTGTTCCCAACAAGCTAGGTGAAATACGGCTTTCACACACAATTATCTATCCGAAATGAGCATGTGGAGAGACGTTCGTTCATCTAGCAAAAAGGGAACGGGTTGCAGGGGAAACTTTTACTCTGGTTTCTCAGTCTGTTTCCTAGTGCCGGTTTGAACTTCCTGCAGTTTTCACTGTAAAACCGAGTTGGAGCTACTAGCTCCCCAATTATATGTATGGAGTGGTGTTTGCAACTGAAAAGAAACTTTGTGTTCCCAACAAGCTAGGTGAAGGACGGCTTTCACACACATTTTACTCTCAGAAATGAGCATGTGGAGAGACGTTCGTTCATCTAGCACAAATGGAACGGTTTGAAGGAGGAACTTTTACTCTGATTTCTCAGTCTGTTTCCTAGTGCCGGTTTGAAGTTCCTGCAGTTTTCACTGTAAAACAGAGTTGGAACTCGTACCTCCCCATATATATGTATGGATTGGAGTTTGCAACTGAAAAAAAACTTTGTGTTCCCAACAAGCTAGGTGAAGGAATTCGTCACACACACTTATCTCCCAGATCTGAGCATGTGGAGAGGGGTTCGTCCATCTAGCCCAAAGGGAACGGGATGCAGGAGAAACTTTACTCTGGTTTCTCAGTCTGTTTCCTAGTGCCGGTTTGAGGTTCCTGCAGTTTTCAATGTAAAACAGATTTGGACCTCGTACCTCCCCATATTGATGTATGGAGTGGAGTTTACAACTGAGAAGAAACTTTGTGTTCCCAACAAGCTAGGTGAAGGACGGCTTACACAAACCCTTATCTCTCAGAACTGAGCATGTGGAGAGACTTTCGTCATCTAGCACAAAGTGAACGGTTTGCAGGAGAAATTTTACTCTGGATTCTCGGTCTGTTTCTTAGTGCCTGGTTGAAGTTCCTACAGTTTTCACTCTAAAAACGATTTGGAGCTCGTACCTCCCCATATATATGTATGGATTGGAGTTTGCAACTGAAAAGAAACTTTGTGTTCCCAACAAGCTAGGTGAAGGGCGGCTTTCACACACACCTATCTCTCAGAACTGAGCATGTGGAGAGACGTTCGTTCATCTAGCACAAAGGAAACGGGTTGCAGGTGAAACTTTTACTCTGGTTTCTCAGTCTGTTTCCTAGTGCCGGTTTGAAGTTCCTGCATTTTTCACTGTAAAACCGAGTTGGAGCTAGTAGCTCCCCATGTATATGTATGGAGTTGGGTTTGCAAGTGAAAAGAAACTTTGTGTTCCCAACAAGCTAGGTGAAATACGGCTTTCACACACAATTATCTATCCGAAATTAGCATGTGGAGAGACGTTCGTTCATCTAGCACAAAGGGAACGGGTTGAAGGGGAAATTTTAGTCTGGTTTCTCAGTCTGTTTCCTAGTGTCGGTTTGAAGTTCCTGCATTTTTCACTGTAAAACCGAGTTGGAGCTAGTAGCTGCCCATGTATATGTATGGATTTGGGTTTGCAAGTGAAAAGAAACTTTGTGTTCCCAACAAGCTAGGTGAAATATGGCTTTCACACACAATTATCTCTCAGAACTGAGCATGAGGAGAGACGTTCGTTCATCTAGCACAAAGGGAACGGGTTGCAGGAAAAACTTTTACTCTTGTTTCTCAGTCTGTTTCCTAGTGCCGGTTTGAAGATCCTGCATTTTTCACTGTAAAACCGAGTTTTATCTAGTAGCTCCCCAAGTATATGTATGGAGTGGTGTTTGCAAGTGAAAAGAAACTTTGTGTTCCCAACAAGCTAGGTGAAGGGCGGCTTTCACACACACTTATCTCTCAGAACTGAGCATGTGGAGAGACGTTCGTTCATCTAGCACAAAGGGAACGGGTTGCAGGGGAAACTTTTACTCTGGTTTCTCAGTCTGTTTCCTAGTGCCTGTTTGAAGTTCCTTCAGTTTTCACTGTAAAACCGTGTTGGAGCTACTAGCTCCCCAATTATATGTATGGAGTGGGGTTTGCAACTGAAAAGAAACTTTGTGTTCCCAACAAGCTAGGTGAAGGACGGCTTTCACACACATTTTACTCTCAGAAATGAGCATGTGGAGAGACGTTCGTTCATCTAGCACAAATGGAACGTGTTGAAGGAGGAACTTTTACTCTGATTTCTCAGTCTGTTTCCTAGTGCCGGTTTGAATTTCCTGCAGTTTTCACTGTAAAACAGAGTTGGAACTCGTACCTCCCCATATATATGTATGGATTGGAGTTTGCAACTGAAAAAAAACTTTGTGTTCCCAACAAGCTAGGTGAAGGAATTCGTCACACACACTTATCTCCAGATCTGAGCATGTGGAGAGGCGTTCGTTCATCTAGCCCAAAGGGAACGGGATGCAGGAGAAACTTTACTCTGGTTTCTCAGTCTGTTTCCTAGTGCCGGTTTGAGGTTCCTGCAGTTTTCAATGTAAAACAGAGTTGGACCTCGTACCTCCCCATATAGATGTATGGAGTGGAGTTTACAACTGAGAAGAAACTTTGTGTTCCCAACAAGCTGGGTGAAGGACGGCTTTCACAAACACTTATCTCTCAGAACTGAGCATGTGGAGAGACTTTCGTCATCTAGCACAAAGTGAACGGTTTGCAGGAGAAATTTTACTCTCGATTCTCCGTCTGTTTCCTAGTGCCTGGTTGAAGTTCCTACAGTTTTCACTCTAAAACCGATTTGGAGCTCGTACCTCCCCATATATATGTATGGATTGGAGTTTGCAACTGAAAAGAAACTTTGTGATCCCAACAAGCTAGGTGAAATACGGCTTTCACACACAATTATCTCTCAGAACTGAGCATGTGGAGAGACGTTCGTTCATCTAGCACAAAGGGAACGGGTTGCAGGGGAAACTTTTACTCTGGTTTCTCAGTCTGTTTCCTAGTGCCGGTTTGAGTTTCCTACAGTTTTCAGTGTAAAACCGAGTTGGAGCTACAAGCTCCCCAAGTATATGTATGGAGTGGAGTTTGAACCTGAAAAGAAACTTTGTGTTCACAACAAGCTAGGTGAAGGACGGCTTTCACACACAATTATCTCTCAGAACTGAGCATGTGGAGAGACGTTAATTCATCTTGCACAAAGGAAAGGTTTTCAGGGGTAACTTTTACTCTGGTTACTCAGTCTGTTTCCTAGTGCCGTTTTTAAGTTCCTGCAGTTTTCACTGTAAAATCGAGTTGGAGCTAGTACCTCCAAATATATATGTATGGATTGGAGTTTGCAACTGAAAAGAAACTTTGTGTTCCCAACAAGCCAGGTGAAGGACTTCTTTCACACACACTTATCTCCCAGATCTGAGCATGTGGAGAGGCGTTCGTTCATCTAGCCCAAAGGGAACTGTTTGCAGGAGAAACTTAACTGTGGTTTCTCAGACTGTTTCCTAGTGCCGGTTTGATGTTCCTGCAGTTTTCACTGTAAAACAGATTTGGAGCTAGTACCTCCCCATATATATGTATGGATTGGAGTTTGCAAGTGAAAAGATGCTTTGTTTTCCCAACAAGCTAGGTGAAGTACGGCTTTCACACACACTTATCTCACAGAACTGGGCATGTGGAAAGACGTTCGTTCATCTAGCACAAAAGGAACGTGTTGCTGGAGAAACTTTTACTCTGGTTTCTTAGTCTGATTCCCAGTTCCGGTTTGAAGTTCCTGCAGTTTTCACTGTAAAACAGAGTTGGAGATATTACCTCCCCATATATATGTATGGAGTGGTGTTTGCAACTGTAGAGAATCTTTGTGTTCCCAACAAGCTGGGTGAAAGAAGGCTTTCACACAAACTTATCTCTCAGAACTGAGCATGTGGAGAGACTTTCATTCATCTAGCACAATGGGACGGGTTGCAGGAGAAACATATACTCTGGTTTCTCAGTCTGTTTCCTAGTGCCGGTTTGAAGTTCCTGCAGTTTTCAGTGTAAAATGGAGTTGGTGCTAGTACCTCCATATATATGTATGGATTGGAGTTTGCAACTGAATAGAAACTTTGTGTTCCCAACAAGCTATTTTAAGGACGGCTTTCACACACACTTATCTCTCAGAACTGAGCATGTGGAGAGACATTCGTTCGTCTAGCACAAAGGGAACGGATTGCAGGTGAAAATTTTACTCTGGTGTCTCAGTCTGTTTCCTAATGCCTGTTTGAAGTTCCTGCAGTTTTCACTGTAAAAACGAGTTGGAGCTCGTACCTACCCATATATATGAATGGAGTGGAGTCTGCAACTTAAAAGAAAATTTGTGTTCCCAACAAGCTATATGAAGGACGGCTTTCAAACACAATTATCTCTCACAACTGAGCATGTGGAGAGACATTCGTTCATCTACCAAAAAAAGGAACGTGTTGCAGGAGAAAGTTTTACTCTGGTTTCTCAGTCTGTTTCCAACTGCCTGTATGAAGTTCCTGTAGATTTCACTGTAAAACCGTGTTGGAACTCGAACCTCCCCATATATATCTATGGAGTGGAGTTTGCAAATTAAAAGAAACTTTGTGTTCCCAACAAGCTAGGTGAAGGACGGCTTTCACACACACTTATCTCTCAGAACTGAGCATGTGGATGGACTTTCGTTCATCTAGCACAAAGGTAACGGGATGCAGGAGAAACATTTACTCTGGTTTCTCAATCTGTTTCTTAGCGCCAATTGGAAGTTCCTGCAGTTTTCACTGTAAAACCGTGTTGGAGCTCGTACCTCCCCATATATACGTATGGAGTGGAGTTTGCAAGTGAAAAGAAACTTTGTGTTCCCAACAAGCTAGGTGAAGGACGGCTTTCACACACACTTTTCTCTCAGACCTGAGCATGTGGAGAGACGTTCGTTCATCTAGCACAAAGGGAACGGGTTGCATGTGAAACTTTTACTCTGGATTCTCAGTCTGTTTCCTAGTGCCAGTTAGAAGTTCCTGCCGTTTTCACTGTAAAACAGATTTGGAGAACGTACCTCCCCATATATATATATGGAGTGGAGTTTGCAACTGAAAAGAATCTTTCTATTACCAAAAATCTAGGTGAAGTACGGCTTTCAAACACACATATCTCTCAGAACTGAGCATGTGGAGGGACGTTCGTTCATCTAGAACAAAAGAAACGGGTTGCAGGAGAAACTTTTACTCAGTTTTCTCAGTCTGTTTCCTAGTGCTGGTTTGAAGTTCCTGCAGTTTTCAATGTAAAATCGAGGTGGAGCTAGTACCTCCCCATATATATGTATGGAGTGGCGTTTGCAACTGAAAAGAATATTTGTTTCCCAACAAGCTAGGTGAAGGACGGCTTTCACACACATTTATCTCTCAGAACTGAGCATGTGGAGAGACGTTCGTTCATCTAGCACAAAGGGATCGGGTTGCTGGAGAAACTTTTACTCTGGATTCTAAGTCTGTTTCCTAGTGCCGGTTTGAAGTTCCTGCAGTTTGCACTGTAAAACCGTGTTGGTGCTAGTACCTCCCCATATATATGTATGGAGTGGAGTTTGCAACTGAAAAGAAACTTTGTGTTCCCAAAAAGCTAGGTGAAGTCGGCTTTCACACACACTTATCTCTCACAACTGAGCATGTGGAGAGACGTTCGTTCACCTAGCACAAAGGGAACGGGTTACCGGAGAAACTTTTACTCTGGTTTCTCAGTGTGTTTCCTAGTGCCGGTTTGAAGTTTCTGCAGTTTGCATTCTAAAACCGAGTTTTAGCTAGTACCTCCCCATATATATGTATGGAGGGGAGTTTGCAATTTAAAAGAAACTTTGTATTCCCAACAAGCCCGTTGAAGGACGGCATTCACACACACATATCACTCAGAACTGAGCATGTGGGGAGACGTTCGTTCATCTAGCAAAAAGAACGGGATGAAGGAGATACTCTTACTCTGGTTTCTCAGTCTATTTCCTAGTCCCGGTTTGAATTTCCTGCAGTTTTCACTGTAAAACAGATTTGGAGATCGTACCACCCCATATATGTATATGGAGTGTAGTTTGCAAGTGAAAAGAAACTTTGTGTTCCCAACATGCTAGATGAAGTTCGGCTTTCACACAAACTTATCTCTCAGAACTGAGCATGTGGAGAGACTTTCGTTCATCTAGCAAAAAAGGAACGGGTGGCAGGAGAAACTTTTATTCTGGTTTCTCAGTCTGTTTCCTACTGCCGGTTTGAAGTTCCTGCAGTTTGCACTGTAAAACCGATTTGGAGCTCGTACCTCCCCATATATATGTAAGGGGTGGGGTTTTCAAGTGAAAAAAAAATTAGTGTTGCCAACAAGCAAGGTGAAGACGGCTTTCACACACACTTATCTGTCAGAACTGAGCATGTGGAGAGACGTTCGTTCATGAAGCACAAAGGGAACGGGTTGCAGGAGAAAATTTTACTCTGGTTTCTCAGTCAGTTTCCTAGTGCCGGTTTGTAGTTCCTGCAGTTTTCACTGTAAAACCGAGTTGGAGCTAGTACCTACCCATATATATGTATGCAGTGGAGATTGCAAGTGAAAATAAACTTTGTGTTCCCAACAATCTAGGTGAAGGACGGCTTTAACACACACTTATCTCTCAGAACTGAGCATGTGGAGAGATGTTCGTTCATCTAGCACATAGGAAACGGGTTGCAAGAGAAACATTTACTCTGGTTTCTCAGTCTGTTTCCTAGTGACGGTTTGAATTTCCTGCAGTTTTCACTGTAAAGCAGAGTTGAAGCTCGTAAATACCCATATATATGTATGGAGTGGATTTAGCAATTGAAAAGAAACTTTGTCTTCCCAACAAGCTAGGTGAAGGACGGCTTTCACACACACTTATCTCTCAGAACTGAGCATGTGGAGAGACGTTCGTTCATCTAGCAAAAAGGGAATGGTTTGCAGGAGAAAATTTACTCTGGATTCTCAGTCTGTTTCCTAGTGCCGGTTTTAATTTCCTGCAGTTTTCACTGTAAAACCGAGTTGGAGCTCGTACCTCCCCATATATATGTATGGACTGGTGTTTGCAAGTGAAAAGAAACTTTGAGTTCCCAACAAGCTTGGTGAATGACGGCTTTCACACACACTTATCTCTTAGAACTGAGCATGTGGAGAGACTTTCGTTCATCTAGCACAAAGGAAACGGTTTGCAAGTGGAACATATACTCTGGTTTCTCAGTCTGTTTCCTAGTGCCGTTTTGAAGTTCCTGCAGTTTTCACTGTAAAACGGAGTTGGAGCTATTACCTCCCCATATATATCTATGGAGTGGAGTTTGCAACTGAAAAGAAACTTTGTGTTCCCAACAAGCTGGCTGAAATACGGATTTCACACACAATTAACTCTCAGAACTGAGCATGTGGAGAGACGTTCGTTCATCTAGCACAAAGGGAACGGGTTGCAGGAGAAAGTTTTCCTCTGGTTTCTCAGTCTGTTTCCTAGTGCCGGTTTGAAGTTCCTGCATTTTTCACTGTAAAGCAGCTTTGGAGCTAGTAGCTCCCCAAATATATGTATGGAGTGGTGTTTGCAACTGAAAAGAAACTTTGTGTTCCCAACAAGCTATGTGAAGGACGGCTTTCAAACACACATATCTCTCAGAACTGAGCATGTGGAGAGACGTTCGTTCATCTAGGACAAAAGGAACGGTTTGCAGGAGAAACATTTACTCTGGTTTCTCAATCTGTTTCCTAGTGCCGGTTTGAATTTCCTGCAGTTTTCACTGTAAAACAGAGGTGGAGCTCGTAACTCCCCATATATATGAATGGAGTGGAGTTTGCAAGTGAAAATAAACTTTGTGTTCCCAACAAGCTAGGTGAAGTACGGCTTTCACACACACTTATCTCTCAGAACTGAGCATGTGGAGAGACGTTCGTTCATCTAGCAAAAAAGGAACGGGTTGCAGGAGAAACTCTTACTCTGGTTTCTCAGTCTGTTTCCTAGTGCCAGTTAGAAGTTCCTGCCGTTTTCACTGTAAAACAGATTTGGAGAACGTACCTCCCCATATATATATATGGAGTGGAGTTTGCAACTGAAAAGAATCTTTCTTTTACCAAAATTCTAGGTGAAGTACGGCTTTCAAACACACATATCTCTCAGAACTGAGCATGTGGAGGGACGTTCGTTCATCTAGAACAAAAGGAACGGGTTGCAGGAGAAACTTTTACTCTGGATTCTAAGTCTGTTTCCTAGTGCCGGTTTGAAGTTCCTGCAGTTTGCACTGTAAAACCGTGTTGGAGCTAGTACCTCCCCATATATATGTATGGAGTGGAGTTTGCAACTGAAAAGAAACTTTGTGTTCCCAAAAAGCTAGGTGAAGTCGGCTTTCACACACACTTATCTCTCACAACTGAGCATGTGGAGAGACGTTCGTTCACCTAGCACAAAGGGAACGGGTTACCGGAGAAACTTTTACTCTGATTTCTCATTCTGTTTCCTAGTGCCGGTTTGAAGTTTCTGCAGTTTGCATTCTAAAACCGAGTTTTAGCTAGTACCTCCCCATATATATGTATGGAGGGGAGTTTGCAATTTAAAAGAAACTTTGTATTCCCAACAAGCCCGTTGAAGGACGGCATTCACACACACATATCACTCAGAACTGAGCATGTGGGGAGACGTTCGTTCATCTAGCAAAAAGAACGGGATGAAGGAGATACTCTTACTCTGGTTTCTCAGTCTATTTCCTAGTCCCGGTTTGAATTTCCTGCAGTTTTCACTGTAAAACAGATTTGGAGATCGTACCACCCCATATATGTATATGGAGTGTAGTTTGCAAGTGAAAAGAAACTTTGTGTTCCCAACATGCTAGGTGAAGTTCGGCTTTCACACAAACTTATCTCTCAGAACTGAGCATGTGGAGAGACTTTCGTTCATCTAGCAAAAAAGGAACGGGTTGCAGGAGAAACTTTTATTCTGGTTTCTCAGTCTGTTTCCTACTGCCGGTTTGAAGTTCCTGCAGTTTGCACTGTAAAACCGATTTGGAGCTCGTACCTCCCCATATATATGTAAGGGGTGGGGTTTTCAAGTGAAAAAAAAATTAGTGTTGCCAACAAGCTAGGTGAAGACGGCTTTCACACACACTTATCTCTCAGAACTGAGCATGTGGAGAGACGTTCGTTCATCTAGCACAAAGGGAACGGGTTGCAGGAGAAAGTTTTCCTCTGGTTTCTCAGTCTGTTTCCTAGTGCCGGTTTGAAGTTCCTGCATTTTTCACTGTAAAGCAGGTTTGGAGCTAGTAGCTCCCCAAATATATGTATGGAGTGGTGTTTGCAACTGAAAAGAAACTTTGTGTTCCCAACAAGCTATGTGAAGGACGGCTTTCAAACACACATATCTCTCAGAACTGAGCATGTGGAGAGACGTTCGTTCATCTAGGACAAAAGGAACGGTTTGCAGGAGAAACTTTTACTCTGGTTTCTCAATCTGTTTCCTAGTGCCGGTTTGAATTTCCTGCAGTTTTCACTGTAAAACAGAGGTGGAGCTCGTAACTACCCATATATATGAATGGAGTGGAGTTTGCAAGTGAAAATAAACTTTGTGTTCCCAACAAGCTAGGTGAAGGACGGCTTTCACTCACACTTATCTCTCAGAACTGAGCATGTGGAGAGACGTTCGTTCATCTAGCAAAAAAGGAACGGGTTGCAGTAGAAACTCTTACTCTGGTTTCTCAGTCTGTTTCCTAGTGCCAGTTAGAAGTTCCTGCCGTTTTCACTGTAAAACAGATTTGGAGAACGTACCTCCCCATATATATATATGGAGTGGAGTTTGCAACTGAAAAGAATCTTTCTATTACCAAAAATCTAGGTGAAGTACGGCTTTCAAACACACATATCTCTCAGAACTGAGCATGTGGAGGGACGTTCGTTCATCTAGAACAAAAGAAACGGGTTGCAGGAGAAACTTTTACTCAGTTTTCTCAGTCTGTTTCCTAGTGCTGGTTTGAAGTTCCTGCAGTTTTCAATGTAAAATCGAGGTGGAGCTAGTACCTCCCCATATATATGTATGGAGTGGCGTTTGCAACTGAAAAGAATATTTGTTTCCCAACAAGCTAGGTGAAGGACGGCTTTCACACACATTTATCTCTCAGAAATGAGCATGTGGAGAGACGTTCGTTCATCTAGCACAAAGGGATCGGGTTGCTGGAGAAACTTTTACTCTGGATTCTAAGTCTGTTTCCTAGTGCCGGTTTGAAGTTCCTGCAGTTTGCACTGTAAAACCGTGTTGGTGCTAGTACCTCCCCATATATATGTATGGAGTGGAGTTTGCAACTGAAAAGAAACTTTGTGTTCCCAAAAAGCTAGGTGAAGTCTGCTTTCACACACACTTATCTCTCACAACTGAGCATGTGGAGAGACGTTCGTTCACCTAGCACAAAGGGAACGGGTTACCGGAGAAACTTTTACTCTGGTTTCTCAGTGTGTTTCCTAGTGCCGGTTTGAAGTTTCTGCAGTTTGCATTCTAAAACCGAGTTTTAGCTAGTACCTCCCCATATATATGTATGGAGGGGAGTTTGCAATTTAAAAGAAACTTTGTATTCCCAACAAGCCCGTTGAAGGACGGCATTCACACACACATATCACTCAGAACTGAGCATGTGGGGAGACGTTCGTTCATCTAGCAAAAAGAACGGGATGAAGGAGATACTCTTACTCTGGTTTCTCAGTCTATTTCCTAGTCCCGGTTTGAATTTCCTGCAGTTTTCACTGTAAAACAGATTTGGAGATCGTACCACCCCATATATGTATATGGAGTGTAGTTTGCAAGTGAAAAGAAACTTTGTGTTCCCAACATGCTAGATGAAGTTCGGCTTTCACACAAACTTATCTCTCAGAACTGAGCATGTGGAGAGACTTTCGTTCATCTAGCAAAAAAGGAACGGGTTGCAGGAGAAACTTTTATTCTGGTTTCTCAGTCTGTTTCCTACTGCCGGTTTGAAGTTCCTGCAGTTTGCACTGTAAAACCGATTTGGAGCTCGTACCTCCCCATATATATGTAAGGGGTGGGTTTTTCAAGTGAAAAAAAAATTAGTGTTGCCAACAAGCAAGGTGAAGACGGCTTTCACACACACTTATCTGTCAGAACTGAGCATGTGGAGAGACGTACGTTCATGAAGCACAAAGGGAACGGGTTGCAGGAGAAAATTTTACTCTGGTTTCTCAGTCAGTTTCCTAGTGCCGGTTTGTAGTTCCTGCAGTTTTCACTGTAAAACCGAGTTGGAGCTAGTACCTCCCCATATATATGTATGCAGTGGAGATTGCAAGTGAAAATAAACTTTGTGTTCCCAACAATCTAGGTGAAGGACGGCTTTAACACACACTTATCTCTCAGAACTGAGCATGTGGAGAGATGTTCGTTCATCTAGCACATAGGAAACGGGTTGCAAGAGAAACATTTACTCTGGTTTCTCAGTCTGTTTCCTAGTGACGGTTTGAATTTCCTGCAGTTTTCACTGTAAAACAGAGTTGAAGCTCGTAAATACCCATATATATGTATGGAGTGGATTTAGCAATTGAAAAGAATCTTTGTCTTCCCAACAAGCTAGGTGAAGGACGGCTTTCACACACACTTATCTCTCAGAACTGAGCATGTGGAGAGACGTTCGTTCATCTAGCAAAAAGGGAATGGTTTGCAGGAGAAAATTTACTCTGGATTCTCAGTCTGTTTCCTAGTGCCGGTTTTAATTTCCTGCAGTTTTCACTGTAAAACCGAGTTGGAGCTCGTACCTCCCCATATATATGTATGGACTGGTGTTTGCAAGTGAAAAGAAACTTTGAGTTCCCAACAAGCTAGGTGAATGACGGCTTTCACACACACTTATCTCTTAGAACTGAGCATGTGGAGAGACTTTCGTTCATCTAGCACAAAGGAAACGGTTTGCAAGTGGAACATTTACTCTGGTTTCTCAGTCTGTTTCCTAGTGCCGTTTTGAAGTTCCTGCAGTTTTCACTGTAAAACGGAGTTGGAGCTATTACCTCCCCATATATATCTATGGAGTGGAGTTTGCAACTGAAAAGAAACTTTGTGTTCCCAACAAGCTGGCTGAAATACGGATTTCACACACAATTAACTCTCAGAACTGAGCATGTGGAGAGACGTTCGTTCATCTAGCACAAAGGGAACGGGTTGCAGGAGAAAGTTTTCCTCTGGTTTCTCAGTCTGTTTCCTAGTGCCGGTTTGAAGTTCCTGCATTTTTCACTGTAAAGCAGCTTTGGAGCTAGTAGCTCCCCAAATATATGTATGGAGTGGTGTTTGCAACTGAAAATAAACTTTGTGTTCCCAACAAGCTATGTGAAGGACGGCTTTCAAACACACATATCTCTCAGAACTGAGCATGTGGAGAGACGTTCGTTCATCTAGGACAAAAGGAACGGTTTGCAGGAGAAACTTTTACTCTGGTTTCTCAATCTGTTTCCTAGTGCCGGTTTGAATTTCCTGCAGTTTTCACTGTAAAACAGAGGTGGAGCTCGTAACTCCCCATATATATGAATGGAGTGGAGTTTGCAAGTGAAAATAAACTTTGTGTTCCCAACAAGCTAGGTGAAGGACGGCTTTCACACACACTTATCTCTCAGAACTGAGCATGTGGAGAGACGTTCGTTCATCTAGCAAAAAAGGAACGGGTTGCTTGAGAAACTCTTACTCTGGTTTCTCAGTCTGTTTCCTAGTGCCAGTTAGAAGTTCCTGCCGTTTTCACTGTAAAACAGATTTGGAGAACATACCTCCCCATATATATATATGGAGTGGAGTTTGCAACTGAAAAGAATCTTTCTTTTACCAAAAATCTAGGTGAAGTACGGCTTTCAAACACACATATCTCTCAGAACTGAGCATGTGGAGGGACGTTCGTTCATCTAGAACAAAAGGAACGGGTTGCAGGAGAAACTTTTACTCAGTTTTCTCAGTCTGTTTCCTAGTGCTGGTTTGAAGTTCCTGCAGTTTTCAATGTAAAATAGAGGTGGAGCTAGTACCTCCCCATATATATGTATGGAGTGGCGTATGCAACTGAAAAGAATATTTGTTTCCCAACAAGCTAGGTGAAGGACGGCTTTCACACACATTTATCTCTCAGAACTGAGCATGTGGAGAGACGTTCGTTCATCTAGCACAAAGGGATCGGGTTGCTGGAGAAACTTTTACTCTGGATTCTAAGTCTGTTTCCTAGTGCCGGTTTGAAGTTCCTGCAGTTTGCACTGTAAAACCGTGTTGGAGCTAGTACCTCCCCATATATATGTATGGAGTGGAGTTTGCAACTGAAAAGAAACTTTGTGTTCCCAAAAAGCTAGGTGAAGTCGGCTTTCACACACACTTATCTCTCACAACTGAGCATGTGGAGAGACGTTCGTTCACCTAGCACAAAGGGAACGGGTTACCGGAGAAACTTTTACTCTGGTTTCTCAGTGTGTTTCCTAGTGCCGGTTTGAAGTTTCTGCAGTTTGCATTCTAAAACCGAGTTTTAGCTAGTACCTCCCCATATATATGTATGGAGGGGAGTTTGCAATTTAAAAGAAACTTTGTATTCCCAACAAGCCCGTTGAAGGACGGCATTCACACACACATATCACTCAGAACTGAGCATGTGGGGAGACGTTCGTTCATCTAGCAAAAAGAACGGGATGAAGGAGATACTCTTACTCTGGTTTCTCAGTCTATTTCCTAGTCCCGGTTTGAATTTCCTGCAGTTTTCACTGTAAAACAGATTTGGAGATCGTACCACCCCATATATGTATATGGAGTGTAGTTTGCAAGTGAAAAGAAACTTTGTGTTCCCAACATGCTAGGTGAAGTTCGGCTTTCACACAAACTTATCTCTCAGAACTGAGCATGTGGAGAGACTTTCGTTCATCTAGCAAAAAAGGAACGGGTTGCAGGAGAAACTTTTATTCTGGTTTCTCAGTCTGTTTCCTACTGCCGGTTTGAAGTTCCTGCAGTTTGCACTGTAAAACCGATTTGGAGCTCGTACCTCCCCATATATATGTAAGGGGTGGGGTTTTCAAGTGAAAAAAAAATTAGTGTTGCCAACAAGCTAGGTGAAGACGGCTTTCACACACACTTATCTGTCAGAACTGAGCATGTGGAGAGACGTTCGTTCATGAAGCACAAAGAGAACGGGTTGCAGGAGAAAATTTTACTCTGGTTTCTCAGTCAGTTTCCTAGTGCCGGTTTGAAGTTCCTGCAGTTTTCACTGTAAAACAGAGTTGGAGCTAGTACCTACCCATATATATGTATGGAGTGGAGCTGGATATTGAAAAGAAACTTTGTGTTCCCAACAAGCTATGTGAATGACGGCTTTCACACACAGTTATCTCTCAGAACTGAGCATGTGGAGAGACGTTCGTTCATCTAGCACAAAGGGAACGGGTTGCAGGAGAAACTTTTACTCTGGTTTCTCACTCTGTTTCCTAGTGCTGGTTTGAAGGTCCTGCAGTTTTCACTATAAAACCTAGTTGGAGCTAGTACCTCCCCATATATTTGTATGGAGTGGAGATTGCAAGTGAAAATAAACTTTGTGTTCCCAACAATCTAGTTGAAAGACGGCGTTCACACACACTTATCTCTCATAACTGAGCATGTGGAGAGACGTTCGTTCATCTAGCACATAGGAAACGGGTTGCAGGAGAAACTTTTACTCTGGTTTCTCAGTCTGTTTCCTAGTGACGGTTTAAATTTCCTGCAGTTTTCACTGTAAAACAGAGTTGAAGCTCGTACCTACCCATATATATGTATGGAGTGGATTTTGCAATTGAAAAGAAACTTTGTGTTCCCAACAAGCTAGGTGAAGGACAGCTTTCACACACACTTATCTCTCAGATCTGAGCATGTGGGGAGACGTTCATTCATCTAGCACAAAGGGAACGGGTTGCAGGAGAAAGTTTACTCTGGATTCTCAGTCTGTTTCCTAGTGCCGGTTTTAATTTCCTGCAGTTTTCACTATAAAACCGAGTTGGAGCTCGTACCTCCCCATATATATGTATGGAATGGTGTTTGCAAGTGAAAAGAAACTTTGTGTTCCCAACAAGCTAGGTTAATGACGGCTTTCACACACACTTATCTCTCAGAACTGAGTATATGGAGAGAATTTCGTTCATCTAGCACAAAGGAAACGGGTTGCAAGTGGAACTTTTACTCTGGTTTCTCAGTCTGTTTCCTAGTGCCGGTTTGAAGTTCCTGCAGTGTTCACTGTAAAACGGAGTTGTAGCTATTACCTCCCCATATATATCTATGGAGTGGTGTTTGCAACTTAAAAGAAACTTTGTGTTCCCAACAAGCAGCTGAAATACGGATTTTACACACACTTATCTCTCAGAACTGAGCATGTGGAGAGACGTTCGTTCATCTAGCACAAAGGGAACGGGTTGCAGTAGCAAGTATTTCTCTGGATTCTCAGTCTGTTTCCTAGTGCCGGTTTGAAGTTCCTGCAGTTTTCACTGTAAAACAGATTTGGAGCTAGTAGCTCCCCATATATATGTATGGAGTGGTGTTTGCAGCTGAAAAGAAACTTTGTGTTCCCAACAAGCTAGGTGAAGGACGGCTTTCAAACACACATATCTCTCAGAACTGAGCATGTGAAGAGACGTTCGTTCATCTAGGACAAAAGGAACGGTTTGCAGGAGAAACTTTTACTCTGGTATCTCAGTCTGTTTCCTAGTGCCGGTTTGAAGTTCCTGCAGTTTTCACTGTAAAACAGATGTGGAGCTCGTAGCTCCCCTTATATATGAATGGAGTGGAGTTTGCAACTGAAAATAATGTTTGTGTTCCCAACAAGCTAGGTGAAGGACGGCTTTCACACACACTTATCTCTCAGAACTGAGCATGTGGAGAGACGTTCGTTCATCTAGCAAGAAAGGAACGGGTTACAGGAGAAACTCTTTCTCTGGTTTCTCAGTCTGTTTCCTAGTGCCAGTTTGAAGTTCCTGCAGTTTTCACTGTAAAACCGAGTTGGAGCTAGTACCTCCCCATATATATGTATGGAGTGGAGTTTGCAACTGAAAAGAAACTTTGTGTTCCCAAAAAGCTAGGTGAAGAAGGCTTTCACAAACAATTATCTCTCAGAACTGAACATGTGGAGAGTCGTTCGTTCATCTAGCACAAAGGGAACGGGCTGCAGGAGAAATTTTACTGAGGTTTCTCAGTCTGTTTCCTAGTGAATGTTTGAAGTTACTGCAGTTTTCACTGTAAAACCGAGATGTAGCTCGTACCTCCCCATATATATGTAAGGAGTGGAGTTTGCAAGTGAAAAAAAAATTTGTGTTCAAAACAAGCTATGTGAAGGACGGCTTTCACACACACTTATCTCTCAGAACTGAGCATGTTAGAGACGTTCGTTCATCTAGCACAAAGGGAACGGTTTGCAGG
This sequence comes from Camelus dromedarius, assembly GCF_036321535.1. Classification (NCBI taxonomy): domain Eukaryota; kingdom Metazoa; phylum Chordata; class Mammalia; order Artiodactyla; family Camelidae; genus Camelus; species Camelus dromedarius. Next base: position 3,198,634 of record NW_026989814.1, read on the forward strand.
AGAAACTTTTACTCTGGTTTCTCAGTCTGTTTCCTAGTGCCGGTTTGAAGTTCCTGCACTTTTCACTGTAAAAACGAGTTGGAGATAGTACCTCGCCATATATATGTATGGGGTGGAGATTGCAAGTGAAAATAAACTTTATGTTCCCAACAATCTAGGTGAAGGACGGCTTTCAAACACACTTATCTCTCAGAACTGAGCATGAGGAGAGACTTTCGTTCATCTAGCACAAAGGAAACGTGTTGCAAGTGGAACTTTTACTCTGGTTTCTCAGTCTGTTTCCTAGTGCCGGTTTGAAGTTCCTGCAGTTTTCACTGTAAAAAGGAGTTGGAGCTATTACCTCCCCATATACATCTATGGAGTGGAGTTTGCAACTGAAAAGAAACTTTGTGTTCCCAACAAGCTAGCTGAAATACGGATTTCACACACACTTATCTCTCAGAACTGAGCATGTGGAGAGACTTTCGTTCATCTAGCACAAAGGGAACGGGTTGCAGGAGAAAGTTTTTCTCTGGTATCTCAGTGTGTTTCCTAGTGCCGAATTGAATTTCATGCATTTTTCACTGTAAAACAGATTTGGAGCTCGTAGCTCCCCATATATATGTATGGAGTGGTGTTTGCAACTGAAAAAAACTTTGTGTTCCCAACAAGCTAGGTGAAAGACGGCTTTCAAACACATATCCCTCAGAACTGAGCATGTGGAGAGACGTTCGTTCATCTAGGACAAAGGAACTGTTTGCAGGAGAAATTTTACTCTGATTTCTCAGTCTGTTTCCTAGTGCCGGTTTGAATTTCCTGCAGTTTTCACTGTAAAACCTAGTTGGAGCTCGTACGTCCCCATATATATGTATGGAGTGGAGTTGGATATTGAAAAGAAACTTTGTGTTCCCAACAAGCTATGTGAATGACGGCTTTCACACACAATTATCTCTCAGAACTGAGCATGTGGAGAGACGTTCGTTCATCTAGCACAAAGGGAACGGCTTGCAGGAGAAACTATTACTCTGGTTTTTCAGTCTGTTTCCTAGTGCCGGTTTGAATTTCCTGCAGTTTTCACTGTAAAACCTAGTTGGAGCTCGTACGTCCCCATATATATGAATGGAGTGGTGTTTGCAACTGAAAATAAACTTTGTGTTCCCAACAAGCTAGGTGACTGACGGCTTCCACACACACTTATCTCTCAGAACTGAGCATGTGGAGAGACGTTCGTTCATCTAGGACAAAAGGAACGGTTTGCAGGAAAAAGTTTTACTCTGGTTTCTCAGTCTGTTTCCTAGTGCCGGTTTGAATTTCCTGCAGTTTTCACTGTAAAACAGAGGTGGAGCTCGTACATCCCCATATATATGTATGGAGTGGAGTTTGCAACTGAAAAGAAACTTTGTGTTCCCAACAAGCCAGGTGAAGTACTGCTTTCACACACACTTATCTCTCAGAACTGAGCATGTGTAGAGACGTTCGTTCATCTAGCACAAAGTTAACGGTTTGCAAGCGAAACTTTTACTCTGGTTAATCAGTCTGTTTCCTAGTGCCGGTTTGAAGTTCCTGCAGTTTTCACTGTAAAACCGAGTTGGAGCTCATACGTCCCCATATATATGTATGGACTGGTGTTGGCAAGTGAAAAGAAACTTTGTGTTCCCAACAAGCTAGGTGAAGGACGGCTTTCACACACACTTATCTCTCAGAACTGAGCATGTGGAGAGACGTTCGTTCATCTAGCACAAAGGGAAAGGGCTGCAGGAGAAACTTTTACTCTGGTTTCTCAGTCTGTTTCCTAGTGTCGGTTTGAAGTTCCTGCAGTTTTCACTGTAACACCGAGTTGGAGCTAGTACCTCCCCATATATATGTATGGAGTGGAGTCTGCAACTGAAAAGAAACTTTGTGTTCCCAAAAAGCTAGGTGAAGGAAGGCTTTCACACACAATTATCTCTCAGAACTGAACATGTGGAGAGACTTTCGTTCATCTAGCACAAAGGGAACGGGTTGCAGGAGAAAATATTACTCTGGTTTCTCAGTCTTTTTCCTAGTGCCGGTTTGAAGTTCCTGCAGTTTTCACTGTAAAACGGAGTTGGAGCTATTACCTCCCCATATATATCTATGGAGTGGAGTTTGCAACTGAAAAGAAACTTTGTGTTCCCAACAAGCTGGCTGAAATACGGATTTCACACACAATTAACTCTCAGAACTGAGCATGTGGAGAGACGTTCGTTCATCTAGCACAAAGGGAACGGGTTGCAGGAGAAAGTTTTCCTCTGGTTTCTCAGTCTGTTTCCTAGTGCCGGTTTGAAGTTCCTGCATTTTTCACTGTAAAGCAGCTTTGGAGCTAGTAGCTCCCCAAATATATGTATGGAGTGGTGTTTGCAACTGAAAAGAAACTTTGTGTTCCCAACAAGCTATGTGAAGGACGGCTTTCAAACACACATATCTCTCAGAACTGAGCATGTGGAGAGACGTTCGTTCATCTAGGACAAAAGGAACGGTTTGCAGGAGAAATTTTACTCTGGTTTCTCAATCTGTTTCCTAGTGCCGGTTTGAATTTCCTGCAGTTTTCACTGTAAAACAGAGGTGGAGCTCGTAACTCCCCATATATATGAATGGAGTGGAGTTTGCAAGTGAAAATAAACTTTGTGTTCCCAACAAGCTAGGTGAAGGACGGCTTTCACACACACTTATCTCTCAGAACTGAGCATGTGGAGAGACGTTCGTTCATCTAGCAAAAAAGGAACGGGTTGCAGGAGAAACTCTTACTCTGGTTTCTCAGTCTGTTTCCTAGTGCCAGTTAGAAGTTCCTGCCGTTTTCACTGTAAAACAGATTTGGAGAACGTACCTCCCCATATATATATATGGAGTGGAGTTTGCAACTGAAAAGAATCTTTCTTTTACCAAAAATCTAGGTGAAGTACGGCTTTCAAACACACATATCTCTCAGAACTGAGCATGTGGAGGGACGTTCGTTCATCTAGAACAAAAGGAACGGGTTGCAGGAGAAACTTTTACTCAGTTTTCTCAGTCTGTTTCCTAGTGCTGGTTTGAAGTTCCTGCAGTTTTCAATGTAAAATCGAGGTGGAGCTAGTACCTCCCCATATATATGTATGGAGTGGCGTATGCAACTGAAAAGAAAATTTGTTTCCCAACAAGCTAGGTGAAGGACGGCTTTCACACACATTTATCTCTCAGAACTGAGCATGTGGAGAGACGTTCGTTCATCTAGCACAAAGGGATCGGGTTGCTGGAGAAACTTTTACTCTGGATTCTAAGTCTGTTTCCTAGTGCCGGTTTGAAGTTCCTGCAGTTTGCACTGTAAAACCGTGTTGGAGCTAGTACCTCCCCATATATATGTATGGAGTGGAGTTTGCAACTGAAAAGAAACTTTGTGTTCCCAAAAAGCTAGGTGAAGTCGGCTTTCACACACACTTATCTCTCACAACTGAGCATGTGGAGAGACGTTCGTTCACCTAGCACAAAGGGAACGGGTTACCGGAGAAACTTTTACTCTGGTTTCTCAGTCTGTTTCCTAGTGCCGGTTTGAAGTTTCTGCAGTTTGCATTCTAAAACCGAGTTTTAGCTAGTACCTCCCCATATATATGTATGGAGGGGAGTTTGCAATTTAAAAGAAACTTTGTATTCCCAACAAGCCCGTTGAAGGACGGCATTCACACACACATATCACTCAGAACTGAGCATGTGGGGAGACGTTCGTTCATCTAGCAAAAAGAACGGGATGAAGGAGATACTCTTACTCTGGTTTCTCAGTCTATTTCCTAGTCCCGGTTTGAATTTCCTGCAGTTTTCACTGTAAAACAGATTTGGAGATCGTACCACCCCATATATGTATATGGAGTGTAGTTTGCAAGTGAAAAGAAACTTTGTGTTCCCAAAAAGCTAGGTGAAGTCGGCTTTCACACACACTTATCTCTCAGAACTGAGCATGTGGAGAGACGTTCGTTCATCTAGCACAAAGGGAACGGGTTGCAGGATAAACATTTACTCTGGTTTCTCAGTCTGTTTCCTAGTGCTGGTTTGAAGTTCCTGCAGTTTTCACTGTAAAACCGAGTTGGAGCTAGTACCTCCCCATATATATGTATGGAGTGGAGATTGCAAATGAAAATAAACTTTGTGTTCCCAACAATCTAGGTGAAGGACGGCTTTCACACACACTTATCTCTCAGAACTGAGCATGTGGAGAGACGTTCGTTCATCTAGCACATAGGAAACGGGTTGCAAGAGAAACTTTTACTCTGGTTTCTCAGTCTGTTTCCTAGTGACGGTTTGAATTTCCTGCAGTATTCACTGTAAAACAGAGTTGAAGCTCGTACCTACCCATATATATTTATGGAGTGGATTTTGCAATTGAAAAGAAACTTTGTGTTCCCAACAAGCTAGGTGAAGGACGGATTTCACACACACTTATCTCTCAGAACTGAGTATATGGAGAGAATTTCGTTCATCTAGCACAAAGGAAACGGGTTGCAAGTGGAACTTTTACTCTGGTTTCTCAGTCTGTTTCCTAGTGCCGGTTTGAAGTTCCTGCAGTGTTCACTGTAAAACGGAGTTGTAGCTATTACCTCCCCATATATATCTATGGAGTGGAGTTTGCAACTTAAAAGAAACTTTGTGTTCCCAACAAGCAGCTGAAATACGGATTTTACACACACTTATCTCTCAGAACTGAGCATGTGGAGAGACGTTCGTTCATCTAGCACAAAGGGAACGGGTTGCAGTAGCAAGTATTTCTCTGGATTCTCAGTCTGTTTCCTAGTGCCGGTTTGAAGTTCCTGCAGTTTTCACTGTAAAACAGATTTGGAGCTAGTTGCTCCCCATATATATGTATGGAGTGGTGTTTGCAGCTGAAAAGAAACTTTGTGTTCCCAACAAGCTAGGTGAAGGACGGCTTTCAAACACACATATCTCTCAGAACTGAGCATGTGAAGAGACGTTCGTTCATCTAGGACAAAAGGAACGGTTTGCAGGAGAAACTTTTACTCTGGTATCTCAGTCTGTTTCCTAGTGCCGGTTTGAAGTTCCTGCAGTTTTCACTGTAAAACAGATGTGGAGCTCGTAGCTCCCCTTATATATGAATGGAGTGGAGTTTGCAACTGAAAATAATGTTTGTGTTCCCAACAAGCTAGGTGAAGGACGGCTTTCACACACACTTATCTCTCAGAACTGAGCATGTGGAGAGACGTTCGTTCATCTAGCAAGAAAGGAACGGGTTGCAGGAGAAACTCTTTCTCTGGTTTCTCAGTCTGTTTCCTAGTGCCAGTTTGAAGTTCCTGCAGTTTTCACTGTAAAACCGAGTTGGAGCTAGTACCTCCCCATATATATGTATGGAGTGGAGTTTGCAACTGAAAAGAAACTTTGTGTTCCCAAAAAGCTAGGTGAAGAAGGCTTTCACAAACAATTATCTCTCAGAACTGAACATGTGGAGAGTCGTTCGTTCATCTAGCACAAAGGGAACGGGCTGCAGGAGAAATTTTACTGAGGTTTCTCAGTCTGTTTCCTAGTGAAGGTTTGAAGTTACTGCAGTTTTCACTGTAAAACCGAGATGTAGCTCGTACCTCCCCATATATATGTAAGGAGTGGAGTTTGCAAGTGAAAAAAAAATTTGTGTTCCCAACAAGCTATGTGAAGGACGGCTTTCAAACACACTTATCTCTCAGAACTGAGCATGAGGAGAGACTTTCGTTCATCTAGCACAAAGGAAACGTGTTGCAAGTGGAACTTTTACTCTGGTTTCTCAGTCTGTTTCCTAGTGCCGGTTTGAAGTTCCTGCACTTTTCACTGTAAAAAGGAGTTGGAGCTATTACCTCCCCATATACATCTATGGAGTGGAGTTTGCAACTGAAAAGAAACTTTGTGTTCCCAACAAGCTAGCTGAAATACGGATTTCACACACACTTATCTCTCAGAACTGAGCATGTGGAGAGACTTTCGTTCATCTAGCACAAAGGGAACGGGTTGCAGGAGAAAGTTTTTCTCTGGTATCTCAGTGTGTTTCCTAGTGCCGAATTGAATTTCATGCATTTTTCACTGTAAAACAGATTTGGAGCTCGTAGCTCCCCATATATATGTATGGAGTGGTGTTTGCAACTGAAAAAAACTTTGTGTTCCCAACAAGCTAGGTGAAAGACGGCTTTCAAACACATATCCCTCAGAACTGAGCATGTGGAGAGACGTTCGTTCATCTAGGACAAAAGGAACTGTTTGCAGGAGAAATTTTACTCTGATTTCTCAGTCTGTTTCCTAGTGCCGGTTTGAATTTCCTGCAGTTTTCACTGTAAAACCTAGTTGGAGCTCGTACGTCCCCATATATATGTATGGAGTGGAGTTGGATATTGAAAAGAAACTTTGTGTTCCCAACAAGCTATGTGAATGACGGCTTTCACACACAATTATCTCTCAGAACTGACCATGTGGAGAGACGTTCGTTCATCTAGCACAAAGGGAACGGGTTGCAGGAGAAACTATTACTCTGGTTTTTCAGTCTGTTTCCTAGTGCCGGTTTGAATTTCCTGCAGTTTTCACTGTAAAACCTAGTTGGAGCTCGTACGTCCCCATATATATGAATGGAGTGGTGTTTGCAACTGAAAATAAACTTTGTGTTCCCAACAAGCTAGGTGACTGACGGCTTCCACACACACTTATCTCTCAGAACTGAGCATGTGGAGAGACGTTCGTTCATCTAGGACAAAAGGAACGGTTTGCAGGAAAAAGTTTTACTCTGGTTTCTCAGTCTGTTTCCTAGTGCCGGTTTGAATTTCCTGCAGTTTTCACTGTAAAACAGAGGTGGAGCTCGTACATCCCCATATATATGTATGGAGTGGAGTTTGCAACTGAAAAGAAACTTTGTGTTCCCAACAAGCCAGGTGAAGTACTGCTTTCACACACACTTATCTCTCAGAACTGAGCATGTGTAGAGACGTTCGTTCATCTAGCACAAAGTTAACGGTTTGCAAGCGAAACTTTTACTCTGGTTAATCAGTCTGTTTCCTAGTGCCGGTTTGAAGTTCCTGCAGTTTTCACTGTAAAACCGAGTTGGAGCTCATACGTCCCCATATATATGTATGGACTGGTGTTGGCAAGTGAAAAGAAACTTTGTGTTCCCAACAAGCTAGGTGAAGGACGGCTTTCACACACACTTATCTCTCAGAACTGAGCATGTGGAGAGACGTTCGTTCATCTAGCACAAAGGGAAAGGGCTGCAGGAGAAACTTTTACTCTGGTTTCTCAGTCTGTTTCCTAGTGTCGGTTTGAAGTTCCTGCAGTTTTCACTGTAACACCGAGTTGGAGCTAGTACCTCCCCATATATATGTATGGAGTGGAGTCTGCAACTGAAAAGAAACTTTGTGTTCCCAAAAAGCTAGGTGAAGGAAGGCTTTCACACACAATTATCTCTCAGAACTGAACATGTGGAGAGACTTTCGTTCATCTAGCACAAAGGGAACGGGTTGCAGGAGAAAATATTACTCTGGTTTCTCAGTCTTTTTCCTAGTGCCGGTTTGAAGTTCCTGCAGTTTTCACTGTAAAACGGAGTTGGAGCTATTACCTCCCCATATATATCTATGGAGTGGAGTTTGCAACTGAAAAGAAACTTTGTGTTCCCAACAAGCTGGCTGAAATACGGATTTCACACACAATTAACTCTCAGAACTGAGCATGTGGAGAGACGTTCGTTCATCTAGCACAAAGGGAACGGGTTGCAGGAGAAAGTTTTCCTCTGGTTTCTCAGTCTGTTTCCTAGTGCCGGTTTGAAGTTCCTGCATTTTTCACTGTAAAGCAGCTTTGGAGCTAGTAGCTCCCCAAATATATGTATGGAGTGGTGTTTGCAACTGAAAAGAAACTTTGTGTTCCCAACAAGCTATGTGAAGGACGGCTTTCAAACACACATATCTCTCAGAACTGAGCATGTGGAGAGACGTTCGTTCATCTAGGACAAAAGGAACGGTTTGCAGGAGAAATTTTACTCTGGTTTCTCAATCTGTTTCCTAGTGCCGGTTTGAATTTCCTGCAGTTTTCACTGTAAAACAGAGGTGGAGCTCGTAACTCCCCATATATATGAATGGAGTGGAGTTTGCAAGTGAAAATAAACTTTGTGTTCCCAACAAGCTAGGTGAAGGACGGCTTTCACACACACTTATCTCTCAGAACTGAGCATGTGGAGAGACGTTCGTTCATCTAGCAAAAAAGGAACGGGTTGCAGGAGAAACTCTTACTCTGGTTTCTCAGTCTGTTTCCTAGTGCCAGTTAGAAGTTCCTGCCGTTTTCACTGTAAAACAGATTTGGAGAACGTACCTCCCCATATATATATATGGAGTGGAGTTTGCAACTGAAAAGAATCTTTCTTTTACCAAAAATCTAGGTGAAGTACGGCTTTCAAACACACATATCTCTCAGAACTGAGCATGTGGAGGGACGTTCGTTCATCTAGAACAAAAGGAACGGGTTGCAGGAGAAACTTTTACTCAGTTTTCTCAGTCTGTTTCCTAGTGCTGGTTTGAAGTTCCTGCAGTTTTCAATGTAAAATCGAGGTGGAGCTAGTACCTCCCCATATATATGTATGGAGTGGCGTATGCAACTGAAAAGAAAATTTGTTTCCCAACAAGCTAGGTGAAGGACGGCTTTCACACACATTTATCTCTCAGAACTGAGCATGTGGAGAGACGTTCGTTCATCTAGCACAAAGGGATCGGGTTGCTGGAGAAACTTTTACTCTGGATTCTAAGTCTGTTTCCTAGTGCCGGTTTGAAGTTCCTGCAGTTTGCACTGTAAAACCGTGTTGGAGCTAGTACCTCCCCATATATATGTATGGAGTGGAGTTTGCAACTGAAAAGAAACTTTGTGTTCCCAAAAAGCTAGGTGAAGTCGGCTTTCACACACACTTATCTCTCACAACTGAGCATGTGGAGAGACGTTCGTTCACCTAGCACAAAGGGAACGGGTTACCGGAGAAACTTTTACTCTGGTTTCTCAGTCTGTTTCCTAGTGCCGGTTTGAAGTTTCTGCAGTTTGCATTCTAAAACCGAGTTTTAGCTAGTACCTCCCCATATATATGTATGGAGGGGAGTTTGCAATTTAAAAGAAACTTTGTATTCCCAACAAGCCCGTTGAAGGACGGCATTCACACACACATATCACTCAGAACTGAGCATGTGGGGAGACGTTCGTTCATCTAGCAAAAAGAACGGGATGAAGGAGATACTCTTACTCTGGTTTCTCAGTCTATTTCCTAGTCCCGGTTTGAATTTCCTGCAGTTTTCACTGTAAAACAGATTTGGAGATCGTACCACCCCATATATGTATATGGAGTGTAGTTTGCAAGTGAAAAGAAACTTTGTGTTCCCAAAAAGCTAGGTGAAGTCGGCTTTCACACACACTTATCTCTCAGAACTGAGCATGTGGAGAGACGTTCGTTCATCTAGCACAAAGGGAACGGGTTGCAGGATAAACATTTACTCTGGTTTCTCAGTCTGTTTCCTAGTGCTGGTTTGAAGTTCCTGCAGTTTTCACTGTAAAACCGAGTTGGAGCTAGTACCTCCCCATATATATGTATGGAGTGGAGATTGCAAATGAAAATAAACTTTGTGTTCCCAACAATCTAGGTGAAGGACGGCTTTCACACACACTTATCTCTCAGAACTGAGCATGTGGAGAGACGTTCGTTCATCTAGCACATAGGAAACGGGTTGCAAGAGAAACTTTTACTCTGGTTTCTCAGTCTGTTTCCTAGTGACGGTTTGAATTTCCTGCAGTTTTCACTGTAAAACAGAGTTGAAGCTCGTACCTACCCATATATATTTATGGATTGGATTTTGCAATTGAAAAGAAACTTTGTGTTCCCAACAAGCTAGGTGAAGGACGGATTTCACACACACTTATCTCTCAGAACTGAGCATGTGGGGAGACGTTCGTTCATCTAGCACAAAGGGAATGGTTTGCAGAAAATTTACTCTGGATTCTCAGTCTGTTTCCTAGTGCCGGTTTTAATTTCCTGCAGTTTTCACTGTAAAACCGAGTTGGAGCTCGTACATCCCCATATATATGTATGGACTGGTGTTGGCAAGTGAAAAGAAACTTTGTGTTCCCAACAAGCTAGGTGAAGGACGGCTTTCACACACACTTATCTCTCAGAACTGAGCATGTGGAGAGACGTTCGTTCATCTAGCACAAAGGGAAAGGGCTGCAGGAGAAACTTTTACTCTGGTTTCTCAGTCTGTTTCCTAGTGTCGGTTTGAAGTTCCTGCAGTTTTCACTGTAACACCGAGTTGGAGCTAGTACCTCCCCATATATATGTATGGAGTGGAGTCTGCAACTGAAAAGAAACTTTGTGTTCCCAAAAAGCTAGGTGAAGGAAGGCTTTCACACACAATTATCTCTCAGAACTGAACATGTGGAGAGACTTTCGTTCATCTAGCACAAAGGGAACGGGTTGCAGGAGAAAATATTACTCTGGTTTCTCAGTCTTTTTCCTAGTGCCGGTTTGAAGTTCCTGCAGTTTTCACTGTAAAACGGAGTTGGAGCTATTACCTCCCCATATATATCTATGGAGTGGAGTTTGCAACTGAAAAGAAACTTTGTGTTCCCAACAAGCTGGCTGAAATACGGATTTCACACACAATTAACTCTCAGAACTGAGCATGTGGAGAGACGTTCGTTCATCTAGCACAAAGGGAACGGGTTGCAGGAGAAAGTTTTCCTCTGGTTTCTCAGTCTGTTTCCTAGTGCCGGTTTGAAGTTCCTGCATTTTTCACTGTAAAGCAGCTTTGGAGCTAGTAGCTCCCCAAATATATGTATGGAGTGGTGTTTGCAACTGAAAAGAAACTTTGTGTTCCCAACAAGCTATGTGAAGGACGGCTTTCAAACACACATATCTCTCAGAACTGAGCATGTGGAGAGACGTTCGTTCATCTAGGACAAAAGGAACGGTTTGCAGGAGAAATTTTACTCTGGTTTCTCAATCTGTTTCCTAGTGCCGGTTTGAATTTCCTGCAGTTTTCACTGTAAAACAGAGGTGGAGCTCGTAACTCCCCATATATATGAATGGAGTGGAGTTTGCAAGTGAAAATAAACTTTGTGTTCCCAACAAGCTAGGTGAAGGACGGCTTTCACACACACTTATCTCTCAGAACTGAGCATGTGGAGAGACGTTCGTTCATCTAGCAAAAAAGGAACGGGTTGCAGGAGAAACTCTTACTCTGGTTTCTCAGTCTGTTTCCTAGTGCCAGTTAGAAGTTCCTGCCGTTTTCACTGTAAAACAGATTTGGAGAACGTACCTCCCCATATATATATATGGAGTGGAGTTTGCAACTGAAAAGAATCTTTCTTTTACCAAAAATCTAGGTGAAGTACGGCTTTCAAACACACATATCTCTCAGAACTGAGCATGTGGAGGGACGTTCGTTCATCTAGAACAAAAGGAACGGGTTGCAGGAGAAACTTTTACTCAGTTTTCTCAGTCTGTTTCCTAGTGCTGGTTTGAAGTTCCTGCAGTTTTCAATGTAAAATCGAGGTGGAGCTAGTACCTCCCCATATATATGTATGGAGTGGCGTATGCAACTGAAAAGAAAATTTGTTTCCCAACAAGCTAGGTGAAGGACGGCTTTCACACACATTTATCTCTCAGAACTGAGCATGTGGAGAGACGTTCGTTCATCTAGCACAAAGGGATCGGGTTGCTGGAGAAACTTTTACTCTGGATTCTAAGTCTGTTTCCTAGTGCCGGTTTGAAGTTCCTGCAGTTTGCACTGTAAAACCGTGTTGGAGCTAGTACCTCCCCATATATATGTATGGAGTGGAGTTTGCAACTGAAAAGAAACTTTGTGTTCCCAAAAAGCTAGGTGAAGTCGGCTTTCACACACACTTATTTCTCACAACTGAGCATGTGGAGAGACGTTCGTTCACCTAGCACAAAGGGAACGGATTACCGGAGAAACTTTTACTCTGGTTTCTCAGTGTGTTTCCTAGTGCCGGTTTGAAGTTTCTGCAGTTTGCATTCTAAAACCGAGTTTTAGCTTGTACCTCCCCATATATATGTATGGAGGGGAGTTTGCAATTTAAAAGAAACTTTGTATTCCCAACAAGCCCGTTGAAGGACGGCATTCACACACACATATCACTCAGAACTGAGCATGTGGGGAGACGTTCGTTCATCTAGCAAAAAGAACGGGATGAAGGAGATACTCTTACTCTGGTTTCTCAGTCTATTTCCTAGTCCCGGTTTGAATTTCCTGCAGTTTTCACTGTAAAACAGATTTGGAGATCGTACCACCCCATATATGTATATGGAGTGTAGTTTGCAAGTGAAAAGAAACTTTGTGTTCCCAACATGCTAGGTGAAGTTCGGCTTTCACACAAACTTATCTCTCAGAACTGAGCATGTGGAGAGACTTTCGTTCATCTAGCAAAAAAGGAACGGGTTGCAGGAGAAACTTTTATTCTGGTTTCTCAGTCTGTTTCCTACTGCCGGTTTGAAGTTCCTGCAGTTTGCACTGTAAAACCGATTTGGAGCTCGTACCTCCCCATATATATGTAAGGGGTGGGGTTTTCAAGTGAAAAAAAAAATTAGTGTTGCCAACAAGCTAGGTGAAGACGGCTTTCACACACACTTATCTGTCAGAACTGAGCATGTGGAGAGACGTTCGTTCATGAAGCACAAAGAGAACGGGTTGCAGGAGAAAATTTTACTCTGGTTTCTCAGTCAGTTTCCTAGTGCCGGTTTGAAGTTCCTGCACTTTTCACTGTAAAACAGAGTTGGAGCTAGTACCTACCCATATATATGTATGGAGTGGAGCTGGATATTGAAAAGAAACTTTGTGTTCCCAACAAGCTATGTGAATGACGGCTTTCACACACAGTTATCTCTCAGAACTGAGCATGTGGAGAGACGTTCGTTCATCTAGCACAAAGGGAACGGGTTGCAGGAGAAACTTTTACTCTGGTTTCTCACTCTGTTTCCTAGTGCTGGTTTGAAGTTCCTGCAGTTTTCACTGTAAAACCTAGTTGGAGCTAGTACCTCCCCATATATTTGTATGGAGTGGAGATTGCAAGTGAAAATAAACTTTGTGTTCCCAACAATCTAGTTGAAAGACAGCGTTCACACACACTTATCTCTCATAACTGAGCATGTGGAGAGACGTTCGTTCATCTAGCACATAGGAAACGGGTTGCAGGAGAAACTTTTACTCTGGTTTCTCAGTCTGTTTCCTAGTGACGGTTTAAATTTCCTGCAGTTTTCACTGTAAAACAGAGTTGAAGCTCGTACCTACCCATATATATGTATGGAGTGGATTTTGCAATTGAAAAGAAACTTTGTGTTCCCAACAAGCTAGGTGAAGGACGGCTTTCACACACACTTATCTCTCAGAAATGAGCATGTGGACAGACTTTCGTTCATTAGCACTAAGGGAACTTGTTGTAGGAGAAACTTTTACTCTGGTTTCTCAGTCTGTTTCCTAGTGCCGGTTTGAAGTTCCTGAAGTTTTCACTGTAAAACCGACTTGGAGCTAGTACATACCCACATATATTTATGGAGTGGAGTTTGCAACTGAAAAGAATCATTGTGTTCCCAACAAGTTAGGTGAAGGACGGCTTTCACACACACTTATCTCTCAGAATTGAGCATGTGGAGAGACGTTCGTTCATCTAGCACAAAGGGAACGGGTTGCAGTAGCAAGTATTTCTCTGGATTCTCAGTCTGTTTCCTAGTGCCGGTTTGAAGTTCCTGCAGTTTTCACTGCAAAACAGATTTGGAGCTAGTAGCTCCCCATATATATGTATGGAGTGGTGTTTGCAGCTGAAAAGAAACTTTGTGTTCCCAACAAGCTAGGTGAAGGACGGCTTTCAAACACACATATCTCTCAGAACTGAGCATGTGAAGAGACGTTCGTTCATCTAGGACAAAAGGAACGGTTTGCAGGAGAAACTTTTACTCTGGTATCTCAGTCTGTTTCCTAGTGCCGGTTTGAAGTTCCTGCAGTTTTCACTGTAAAACAGATGTGGAGCTCGTAGCTCCCCTTATATATGAATGGAGTGGAGTTTGCAACTGAAAATAATGTTTGTGTTCCCAACAAGCTAGGTGAAGGACGGCTTTCACACACACTTATCTCTCAGAACTGAGCATGTGGAGAGACGTTCGTTCATCTAGCAAGAAAGGAACGGGTTGCAGGAGAAACTCTTTCTCTGGTTTCTCAGTCTGTTTCCTAGTGCCAGTTTGAAGTTCCTGCAGTTTTCACTGTAAAACCGAGTTGGAGCTAGTACCTCCCCATATATATGTATGGAGTGGAGTTTGCAACTGAAAAGAAACTTTGTGTTCCCAAAAAGCTAGGTGAAGAAGGCTTTCACAAACAATTATCTCTCAGAACTGAACATGTGGAGAGTCGTTCGTTCATCTAGCACAAAGGGAACGGGCTGCAGGAGAAATTTTACTGAGGTTTCTCAGTCTGTTTCCTAGTGAAGGTTTGAAGTTACTGCAGTTTTCACTGTAAAACCGAGATGTAGCTCGTACCTCCCCATATATATGTAAGGATTGGAGTTTGCAAGTGAAAAAAAAATTTGTGTTCCCAACAAGCTATGTGAAGGACGGCTTTCACACACACTTATCTCTCAGAACTGAGCATGTTAGAGACGTTCGTTCATCTAGCACAAAGGGAACGGTTTGCAGGAGAAACTTTTACTCTGGTTTCTCAGTCTGTTTCCTAGTGCCGGTTTGAAGTTCCTGCACTTTTCACTGTAAAAACGAGTTGGAGATAGTACCTCGCCATATATATGTATGGGGTGGAGATTGCAAGTGAAAATAAACTTTATGTTCCCAAGAATCTAGGTGAAGGACGGCTTTCAAACACACTTATCTCTCAGAACTGAGCATGAGGTGAGACTTTCGTTCATCTAGCACAAAGGAAACGTGTTGCAAGTGGAACTTTTACTCTGGTTTCTCAGTCTGTTTCCTAGTGCCGGTTTGAAGTTCCTGCAGTTTTCACTGTAAAAAGGAGTTGGAGCTATTACCTCCCCATATACATCTATGGAGTGGAGTTTGCAACTGAAAAGAAACTTTGTGTTCCCAACAAGCTGGCTGAAATACGGATTTCACACACACTTATCTCTCAGAACTGAGCATGTGGAGAGACTTTCGTTCATCTAGCACAAAGGGAACGGGTTGCAGGAGAAAGTTTTTCTCTGGTATCTCAGTGTGTTTCCTAGTGCCGAATTGAATTTCATGCATTTTTCACTGTAAAACAGATTTGGAGCTCGTAGATCCCCATATATATGTATGGAGTGGTGTTTGCAACTGAAAAAAACTTTGTGTTCCCAACAAGCTAGGTGAAAGACGGCTTTCAAACACATATCCCTCAGAACTGAGCATGTGGAGAGACGTTCGTTCATCTAGGACAAAAGGAACTGTTTGCAGGGGAAATTTTACTCTGATTTCTGAGTCTGTTTCCTAGTGCCGGTTTGAATTTCCTGCAGTTTTCACTGTAAAACCTAGTTGGAGCTCGTACGTCCCCATATATATGTATGGAGTGGAGTTGGATATTGAAAAGTAACTTTGTGTTCCCAACAAGCTATGTGAATGACGGCTTTCACACACAATTATCTCTCAGAACTGAGCATGTGGAGAGACGTTCGTTCATCTAGCACAAAGGGAACGGGTTGCAGGAGAAACTTTTACTCTGGTTTTTCAGTCTGTTTCCTAGTGCCGGTTTGAATTTCCTGCAGTTTTCACTGTAAAACCTAGTTGGAGCTCGTACGTCCCCATATATATGAATGGAGTGGTGTTTGCAACTGAAAATAAACTTTGTGTTCCCAACAAGCTAGGAGACTGACGGCTTCCACACACACTTATCTCTCAGAACTGAGCATGTGGAGAGACGTTCGTTCATCTAGGGCAAAAGGAACGGTTTGCAGGAAAAAGTTTTACTCTGGTTTCTCAGTCTGTTTCCTAGTGCCGGTTTGAATTTCCTGCAGTTTTCACTGTAAAACAGAGGTGGAGCTCGTACATCCCCATATATATGTATGGAGTGGAGTTTGCAACTGAAAAGAAACTTTGTGTTCCCAACAAGCCAGGTGAAGTACTGCTTTCACACACACTTATCTCTCAGAAATGAGCATGTGTAGAGACGTTCGTTCATCTAGCACAAAGTTAACGGTTTGCAAGCGAAACTTTTACTCTGGTTAATCAGTCTGTTTCCTAGTGCCGGTTTGAAGTTCCTGCAGTTTTCACTGTAAAACCGAGTTGGAGCTCATACGTCCCCATATATATGTATGGAGTGGAGTTGGATATTGAAAAGAAACTTCGGCTCCCAACAAGCTATATGAATGATGGCTTTCACACACACTTATCTCTCAGAACTGAGCATGTGGAGAGACGTTCGTTCATCTAGCACAAAGGGAATGGTTTGCAGAAAATTTACTCTGGATTCTCAGTCTGTTTCCTAGTGCCGGTTTTAATTTCCTGCAGTTTTCACTGTAAAACCGAGTTGGAGCTCGTACATCCCCATATATATGTATGGACTGGTGTTGGCAAGTGAAAAGAAACTTTGTGTTCCCAACAAGCTAAGTGAAGGACGGCTTTCACACACACTTATCTCTCAGAACTGAGCATGTGGAGAGACGTTCGTTCATCTAGCACAAAGGGAAAGGGCTGCAGGAGAAACTTTTACTCTGGTTTCTCAGTCTGTTTCCAAGTGTCGGTTTGAAGTTCCTGCAGTTTTCACTGTAACACCGAGTTGGAGCTAGTACCTCCCCATATATATGTATGGAGTGGAGTCTGCAACTGAAAAGAAACTTTGTGTTCCCAAAAAGCTAGGTGAAGGAAGGCTTTCACACACAATTATCTCTCAGAACTGAACATGTGGAGAGACTTTCGTTCATCTAGCACAAAGGGAACGGGTTGCAGGAGAAAATATTACTCTGGTTTCTCAGTCTTTTTCCTAGTGCCGGTTTGAAGTTCCTGCAGTTTTCACTGTAAAACCGCGATGGAGCTAGTACCTCAGCATATATATGTATGGAATGGAGTTTGCAACTGAAAAGAAACTTTGTATTCCCAACAAGCTAGGTGAAGTACGGCTTTCACACACACTTATCTTTCAGAACTGAGCATGTGAAGGGACGTTCGTTCATCTAGCACAAATGGAACGGGTTGCAGTAGAAACTTTTACTCAGTTTTCTCAGTCTGTTTCCTAGTTCTGGTTTGAAGTTCCTGCAGTTTTCAATGTAAACAGAGGTGGAGCTAGTACCTCCCCATATATATGTATGGATTGGAGTTTGCAACTGAAAAGAAACTTTGTGTTCCCAACAAGCCAAGTGAAGTACGGCTTTCACACACACTTATCTCTCAGAACTTAGCATGTGGAGAGACGTTCGTTCATCTAGCACAAATGGAACGGGTTGCAGGAGAAACTTTTACTCTGGTTTCTCAGTCTGTTTCCTAGTGCCGGTTTGAAGATCCTGCAGTTTTCACTGTAAAACCGAGTTGGCGCTCGTACGTCCCCATATATATGTATGGAGTGGAGTTGGATATTGAAAAGAAACTTTGTGTTCCCAACAAGCTATATAAATGATGGCTTTCACACACACTTATCTCTCAGAACTGAGCATGTGGAGAGACGTTCGTTCATCTAGCACATAGGAAACGGGTTGCAAGTGAAATTTTTTCTCTGGTTTCTCAGTCTGTTTCCTAGTGATGGTTTGAATTTCCTGCAGTTTTCACTGTAAAACATAGTTGAAGCTCGTACCTACCCATATATAAGTATGGAGTGGATTTTGCAATTGAAAAGAAACTTTGTGTTCCCAACAAGCTAGGTGAAGGAAGGCTTTCACACACACTTATCTCTCAGAACTGAGCATGTGGGGAGACGTTCGTTCATCTAGCACAAAGGGAATGGTTTGCAGGAGAAAATTTACTCTGGATTATCAGTCTGTTTCCTAGTGCCGGTTTGAAGTTCCTGCAGTTTTCACTGTAAAACAGATTTGAAGCTAGTAGCTCCCCATATTTATGTATGGAGTGGTGTTTGCAGCTGAAAAGAAACTTTGTGTTCCCAACAAGCTAAGTGAAGGACGGCTTTCAAACACACATATCTCTCAGAACTGAGCATGTGGAGAGACGTTCGTTCATCTAGGACAAAAGGAACGGTTTGCAGGAGAAACTTTTACTCTGGTATCTAAGTCTGTTTCCTAGGGCCGGTTTGAAGTTCCTGCAGTTTTCACTGTAAAACAGAGGTGGAGCTCGTAACTCCCCTTATATATGAATGGAGTGGAGTTTGCAACTGAAAATAAACTTTGTGTTCCCAGCAAGCTAGGTGAAGGACGGCTTTCACACACACTTATCTCTCAGAACTGAGCATGTGGAGAGACGTTCGTTCATCTAGCAAAAAAGGAACGCGTTGCAGGAGAAACTCTTTCTCTGGTTTCTCAGTCTGTTTCCTAGTGCCGGTTTGAAGTTCCTGTAGTTTTCACTGTAAAACAGATTTGGAGAACGTACCTCCCCATATATATATATGGAGTGGAGTTTGCAAGTGAAAAGTAACTTTGTGTTCCCAACAAGCTAGGTGAAGGACGGCTTTCACACACACTTATCTCTCAGAACTGAACATGTGGAGAGACGTTCGTTCATCTAGCACAAAGGGAACGGGTTGCAGGAGAAAATTTTACTCTGGTTTCTCAGTATTTTTCCTAGTGCCGGTTTGAAGTTCCTGCAGTTTTCACTGTAAAACCGCGATGGAGCTAGTACCTCAGCATATATATGTATGGAATGGAGTTTGCAACTGAAAAGAATCTTTGTGTTCCCAACAAGCTAGGTGAAGGAAGGCTTTCACACACATTTATCTCTCAGAACTGAGCATGTGGAGAGACTTTCGTTCATCTAGCACAAAGGGAACGGGTTGCAGGAGAAACTTTTACACTGGTTTCTCAGACTGCTTCCTAGTTCCGGTTTGAAGTTCCGGCAGTTTGCACTTTAAAAACGAGTTGGAGCTAGTACCTCCCCATATATATGTATGGAATGTAGTTTGCAACTGAAAAGAAACTTTGTATTCCCAACAAGCTAGGTGAATGGCGGCTTTCACACACACTTATCTCTCAGAACTGAGCATGTGGAGAGACGTTCGTTCATTTAGCACAAAGGGAACGGTTTGCAGGAGAAACTTTTATTCTGGATTCTCAGTCTGTTTCCTAGTGTCGGTTTGAGGTTCCTGCATTTTTCAGTGTAAAACCGAGTTGGAGCTAGTACCTACCCATATATATGTATGGATTGGTGTTTGAAACAGAAAATAAACTTTGTGTTCCCAACAAGCTAGGTGAAGGACGGCTTTCACACACACTTATCTCTTAGAACTTAGCATGTGGAGAGACGTTCGTTCATCTAGCACAAATGGAACGAGTTGCAGGAGAAACTTTTACTCTGGTTTCTCAGTCTGCTTCCTAGTGCCAGTTTGAAGTTCCTGCAGTTTGCACTGTAAAACCGTGTTGGTGGTAGTACCTCCCCATATATATGTATGGAGTGGAGTTTGCAACTGAACAGAAACTTTGTGTTCCCAACAAGCTAGGTGAAGTCGGCTTTCACACACACTTATCTCTCAGAACTGAGCATGTGGGAGGACGTTCGTTCATCTAGCACAAAGGGAATGGTTTGCAGGAGAAAATTTACTCTGGATTATCAGTCTGTTTCCTAGTGCCGGTTTGAAGTTCCTGCAGTTTTCACTGTAAAACAGATTTGAAGCTAGTAGCTCCCCATATTTATGTATGGAGTGGTGTTTGCAGCTGAAAAGAAACTTTGTGTTCCCAACAAGCTAAGTGAAGGACGGCTTTCAAACACACATATCTCTCAGAACTGAGCATGTGGAGAGACGTTCGTTCATCTAGGACAAAAGGAACGGTTTGCAGGAGAAACTTTTACTCTGGTATCTCAGTCTGTTTCCTAGTGCCGGTTTGAAGTTCCTGCAGTTTTCACTGTAAAACAGAGGTGGAGCTCGTAACTCCCCATATATATGTATGGAGTGGAGTTTGCAAATGAAAAGAAACTTTGTGTTCCCAACAAGCTAGGTGAAGGAAGGCTTTCACACACATTTATCTCTCAGAACTGAGCATGTGGAGAGACTTTCGTTCATCTAGCACAAAGGGAATGGGTTGCAGGAGAAACTTTTACTCTGGTTTCTCAGACTGCTTCCTAGTGCCGGTTTGAAGTTCCGGCAGTTTGCACTTTAAAACCGAGTTGGAGCTAGTACCTCCCCATATATATGTATGGAGTGGAGTTTGCAAATGAACAGAAACTTTGTGTTCCCAACAAGCTAGGTGAAGTCGGCTTTCACACACACTTATCTCTCAGAACTGAGCATGTGGAGAGATGTTCGTTCATCTAGCACAAATTGAACAGGTTACAGGAGAAACTTTTACTCTGGTTTCTCAGTCTGTTTCCTAGTGCCGGTATGAAGTTCCTGCAGTTTGCACTCTAAAACCGTGTTGGAGCTAGTACCTCCCCATATATATGTATGGAGTGGTGTTTGCAACTGAAAAGAAACTTTGTGTTCCCAACAATCTAGGTGAAGGACGGCTCTCACACACACTTAACTCTCAGATCTGAGCATGTGGAGAGACGTTCGTTCATCTACCACAAAGGGAACGGGTTGCAGGAGAAAATTTTACTCTGGTTTCTCAGTCTGATTCCTAGTGCCGGTTTGAATTTCCTGCAGTTTTCACTGTAAAACCGAGTTGGAGCTAGTACTTTCCCATATATATGTATGGAGAGGGGTTTGCAAGTGAAAAAAAATTTGTGTTCCCAACAAGCTAGGTGAAGGACGGCTTTAAAACACACATATCTCTCAGAACTGAGCATGTGGAGAGACGTTCGTTCACCTAGGACAAAAGGAACGGTTTGCAGGAGAAACTTTTACTCTGGTAACTAGTCTGTTTCCTAGTGCCGGTTTGAAGTTCCTGCAGTTTTCACTGTAAAACAGAGGTGGAGCTCGTAACTCCCCTTATATATGAATGGAATGGAGTTTGCAACTGAAAAGAATCTTTGTGTTCCCAACAAGCTAGGTGAAGAAAGGCTTTCACACACATTTATCTCTCAGAACTGAGCATGTGGAGAGAATTTCGTTCATCTAGCACAAAGGGAACGGGTTGCAGGAGAAACTTTTACTCTGGTTTCTCAGACTGTTTCCTAGTGCCGGTTTGAAGTTCCTGCAGTTTGCACTTTAAAACCGAGTTGGAGCTAGTACCTCTCCATATATATGTATGGAATGGAGTTTGCAACTGAAAAGAAAATTTGTATTCCCAACAAGCTAGGTGAAGGGCGGCTTTCACACACAATTATCTCTCAGAACTGAGCATGTGGAGAGACGTTCGTTCATCTAGCACAAAGGGAACGGGTTGCAGGAGAAACTTTTATTCTGGATTCTCAGTCTGTTTCCTAGTGCCGGTTTGAGGTTCCTGCATTTTTCAGTGTAAAACCGAGTTGGAGCTTGTACCTACCCATATATATGTATGGAGTGGAGTTTGCAACAGAAAATAAACTTTGTGTTCCCAACAAGCTAGGTGAAGGACGGCTTTCACACACACTTTTCTCTCAGATCTTAGCATGTGGAGAGACGTTCGTTCATCTAGCACAAAGGGAACGGGTTGCAGGAGAAACTTTTACTCTGGTTTCTCAGTCTGCTTCCTAGTGCCAGTTTGAAGTTCCTGCAGTTTGCACTGTAAAACCGTGTTGGAGCTAGTACCTCCCCATATATATGTATGGAGTGGAGTTTGCAACTGAACAGAAACTTTGTGTTCCCAACAAGCTAGGTGAAGTCGGCTTTAACACACACTTATCTCTCAGAACTGAGCATGTGGAGAGACGCTCGTTCACCTAGCACAAAGGGAACGGGTTACAGGTGAAACTTTTACTCTGGTTTCTCAGTCTGTTTCCTAGTGCCGGTTTGAAGTTCCTGCAGTTTTCACTGTAAAACCGAGTTGGAGCTAGTACCTCCCCTTATATATGTATGGAGGGGAGTTTGCAACTGAAAAGAAACTTTGTGTTCCCAACAATCTAGGTGAAGTCGGCTTTCACACACACTTATCTCTCAGAATTGAGCATGTGGAGAGACGTTCGTTTACCTAGTACAAAGGGAACGGGTTGCCGGAGAAACTTTAACTCTGGTTTCTCAGTTTGATTCCTAGTGCCGTTTTGAAGTTCCTGCAGTTTTCACTGTAAAACCGAGTTGGAGCTAGTACCTCCCCATATATATTTAAGGAGTGGTGTTTGCAAGTGAAAAGAAACTTTGTGTTCACAACATGCTAGGTGAAGTACGGCTTTCACAGAGAGTTACCTCTCAGAACTGAGCCTGTGGAGAGATGTTCGTTCATCTAGCACAAATTGAACAGGTTACAGGAGAAACTTTTACTCTGGTTTCTCAGTCTGTTTCCTAGTGCCGGTATGAAGTTCCTGCAGTTTGCACTCTAAAACCGTGTTGGAGCTAGTACCTCCCCATATATATGTATGGAGTGGGGTTTGCAACTGAAAAGAAACTTTGTGTTCCCAACAAGCAAGGTGAAGGACGGCGTTCACACACGCTTATCTCTCAGAACTGAGCATGTGGAGAGACTTTCGTTCATCTAGCACAAAGGGATCGGGTTGCCGGAGAAACTTTTACTCTGGATTCTCAGTCAGTTTCCTAGCGCCGGTTTGAAGATCCTGCAGTTTTCACTGTAAAATCGAGTTGGAGCTAGTACCTCCCCATATATATGTATGGATTGGAGTTTGCAACTGAAAAGAAACTTTGTGTTCCCAACAAGCTAGGTGAAGGACAGCTTTCACACACACATATCTCTCAGAACTGAGCCTGTGGAGAGACATTCGTTCATCTAGCACAAAGGGAACGTGTTGCAGGAGAAACTTTTTCTCTGGTTTCTCAGTTTGATTCCTAGTGCCGGTTTGAAGTTCCTGCAGTTTTCACTGTAATCCGATTTGGAGTTGGTACCTCCCCATATATATGTAAGGAGTAGTGTTTGCAAGTGAAAAAAACTTTGTGTTCCCAACATGCTAGTTGAAGTACGGCTTTCACACACACAAATCTCTCAGAACTGAGCTTGTGGAGAGACGTTCGTTCATCTAGCACAAAGTGAACGGGTTGCAGGAGAAATATTTACTCTGGATTTTCAGTCTGATTCCTAGTGCCGGTTTGAAGTTCCTGCAGTTTTAACTGTAAAACCGTGTTGGAGCTAGAACCTCCCCATATATATATATGGAGTGGAGTTAGCAACTGAAAAGAAACTATGTGTTCCCAACAAGCTAGTTGAAGGACGGCTTTCACACACAAATATCTCTCAGAACTGGGCATGTGGAGAGACGTTCGTTCATCTAGCAAAAAGTGAACGGGTTGCAGGAGAAACATTTACTCTGGTTTTTCAGACTGATTCCTAATGTCGGTTTGAATTTCCTGCAGTTTTAACTGTAAAACCGTGTTGGAGCTAGAACCTCCCCATATATATATATGGAGTGGAGTTAGCAACTGAAAAGAAATATGTGTTCCCAACAAGCTAGTTGAAGGACGGTTTTCACACACAAGTATCTCTCAGAACTGAGCATGTGGAGAGACGTTCGTTCATCTAGCACAAAGGGAACAGGTTGCAGGAGAAATTTTACTCTGGTTTCTCAGTCTTTTTCTAGTGCCAGTTTGAAGTTCCTGCAGTTTTCACTCTAAAACCGAGTTGGAGCTAGTAATTCAGCATATATATGTATGGAGTGGAGTTTGCAACTGAAAAGAAACTTTGTGTTCCCAACAAGCTAGGTGAAGGACGGCTTTCACACACACTTATCTCTCAGAACTGAGCTTCTGGAGAGACGTTCGTTCATCTAGCACAAAGTGAACTGGTTGCAGGAGAAACTTTTACTCTGGGTTCTCAGTCTGATTCCTAGTGCTGGTTTAAAGTTCCTGCAGTTTTCACTGTAAAATCGAGTTGGAGCTAGAACCCCCCCATATATATATATGGAGTGGAGTTAGCAACTGAAAAGAAACTATGTGTTCCCAACAAGCTAGTTGAAGGACGGCTTTCACACACAAATATCTCTCAGAACTGGGCTTGAGGAGAGACGTTCTTTCATCTAGCTCAAAGGGAACGTTTTGCAGGAGAAACTTTTACTCTGGTTTCTCAGTCTATTGCCTAGTGCCGGTTTGAATTTCCTGCAGATTTTACTGTAAAACCGAGTTGGAACTTGTACCTCCCCATATATGTGTATGGACTGGAGTTAGCAACTGAAAAGAAACTATGTGTTCACAACAAGCTAGGTGAAGACGGCTTTCACACACACTTATCTCTCAGAACTGAGCATGTGGAGAGACGTTCGTTCATCTAGCACAAAGGATCGAGTTGCAGGAGAAACTTTTACTCTGGTTTCTCAGTCTGATTCCTAGTGCCGGTATGAATTTCCTGCAGTTTTCACTGTAAAATCAGGTTGGAGCTTTTACATCCCCATAAATATGTATGGAATGGAGTTTGCAACTGAAAAGAATCTATGTGTTCCCAACAAGCTAGGTGAATACTGCTATCACACACACTTTTCTCTCAGAACTGAGCATGTGGAGAGACGTTCGTTCATCTAGCACAAAGGGAACGGGTTGCAGGAGAAACATTTACTCTGGTTTCTCAGTCTGTTTCCTAGTGCCAGTTTGAAGATCCTGCAGTTTGCAAGGTAAAACAGAGTTGGAGCTTGTACCTCCCCATATATATGTAAGGAGTGGAGTTTGCAACTGAAAAGAAACTTTGTGTTCCCATTAAGCTTGGTGAAGTACGGCTTTCACACACACATATATCTCAGAACTGAGCATGTGGACAGACTTTCGTTCATCTATCACAAAGGGAACTGGTTGCAGGAGAAATTTTACTCTGGTTTCTCAGTCTTTTTCCAGTGCCGGTTTGAAGTTCCTGCAGTTTTCACTCTAAAACCGAGTTGGAGCTAGTAATTCCCCATATATATGTATGGAGTGGAGTTTGCAACTGAAAAGAAACTTTGTGTTCCCAACAAGATAGTTGAAGGAAGGCTTTCACACACAAATATCTCTCAGAACTGGGCTTGAGGAGAGACGTTCTTTCATCTAGCTCAAAGGGAACGTTTTGCAGGAGAAACTTTTAATCTGGTTCCTCAGTCTGTTGCCTAGTGCCGGTTTGAATTTCCTGCAGTTTTCACTGTAAAACCGAGTTGGAGATAGTACCTCCCCATATATATGTATGGAGAGGAGTTTGCAAGTGAAAAAAAATTTGTGTTCCCAACAAGCTAGGTGAAGGACGGCTTTCACACACACTTTTCTCTCAAAACTGAGCCTGTGGAGAGACGTTCGTTCATCTAGCTTAAAGGGAACTGGTTGCAGGAGAAACTTTTACTCTGGATTCTCAGTTTGATTCCTAGTGCCGCTTTGAAGTTCCTGCAGTTTTCACTGTAAAACCGATTTGGAGCTAGTACCTCCCCATATATATTTAAGGAGTGGTGTTTGCAAGTGAAAAGAAACTTTGTGTTCCCAACATGCTAGGTGAAGTACGGCTTTCACACAGACTTTCCTCTCAGAACTGAGCCTGTGGAGAGATGTTCGTTCATCTAGCACAAATTGAACAGGTTACAGGAGAAACTTTTACTCTGGTTTCTCAGTCTGTTTCCTAGTGCCGATATGAAGTTCCTGCAGTTTGCACTCTAAAACCGTGTTGGAGCTAGTACCTCCCCATATATATGTATGGAGTGGAGTTTGCAACTGAAAAGAAACTTTGTGTTCCCAACAATCTAGGTGAAGGACGGCTCTCACACACACTTATCTCTCAGATCTGAGCATGTGGAGAAACTTTCGTTCATCTAGCACAAAGGGAAAGGGTTGCAGGAGAAAGTTTTACTCTGGTTTCTCAGTCTGATTCCTACTGCCGATTTGAAGTTCCTGCAGTTTTCACTGTAAAATCGAGTTGGAGTTTGTACCTCCCCATATATATGTATGGACTGGAGTTTGCAACAGAAAAGAAACTATGTGTTCCCAACAAGTTAGGTGAAGACGGCTTTCACACACACTTATAACTCAGAACTGTGCATGTGGAGAGACGTTCGTTCATCTAGCACAAAGGGAACGGGTTGCAGGAGAAACTTTTACTCTGGTTTCTCAGTCTGATTCCTAGTGCCGGTTTGAAATTCCTGCAGTTATCACTGTAAAAAAGAGTTGGTGCTAGTACCTACCCTTATATATGAATGGAGTTGAGTTTGCAACTGAAAAGAATCTTTGTGTTCCCAACAAGCTAGGTGAAGGACGGCGTTCACACACACTTATCCCTCAGAACTGAGCATGTGGAGAGACTTTCGTTCATCTAGCACAAAGGGATCGGGTTGCAGGAGAAACTTTTACTCTGGTTTCTCAGTCAGTTTCCTAGTGCCGGTTTGAAGTTCCTGCAGTTTTCACTGTAAAATCGAGTTGGAGCTAGTACCTCCCCATATATATTTATGGATTGGAGTTTGCAACAGAAAAGAAAGTTTGTGTTCCCAACAAGATAGTTGAAGGACGGCTTTCACACACACATATCTCTCAGAACTGAGCCTGTGGAGAGACGTTCGTTCATCTAGCACAAAGGGAACGGGTTGCAGGAGAAACTTTTTCTCTGGTTTCTCAGTTTGATTCCTAGTGCCGGTTTGAAGTTCCTGCAGTTTTCACTGTAAAACCGATTTGGAGCTGGTACCTCCCCTTATATATGTAAGGGGTAGTGTTTGCAAGTGAAAAAAACTTTGTGTTCCCAACATGCTAGGTGAAGTACGGCATTCACACACACTTATCTCTCAGAACTGAGCCTGTGGAGAGACGTTCGTTCATCTAGAACAAAGGGAACTGGTTACAGTAGAAACTTTTACTCTGTTTTCTCAGTCTGTTTCCTAGTGCCGGTTTGAAGTTCCTGCAGTTTGCACTCTAAAACCGAGTTAGAGCTAGTACCTCCCCATATATATGTATGGAGTGGAGTTTGCAACTGAAAAGAAACTTTTTGTTCCCAACAATCTAGGTGAAGGACGGCTTTCACACACAATTATCTCTCAGAACTGAGCATGTGGAGAGACGTTCGTTCATCTAGCACAAAGAGAACGGGTTGCAGGAGCAACTTTTACTCTGTTTTCTCAGTCTGATTCCTAGTGCTGGTTTGAAGTTCCTGCAGTTTTCACTGTAAAATAGAGTTGGAGCTAGTACCTCTCCATATATATGCATTGGGTGGAGTTTGGAACTGAAAAGAAATTTGTGTTTCAAACAAGCTATGTGAAGGGCGGCTTTCACACACACTTATCTCTCAGAACTGAGCATGTGGATAGACGTTCGTTCATCTAGCACAAATGGAACGGTTTGCAGGAGAAACTTTTACTCTGGTTTCTCAGTATCTTTCTTATTGCCGGTTTGAATTTCCTGCAGTTTTCACTGTAAAACCGAGTTGGAGCTAGTACCTCCCCATATATATTTATGGAGTGGAGATTGCAACTGAAAAGGAACATTGTGCTCCCAACAAGCTAGGTGAAGGACGGCTTTCACACACACTTATCACTCAGAAATGAGCATGTGGAGAGACGTTCGTTCATCTAGCACAAAGGGAACGGTTTGCAGGAGAAACTTTTACTCTGGATTCTCAGTCTGTTTCCTAGTGCCAGTTTGAAGTTCCTGCAGTTTGCATTGTAAAACCGAGTTGGAGCTTGTACCTCCCCATATATATGTAAGGAGTGGAGTTTGCAACTGAAAAGAAACTTTGTGTTCCCAACAAGCTTGGTGAAGGACGGCTTTCACACACACCTATCTCTCAGAACTGAGCATGTGGAGAGACTTTCGTTCATCTAGCACAAAGGGAACGGTTTGCAGGAGAAATTTTACTCTGGTTTCTCAATCCTTTTCTAGTGCCGGTTTGAAGTTCCTGCAGATTTCACTCTAAAACCGAGTTGGAGCAAGTAATTCCCCATATATATGTATGGAGTGGAGTTTGCAACTGAAAAGAAACTTTGTGTTCCCAACAAGATAGTTGAAGGACGGCTTTCACACACACAAGTCTCTCAGAACTGAGCTTGTGGAGAGACGTTCGTTCATCTAGCACAAATTGAACGGGTTGCAGGAGAAACATTTACTCTGGTTTTTCAGTCTGATTCCTAGTGCCGGTTTGAAGTTCCTGCAGTTTTAACTGTAAAACCTTGTTGGAGCTAGAACCTCCCCATATATATATATGGAGTGGAGTTAGCAACTGAAAAGAAACTATTTGTTCCCAACAAGCTAGATTAAGGACGGCATTCACACACACTTATATCTCAGAACTGAGCATGTGCAGAGACTTTCGTTCATCTAGCACAAACGGAACGGGTTGCAGGAGAAACTATTACTCTGGTTTCTCAGTCTGTTTCCTAGTGCCAGTTTGAAGTTCCTGCAGTTTTCACTGTAAAATCAGGTTGGAGTTTGTACATCCCCATATATATGTATGGAATGGAGTTTGCAACTGAAAAGAAACTATGTGTTCCCAACAAGCTAGGTGAATACGGCTTTCAAACACACTTATCTCTCAGAACTGAGCATGTGGAGAGACGTTCGTTCATCTAGCACAAAGGGAACGGGTTGCAGGAGAAACTTTTACTCTGGTTTCTCAGTCTGTTTCCTAGTGCCAGTTTGAAGTTCCTACAGATTGCACTGTAAAACCGAGTTGGAGCTTGTACCTCCCCATATATATGTAAGGAGTGGAGTTTGCAACTGAAAAGAAACTTTGTGTTCCCAACAAGCTTGGTGAAGGACGGCTTTCACACACACCTATCTCTCAGTACTGAGCATGTGGAGAGACTTTCGTTCATCTAGCACAAAGGGAACGGGTTGCAGGAGAAATTTTACTCTGGTTTCTCAGTCTTTTTCTAGTGCCGGTTTGAAGTTCATGCAGTTTTCACTCTAAAATCGAGTTGGAGCTAGAAATTCCCCATATATATGTATGGAGTGGAGTTTGCAACTGAAAAGAAACTTTGTGTTCCCAACAAGATAGGTGAAGGTCGGCTTTAACACACACAAATCTCTCAGAACTGAGCTTGTGGAGAGACGTTCGTTCATCTAGCACAAACTGAACGGGTTGCAGGAGAAACATTTACTCTGGTTTTTCAGTCTGATTCCTAGTGCAGGTTTGAAGTTCCTGCATTTTTAACTGTAAAACCTTGTTGGAGCTAGAACCTCCCCATATATATATATGGAGTGGAGTTAGCAACTCAAAAGAAACTATGTGTTCCCGACAAGCTAGATTAAGGATGGCTTTCACACACAAATATCTCTCAGAACTGGGCATGTGGAGAGACGTTCATTCATCTAGCACAAAGGGAACGGGTTGCAGGAGAAACTTTTACTCTGGTTTCTCAGTCTGTTTCCTAGTGCCAGTTTGAAGTTCCTGCAGTTTGCATTGTAAAACCGAGTTGGAGCTTGTACCTCCCCATATATATTTAAGGAGTGGTGTTTGCAAGTGAAAAGAAACTTTGTGTTCCCAACATGCTAGGTGAAGTACGGCTTTCACACAGACTTACCTCTCAGAACTGAGCCTGTGGAGAGATGTTCGTTCATCTAGCACAAATTGAACAGGTTACAGGAGAAACTTTTACTCTGGTTTCTCAGTCTGTTTCCTAGTGCCGATATGAAGTTCCTGCAGTTTGCACTCTAAAACCGTGTTGGAGCTAGTACCTCCCCATATATATGTATGTAGTGGAGTTTGCAACTGAAAAGAAACTTTGTGTTCCCAACAATCTAGGTGAAGGACGGCTCTCACACACAATTATCTCTCAGATCTGAGCATGTGGAGAGACGTTCGTTCATCTAGCACAAAGGGAAAGGGTTGCAGGAGAAAGTTTTACTCTGGTTTCTCAGTCTGATTCCTACTGCCGGTTTGAAGTTCCTGCAGTTTTCACTGTAAAATCGAGTTGGAGTTTGTACCTCCCCATATATATGTATAGACTGGAGTTTGCAACAGAAAAGAAACTATGTGTTCCCAACAAGCTAGGTGAAGACGGATTTCACACACACTTATCTCTCAGAACTGTGCATGTGGAGAGACGTTCGTTCATCTAGCACAAAGGGAACGGGTTGCAGGAGAAACTTTTTCTCTGGTTTCTCAGTTTGATTCCTAGTGCCGGTTTGAAGTTCCTGCAGTTTTCACTGTAAAACCGATTTGGAGCTGGTACCTCCCCTTATATATGTAAGGGGTAGTGTTTGCAAGTGAAAAAAACTTTGTGTTCCCAACATGCTAGGTGAAGTACGGCTTTCACACACACTTATCTCTCAGAACTGAGCCTGTGGAGAGACGTTCGTTCATCTAGAACAAAGGGAACTGGTTACAGTAGAAACTTTTACTCTGTTTTCTCAGTCTGTTTCCTAGTGCCGGTTTGAAGTTCCTGCAGTTTGCACTCTAAAACCGAGTTAGAGCTAGTACCTCCCCATATATATGTATGGAGTGGAGTTTGCAACTGAAAAGAAACTTTTTGTTCCCAACAATCTAGGTGAAGGACGGCTTTCACACACACTTATCTCTCAGAACTGAGCATGTGGAGAGACGTTCGTTCATCTAGCACAAAGAGAACGGGTTGCAGGAGCAACTTTTACTCTGTTTTCTCAGTCTGATTCCTAGTGCCGGTTTGAAGTTCCTGCAGTTTTCACTGTAAAATAGAGTTGGAGCTAGTACCTCTCCATATATATGCATTGGGTGGAGTTTGCAACTGAAAAGAAACTTTGTGTTTCAAACAAGCTATGTGAAGGGCGGCTTTCACACACACTTATCTCTCAGAACTGAGCCTGTGGAGAGACGTTCGTTCATCTAGCACAAAAGGAACGGTTTGCAGGAGAAACTTTTACTCTGGATTCTCAGTCTGTTTCCTAGTGCCAGTTTGAAGTTCCTGCAGTTTGCATTTTAAAACCGAGTTGGAGCTTGTACCTCCCCATATATATATAAGGAGTGGAGTTTGCAACTGAAAAGAAACTTTGTGTTCCCAACAAGCTTGGTGAAGGACGGCTTTCACACACAACTATCTCTCAGAACTGAGCATGTGGAGAGACTTTCGTTCATCTAGCACAAAGGGAACGGTTTGCAGGAGAAATTTTACTCTGGTTTCTCAAACTTTTTCTAGTGCCGGTTTGAAGTTCCTGCAGATTTCACTCTAAAACCGAGTTGGAGCAAGTAATTCCCCATATATATGTATGGAGTGGAGTTTGCAACTGAAAAGAAACTTTGTGTTCCCAACAAGATAGTTGAAGGACGGCTTTCACACACACAAGTCTCTCAGAACTGAGCTTGTGGAGAGACGTTCGTTCATCTAGCACAAATTGAACGGGTTGCAGGAGAAACATTTACTCTGGTTTTTCAGTCTGATTCCTAGTGCCGGTTTGAAGTTCCTGCAGTTTTAACTGTAAAACCTTGTTGGAGCTAGAACCTCCCCATATATATATATGGCGTGGAGTTAGCAACTGAAAAGGAACTATGTGTTCCCAACAAGCTAGATTAAGGACGGCTTTCACACACACTTATATCTCAGAACTGAGCATGTGCAGAGACTTTCGTTCATCTAGCACAAAGGGAACGGGTTGCAGGAGAAACTTTTACTCTGGTTTCTCAGTATCTTTCCTATTGCCGGTTTGAATTTCCTGCAGTTTTCACTGTAAAACCGAGTTGGAGCTAGTACCTCCCCATATATATTTATGGAGTGGAGTTTGCAACTAAAAAGGAACATTGTGTTCCCAACAAGCTAGGTGAAGGACGGCTTTCACACACACTTATCACTCAGAAATGAGCATGTGGAGAGACGTTCGTTCATCTAGCAAAAAGGGAACGGGTTGCAGGAGAAACTTTTACTCTGGATTCTCAGTCTGTTTCCTAGTGCCAGTTTGAAGTTCCTGCAGTTTGCATTGTAAAACCGAGTTGGAGCTTGTACCTCCCCATATATATATAAGGAGTGGAGTTTGCAACTGAAAAGAAACTTTGTGTTCCCAACAAGCTTGGTGAAGGACGGCTTTCACACACACCTATATCTCAGAACTGAGCATGTGGAGAGACTTTCGTTCATCTAGCACAAAGGGAACGGTTTGCAGGAGAAATTTTACTCTGGTTTCTCAATCTT
The DNA here is from genome assembly GCF_036321535.1 of Camelus dromedarius. Taxonomy (NCBI): domain Eukaryota; kingdom Metazoa; phylum Chordata; class Mammalia; order Artiodactyla; family Camelidae; genus Camelus; species Camelus dromedarius. The sequence goes on from NW_026989814.1 coordinate 3,230,705, forward strand.
TTTCTAGTGCCGGTTTGAAGTTCCTGCAGATTTCACTCTAAAACCGAGTTGGAGCAAGTAATTCCCCATATATATGTATGGAGTGGAGTTTGCAACTGAAAAGAAACTTTGTGTTCCCAACAAGATAGTTGAAGGACGGCTTTCACACACACAAATCTCTCAGAACTGAGCTTGTGGTGAGACGTTCGTTCATCTAGCACAAACTGAACGGGTTGCAGGAGAAACATTTACTCTGGTTTTTCAGTCTGATTCCTAGTGCAGGTTTGAAGTTCCTGCAGTTTTAACTGTAAAACCTTGTTGGAGCTAGAACCTCCCCATATATATATATGGAGTGGAGTTAGCAACTGAAAAGAAACTATGTGTTCCCGACAAGCTACATTAAGGATGGCTTTCACACACAAATATCTCTCAGAACTGGGCATGTGGAGAGACGTTCATTCATCTAGCAAAAAGGGAACGGGTTGCAGGAGAAACTTTTACTCTGGATTCTCAGTCTGTTTCCTAGTGCCAGTTTGAAGTTCCTGCAGTTTGCATTGTAAAACCGAGTTGGAGCTTGTACCTCCCCATATATATTTAAGGAGTGGAGTTTGCAACTGAAAAGAAACTTTGTGTTCCCATCAAGCTTGGTGAAAGACGGCTTTCCACACACAATTATCTCTCAGAACTGAGCATGTGGAGAGACGTTCGTTCATGTAGCACAAAGGGAACGGGTTGCAGGAGAAACTTTTACTCTGGATTCTCAGTTTGATTCCTAGTGCCGGTTTGAAGTTCCTGCAGTTTTCACTGTAAAACCGATTTGGAGCTAGTACCTCCCCATATATATTTAAGGAGTGGTGTTTGCAAGTGAAAAGAAACTTTTTGTTCCCAACATGCTAGGTGAAGTACGGCTTTCACACAGACTTACCTCTCAGAACTGAGCCTGTGGAGAGACGTTTGTTCATCTAGCACAAAGGGAACTGGTTGCAGGAGAAACTTTTACTCTGGATTCTCAGTTTGATTCCTAGTGCCGGTTTGAAGTTCCTGCAGTTTTCACTGTAAAACCGATTTGGAGCTAGTACCTCCCCATATATATTTAAGGAGTGGTGTTTGCAAGTGAAAAGGAACTTTGTGTTCCCAACATGCTAGGTGAAGTACGGCTTTCACACAGACTTACCTCTCAGAACTGAGCCTGTGGAGAGATGTTCGTTCATCTAGCATAAATTGAACAGGTTACAGGAGAAACTTTTACTCTGGTTTCTCAGTCTGTTTCCTAGTGCCCATATGAAGTTCCTGCAGTTTGCACTCTAAAACCGTGTTGGAGCTAGTACCTCCCCATATATATGTATGGAGTGGAGTTTGCAACTGAAAAGAAACTATGTGTTCCAAACAATCTATGTGAAGGACGGCTCTCAAACACACTTTTCTCTCAGAATGAGCATGTGGAGAGACGTTCGTTCATCTAGCACAAAGGGAAAGGGTTGCAGGAGAAAGTTTTACTCTGGTTTCTCAGTCTGATTCCTAGTGCCGGTTTGAAGTTCCTGCAGTTTTCACTATAAAATCGAGTTGGAGTTTGTACCTCCCCATATATATGTATGGACTGGAGTTTGCAACAGAAAAGAAACTATGTGTTCCCAACAAGCTAGGTGAAGACGGCTTTCACACACACTTAACTCTCAGAACTGTGCATGTGGAGAGACGTTCGTTCATCTAGCACAAAGGGAACGGGTTGCAGGAGAAACTTTTACTCTGGTCTCTCAGTCTGATTCCTAGTGCCGGTTTGAAGATCCTGCAGTTATCACTGTAAAAAAGAGTTGGTGCTAGTACCTACCCATATATATGTATGGAGTGGAGTTTGCAACTGAAAAGAAACTTTGTGTTCCCAACAAGCTAGGTGAAGGACGGCGTTCACACACAAATATCTCTCAGAACTGAGCATGTGGAGAGACGTTCGTTCATCTAGCACAAAGGGAACGGGTTGCAGGAGAAATTTTACTCTGTTTTCTCAGTCTATTTCTAGTGCCGGTTTGAAGTACCTGCAGTTTTCACTCTAAAACCGAGTTGGAGCTAGTAATTCCCCATATATATATGTATGGAGTGGAGTTTGCAACTGAAAAGAAACTTTGTGTTCCCAACAAGCTAGGTGAAGGACGGCTTTCACACACACTTATCTCTCAGAACTGAGCATGTGGAGAGACGTTCGTTCATCTAGCACAAAGGGAACGGGTTGCAGGAGAAATTTTACTCTGGTTTCTCAGTCTTTTTCTAGTGCCAGTTTGATGTTCCTGCAGTTTTCACTCTAAAACCGAGTTGGAGCTAGTAATTCCCCATATATATGTATGGAGTGGAGTTTGCAACTGAAAAGAAACTTTGTGTTCCCAACAAGATAGGTGAAGGACGGCTTTCACACACACTTATCTCTCAGAACTGAGCTTGTGGAGAGACGTTCGTTCATTTAGCACAAAGGGAAATGGTTGCAGGAGAAACTTTTACTCTGGGTTCTCAGTCTGATTCCTAGTGCTGGTTTGAAGTTCCTGCAGTTTTCACTGTAAAATCGAGTTGGAGCTAGAACCTCCCCATATATATATATGGAGTGGAGTTTGCAACTGAAAAGAAACTATGTGTTCCCAACAAGCTAGTTGAAGGACGGCTTTCACACACAAATATCTCTCAGAACTGGGCTTGAGGAGAGACGTTCTTTCATCTAGCTCAAATGGAACGTTTTGCAGGAGAAACTTTTACTCTGGTTTCTCAGTCTATTGCCTAGTGCCGGTTTGAATTTCCTGCAGTTTTTACTGTAAAACCGAGTTGGAACTTGTACCTCCCCATATATATTTATGGACTGGAGTTAGCAACTGAAAAGAAACTATGTGTTCCCAACAAGCTAGGTGAAGACGGCTTTCACACACACTTATCTCTCAGAACTGAGCATGTGGAGAGACGTTCGTTCATCTAGCACAAAGGATCGGGTTGCAGGAGAAACTTTTACTCTGGTTTCTCAGTCTGATTCCTAGTGCCGGTTTGAATTTCCTGCAGTTTTCACTGTAAAATCAGGTTGGAGCTTGTACATCCCCATAAATATGTATGGAATGGAGTTTGCAACTGAAAAGAATCTATGTGTTCCCAACAAGCTAGGTGAATACGGCTTTCACACACACTTATCTCTCAGAACTGAGCATGTGGAGAGACGTTCGTTAATCTAGCACAAAGGGAACGGGTTGCAGGAGAAACATTTACTCTGGTTTCTCAGTCTGTTTCCTAGTGCCAGTTTGAAGTTCCTGCAGTTTGCACTGTAAAACAGAGTTGGAGCTTGTACCTCCCCATATATATGTAAGGAGTGGAGTTTGCAACTGAAAAGAAACTTTGTGTTCCCATTAAGCTTGGTGAAGGACGGATTTCACACACACATATATCTCAGAACTGAGCATGTGGAGAGACTTTCGTTCATCTATCACAAAGGGAACGGGTTGCAGGAGAAATTTTACTCTGGTTTCTCAGTCTTTTTCCAGTGCCGGTTTGAAATTCCTGCAGTTTTCACTCTAAAACCGAGTTGGAACTAGTAATTCCCCATATATATGTATGGAGTGGAGTTTGCAACTGAAAAGAAACTTTGTGTTCCCAACAAGATAGTTGAAGGAAGGCTTTCACACACACAAATCTCTCAGAACTGAGCTTGTGGAGAGACGTTCGTTCATCTAGCACAAAATGAACGGGTTGCAGGAGAAACATTTACTCTTGTTTTTCAGTCTGATCCCTAGTGCCGGTTTGAAGTTCCTGCAGTTTTAACTGTAAAACCGTGTTGGAGCTAGAAACTCCCCATATATATATATGGAGTGGAGTTAGCAACTGAAAAGAAATTATGTGTTCCCAACAAGCTATTTTAAGGACGGCTTTCACACACAAATATCTCTCAGAACTGGGCTTGAGGAGAGACTTTCTTTCATCTAGCTCAAAGGGAACGTTTTGCAGGAGAAACTTTTAATCTGGTTTCTCAGTCTGTTGCCTAGTGCCGGTTTGAATTTCCTGCAGTTTTCACTGTAAAACCGAGTTGGAGCTAGTACCTCCCCATATATATGTATGGAGAGGAGTTTGCAAGTGAAAAAAAATGTGTTCCCAACATGCTAGGTGAAGGACGGCTTTCACACACACTTATCTCTCAAAACTGAGCCTGTGGAGAGACGTTCGTTCATCTAGCACAAAGGGAACTGGTTGCAGGAGAAACTATTACTCTGGATTCTCAGTTTGATTCCTAGTGCCGGTTTGAAGTTCCTGCAGTTTTCACTGTAAAACCGATTTGGAGCTAGTACCTCCCCATATATATTTAAGGAGTGGTGTTTGCAAGTGAAAAGAAACTTTGTGTTCCCAACATGCTATGTGAAGTACGGCCTTCACACAGACTTACCTCTCAGAACTGAGCCTGTGGAGAGATGTTCGTTCATCTAGCACAAATTGAACAGGTTACAGGAGAAACTTTTACTCTGGTTTCTCAGTCTGTTTCCTAGTGCCGATATGAAGTTCCTGCAGTTTGCACTCTAAAACCGTGTTGGAGCTAGTACCTCCCCATATATATGTATGGAGTGGAGTTTGCAACTGAAAAGAAACTTTGTGTTCCCAACAATCTAGGTGAAGGACGGCTCTCACACACACTTATCTCTCAGATCTGAGCATGTGGAGAGACGTTCGTTCATCTAGCACAAAGGGAAAGGGTTGCAGGAGAAAGTTTTACTCTGGTTTCTCAGTCTGATTCCTACTGCCGGTTTGAAGTTCCTGCAGTTTTCACTGTAAAATCGAGTTGGAGTTTGTACCTCCCCATATATATGTATGGACTGGAGTTTGCAACAGAAAAGAAACTATGTGTTCCCAACAAGCTAGGTGAATACGGCTTTCACACACACTTATCTCTCAGAACTGTGCATGTGGAGAGACGTTCGTTCATCTAGCACAAAGGGAACGGGTTGCAGGAGAAACTTTTTCTCTGGTTTCTCAGTTTGATTCCTAGTGCCGGTTTGAAGTTCCTGCAGTTTTCACTTTAAAACCGATTTGGAGCTGGTACCTCCCCTTATATATGTAAGGGGTAGTGTTTGCAAGTGAAAAAAACTTTGTGTTCCCAACATGCTAGGTGAAGTACGGCTTTCACACACACTTATCTCTCAGAACTGAGCCTGTGGAGAGACGTTCGTTCATCTAGAACAAAGGGAACTGGTTACAGTAGAAACTTTTACTCTGTTTTCTCAGTCTGTTTCCTAGTGCCGGTTTGAAGTTCCTGCAGTTTGCACTCTAAAACCGAGTTAGAGCTAGTACCTCCCCATATATATGTATGGAGTGGAGTTTGCAACTGAAAAGAAACTTTTTGTTCCCAACAATCTAGGTGAAGGACGGCTTTCACACACACTTATCTCTCAGAACTGAGCATGTGGAGAGACGTTCGTTCATCTAGCACAAAGAGAACGGGTTGCAGGAGCAACTTTTACTCTGTTTTCTCAGTCTGATTCCTAGTGCAGGTTTGAAGTTCCTGCAGTTTTCACTGTAAAATAGAGTTGGAGCTAGTACCTCTCCATATATATGCATTGGGTGGAGTTAGCAAATGAAAAGAAACTTTGTGTTTCAAACAAGCTATGTGAAGGGCGGCTTTCACACACACTTATCTCTCAGAACTGAGCCTGTGGAGAGACGTTCGTTCATCTAGCACAAAGGGAACGGTTTGCAGGAGAAACTTTTACTCTGGTTTCTCAGTATCTTTCCTATTGCCGGTTTGAATTTCCTGCAGTTTTCACTGTAAAACCGAGTTGGAGCTTGTACCTCCCCATATATATTTATGGAATGGAGTTTGCAACTGAAAAGAAACTATGTGTTCCCAACAAGCTAGGTGAATACGGCTTTCACACACACTTATCACTCAGAAATGAGCATGTGGAGAGACGTTCGTTCATCTAGCAAAAAGGGAACGGGTTGCAGGAGAAACTTTTACTCTGGATTCTCAGTCTGTTTCCTAGTGCCAGTTTGAAGTTCCTGCAGTTTGCATTGTAAAACCGAGTTGGAGCTTGTACCTCCCCATATATATATAAGGAGTGGAGTTTGCAACTGAAAAGAAACTTTGTGTTCCCAACAAGCTTGGTGAAGGACGGCTTTCACACACAACTATCTCTCAGAACTGAGCATGTGGAGAGACTTTCGTTCATCTAGCACAAAGGGAACGGTTTGCAGGAGAAATTTTACTCTGGTTTCTCAAACTTTTTCTAGTGCCGGTTTGAAGTTCCTGCAGATTTCACTCTAAAACCGAGTTGGAGCAAGTAATTCCCCATATATATGTATGGAGTGGAGTTTGCAACTGAAAAGAAACTTTGTGTTCCCAACAAGATAGTTGAAGGACGGCTTTCACACACACAAGTCTCTCAGAACTGAGCTTGTGGAGAGACGTTCGTTCATCTAGCACAAATTGAACGGGTTGCAGGAGAAACATTTACTCTGGTTTTTCAGTCTGATTCCTAGTGCCGGTTTGAAGTTCCTGCAGTTTTAACTGTAAAACCTTGTTGGAGCTAGAACCTCCCCATATATATATATGGCGTGGAGTTAGCAACTGAAAAGGAACTATGTGTTCCCAACAAGCTAGATTAAGGACGGCTTTCACACACACTTATATCTCAGAACTGAGCATGTGCAGAGACTTTCGTTCATCTAGCACAAAGGGAACGGGTTGCAGGAGAAACTTTTACTCTGGTTTCTCAGTATCTTTCCTATTGCCGGTTTGAATTTCCTGCAGTTTTCACTGTAAAACCGAGTTGGAGCTAGTACCTCCCCATATATATTTATGGAGTGGAGTTTGCAACTAAAAAGGAACATTGTGTTCCCAACAAGCTAGGTGAAGGACGGCTTTCACACACACTTATCACTCAGAAATGAGCATGTGGAGAGACGTTCGTTCATCTAGCAAAAAGGGAACGGGTTGCAGGAGAAACTTTTACTCTGGATTCTCAGTCTGTTTCCTAGTGCCAGTTTGAAGTTCCTGCAGTTTGCATTGTAAAACCGAGTTGGAGCTTGTACCTCCCCATATATATATAAGGAGTGGAGTTTGCAACTGAAAAGAAACTTTGTGTTCCCAACAAGCTTGGTGAAGGACGGCTTTCACACACACCTATATCTCAGAACTGAGCATGTGGAGAGACTTTCGTTCATCTAGCACAAAGGGAACGGTTTGCAGGAGAAATTTTACTCTGGTTTCTCAATCTTTTTCTAGTGCCGGTTTGAAGTTCCTGCAGATTTCACTCTAAAACCGAGTTGGAGCAAGTAATTCCCCATATATATGTATGGAGTGGAGTTTGCAACTGAAAAGAAACTTTGTGTTCCCAACAAGATAGTTGAAGGACGGCTTTCACACACACAAATCTCTCAGAACTGAGCTTGTGGTGAGACGTTCGTTCATCTAGCACAAACTGAACGGGTTGCAGGAGAAACATTTACTCTGGTTTTTCAGTCTGATTCCTAGTGCAGGTTTGAAGTTCCTGCAGTTTTAACTGTAAAACCTTGTTGGAGCTAGAACCTCCCCATATATATATATGGAGTGGAGTTAGCAACTGAAAAGAAACTATGTGTTCCCGACAAGCTACATTAAGGATGGCTTTCACACACAAATATCTCTCAGAACTGGGCATGTGGAGAGACGTTCATTCATCTAGCAAAAAGGGAACGGGTTGCAGGAGAAACTTTTACTCTGGATTCTCAGTCTGTTTCCTAGTGCCAGTTTGAAGTTCCTGCAGTTTGCATTGTAAAACCGAGTTGGAGCTTGTACCTCCCCATATATATTTAAGGAGTGGAGTTTGCAACTGAAAAGAAACTTTGTGTTCCCATCAAGCTTGGTGAAAGACGGCTTTCCACACACAATTATCTCTCAGAACTGAGCATGTGGAGAGACGTTCGTTCATGTAGCACAAAGGGAACGGGTTGCAGGAGAAACTTTTACTCTGGATTCTCAGTTTGATTCCTAGTGCCGGTTTGAAGTTCCTGCAGTTTTCACTGTAAAACCGATTTGGAGCTAGTACCTCCCCATATATATTTAAGGAGTGGTGTTTGCAAGTGAAAAGAAACTTTTTGTTCCCAACATGCTAGGTGAAGTACGGCTTTCACACAGACTTACCTCTCAGAACTGAGCCTGTGGAGAGACGTTTGTTCATCTAGCACAAAGGGAACTGGTTGCAGGAGAAACTTTTACTCTGGATTCTCAGTTTGATTCCTAGTGCCGGTTTGAAGTTCCTGCAGTTTTCACTGTAAAACCGATTTGGAGCTAGTACCTCCCCATATATATTTAAGGAGTGGTGTTTGCAAGTGAAAAGGAACTTTGTGTTCCCAACATGCTAGGTGAAGTACGGCTTTCACACAGACTTACCTCTCAGAACTGAGCCTGTGGAGAGATGTTCGTTCATCTAGCATAAATTGAACAGGTTACAGGAGAAACTTTTACTCTGGTTTCTCAGTCTGTTTCCTAGTGCCCATATGAAGTTCCTGCAGTTTGCACTCTAAAACCGTGTTGGAGCTAGTACCTCCCCATATATATGTATGGAGTGGAGTTTGCAACTGAAAAGAAACTATGTGTTCCAAACAATCTATGTGAAGGACGGCTCTCAAACACACTTTTCTCTCAGAATGAGCATGTGGAGAGACGTTCGTTCATCTAGCACAAAGGGAAAGGGTTGCAGGAGAAAGTTTTACTCTGGTTTCTCAGTCTGATTCCTAGTGCCGGTTTGAAGTTCCTGCAGTTTTCACTATAAAATCGAGTTGGAGTTTGTACCTCCCCATATATATGTATGGACTGGAGTTTGCAACAGAAAAGAAACTATGTGTTCCCAACAAGCTAGGTGAAGACGGCTTTCACACACACTTAACTCTCAGAACTGTGCATGTGGAGAGACGTTCGTTCATCTAGCACAAAGGGAACGGGTTGCAGGAGAAACTTTTACTCTGGTCTCTCAGTCTGATTCCTAGTGCCGGTTTGAAGATCCTGCAGTTATCACTGTAAAAAAGAGTTGGTGCTAGTACCTACCCATATATATGTATGGAGTGGAGTTTGCAACTGAAAAGAAACTTTGTGTTCCCAACAAGCTAGGTGAAGGACGGCGTTCACACACAAATATCTCTCAGAACTGAGCATGTGGAGAGACGTTCGTTCATCTAGCACAAAGGGAACGGGTTGCAGGAGAAATTTTACTCTGTTTTCTCAGTCTATTTCTAGTGCCGGTTTGAAGTACCTGCAGTTTTCACTCTAAAACCGAGTTGGAGCTAGTAATTCCCCATATATATATGTATGGAGTGGAGTTTGCAACTGAAAAGAAACTTTGTGTTCCCAACAAGCTAGGTGAAGGACGGCTTTCACACACACTTATCTCTCAGAACTGAGCATGTGGAGAGACGTTCGTTCATCTAGCACAAAGGGAACGGGTTGCAGGAGAAATTTTACTCTGGTTTCTCAGTCTTTTTCTAGTGCCAGTTTGATGTTCCTGCAGTTTTCACTCTAAAACCGAGTTGGAGCTAGTAATTCCCCATATATATGTATGGAGTGGAGTTTGCAACTGAAAAGAAACTTTGTGTTCCCAACAAGATAGGTGAAGGACGGCTTTCACACACACTTATCTCTCAGAACTGAGCTTGTGGAGAGACGTTCGTTCATTTAGCACAAAGGGAAATGGTTGCAGGAGAAACTTTTACTCTGGGTTCTCAGTCTGATTCCTAGTGCTGGTTTGAAGTTCCTGCAGTTTTCACTGTAAAATCGAGTTGGAGCTAGAACCTCCCCATATATATATATGGAGTGGAGTTTGCAACTGAAAAGAAACTATGTGTTCCCAACAAGCTAGTTGAAGGACGGCTTTCACACACAAATATCTCTCAGAACTGGGCTTGAGGAGAGACGTTCTTTCATCTAGCTCAAATGGAACGTTTTGCAGGAGAAACTTTTACTCTGGTTTCTCAGTCTATTGCCTAGTGCCGGTTTGAATTTCCTGCAGTTTTTACTGTAAAACCGAGTTGGAACTTGTACCTCCCCATATATATTTATGGACTGGAGTTAGCAACTGAAAAGAAACTATGTGTTCCCAACAAGCTAGGTGAAGACGGCTTTCACACACACTTATCTCTCAGAACTGAGCATGTGGAGAGACGTTCGTTCATCTAGCACAAAGGATCGGGTTGCAGGAGAAACTTTTACTCTGGTTTCTCAGTCTGATTCCTAGTGCCGGTTTGAATTTCCTGCAGTTTTCACTGTAAAATCAGGTTGGAGCTTGTACATCCCCATAAATATGTATGGAATGGAGTTTGCAACTGAAAAGAATCTATGTGTTCCCAACAAGCTAGGTGAATACGGCTTTCACACACACTTATCTCTCAGAACTGAGCATGTGGAGAGACGTTCGTTAATCTAGCACAAAGGGAACGGGTTGCAGGAGAAACATTTACTCTGGTTTCTCAGTCTGTTTCCTAGTGCCAGTTTGAAGTTCCTGCAGTTTGCACTGTAAAACAGAGTTGGAGCTTGTACCTCCCCATATATATGTAAGGAGTGGAGTTTGCAACTGAAAAGAAACTTTGTGTTCCCATTAAGCTTGGTGAAGGACGGATTTCACACACACATATATCTCAGAACTGAGCATGTGGAGAGACTTTCGTTCATCTATCACAAAGGGAACGGGTTGCAGGAGAAATTTTACTCTGGTTTCTCAGTCTTTTTCCAGTGCCGGTTTGAAATTCCTGCAGTTTTCACTCTAAAACCGAGTTGGAACTAGTAATTCCCCATATATATGTATGGAGTGGAGTTTGCAACTGAAAAGAAACTTTGTGTTCCCAACAAGATAGTTGAAGGAAGGCTTTCACACACACAAATCTCTCAGAACTGAGCTTGTGGAGAGACGTTCGTTCATCTAGCACAAAATGAACGGGTTGCAGGAGAAACATTTACTCTTGTTTTTCAGTCTGATCCCTAGTGCCGGTTTGAAGTTCCTGCAGTTTTAACTGTAAAACCGTGTTGGAGCTAGAAACTCCCCATATATATATATGGAGTGGAGTTAGCAACTGAAAAGAAATTATGTGTTCCCAACAAGCTATTTTAAGGACGGCTTTCACACACAAATATCTCTCAGAACTGGGCTTGAGGAGAGACTTTCTTTCATCTAGCTCAAAGGGAACGTTTTGCAGGAGAAACTTTTAATCTGGTTTCTCAGTCTGTTGCCTAGTGCCGGTTTGAATTTCCTGCAGTTTTCACTGTAAAACCGAGTTGGAGCTAGTACCTCCCCATATATATGTATGGAGAGGAGTTTGCAAGTGAAAAAAAATGTGTTCCCAACATGCTAGGTGAAGGACGGCTTTCACACACACTTATCTCTCAAAACTGAGCCTGTGGAGAGACGTTCGTTCATCTAGCACAAAGGGAACTGGTTGCAGGAGAAACTATTACTCTGGATTCTCAGTTTGATTCCTAGTGCCGGTTTGAAGTTCCTGCAGTTTTCACTGTAAAACCGATTTGGTGCTAGTACCTCCCCATATATATTTAAGGAGTGGTGTTTGCAAGTGAAAAGAAACTTTGTGTTCCCAACATGCTATGTGAAGTACGGCCTTCACACAGACTTACCTCTCAGAACTGAGCCTGTGGAGAGATGTTCGTTCATCTAGCACAAATTGAACAGGTTACAGGAGAAACTTTTACTCTGGTTTCTCAGTCTGTTTCCTAGTGCCGATATGAAGTTCCTGCAGTTTGCACTCTAAAACCGTGTTGGAGCTAGTACCTCCCCATATATATGTATGGAGTGGAGTTTGCAACTGAAAAGAAACTTTGTGTTCCCAACAATCTAGGTGAAGGACGGCTCTCACACACACTTATCTCTCAGATCTGAGCATGTGGAGAGACGTTCGTTCATCTAGCACAAAGGGAAAGGGTTGCAGGAGAAAGTTTTACTCTGGTTTCTCAGTCTGATTCCTACTGCCGGTTTGAAGTTCCTGCAGTTTTCACTGTAAAATCGAGTTGGAGTTTGTACCTCCCCATATATATGTATGGACTGGAGTTTGCAACAGAAAAGAAACTATGTGTTCCCAACAAGCTAGGTGAATACGGCTTTCACACACACTTATCTCTCAGAACTGTGCATGTGGAGAGACGTTCGTTCATCTAGCACAAAGGGAACGGGTTGCAGGAGAAACTTTTTCTCTGGTTTCTCAGTTTGATTCCTAGTGCCGGTTTGAAGTTCCTGCAGTTTTCACTTTAAAACCGATTTGGAGCTGGTACCTCCCCTTATATATGTAAGGGGTAGTGTTTGCAAGTGAAAAAAACTTTGTGTTCCCAACATGCTAGGTGAAGTACGGCTTTCACACACACTTATCTCTCAGAACTGAGCCTGTGGAGAGACGTTCGTTCATCTAGAACAAAGGGAACTGGTTACAGTAGAAACTTTTACTCTGTTTTCTCAGTCTGTTTCCTAGTGCCGGTTTGAAGTTCCTGCAGTTTGCACTCTAAAACCGAGTTAGAGCTAGTACCTCCCCATATATATGTATGGAGTGGAGTTTGCAACTGAAAAGAAACTTTTTGTTCCCAACAATCTAGGTGAAGGACGGCTTTCACACACACTTATCTCTCAGAACTGAGCATGTGGAGAGACGTTCGTTCATCTAGCACAAAGAGAACGGGTTGCAGGAGCAACTTTTACTCTGTTTTCTCAGTCTGATTCCTAGTGCAGGTTTGAAGTTCCTGCAGTTTTCACTGTAAAATAGAGTTGGAGCTAGTACCTCTCCATATATATGCATTGGGTGGAGTTAGCAAATGAAAAGAAACTTTGTGTTTCAAACAAGCTATGTGAAGGGCGGCTTTCACACACACTTATCTCTCAGAACTGAGCCTGTGGAGAGACGTTCGTTCATCTAGCACAAAGGGAACGGTTTGCAGGAGAAACTTTTACTCTGGTTTCTCAGTATCTTTCCTATTGCCGGTTTGAATTTCCTGCAGTTTTCACTGTAAAACCGAGTTGGAGCTTGTACCTCCCCATATATATTTATGGAATGGAGTTTGCAACTGAAAAGAAACTATGTGTTCCCAACAAGCTAGGTGAATACGGCTTTCACACACACTTCTCTCTCAGAACTGAGCATGTGGAGAGACGTTCGTTCATCTAGCACAAAGGGAACGGGTTGCAGGAGAAACTTTTACTCTGGTTTCTCAGTCTGTTTCATAGTGCCAGTTTGAAGTTCCTACAGATTGCACTGTAAAACCGAGTTGGAGCTTGTACCTCCCCATATATATATAAGGAGTGGAGTTTGCAACTGAAAAGAAACTTTGTGTTCCCAACAAGCTTGGTGAAGGACGGCTTTCACACACACCTATCTCTCAGAACTGAGCATGTGGAGAGACTTTCGTTCATCTAGCACAAAGGGAACGGTTTGCAGGAGAAATTTTACTCTGGTTTCTCAATATTTTTCTAGTGCCGGTTTGAAGTTCCTGCAGATTTCACTCTAAAACCGAGTTGGAGCAAGTAATTCCCCATATATATGTATGGAGTGGAGTTTGCAACTGAAAAGAAACTTTGTGTTCCCAACAAGATAGTTGAAGGACGGCTTTCACACACACAAATCTCTCAGAACTGAGCTTGTGGTGAGACGTTCGTTCATCTAGCACAAACTGAACGGGTTGCAGGAGAAACATTTACTCTGGTTTTTCAGTCTGATTCCTAGTGCAGGTTTGAAGTTCCTGCAGTTTTAACTGTAAAACCTTGTTGGAGCTAGAACCTCCCCATATATATATATGGAGTGGAGTTAGCAACTGAAAAGAAACTATGTGTTCCCGACAAGCTAGATTAAGGATGGCTTTCACACACAAATATCTCTCAGAACTGGGCATGTGGAGAGACGTTCATTCATCTAGCAAAAAGGGAACGGGTTGCAGGAGAAACTTTTACTCTGGATTCTCAGTCTGTTTCCTAGTGCCAGTTTGAAGTTCCTGCAGTTTGCATTGTAAAACCGAGTTGGAGCTTGTACCTCCCCATATATATTTAAGGAGTGGAGTTTGCAACTGAAAAGAAACTTTGTGTTCCCATCAAGCTTGGTGAAAGACGGCTTTCCACACACAATTATCTCTCAGAACTGAGCATGTGGAGAGACGTTCGTTCATGTAGCACAAAGGGAACGGGTTGCAGGAGAAACTTTTACTCTGGATTCTCAGTTTGATTCCTAGTGCCGGTTTGAAGTTCCTGCAGTTTTCACTGTAAAACCGATTTGGAGCTAGTACCTCCCCATATATATTTAAGGAGTGGTGTTTGCAAGTGAAAAGAAACTTTGTGTTCCCAACATGCTAGGTGAAGTACGGCTTTCACACAGACTTACCTCTCAGAACTGAGCCTGTGGAGAGACGTTTGTTCATCTAGCACAAAGGGAACTGGTTGCAGGAGAAACTTTTACTCTGGATTCTCAGTTTGATTCCTAGTGCCGGTTTGAAGTTCCTGCAGTTTTCACTGTAAAACCGATTTGGAGCTAGTACCTCCCCATATATATTTAAGGAGTGGTGTTTGCAAGTGAAAAGGAACTTTGTGTTCCCAACATGCTAGGTGAAGTACGGCTTTCACACAGACTTACCTCTCAGAACTGAGCCTGTGGAGAGATGTTCGTTCATCTAGCATAAATTGAACAGGTTACAGGAGAAACTTTTACTCTGGTTTCTCAGTCTGTTTCCTAGTGCCCATATGAAGTTCCTGCAGTTTGCACTCTAAAACCGTGTTGGAGCTAGTACCTCCCCATATATATGTATGGAGTGGAGTTTGCAACTGAAAAGAAACTATGTGTTCCAAACAATCTATGTGAAGGACGGCTCTCACACACACTTTTCTCTCAGATCTGAGCATGTGGAGAGACGTTCGTTCATCTAGCACAAAGGGAAAGGGTTGCAGGAGAAAGTTTTACTCTGGTTTCTCAGTCTGATTCCTAGTGCCGGTTTGAAGTTCCTGCAGTTTTCACTATAAAATCGAGTTGGAGTTTGTACCTCCCCATATATATGTATGGACTGGAGTTTGCAACAGAAAAGAAACTATGTGTTCCCAACAAGCTAGGTGAAGACGGCTTTCACACACACTTATCTCTCAGAACTGTGCATGTGGAGAGACGTTCGTTCATCTAGCACAAAGGGAACGGGTTGCAGGAGAAACTTTTACTCTGGTCTCTCAGTCTGATTCCTAGTGCCGGTTTGAAGATCCTGCAGTTATCACTGTAAAAAAGAGTTGGTGCTAGTACCTACCCATATATATGTATGGAGTGGAGTTTGCAACTGAAAAGAAACTTTGTGTTCCCAACAAGCTAGGTGAAGGACGGCGTTCACACACAAATATCTCTCAGAACTGAGCATGTGGAGAGACGTTCGTTCATCTAGCACAAAGGGAACGGGTTGCAGGAGAAACTTTTACTCTGGGTTCTCAGTCTGATTCCTAGTGCTGGTTTGAAGTTCCTGCAGTTTTCACTGTAAAATCGAGTTGGGGCTAGAACCTCCCCATATATATATATGGAGTGGAGTTAGCAACTGAAAAGAAACTATGTGTTCCCAACAAGCTAGTTGAAGGACGGCTTTCACACACAAATATCTCTCAGAACTGGGCTTGAGGAGAGACGTTCTTTCATCTAGCTCAAATGGAACGTTTTGCAGGAGAAACTTTTACTCTGGTTTCTCAGTCTATTGCCTAGTGCCGGTTTGAATTTCCTGCAGTTTTTACTGTAAAACCGAGTTGGAACTTGTACCTCCCCATATATATTTATGGACTGGAGTTAGCAACTGAAAAGAAACTATGTGTTCCCAACAAGCTAGGTGAAGACGGCTTTCACACACACTTATCTCTCAGAACTGAGCATGTGGAGAGACGTTCGTTCATCTAGCACAAAGGATTGGGTTGCAGGAGAAACTTTTACTCTGGTTTCTCAGTCTGATTCCTAGTGCCGGTTTGAATTTCCTGCAGTTTTCACTGTAAAATCAGGTTGGAGCTTGTACATCCCCATAAATATGTATGGAATGGAGTTTGCAACTGAAAAAAATCTATGTGTTCCCAACAAGCTAGGTGAAAACGGCTTTCACACACACTTTTCTCTCAGAACTGAGCATGTGGAGAGACGTTCGTTAATCTAGCACAAAGGGAACGGGTTGCAGGAGAAACATTTACTCTGGTTTCTCAGTCTGTTTCCTAGTGCCAGTTTGAAGTTCCTGCAGTTTGCACTGTAAAACAGAGTTGGAGCTTGTACCTCCCCATATATATGTAAGGAGTGGAGTTTGCAACTGAAAAGAAACTTTGTGTTCCCATTAAGCTTGGTGAAGGACGGATTTCACACACACATATATCTCAGAACTGAGCATGTGGAGAGACTTTCGTTCATCTATCACAAAGGGAACGGGTTGCAGGAGAAATTTTACTCTGGTTTCTCAGTCTTTTTCCAGTGCCGGTTTGAAATTCCTGCAGTTTTCACTCTAAAACCGAGTTGGAGCTAGTAATTCCCCATATATATGTATGGAGTGGAGTTTGCAACTGAAAAGAAACTTTGTGTTCCCAACAAGATAGTTGAAGGAAGGCTTTCACACACACAAATCTCTCAGAACTGAGCTTGTGGAGAGACGTTCGTTCATCTAGCACAAAATGAACGGGTTGCAGGAGAAACATTTACTCTGGTTTTTCAGTCTGATCCCTAGTGCCGGTTTGAAGTTCCTGCAGTTTTAACTGTAAAACCGTGTTGGAGCTAGAAACTCCCCATATATATATATGGAGTGGAGTTAGCAACTGAAAAGAAATTATGTGTTCCGAACAAGCTATTTTAAGGACGGCTTTCACACACAAATATCTCTCAGAACTGGGCTTGAGGAGAGACGTTCTTTCATCTAGCTCAAAGGGAACGTTTTGCAGGAGAAACTTTTAATCTGGTTTCTCAGTCTGTTGCCTAGTGCCGGTTTGAATTTCCTGCAGTTTTCACTGTAAAACCGAGTTGGAGCTAGTACCTCCCCATATATATGTATGGAGAGGAGTTTGCAAGTGAAAAAAAATGTGTTCCCAACAAGCTAGGTGAAGGACGGCTTTCACACACACTTATCTCTCAAAACTGAGCCTGTGGAGAGACGTTCGTTCATCTAGCACAAAGGGAACTGGTTGCAGGAGAAACTATTACTCTGGATTCTCAGTTTGATTCCTAGTGCCGGTTTGAAGTTCCTGCAGTTTTCACTGTAAAACCGATTTGGAGCTAGTACCTCCCCATATATATTTAAGGAGTGGTGTTTGCAAGTGAAAAGAAACTTTGTGTTCCCAACATGCTATGTGAAGTACGGCTTTCACAGAGACTTACCTCTCAGAACTGAGCCTGTGGAGAGATGTTCGTTCATCTAGCACAAATTGAACAGGTTACAGGAGAAACTATTACTCTGGTTTCTCAGTCTGTTTCCTAGTGCCGATATGAAGTTCCTGCAGTTTGCACTCTAAAACCGTGTTGGAGCTAGTACCTCCCCATATATATGTATGGAGTGGAGTTTGCAACTGAAAAGAAACTTTGTGTTCCCAACAATCTAGGTGAAGGACGGCTCTCACACACACTTATCTCTCAGATCTGAGCATGTGGAGAGACGTTCGTTCATCTAGCACAAAGGGAAAGGGTTGCAGGAGAAAGTTTTACTCTGGTTTCTCAGTCTGATTCCTACTGCCGGTTTGAAGTTCCTGCAGTTTTCACTGTAAAATCGAGTTGGAGTTTGTACCTCCCCATATATATGTATGGACTGGAGTTTGCAACAGAAAAGAAACTATGTGTTCCCAACAAGCTAGGTGAATACGGCTTTCACACACACTTATCTCTCAGAACTGTGCATGTGGAGAGACGTTCGTTCATCTAGCACAAAGGGAACGGGTTGCAGGAGAAACTTTTTCTCTGGTTTCTCAGTTTGATTCCTAGTGCCGGTTTGAAGTTCCTGCAGTTTGCACTCTAAAACCGATTTGGAGCTGGTACCTCCCCTTATATATGTAAGGGGTAGTGTTTGCAAGTGAAAAAAACTTTGTGTTCCCAACATGCTAGGTGAAGTACGGCTTTCACACACACTTATCTCTCAGAACTGAGCCTGTGGAGAGACGTTCGTTCATCTAGAACAAAGGGAACTGGTTACAGTAGAAACTTTTACTCTGTTTTCCCAGTCTGTTTCCTAGTGCCGGTTTGAAGTTCCTGCAGTTTGCACTCTAAAACCGAGTTAGAGCTAGTACCTCCCCATATATATGTATGGAGTGGAGTTTGCAACTGAAAAGAAACTTTTTGTTCCCAACAATCTAGGTGAAGGACGGCTTTCACACACACTTATCTCTCAGAACTGAGCATGTGGAGAGACGTTCGTTCATCTAGCACAAAGAGAACGGGTTGCAGGAGCAACTTTTACTCTGTTTTCTCAGTCTGATTCCTAGTGCCGGTTTGAAGTTCCTGCAGTTTTCACTGTAAAATAGAGTTGGAGCTAGTACCTCTCCATATATATGCATTGGGTGGAGTTAGCATCTGAAAAGAAATTTTGTGTTTCAAACAAGCTATGTGAAGGGCGGCTTTCACACACACTTATCTCTCAGAACTGAGCCTGTGGAGAGACGTTCGTTCATCTAGCACAAAGGGAACGGTTTGCAGGAGAAACTTTTACTCTGGTTTCTCAGTATCTTTCCTATTGCCGGTTTGAATTTCCTGCAGTTTTCACTGTAAAACCGAGTTGGAGCTTGTACCTCCCCATATATATTTATGGAATGGAGTTTGCAACTGAAAAGAAACTATGTGTTCCCAACAAGCTAGGTGAATACGTCTTTCACACACACTTCTCTCTCAGAACTGAGCATGTGGAGAGACGTTCGTTCATCTAGCACAAAGGGAACGGGTTGCAGGAGAAACTTTTACTCTGGTTTCTCAGTCTGTTTCCTAGTGCCAGTTTGAAGTTCCTACAGATTGCACTGTAAAACCGAGTTGGAGCTTGTACCTCCCCATATATATGTAAGGAGTGGAGTTTGCAACTGAAAAGAAACTTTGTGTTCCCAACAAGCTTGGTGAAGGACGGCTTTCACACACACCTATCTCTCAGTACTGAGCATGTGGAGAGACTTTCGTTCATCTAGCACAAAGGGAACGGGTTGCAGGAGAAATTTTACTCTGGTTTCTCAGTCTTTTTCTAGTGCCGGTTTGAAGTTCATGCAGTTTTCACTCTAAAACCGAGTTGGAGCTAGAAATTCCCCATATATATGTATGAAGTGGAGTTTGCAACTGAAAAGAAACTTTGTGTTCCCAACAAGATAGTTGAAGGACGGCTTTCACACACACAAATCTCTCAGAACTGAGCTTGTGGAGAGACGTTCGTTCATCTAGCACAAACTGAACGGGTTGCAGGAGAAACATTTACTCTGGTTTTTCAGTCTGATTCCTAGTGCAGGTTTGAAGTTCCTGCAGTTTTAACTGTAAAACCTTGTTGGAGCTAGAACCACCCCATATATATATATGGAGTGGAGTTAGCAACTGAAAAGAAACTATGTGTTCCCGACAAGCTAGATTAAGGATGGCTTTCACACACAAATATCTCTCAGAACTGGGCATGTGGAGAGACGTTCATTCATCTAGCACAAAGGGAACGGGTTGCAGGAGAAACTTTTACTCTGGTTTCTCAGTCTGTTTCCTAGTGCCAGTTTGAAGTTCCTGCAGTTTGCATTGTTAAACCGAGTTGGAGCTTGTACCTCCCCATATATATTTAAGGAGTGGTGTTTGCAAGTGAAAAGAAACTTTGTGTTCCCAACATGCTTGGTGAAGTACGGCTTTCACACAGACTTACCTCTCAGAACTGAGCCTGTGGAGAGACGTTTGTTCATCTAGCACAAAGGGAACTGGTTGCAGGAGAAACTTTTATTCTGGATTCTCAGTTTGATTCCTAGTGCCGGTTTGAAGTTCCTGCAGTTTTCACTGTAAAACTGATTTGGAGCTAGTACCTCCCCATATATATTTAAGGAGTGGTGTTTGCAAGTGAAAAGAAACTTTGTGTTCCCAACATGCTTGGTGAAGTACGGCTTTCACACAGACTTACCTCTCAGAACTGAGCCTGTGGAGAGACGTTTGTTCATCTAGCACAAAGGGAACTGGTTGCAGGAGAAACTTTTACTCTGGATTCTCAGTTTGATTCCTAGTGCCGGTTTGAAGTTCCTGCAGTTTTCACTGTAAAACAGATTTGGAGCTAGTACCTCCCCATATATATTTAAGGAGTGGTGTTTGCAAGTGAAAAGAAACTTTGTGTTCCCAACATGCTAGGTGAAGTACGGCTTTCACACAGACTTACCTCTCAGAACTGAGCCTGTGGAGAGATGTTCGTTCATCTAGCACAAATTGAACAGGTTACAGGAGAAACTTTTACTCTGGTTTCTCAGTCTGTTTCCTAGTGCCGATATGAAGTTCCTGCAGTTTGCACTCTAAAACCGTGTTGGAGCTAGTACCTCCCCATATATATGTATGGAGTGGAGTTTGCAACTGAAAAGAAACTATGTGTTCCCAACAATCTAGGTGAAGGACGGCTCTCACACACACTTATCTCTCAGATCTGAGCATGTGGAGAGACGTTCGTTCATCTAGCACAAAGGGAAAGGGTTGCAGGAGAAAGTTTTACTCTGGTTTCTCAGTCTGATTCCTAGTGCCGGTTTGAAGTTCCTGCAGTTTTCACTGTAAAATCGAGTTGGAGTTTGTACCTCCCCATATATATGTATGGACTGGAGTTTGCAACTGAAAAGAAACTTTGTGTTCCCAACAAGATAGTTGAAGGACGGCTTTCACACACACAGAAATCTCTCAGAACTGAGCTTGTGGAGAAACGTTCGTTCATCTAGCACAAAGGGAACGGGTTGCAGGAGAAACATTTACTCTGGTTTCTCAGTCTGATTCCTAGTGCCGGTTTGAAGTTCCTGCAGTTATCACTGTAAAAAAGAGTTTGTGCTAGTACCTACCAATATATATGTATGGAGTGGAGTTTGCAACTGAAAAGAAACTTTGTGTTCCCAACAAGCTAGGTGAAGGACGGCGTTCACACACACTTATCCCTCAGAACTGAGCATTTGGAGAGACTTTCGTTCATCTAGCACAAAGGGATCGGATTGCAGGAGAAACTTTTCTCTGGTTTCTCAGTCAGTTTCCTAGTGCCGGTTTGAAGTTCCTGCAGTTTTCACTGTAAAATCGAGTTGGAGCTAGTACCTCCCCTTATATATTTATGGATTGGAGTTTGCAACAGAAAAGAAACTTTGTGTTCCCAACAAGCTAGTTGAAGGACGGCTTTCACACACACATATCTCTCAGAACTGAGCCTGTGGAGAGACGTTCGTTCATCTAGCACAAAGGGAACGGTTTGCAGGAGAAACTTTTTCTCTGGTTTCTCAGTTTGATTCCTAGTGCCGGTTTGAAGTTCCTGCATTTTGCACTCTAAAACCGATTTGGAGCTGGTACCTCCCCATATATATGTAAGGGGTAGTGTTTGCAAGTGAAAAAAACTTTGTGTTCCCAACATGCTAGGTGAAGTACGGCTTTCACACACACTTATCTCTCAGAACTGAGCCTGTGGTGAGACGTTCGTTCATCTAGAACAAAGGGAACTGGTTACAGTTGAAACTTTTACTCTGTTTTCTCAGTCTGTTTCCTAGTGCCGGTTTGAAGTTCCTGCATTTTGCACTCTAAAACCGAGTTAGAGCTAGTACCTCCCCATATATATGTATGGAGTGGAGTTTGCAACTGAAAAGAAACTTTTTGTTCCCAACAATCTAGGTGAAGGACGGCTTTCACACACACTTATCTCTCAGAACTGAGCATGTGGAGTGACGTTCGTTCATCTAGCACAAAGGGATCGGATTGCAGGAGAAACTTCTACTCTGGTTTCTCAGTCTGATTCCTAGTTCCGGTTTGAAGTTCCTGCAGTTTTACAGTAAAAACGAGTTGGTGCTTGTACCTCCCCATATATATGTATGTACTGGAGTTTGCAACTGAAAAGAAACTTTTTGTTCCCAACAAGCTAGTTGAAGACGGCTTTCACACACACTTATCTCTCAGAACTGAGCATGTGGAGAGACGTTCGTTCATCTAGCACAAAGGGAACGGGTTGCAGGAGAAATTTTACTCTGGTTTCTCAGTCTGTTTCCTAGTGCCGATATGAAGTTCCTGCAGTTTGCACTCTAAAACCGTGTTGGAGCTAGTACCTTCCCATATATATGTATGGAGTGGAGTTTGCAAGTGAAAAAAAATTTGTGTTCCCAACAAGCTAGGTGAAGGACGGCTTTCACACACACTTATCTCTCAAAACTGAGCCTGTGGAGAGATGTTCGTTCATCTAGCACAAATTGAACAGGTTACAGGAGAAACTTTTACTCTGGTTTCTCAGTCTGTTTCCTAGTGCCGATATGAAGTTCCTGCAGTTTGCACTCTAAAACCGTGTTGGAGCTAGTACCTCCCCATATATATGTATGGAGTGGAGTTTGCAACTGAAAAGAAACTATGTGTTCCCAAAAATCTAGGTGAAGGACGGCTCTCACACACACTTATCTCTCAGATCTGAGCATGTGGAGAGACGTTCGTTCATCTAGCACAAAGGGAAAGGGTTGCAGGAGAAAGTTTTACTCTGGTTTCTCACTCTGATTCCTAGTGCAGGTTTGAAGTTCCTGCAGTTTTCACTGCAAAATCGAGTTGGAGTTTGTACCTCCCCATATATATGTATGGACTGGAGTTTGCAACAGAAAAGAAACTATGTGTTCCCAACAAGCTAGATGAAGACGGCTTTCACACACATTTATCTCTCAGAACTGTGCATGTGGAGAGACGTTCGTTCATCTAGCACAAAGGGAACGGGTTGCAGGAGAAACTTTTACTCTAGTTTCTCAGTCTGATTCCTAGTGCCGGTTTGAAGTTCCTGCATTTATCACTATAAAAAAGAGTTGGTGCTAGTACCTACCCATATATATGTATGGAGTGGAGTTTGCAACTGAAAAGAAACTTTGTGTTCCCAACAAACTAGGTGAAGGAAGGCGTTCACACACAATTATCCCTCAGAACTGAGCATGTGGAGAGACTTTCGTTCATCTAGCACAAAGGGATCGGATTGCAGGAGAAACATTTACTCTGGATTCTCAGTCAGTTTCCTAGTGCCGGTTTGAAGTTCCTGCAGTTTTCACTGTAAAATCGAGTTGGAGCTAGTACCTCCCCATATATATTTATGGATTGGAGTTTGCAACAGAAAAGAAACTTTGTGTTCCCAACAAGCTAGGTGAAGGACGGCTTTCACACACACATATCTCTCAGAACTGAGCCTGTGGAGAGACGTTCGTTCATCTAGCACAAAGGAACGGGTTGCAGGAGAAACTTTTTCTCTGGTTTCTCAGTTTGATTCCTAGTGCCGGTTTGAAGTTCCTGCAGTTTGCACTCTAAAACCGATTTGGAGCTGGTACCTCCCCATATATATGTAAGGGGTAGTGTTTGCAAGTGAAAAAAACTTTGTGTTCCCAACATGCTAGGTGAAGTACGGCTTTCACACACACTTATCTCTCAGAACTGAGCCTGTGGAGAGACGTTCGTTCATCTAGAACAAAGGGAACTGGTTACAGTAGAAACTTTTACTCTGTTTTCTCAGTCTGTTTCCTAGTGCCGGTTTGAAGTTCCTGCAGTTTGCACTCTAAAACCGAGTTTGAGCTAGTACCTCCCCATATATATGTATGGAGTGGAGTTTGCAACTGAAAAGAAACTATTTGTTCCCAACAATCTAGGTGAAGGACGGCTTTCACACACACTTATCTCTCAGAACTGAGCATGTGGAGAGACGTTCGTTCATCTAGCACAAAGAGAACGGGTTGCAGGAGCAACTTTTACTCTGTTTTCTCAGTCTGATTCCTAGTGCCGGTTTGAAGTTCCTGCAGTTTTCACTGTAAAATAGAGTTGGAACTTGTACCTCCCCATATTTATGTATGGACTGGAGTTTGCAACTGAAAAGAAACTATGTGCTCCCAACAAGCTAGTTGAAGACGGCTTTCACACACACTTATCTCTCAGAACTGAGCCTGTGGAGAGACGTTCGTTCATCTAGCACAAAGGAACGGGTTGCAGGAGAAACTTTTTCTCTGGTTTCTCAGTTTGATTCCTAGTGCCGGTTTGAAGTTCCTGCAGTTTGCACTCTAAAACAGATTTGGAGCTGGTACCTCCCCATATATATGTAAGGGGTAGTGTTTGCAAGTGAAAAAAACTTTGTGTTCCCAACATGCTAGGTGAAGTACGGCTTTCACACACACTTACCTCTCAGAACTGAGCCTGTGGAGAGACGTTCGTTCATCTAGAACAAAGGGAACTGGTTACAGTAGAAACTTTTACTCTGTTTTCTCAGTCTGTTTCCTAGTGCCGGTTTGAAGTTCCTGCAGATTGCACTCTAAAACCGAGTTTGAGCTAGTACCTCCCCATATATATGTATGGAGTGGAGTTTGCAACTGAAAAGAAACTTTGTGTTCCCAACAATCTAGGTGAAGTACGGCTTTCACACACACTTATCTCTCAGAACTGAGCATGTGGAGAGACGTTCGTTCATCTAGCACAAAGAGAACGGGTTGCAGGAGCAACTTTTACGCTGGTTTCTCAGTCTGATTCCTAGTGCCGGTTTGAAGTTCCTGCAGTTTTCACTGTAAAATAGAGTTGGAACTTGTACCTCCCCATATATATGTATGGACTGGAGTTTGCAACTGAAAAGAAACTATGTGTTCCCAACAAGCTAGTTGAAGACGGCTTTCACACACAATTATCTCTCAGAACTGAGCATGTGGAGAGACGTTCGTTCATCTAGCACAAAGGGATCGGATTGCAGGAGAAACTTCTACTCTGGTTTCTCAGTCTGATTCCTAGTACCGGTTTGAAGTTCCTGCAGTTTTCACAGAAAAAACGAGTTGGTGCTTGTACCTCCCCATATATATGTATTGAGTGGAGTTTGCAACAGAAAAAACTTTGTGTTCCCTACAAGATAGTTGAAGGACGGCTTTCAAACACACAAATCTCTCAGAACTGAGCTTGTGGAGAGACGTTCGTTCATCTAGCACAATGTGAACGGGTTGCAGGAGAAACATTTACTCTGGTTTTTCAGTCTGATTCCAAGTGCCGGTTTGAAGTTCCTGCAGTTTTAACTGTAAAACCTTGTTGGAGCTAGAACCTCCCCATATATATATATGGAGTGGACTTAGCAACTGAAAAGAAACTATGTGTTCCCAACAAGCTAGATTAAGGACGGCTTTCACACACACTTATATCTCAGAACTGAGCATGTGGAGAGACTTTCGTTCATCTAGCACAAACGGAACAGGTTGCAGGAGAAACTATTACTCTGGTTTCTCAGTCTGTTTCCTAGTGCCAGTTTGAAGTTCCTGCAGTTTTCACTGTAAAATCAGGTTGGAGCTTGTACATCCCCATATATATGTATGGAATGGAGTTTGCAACTGAAAAGAAACTATGTGTTCCCAACAAGCTAGGTGAATACGGCTTTCACACACACTTATCTCTCAGAACTGAGCATGTGGAGAGAAGTTCGTTCATCTAGCACAAAGGGAACGGGTTGCAGGAGAAACTTTTACTCTGGTTTCTCAGTCTGTTTCCTAGTGCCAGTTTGAAGTTCCTACAGTTTACACTGTAAAACCGAGTTGGAGCTTGTACCTCCCCATATCTATTTAAGGAGTGGAGTTTGCAACTGAAAAGAAACTTTGTGTTCCCAACAAGCTTGGTGAAGGACGGCTTTCACACACACCTATCTCTCAGTACTGAGCATGTGGAGAGACTTTCGTTCATCTAGCACAATGGGAACGGGTTGCAGGAGAAACTTTTACTCTGGTTTCTTAGTCTGATTCCTAGTGCCGGTTTGAAGTTCCTGTATTTTTCACTGTAAATCCGAGTTGGAGCTAGTACATCCCCATATATATGTATGGATTGGAGTTTGCAAGTGAAAAGAAACTTTGTGTTCCCAACAAGCTAGGTGAAGAACGGCTTTCACACACACATATCTCTAAGAACTGAGCAAGTGGAGAGACTTTCGTTTATCTAGCACAAATGGAACGGGTTGCAAGAGAAACTTTTACACTGGTTTCTCAGTCTGTTTCCTAGTGCCGGTTTGAAGTTCCTGCAGTTTGCACTGTAAAACAGAGTTGGGGCTACTACCACCCCATATATATGTATGGAGTGGAGTTTGCAACTGAAAAGAAACTTTGTGTTCCCAACAAGCTAGGTGAAGGACGGCTTTCACACACACATATCTCTCCGAACTGAGCTTGTGTAGAGACTTTCGTTCATTTAGCACAAAGGGAACGTGTTACAGGAGAAACTTTTACTCTGTTTTCTCAGTCTGTTTCAAAGTGCCGGTTTGAAGTTCCTGCAGTTTTCACTGTAAAACCGTGTTGGAGCTAGGACCTCCCCTTATATATGTATGGAGTGGAGTTTGCAACTGAAAAGAATGTTTGTTTTCCCAACAAGCTAGTTGAAGGACGGCTTTCAAACACACTTATCTCTCAGAACTTAGCATGTGGAGAGACGTTCTTTCATCTAGCACAAAGGGAACGGGTTGCAGGGGAAAATTTTACTCTGATTTCTTAGTCTGAATCCTACTGCCGGTTTGAAGTTCCTGTATTTTTCACTGTAAAACCGAGTTGGAGCTAGTACCTCCACATATATAGGGATGGATTGGAGTTTGCAAGTGAAAAGAAACTTTGTGTTCCCAACAAGCTAGGTGAAGTACGGCTTTCACACATACTTATATCTAAGAACTGAGCATGTGGAGAGACTTTCGTTCATCTAGCACAAATGGAACGGGATGCAAGAGAAACTTTTACACTGGTTTCTCAGTCTCTTTCCTAGTGCCGGTTTGAAGTTCCTGCAGTTTGCACTGTAAAACCGAGTTGGAGCTACTACTTCCCCAAATATATGTATGGAGTGGAGTTTGCAACTGAAAAGAAACTTTGTGTTCCCAACAAGCTACGTGAATTACGGCTTTCACACACACATATTCCTCAGAACTGAGCATGTGGAGAGACTTTCGTTCATCTAGCACAAAGGGATCGGGTTGCAGGAGAAACTTTTACTCTGGTTTCTCAGTCAGTTTCCTAGTGCCGGTTTGAATTTCCTGCAGTTTTCACTGTAAAATCGAGTTGGAGCTTGTACCTCCCCATATATATGTATTGAGTGGAGTTTGCAACTGAAAAGAATCTTTGTGTTCCCAACAAGCTAGGTGAAGGACGGCTTTCAGACACACATATCTCTCAGAACTGAACCTTTGGGGAGACATTCGTTCATCTAGCACAAATGGATCGGGTTGCAGGAGAAACTTTTTCTCTGGTTTCTCAGTTTGATTCCTAGTGCCGGTTTGAAGTTCCTGCAGTTTTCACTGTAAAACCGATTTGGAGCTGGTACCTCCCCATATATATGTAAGGAGTAGTGTTTGCAAGTGAAAAAAACTTTGTGTTCCCAACATGCTAGGTGAAGTACGGTTTTCACACACACTTATCTCTCAGAACTGAGCATGTGGAGAGTCGTTCGTTCATCTAGCACAAAGGGAACGGGTTGCAGGAGAAACTTTTACTCTGGTTTCTCAGTCTGTTTCCTAGTGCCAGTTTGAAGTTCCTGCAGTTTGCACTGTAAAACCGAGTTGGAGCTTGTACCTCCCCATATATATGTAAGGAGTGGAGTTTGCAACTGAAAAGAAACTTTGTGTTCCCATCAAGCTTGGTGAAGGACGGCTTTCACACACACCTATCTCTCAGAATTGAGCATGTGGAGAGACTTTCGTTCATCTAGCACAAAGGGAACGGGTTGCAGGTGAAATTTTACTCTGGTTTCTCAGTTTGATTCCTAGTGCCGGTTTGAAGTTCCTGCAGTTTTCACTCTAAAACCGAGTTGGAGCTAGTACCTCCCCATATATATGAATGGAGTGGAGTTGGCAAGTGAAAAGAAACTTTGGGTTCCCAACAAGCTTGGTGAAGGACGGCTTTCACACATACTTATATCTAAGAACTGAGCATGTGGAGAGACTTTCGTTCATCTAGCACAAATGGAACGGGATGCAAGAGAAACTTTTACACTGGATTCTCAGTCTATTTCCTAGTGCCGGATTGAAGATCCTGCAGTTTGCACTGTAAAACCGAGTTGGAGCTACTACCTCCCCATATATATGTATGGAGTGGAATTTGCAACTGAAAAGAAACTTTGTGTTCCCAAAAATCTAGGTGAAGGACGGCTTTCACACACACTTATCTCTCAGAACTGAGCTTGTGGAGAGACGTTCGTTCATCTAGCACAAAGGGAAAGTGTTACAGGAGAAACTTTAACTCTGTTTTCTCAGTCTGTTTCCTAGTGCCTGTTTGAAGTTCCTGCAGTTTGCACTCTAAAACAGAGTTTGAGCTACTACCTCCCCATATATATGTATGGAGTGGAGTTTGCAAATGAAAAGAAACTATGTGTTCCCAACAAGCTAGGTTAAGACGGCTTTCACACACACTTATCTCTCAGAACTGAGCATGTGGAGAGACGTTTGTTCATCTAGCACAAAGGGATCGGGTTGCATGAGAAATTTTCACTCTGGTTTCTCAGTCTGATTCCTAGTGCCGGTTTGAAGTTCCTGCAGTTTTCACTGTAAAAAAGAGTTGGTGCTTGTACCACCCCATATATATGTATGGAGTGGAGTTTGCAACTGAAAAGAATCTATGTGTTCCCAACAAGCTAGGTGAAAGACGGCTTTCACACACAATTATCTCTCAGAACTGGGCTTGAGGAGAGACGTTTGTTCATCTACAACAAAGGGAACGGGTTACAGGAGAAACTTTTACTCTGTTTTCTCAGTCTGTTTCCTATTGCCGTTTTGAATTTCCTGCAGTTTTCACTGTAAAATCGAGTTGGAGCTAGTACCTCCTCATATATATGTATGGAGAGGAGTTTGCAAGTGAAAAAAAATTTGTGTTCCCTACAAGCTAGGTGAAGGACGGCTTTCACACACACTTTTCTCTCAAAACTGAGCCTGTGGAGAGACGTTCGTTCATCTAGCACAAATCGAACGGGTTGCAGGAGAAATTTTACTCTGGTTTCTCAGTCTGTTTCCTAGTGCCGATATGAAGTTCCTGCAGTTTGCACTCTAAAACCGTGTTGGAGCTAGTACCTCCCCATATATATGTATGGAGTGGAGTTTGCAAGTGAAAAAAAATTTGTGTTCCCAACATGCTCTGTGAAGTACAGCTTTCACACACACTTATCTCTCAGAACTGAGCCTGTGGAGAGACGTTTGTTCATCTACAACAAAGGGAACGGGTTACAGGAGAAACTTTTACTCTGTTTTCTCAGTCTGTTTCCTATTGCCGTTTTGAATTTCCTGCAGTTTTCACTGTAAAATCGAGTTGGAGCTAGTACCTCCCCATATATATTTATGGAGTGGAGTTTGCAACTTAAAAGGAACATTGTGTCCCCAACAAGCAAGGTGAAGGACGTCTTTCACACACACTTATATCTCAGAACTGAGCATGTGGAGAGACTTTCGTTCATCTAGCACAAAGGGAACGGGTTGCAGGAGAAACATTTACTCTGGTTTCTCAGTCTGTTTCCTAGTGCCAGTTTGAAGTTCCTGCAGTTTTCACTGTAAAATCAGGTTGGAGTTTGTACATCCCCATATATATGTATGGAATGGAGTTTGCAACTGAAAAGAAACTATGTGTTCCCAACAAGCTAGGTGAATACGGCTTTCACACACACTTATCTCTCAGAACTGAGCATGTGGAGAGACGTTCGTTCATCTAGCACAAAGGGAACGGGTTGCAGGAGAAACATTTACTCTAGTTTCTCAGTCTGTTTCCTAGTGCCAGTTTGAAGTTCCTGCAGTTTTCAATGTAAAATCAGGTTGGAGCTTGTACCTCCCCATATATATGTAAGGAGTGGAGTTTGCAACTGAAAAGAAACTTTGTGTTCCCATCAAGCTTGGTGAAGTACGGCTTTCACACACACCTATCTCTCAGAACTGAGCATGTGGAGAGACTTTCGTTCATCTAGCACAAAGGGAACGGGTTGCAGGAGAAATTTTACTCTGGTTTCTCAGTCTTTTTCTAGTGCCGGTTGGAAGTTCCTGCAGTTTTCACTCTAAAACTGAGTTGGAGCTAGTAATTCCCCATATATATGTATGGAGTGGAGTTTGCAACTGAAAAGAAACTTTGTGTTCCCAACAAGATAGTTGAAGGACGGCTTTCACACACACAAATCTCTCAGACCTGAGCTTGTTGAGAGACGTTCGTTCATCTAGCACAAAGGGAACGGGTTTCAGGAGAAACATTTACTCTGGTTTTTCAGTCTGATTCCTAGTGCCAGTTTGAAGTTCCTGCAGTTTGCATTGTAAAACCGAGTTGGAGCTTGTACCTCCCCATATATATGTAAGGATTTGTGTTTGCAACAGAAAAGAAACTTTGTGTTCCCATCAAGCTTGGTGAAACACGTTTTTCACACACAATTATCTCTCAGAACTGAGCATGTGGAGAGACGTTCGTTCATCTAGCACAAAGTGAAGGAGTTGCAGGAGAAATTTTACTCTGGTTTCTCAGTCTTTTTCTAGTGCCGGTTTGAAGTTCCTGCAGTTTTCACTCTAAAACCGAGTTGGAGCTTGTAATTCCCCATATATATGTAGGGAGTGGAGTTTGTAACTGAAAAGAAACTTTGTGTTCCCAACAAGCTAGGTGAAGGACGGCTTTCACACACACTTATCTCTCAGAACTGAGCATGTGGAGAGACTTTCGTTCATCTAGCACAAAGGGAACGGGTTGCAGGAGAAACTTTTTCTCTGGTTTGTTAGTCTGATTCCTACTGCCGGTTTGAAGTTCCTGTATTTTTCACTGTACAACCGAGTTGGAGCTAGTACCTCCCCATATTTTGTATGGATTGGAGTTTGCAAGTGAAAAGAAATTTTGTGTTCCCAACAAGCTAGGTGAAGGACGGCTTTCACACACACTTATCTCTAAGAACTGAGCATGTGGAGAGACTTTCGTTCATCTAGCACAAATGGAACGGGATGCAAGAGAAACTTTTACACTGGTTTCTCAGTCTGTTTCCTAGTGCCGGTCTGAAGTTCCTGCAGTTTGCACTGTAAAACCGCTTTGGAGCTACAACCTCCCCATATATATGTATGGAGTGGAGTTTGCAACTGAAAAGAAACTTTGTGTTCCCAACAAGCTAGGTGAAGGACGGCTTTCACACACACTTATCTCTCAGAACTGAGCCTGTGGAGAGACGTTCGTTCATCTAGCACAAAGGGAACGGGTTGCAGGAGAAACTTTTACTCTGGTTCTCAGTCTGTTTCCTAGTGCCGGTTTGAAGTTCCTGCAGTTTTCACTGTAAAAAAGATTTGAAGCTAGTACCTCCCCATATATATGTATGGAGTGGAGTTTGCACCTTAAAAGAAACTTTGTGTTCCCAACAAGCTAGGTGAATGACGGCATTCACACACACTTATCTCTCAGAACTGAGCATGTGGAGAGACGTTCGTTCATCTAGCACAAAGGGAACGGGTTGCAGGAGAAACTTTTACTGTGGTTTCTCAGTCTGATTCCTAGTGCTGGTTTGAAGTTCCTGCAGTTTTCAATGTAAAATCGAGTTGGAGCTTGTACGTCCCCATATATATGTATGGACTGGAGTTTGCAACTGAAAAATAACTGTGTCTTCCCAACAAGCTAGGTGAATGACGGCTTTCACACACACATATCTCTCAGAACTGAGCATGTGGAGAGACGTTCGTTCATCTAACACAAAGGGAACGGGTTGCAGGAGAAACTTTTACTCTGGTTTCTTAGTCTGATTCCTACTGACGGTTTGAAGTTCCTGTATTTTTCACTGTAAAACCGAGTTGGAGCTAGTACCTCCCCATATTTTGTATGGATTGGAGTTTGCAAGTGAAAAGAAATTTTGTGTTCCCAACAAGCTAGTTGAAGGACGGCTTTCACACACACTTATCTCTAAGAACTGAGCATGTGGAGAGACTTTCGTTCATCTAGCACAAATGGAACGGGATGCAAGAGAAACTTTTACACTGGTTTCTCAGTCTGTTTCCTAGTGCCGGTGTGAAGTTCCTGCAGTTTGCACTGTAAAACCGAGTTGGAGCTACTACCTCCCCATATATATGTATGGAGTGGAGTTTGCAACTGAAAAGAATCTTTGTGTTCCCAACAAGCTAGGTGAAGAACGGCTTTCACACACACTTATCTCTCAGAACTGAGCATGTGGACAGACGTTCGTTCATCTAGCACAAAGGGAACGGGTTGCAGGAGAAACTTTTACTCTGGTTCTCAGTCTGTTTCCTAGTGCCGGTTTGAAGTTCCTGCAGTATTCACTGTTAAAAAGATTTGAAGCTAGTACCTCCCCATATATATGTATGGAGTGGAGTTTGCACC
Organism: Camelus dromedarius; assembly: GCF_036321535.1. Lineage (NCBI taxonomy): Eukaryota > Metazoa > Chordata > Mammalia > Artiodactyla > Camelidae > Camelus > Camelus dromedarius. The sequence continues at coordinate 3,263,095 of NW_026989814.1, forward strand.
TGAAAAGAAACTTTGTGTTCCCAACAAGCTAGGTGAAGGACGGCATTCACACACACTTATCTCTCAGAACTGAGCATGTGGAGAGACGTTCGTTCATCTAGCACAAAGGGAACGGGTTGCAGGAGAAATTTTACTCTTTTTTCTCAGTCTTTTTCTAGTGCTTGTTTGAAGTTCTTGAAGTTTTCACTCTAAAACAGAGTTGGAGCTTGTAATTCCCCATATATATGTATGGAGTGGAGTTTGCAACTGAAAAGAAACTTTGTGTTCACAACAAGCTAGGTGAAGGACGGCTTTCACACACACTTATCTCTCAGAACTGAGCATGTGGAGAGACGTTCGTTCATCTAGCACAAAGGGAACGGGTTGCAGGAGAAACTTTTACTCTGGTTTCTCAGTCTGATTCCTAGTGCTGGTTTGAAGTTCCTGCAGTTTTCACTGTAAAATCGAGTTGGAGCTTGTACCTCCCCATATATATGTATGGACTGGAGTTTGCAACTGAAAAGTAACTTTGTCTTCCCAACAAGTTAGGTGAAGGACGGCTTTCACACACAAATATCTCTCAGAACTGAGCATGTGGAGAGACGTTCGTTCATCTAGCACAAACGGAACGGGTTGCAGGAGAAACATTTACTCTGGTTTCTTAGTCTGATTCATAGTGCCGGTTTGAAGTTCCTGTATTTTTCACTGTAAATCCGAGTTGGAGCTCGTACCTCCCCATATATATGTATGGATTGGAGTTTTCAAGTGAAAAGAATCTTTGTGTTCCCAACAAGCTAGGTGAAGGACGGCTTTCACACACACATATCTCTAATAACTGAGCATGTGGAGAGAATTTCGGTCATCTAGCACAAATGGAACGGGTTGCAAGAGAAACTTTTACACTGGTTTCTCAGTCTGTTTCCTAGTGCCGGTTTGAAGTTCCTGCAGTTTGCACTGTAAAACCTAGTTGGAGCTAGTACCTCCCCATATATATGTATGGAGTGGAGTTTGCAACTGAAAAGAAACTTTGTGTTCCCAAAAAGCTAGGTGAAGGACGGCTTTCACACACACTTATCTCTCAGAACTGAGCTTGTGGAGAGACGTTCGATCATCTAGCACAAAGGGAACGGGTTGCAGGAGAAACTTTTACTCTGGTTCTCAGTGTGTTTCCTAGTGCCGGTTTCAAGTTCCTGCAGTTTTCACTGTAAAAACGATTTGGAGCTAGTACCTCCCCATATATATGTATGGAGTGGAGTTTGCAACTGAAAAGAAACTTTGTGTTCCCAACAAGCTAGGTGAAGGACGGCTTTAACACACACTTATCTCTCAGAACTGAGCATGTGGATAGACGTTCGTTCACCTAGCACAAAGGGAACGGGTTGCAGGAGAAACATTTACTCTGGTTTCTCAGTCTGATTCCTAGTGCTGGATTGAAGTTCCTGCAGTTTTCACAGTAAAATCGAGTTGGAGCTTGTACCTACCCATATATATGTATGGACTGGAGTTGGCAACTGAAAAGTAACTTTGTCTTCCAAACAAGCTAGGTGAAGGACGGCTATCACACACACATATCTCTCAGAACTGAGCATGTGGAGAGACGTTCGTTCATCTAGCACAAAGGGAACGTGATACAAGAGGAACTTTTGCTCTGTTTTCTCAGTCTGTTTCAAAATGCCGGTTTGAAGTTCCTGCAGTTTTCACTGTAAAACCGAGTTGGAGCTTGTACCTCCCCTTATATATGTATGGAGTGGAGTTTGCAACTGAAAAGAATCTTTGTGTTCCCAACAAGCAAGGTGAAGGACGGCTTTCACACACACTTATCTCTCAGAACTGAGCCTGTGGAGAGATGTTCGTTCATCTAGCACAAAGGGAACGTGTTGCAGGTGAAATTTTACTCTTTTTTCTCAGTCTTTTTCTAGTGCCGGTTTGAAGTTCCTGCAGTTTTCACTCTAAAACCGAGTTGGAGCTTGTAATTCCCCATACATATGTATGGAGTGGAGTTTGCAACTGAAAAGAAACTTTGTGTTCACAACAAGCTAGGTGAAGGACGGCTTTCACACACACTTATCTCTCAGAACTGAGCATGTGGAGAGACGTTCGTTCATCTAGCACAAAGGGAACGGGTTGCAGGAGAAACTTTTACTCTGGTTTCTTAATCTGATTCCTCCTGCCGGTTTGAAGTTCCTGTATTTTTCACTGTAAAATCGAGTTGGAGCTAGTACCTCCCCATATATATGTATGGATTGGAGTTTGCAAGTGAAAAGAAATTTTGTGTTCCCAACAAGCTAGGTGAAGGACGGCTTTCACACACACTTATATCTAAGAACTGAGCATGTGGAGAAACTTTCGTTCATCTAGCACAAATGGAACGGGATGCAAGAGAAACTTTTACACTGGTTTCTCATTCTGTTTCCTAGTGCCGGTTTGAAGTTTCTGCAGTTTGCACTGTAAAACTGAGTTGGAGCTACTACTTCCCATATATATATATGGAGTGGGGTTTGCAACTGAAAAGAAACTTTGTGTTCCCAACAAGCTAGGTGAAGGACGGCTTTCACACACACTTATCTTTCAGAACTGAGCTTGTGGAGGGACGTTCGATCATCTAGCACAAAGGGAACGTGTTACAGGAGGTACTTTTACTCTGTTTTCTCAGTCTGTTTCAAATTGCCGGCTTGAAGTTCCTGCAGTTTTCACTGTAAAATCGAGTTGGAGCTAGTACCTCCCCTTATATATGTATGGAGTGGAGTTTGCAACTGAAAAGAAACTTTGTGTTCCCAACAAGTTAGGTGAAGGACGGCTTTCACACACAAATATCTCTCAGAACTGAGCATGTGGAGAGACGTTCGTTCAAATAGCACAAAGGGAACGGGTTGCAAGAGAAACTTTTACACTGGTTTCTCAGTCTGTTTCCTAGTGCCGGTTTGAAGTTCCTGCAATTTGCACTGTAAAACCTAGTTGGAGCTAGTACCTCCCCATATATATGTATGGACTGGAGTTTGCAACTGAAAAGAAACTTTGTGTTCCCAAAAAGCTAGGTGAACGACGGCTTTCACACACACTTATCTCTCAGAACTGAGCTTGTGGAGAGACGTTCGATCATCTAGCACAAAGGGAACGGGTTGCAGGAGAAACTTTTACTCTGGTTCTCAGTGTGTTTCCTTGTGCCGGTTTCAAGTTCCTGCAGTTTTCACTGTAAAAACGATTTGGAGCTAGTACCTCCCCATATATATGTATGGATTGGAGTTTGCAAATGAAAAGAAACTTTGTGTTCCCAACAAGCTAGGTGAAGGACGGCTTTAACACACACTTATCTCTCAGAACTGAGCATGTGGAGAGACGTTCGTTCACCTAGCACAAAGGGAACGGGTTGCAGGAGAAACATTTACTCTGGTTTCTCAGTCTGATTCCTAGTGCTGGTTTGAAGTTCCTGCAGTTTTCACTGTAAAATCGAGTTGGAGCTTGTACCTACCCATATATATGTATGGACTGGAGTTTGCAACTGAAAAGTAACTTTGTCTTCCCAACAAGCTAGGTGAAGGACGGCTTTCACACACACATATCTCTCAGAACTGAGCATGTGGAGAGACGTTCGTTCATCTAGCACAAATGGAACGGGTTGCAGGAGAAAGTTTTACTCTGGTTTCTTAGTCTGATTACTACTGCCGGTATGAAGTTCCTGTATTTTTCACTGTAAAACCGAGTTGGAGCTAGTACCTCCCCATATTTTGTATGGATTGGAATTTGCAAGTGAAAAGAAATTTTGTGTTCCCAACAAGCTAGATGAAGGACGGTTTTCACACACACTTATCTCTAAGAACTGAGCATGTGGAGAGACTTTCGTTCATCTAGCACAAATGGAACGGGATGCAAGAGAAACTTTTACACTGGTTTCTCAGTCTGTTTCCTAGTGCCGGTGTGAAGTTCCTGCAGTTTGCACTGTAAAACCGAGTTGGAGCTACTACCTCCCCATATATATGTATGGATTGGAGTTTGCAACTGAAAAGAAACTTTTTGTTCCCAACAAGCTAGGTGAAGGACGGCTTTCACACACATTTATCTCTCAGAACTGAGCCTGTGGAGAGACGTTCGTTCATCTAGCACAAAGGGAACGGGTTGCAGGAGAAACTTTTACTCTGGTTCTCAGTCTGTTTCAAATTGCCGGTTTGAAGTTCCTGCAGTTTTCACTGTAAAAATGATTTGAAGCTAGTACCTCCCCATATATATGTATGGAGTGGTGTTTGCACCTGAAAAGAAACTTTGTGTTCCCAACAAGCTAGTGAAGGACGGCTTTCACACACACTTATCTCTCAGAACTGAGCATGTGGAGAGACGTTCGTTCATCTAGCACAAAGGGAACGGGTTGCAGGAGAAATTTTACTCTTTTTTCTCAGTCTTTTTCTAGTGCCGGTTTGAAGTTCCTGCAGTTTTCACTCTAAAACCGAGTTGGAGCTTGTATTTCCCCATATATATGTATGGAGTGGAGTTTGCAACTGAAAAGAAACTTTGTGTTCTCAACAAGCTAGGTGAAGGACGGCTTTCACACACATTTATCTCTCAGAACTGAGCCTGTGGAGAGACCTTCGTTCATCTAGCACAAAGGGAACGGGTTGCAGGAGAAACTTTTACTCTGGTTCTCAGTCTGTTTCAAATTGCCGGTTTGAAGTTCCTGCAGTTTTCACTGTAAATTCGAGTTGGAGCTAGTACCTCCCCTTATATATGTATGGATTGGAGTTTGCAAGTGAAAAGAATCTTTGTGTTCCCAACAAGCTAGCTGAAGGACGGCTTTCACACACACATATCTCTAAGAACTGAGCATGTATAGAGACTTTCGTTCATCTAGCACAAATGGAACGGGTTTCAAGAGAAACTTTTACACTGGTTTCTCAGTCTGTTTCCTATTGCCGTTTTGAATTTCCTGCAGTTTTCACTGTAAAATCGAGTTGGAGCTAGTACCTCCCCATATATATTTATGGAGTGGAGTTTGCAACTTAAAAGGAACATTGTGTCCCCAACAAGCTAGGTGAAAGACGGCTTTCACACACAATTATCTCTCAGAACTGGGCTTGAGGAGAGACGTTTGTTCATCTACAACAAAGGGAACGGGTTACAGGAGAAACTTTTACTCTGTTTTCTCAGTCTGTTTCCTATTGCCGTTTTGAATTTCCTGCAGTTTTCACTGTAAAATCGAGTTGGAGCTAGTACCTCCTCATATATATGTATGCAGAGGAGTTTGCAAGTGAAAAAAAATTTGTGTTCCCTACAAGCTAGGTGAAGGACGGCTTTCACACACACTTTTCTCTCAAAACTGAGCCTGTGGAGAGACGTTCGTTCATCTAGCACAAATCGAACGGGTTGCAGGAGAAATTTTACTCTGGTTTCTCAGTCTGTTTCCTAGTGCCGATATGAAGTTCCTGCAGTTTGCACTCTAAAACCGTGTTGGAGCTAGTACCTCCCCATATATATGTATGGAGTGGAGTTTGCAAGTGAAAAAAAATTTGTGTTCCCAACATGCTCTGTGAAGTACAGCTTTCACACACACTTATCTCTCAGAACTGAGCCTGTGGAGAGACGTTTGTTCATCTACAACAAAGGGAACGGGTTACAGGAGAAACTTTTACTCTGTTTTCTCAGTCTGTTTCCTATTGCCGTTTTGAATTTCCTGCAGTTTTCACTGTAAAATCGAGTTGGAGCTAGTACCTCCCCATATATATTTATGGAGTGGAGTTTGCAACTTAAAAGAAACTATGTGTTCCCAACAAGCTAGGTGAATACGGCTTTCACACACACTTATCTCTCAGAACTGAGCATGTGGAGAGACGTTCGTTCATCTAGCACAAAGGGAACGGGTTGCAGGAGAAACATTTACTCTAGTTTCTCAGTCTGTTTCCTAGTGCCAGTTTGAAGTTCCTGCAGTTTTCAATGTAAAATCAGGTTGGAGCTTGTACCTCCCCATATATATGTAAGGAGTGGAGTTTGCAACTGAAAAGAAACTTTGTGTTCCCATCAAGCTTGGTGAAGTACGGCTTTCACACACACCTATCTCTCAGAACTGAGCATGTGGAGAGACTTTCGTTCATCTAGCACAAAGGGAACGGGTTGCAGGAGAAATTTTACTCTGGTTTCTCAGTCTTTTTCTAGTGCCGGTTGGAAGTTCCTGCAGTTTTCACTCTAAAACTGAGTTGGAGCTAGTAATTCCCCATATATATGTATGGAGTGGAGTTTGCAACTGAAAAGAAACTTTGTGTTCCCAACAAGATAGTTGAAGGACGGCTTTCACACACACAAATCTCTCAGACCTGAGCTTGTTGAGAGACGTTCGTTCATCTAGCACAAAGGGAACGGGTTTCAGGAGAAACATTTACTCTGGTTTTTCAGTCTGATTCCTAGTGCCAGTTTGAAGTTCCTGCAGTTTGCATTGTAAAACCGAGTTGGAGCTTGTACCTCCCCATATATATGTAAGGATTTGTGTTTGCAACAGAAAAGAAACTTTGTGTTCCCATCAAGCTTGGTGAAACACGTTTTTCACACACAATTATCTCTCAGAACTGAGCATGTGGAGAGACGTTCGTTCATCTAGCACAAAGTGAAGGAGTTGCAGGAGAAATTTTACTCTGGTTTCTCAGTCTTTTTCTAGTGCCGGTTTGAAGTTCCTGCAGTTTTCACTGTAAAATCGAGTTGGAGCTTGTACCTCCCCATATATATGTATGGACTGGAGTTTGCAACTGAAAAGTAACTTTGTCTTCCCAACAAGTTAGGTGAAGGACGGCTTTCACACACAAATATCTCTCAGAACTGAGCATGTGGAGAGACGTTCGTTCATCTAGCACAAAGGGAACGGGTTGCAGGTGAAACTTTTACTCTGGTTTCTTAGTCTGATTCCTCCTGCCGGTTTGAAGTTCCTGTATTTTTCACTGTAAAATCGAGTTGGAGCTAGTACCTCCCCATATATATGTATGGATTGGAGTTTGCAAGTGAAAAGAAATTTTGTGTTCCCAACAAGCTAGGTGAAGGACGGCTTTCACACACACTTATATCTAAGAACTGAGCATGTGGAGAAACTTTCGTTCATCTAGCACAAATGGAACGGGATGCAAGAGAAACTTTTACACTGGTTTCTCATTCTGTTTCCTAGTGCCGGTTTGAAGTTTCTGCAGTTTGCACTGTAAAACTGAGTTGGAGCTACTACTTCCCATATATATATATGGAGTGGGGTTTGCAACTGAAAAGAAACTTTGTGTTCCCAACAAGCTAGGTGAAGGACGGCTTTCACACACACTTATCTTTCAGAACTGAGCTTGTGGAGGGACGTTCGATCATCTAGCACAAAGGGAACGTGTTACAGGAGGTACTTTTACTCTGTTTTCTCAGTCTGTTTCAAATTGCCGGCTTGAAGTTCCTGCAGTTTTCACTGTAAAATCGAGTTGGAGCTAGTACCTCCCCTTATATATGTATGGAGTGGAGTTTGCAACTGAAAAGAAACTTTGTGTTCCCAACAAGTTAGGTGAAGGACGGCTTTCACACACAAATATCTCTCAGAACTGAGCATGTGGAGAGACGTTCGTTCAACTAGCACAAAGGGAACGGGTTGCAAGAGAAACTTTTACACTGGTTTCTCAGTCTGTTTCCTAGTGCCGGTTTGAAGTTCCTGCAATTTGCACTGTAAAACCTAGTTGGAGCTAGTACCTCCCCATATATATGTATGGACTGGAGTTTGCAACTGAAAAGAAACTTTGTGTTCCCAAAAAGCTAGGTGAAGGACGGCTTTCACACACACTTATCTCTCAGAACTGAGCTTGTGGAGAGACGTTCGATCATCTAGCACAAAGGGAACGGGTTGCAGGAGAAACTTTTACTCTGGTTCTCAGTGTGTTTCCTTGTGCCGGTTTCAAGTTCCTGCAGTTTTCACTGTAAAAACGATTTGGAGCTAGTACCTCCCCATATATATGTATGGATTGGAGTTTGCAAATGAAAAGAAACTTTGTGTTCCCAACAAGCTAGGTGAAGGACGGCTTTAACACACACTTATCTCTCAGAACTGAGCATGTGGAGAGACGTTCGTTCACCTAGCACAAAGGGAACGGGTTGCAGGAGAAACATTTACTCTGGTTTCTCAGTCTGATTCCTAGTGCTGGTTTGAAGTTCCTGCAGTTTTCACTGTAAAATCGAGTTGGAGCTTGTACCTACCCATATATATGTATGGACTGGAGTTTGCAACTGAAAAGTAACTTTGTCTTCCCAACAAGCTAGGTGAAGGACGGCTTTCACACACACATATCTCTCAGAACTGAGCATGTGGAGAGACGTTCGTTCATCTAGCACAAATGGAACGGGTTGCAGGAGAAAGTTTTACTCTGGTTTCTTAGTCTGATTACTACTGCCGGTATGAAGTTCCTGTATTTTTCACTGTAAAACCGAGTTGGAGCTAGTACCTCCCCATATTTTGTATGGATTGGAATTTGCAAGTGAAAAGAAATTTTGTGTTCCCAACAAGCTAGATGAAGGACGGTTTTCACACACACTTATCTCTAAGAACTGAGCATGTGGAGAGACTTTCGTTCATCTAGCACAAATGGAACGGGATGCAAGAGAAACTTTTACACTGGTTTCTCAGTCTGTTTCCTAGTGCCGGTGTGAAGTTCCTGCAGTTTGCACTGTAAAACCGAGTTGGAGCTACTACCTCCCCATATATATGTATGGATTGGAGTTTGCAACTGAAAAGAAACTTTTTGTTCCCAACAAGCTAGGTGAAGGACGGCTTTCACACACATTTATCTCTCAGAACTGAGCCTGTGGAGAGACGTTCGTTCATCTAGCACAAAGGGAACGGGTTGCAGGAGAAACTTTTACTCTGGTTCTCAGTCTGTTTCAAATTGCCGGTTTGAAGTTCCTGCAGTTTTCACTGTAAAAATGATTTGAAGCTAGTACCTCCCCATATATATGTATGGAGTGGTGTTTGCACCTGAAAAGAAACTTTGTGTTCCCAACAAGCTAGTGAAGGACGGCTTTCACACACACTTATCTCTCAGAACTGAGCATGTGGAGAGACGTTCGTTCATCTAGCACAAAGGGAACGGGTTGCAGGAGAAATTTTACTCTTTTTTCTCAGTCTTTTTCTAGTGCCGGTTTGAAGTTCCTGCAGTTTTCACTCTAAAACCGAGTTGGAGCTTGTATTTCCCCATATATATGTATGGAGTGGAGTTTGCAACTGAAAAGAAACTTTGTGTTCTCAACAAGCTAGGTGAAGGACGGCTTTCACACACATTTATCTCTCAGAACTGAGCCTGTGGAGAGACGTTCGTTCATCTAGCACAAAGGGAACGGGTTGCAGGAGAAACTTTTACTCTGGTTCTCAGTCTGTTTCAAATTGCCGGTTTGAAGTTCCTGCAGTTTTCACTGTAAATTCGAGTTGGAGCTAGTACCTCCCCTTATATATGTATGGATTGGAGTTTGCAAGTGAAAAGAATCTTTGTGTTCCCAACAAGCTAGCTGAAGGACGGCTTTCACACACACATATCTCTAAGAACTGAGCATGTATAGAGACTTTCGTTCATCTAGCACAAATGGAACGGGTTTCAAGAGAAACTTTTACACTGGTTTCTCAGTCTGTTTCCTAGTCCCGGTTTGAAGTTCCTGCAGTTTGCACTGTAAAAACTAGTTGGAGCTAGTACCTCCCCATATATATGTATGGAGTGGTGTTTGCAACTGAAAAGAAACTTTGTGTTCCCAAAAAGCTAGGTGAAGGACGGCTTTCACACACACTTATCTCTCAGAACTGAGCTTGTGGAGAGACGTTCGATCATCTAGCACAAAGGGAACGGGTTGCAGGAGAAACTTTTACTCTGGTTCTCAGTGTGTTTCCTAGTGCCGGTTTCAAGTTCCTGCAGTTTTCACTGTAAAAAAGATTTGGAGTTAGTACCTCCCCATATATATGTATGGAGTGGAGTTTGCAACTGAAAAGAAACTTTGTGTTCCCAACAAGCTAGGTGAAGGACGGCTTTAACACACACTTATCTCTCAGAACTGAGCATGTGGATAGACGTTCGTTCACCTAGCACAAAGGGAACGGGTTGCAGGAGAAACTTTTACTCTGGTTTCTCAGTCTGATTCCTAGTGCTGGTTTGAAGTTCCTGCAGTTTTCACTGTAAAATCGAGTTGGAGCTTGTACCTACCCATATATATGTATGGACTGGAGTTTGCAACTGAAAAGTAACTTTGTCTTCCCAACAAGCTAGGTGAAGGACGGCTTTCACACACACATATCTCTCAGAACTGAGCATGTGGAGAGACGTTCGTTCATCTAGCACAAAGGGAACGTGTTACAGGAGAAACTTTTACTCTGTTTTCTCAGTCTGTTTCAAAGTGCCGGTTTGAAGTTCCTGCAGTTTTCACTGTAAAACCGAGTTGGAGCTTGTACCTCCCCTTATATATGTATGGAGTGGAGTTTGCAACTGAAAAGAATCTTTGGGTTCCCAACAAGCAAGGTGAAGGGCGGCTTTCACACACACTTATCTCTCAGAACTGAGCCTGTGGAGAGTCGTTCGTTCATCTAGCACAAAGGGAACGGGTTTCAGGAGAAATTTTACTCTTTTTTCTCAGTGTTTTTCTAGTGCCGGTTTGAAGTTCCTGAAGTTTTCACTCTAAAACCGAGTTGGAGCTTGTAATTCCCCATATATATGTATGGAGTGGAGTTGCAACTGAAAAGAAACTTTGTGTTCACAACAAGCTAGATGAAGGACGGCTTCCACACACACTTATCTCTCAGAACTGAGCATGTGGAGAGACGTTCGTTCATCTAGCAGAAAGGGAACGGGTTGCAGGAGAAACTTTTACTCTGGTTTCTCAGTCTGATTCCTAGTGCTGGTTTGAAGTTCCTGCAGTTTTCACTGTAAAATCGAGTTGGAGCTTGTACCTCCCCATATATATGTATGGAATGGAGTTTGCAACTGAAAAGTAACTTTGTCTTCCCAACAAGTTAGGTGAAGGACGGCTTTCACACACAAATATCTCTCAGAACTGAGCATGTGGAGAGACGTTCGTTCATCTAGCACAAAGGGAACGGGTTGCAGGTGAAACTTTTACTCTGGTTTCTTAGTCTGATTCCTCCTGCCGGTTTGAAGTTCCTGTATTTTTCACTGTAAAAAGGAGTTGGAGCTAGTACCTCCCCATATATATGTATGGATTGGAGTTTGCAAGTGAAAAGAAATTTTGTGTTCACAACAAGCTAGATGAAGGACGGCTTCCACACACACTTATCTCTAAGAACTGAGCATGTGGAGAGACTTTCGTTCATCTAGCACAAATGGAACGGGATGCAAGAGAAACTTTATCACTGGTTTCTCAGTCTGTTTCCTAGAGCCGGTTTGAAGTTTCTGCAGTTTGCACTGTAAAACTGAGTTGGAGCTACTACCTCCCCATATATATGTATGGAGTGGGGTTTGCAACTGAAAAGAAACTTTGTGTTCCCAACAAGCTAAGTATAGGACGGCTTTCACACACACTTATCTCTCAGAACTGAGCTTGTGGAGAGACGTTCGATCATCTAGCACAAAGGGAACGTGTTACAGGAGAAAATTTTACTCTGTTTTCTCAGTCTGTTTCAAATTGCCGGTTTGAAGTTCCTGCAGTTTTCACTGTAAAATCGAGTTGGATCTAGTACCTCCCCTTATATATGTATGGAGTGGAGTTTGCAACTGAAAAGAATCTTTGTGTTCCCAACAAGCTAGGTGAAGGACGGCTTTCACACACACATATCTCTCAGAACTGAGCCTGTGGAGAGACGTTCGTTCATCTAGCACAAAGGGAACGGGTTGCAGGAGAAACTTTTACTCTGGTTCTTAGTCTGTTTCCTAGTGCCAGGTTGAAGTTCCTGCAGTTTTCACGGTAAAAACGATTTGAAGCTAGTACCTCCCCATATATATGTATGGAGTGGAGTTTGCACCTGAAAAGAAACTTTGTGTTCCCAACAAGCTAGGTGAAGGACGGCTTTCACACACACTTATCTCTCAGAACTGAGCATGTGGAGAGACGTTCGTTCATCTAGCACAAAGGGAACGGTTTGCAGGAGAAATTTTACTCTTTTTTCTCAGTCTTTTTCTAGTGCCGGTTTGAAGTTCCTGCAGTTTTCACTCTAAAACCGAGTTGGAGCTTGTAATTCCCCATATATATGTATAGAGTGGAGTTTGCAACTGAAAAGAAACTTTGTGTTCTCAACAAGCTAGTTGAAGGACGGCTTTCACACACACTTATCTCTCAGAACTAATCATGTGGAGAGACGTTCGTTCATCTAGCACAAAGGGAACTGGTTGCAGTAGAAACTTTTACTCTGGGTTCTCAGTCTGACTCCTAGTGCTGGTTTGAAGTTCCTGCAGTTTTCACTGTAAAATCGAGTTGGAGCTTGTACCTCCCCATATATATGTATGGACTGGAGTTTGCAACTGATAAGTAACTTTGTCTTCCCAACAAGCTAGGTGAATGACGGCTTTCACACACACATATCTCTCAGAACTGAGCATGTGGAGAGACGTTCGTTCATCTAGCACAAAGGGAACGGGTTGCAGGAGAAACATTTACTCTGGTTTCTTAGTCTGATTCATAGTGCCGGTTTGAAGTTCCTGTATTTTTCACTGTAAATCCGAGTTGGAGCTCGTACCTCCCCATATATATGTATGGATTGGAGTTTGCAAGTGAAAAGAATCTTTGTGTTCCCAACAAGCTAGGTGATGGACGGCTTTCACACACACATATCTCTAAGAAGAGAGCATGTGGAGAGACTTTCGTTCATCTAGCACAAATGGAACGGGTTGCAAGAGAAACTTTTACACTGGTTTCTCAGTCTTTTTCCTAGTGCCGGTTTGAAGTTCCTGCAGTTTGCACTGTAAAACCTAGTTGGAGCTAGTACCTCCCCATATATATGTATGAAGTGGATTTTGCAACTGAAAAGAAACTTTGTGTTCCCAAAAAGCTAGGTGAAGGACGGCTTTCACACACACTTATCTCTCAGAACTGAGCTTGTGGAGAGACTTTCGATCATCTAGCACAAAGGGAACGGGTTGCAGGAGAAACTTTTACTCTGGTTCTCAGTGTGTTTCCAAGTGCCTTTTTCAAGTTCCTGCAGTTTTCACTGTAAAAACGATTTGGAGCTAGTACCTCCCCATATATATGTATGGAGTGGAGTTTGCAACTGAAAAGAAACTTTGTGTTCCCAACAAGCTAGGTGAAGTACGGCTTTAACACACACTTATCTCTCAGAACTGAGCATGTGGAGAGACGTTCGTTCACCTAGCACAAAGGGAACGGTTTGCAGGAGAAACTTTTACTCTGGTTTCTCAGTCTGATTCCTAGTGCTGGTTTGAAGTTCCTGCAGTTTTCACTGTAAAATCGAGTTGGAGCTTGTACCTACCCATATATATGTATGGACTGGAGTTTGCAACTGAAAAGAAACTTTGTGTTCCCAACAAGCTAGGTGAAGGACGGCTTTCACACACACATATCTCTAAGAACTGAGCCTGTGGAGAGACGTTCGTTCATCTAGCACAAAGGGAACAGGTTGCAGGAGAAACTTTTACTCTGGTTCTCAGTCTGTTTCCTAGTGCCGGTTTGAAGTTCCTGCAGTTTTCACTGTAAAAACGATTTGAAGCTAGTTCCTCCGCATATATATGTATGGAGTGGAGTTTGCACCTGAAAAGAAACTTTGTGTTCCCAACAACTAGGTGAAGGACGGCTTTCACACACACTTATCTCTCAGAAATGAGCATGTGTAGAGACTTTCGTTCACATAGCACAAAGGGAACGGGTTGCAGGTGAAACTTTTACTCTGGTTTCTCAGTCTGTTTCCTATGGCCGGTTTGATGTTCCTGCATTTTTCACTGTAAAATCGAGATGGAGCTATTACTTCCCAAATATATGTATGGAGTGGAGTTTGCAACTGAAAAGAATCTATGGGTTCCCAACAAGCTGGGTGAAGGACGGCTTTCACACACACTTATTTCTCAGAACTGAGAATTTGGAAAGACGTTCGTTCATCTAGCACAAAGGAAACGGCTTGTAGGGGAAACTTTTACTCTGCTTTCTCAGTCTGTTTCCTAGTGCTGGTTTGAAGTTCCTGAAGTTTTCACTGTAAAACCGATTTGGAGCTAGTACCTACCCACATATGTTTATGGAGTGGAGTTTGCAACTGAAATGAATCATTGTGTTCCCAACAAGCTAGTTAAGGACGGCTTTCACACACACTTATCTCTCAGAACTGAGCATGTGGAGAGACGTTCGTTCATCTAGTACAAAGGGAACGGGTTGTAGGAGAAACTTTTACTCTGGTTTGTCAGTCTGTTTACTAGTGCCGATTTGAAGTTTCTGCAGTTTTCACTGTAAAACCGAGTTGGAGCTAGTACCTCCCCGTATATATATATGGAGTAGAGTTTGCAACTGAAAAGAATCTTTGTGTTCCCAACAAGCTAGGTGAAGGACGGCTTTCACACACAATTATCACTCTGAACTTATCATGTGGACAGACGTTCGATCATCTAGCACAAATTCAATGGATTGTAGGAGAAAATTTTACTCTGGTTTCTCAGTCTGTTTCCTAGTGCCGGTTTGAAGTTCCTGCAGTTTTCACTGTAAAACCGAGTTGGAGCTAGTACCTCCCAATATATATGTATGGAGTGGAGTTTGCAACTGAAAAGAAACTTTGTGTTCCCAACAAGCTTCGTGAAGGACGTCTTTAACACACACTTATCTCTCAGAACTGAGCATGTGGAGAGACGTTCGTTCATCTAGTACAAAGGGAACGGGTTGTAGGAGAAACTTTTACTCTGGTTTCTCAGTCTGTTTCCTAGTGCCGGTTTGAAGTTCCTGCAGTTTTCACTGTAAAACCGAGTTGGAGCTAGTACCTCCCAATATATTTGTATGGAGTGGAGTTTGCAACTGAAAAGAAACTTTGTGTTCTCAACAAGCTTCGTGAAGGACGGCTTTAACACACACTTATCTCTCAGAACTGAGCATGTGGAGAGAAGTTCGTTCATCTAGTACAAAGGGAACGGGTTGTAGGAGAAAATTTCACTCGGGTTTCTCAGGCTGTTTCCTAGTGCCGGTTTGAAGTTCCTGCAGTTTTCACTGTAAAACAGAGTTGGAGCTATTACCTAACCATATATATTTAAGGAGTGTAGTTTGCAACTGAAAAAGATCTATGTGTTCCCAACAAGCTAGGTGAAGGTCGGCTTTCACACACACTTATCTCTCAGAAATGAGCATGTGGAGAGACGTTCGTTCATCTAGCAAAAATGGAACGGGTTGTAGGAGAAACTATTACTCTGGTTTCTCAGTCTGTTTCCTAGTGCCGGTTTGAAGTTCCTGCAATTTTCACTGTAAAACCGAGTTGGAGCTAGTACATCCCCATATGTATATATGGAGTAGAGTTTGCAACTGAAATGAAACTTTGTGTTCCCAACAAGCTAGGTGAAGGACGGCTTTCACACACACTTATCTCTCAGAAATGAGCATGTGGACAGAATTTCGTTCATCTAGCACAAATTGAACGGCTTGTAGGAGAAACTTTTACTCTGGTTTCTCAGTCTGTTTCCTAGTGCCGGTTTGAATTTCCTGCAGTTTTCACTGTAAAACCGAGTTGGAGCTAGTACCTCCCCATATATATGTATGGAGTGGAGTTTGCAACTGAAAAGAAACTTTGTGTTCCCAACAAGCTGGTTGAAGGACGGCTTTCACACACACTTATCTCTCAGAACTGAGCATGTGGACAGACGTTCGTTCATCTAGCACTAAGGGAACTTGTTGTAGGAGAAACTTTTACTCTGGTTTCTCAGTCTGTTTCCTAGTGCCGGTTTGAAGTTCCTGCAGTTTTCACTGTAAAACAGATTTGGAGCAAGTACCTCCCCATATATATGTATGGAGTGGGGTTTGCAACTGAAAAGAATCTTTGTGTTCCCAACAAGCTGGGTGAAGGACGGCTTTCACACACACTTATCTCTCAGAACTGAGCATGTGGAGAGACGTTCGTTCATCTAGTACATATGGAACGGGTTGTATGAGAAATTTTTTCTCTGGTTTCTCAGTCTGTTTCCAAGTGCCGGTTTGATGTTCCTGCAGTTTCCACTGTAAAACCGAGTTGGAGCTAGTACCTAACCATATATATGTATGAAGTGGAATTTGCAACTGAAAAGAATCTATGGGTTCCCAACAAGCTGGGTGAAGGACGGATTTCACACACACTTATGTCTCAGAACTGAGCATTTGGCAAGACGTTCGTTCATCTAGCACAAAGGAAACGCCTTGTAGGAGAAACTTTTACTCTGCTTTCTCAGTCTGTTTCCTAGTTCTGGTTTGAAGTTCCTGAAGTTTCACTGTAAAACCGATCAGGAGCTAGTACCTACCCACATATATTTATGGAGTGGAGTTTGCAACTGAAAAGAATCATTGTGTTCCCAACAAGCTTGGTGAAGGACGGCTTTAACACACACTTATCTCTCAGAACTGAGCATGTGGAGAGTCGTTCGTTCATCTAGCAGAAATGGAACGGGTTGTAGTAGAAACATTTATTCTGGTTTCTCAGTCTGTTTCCTAGTGCCGGTTTGACGTTCGTGCAGTTTTCACTGTAAAACCGTCTTGGAGCTAGTACTTCCCCATATATATGTATGGAGTGGAGTTTGCAACTGAAAAGAAACTTTGTGTTCCCAACAAGCTAGGTGAAGGAATGCTTTCACACACACTTATCCCTCAGAAATGAGCATGTGGAGAGAAGTTCGTTCATCTAGTACAAAGGGAACGGGTTGTAGGAGAAAATTTTACTCGGGTTTCTCAGTCTGTTACCTAGTGCCGGTTTGAAGTTCCTGCAGTTTTCACTGTAAAACAGAGTTGGAGCTATTACCTAACCATATATATGTAAGGAGTGTAGTTTGCAACTGAAAAGGATCTATGAGTTCCCAACAAGCTAGGTGAAGGGCGGCTTTCACACACACTTATCTCTCAGAACTGAGCATGTGGAGAGAAGTTCGTTCATCTAGCAAAAATGGAACGGGTTGTAGGAGAAACTATTTCTCTGTTTTCTCAGTCTGTTTCCTAGTGCCTGTTTGAAGTTCCTGCAATTTTCACTGTAAAACCGAGTTGGAGCTAGTACATCCCCATATGTATATATGGAATAGAGTTTGCAACTGAAAAGAAACTTTGTGTTCCCAACAAGCTAGGTGAAGGACGGCTTTCACACACACTTATCTCTCAGAACTGAGCATGTGGACAGAACTTCGTTCATCTAGCACAAATTGAACGGCTTGTAGGAGAAACTTTTACTCTGGTTTCTCAGTCTGTTTCCTAGTGCCGGTTTGAATTTCCTGCAGTTTTCACTGTAAAACCGAGTTGGAGCTAGTACCTCCCCATATATATGTATGGAGTGGAGTTTGCAACTGAAAAGAAACTTTGTGTTCCCAACAAGGTAGGTGAAGGACGGCTTTCACACACACTTATCTCTCAGAACTGAGCATGTGGACAGACGTTCGTTCATCTAGCACTAAGGGAACTTGTTGTAGGAGAAACTTTTACTCTGATTTCTCAGTCTGTTTCCTAGTGCTGGTTTGAAGTTCCTAAAGTTTTCACTGTAAAACAGAGTTGGAGCTAGTACCTACCCACATATAATTATGGAGTGGAGTTTGCAACTGTAAAGAATCATTGTGTTCCCAACAAGCTAGGTGAAGGACGGCTTTCACACACACTTATCCCTCAGAAATGAGCATGTGGAGAGAAGTTCGTTCATCTAGTACAAAGGGAACGGGTTGTAGGAGAAAATTTTACTCGGGTTTCTCAGTCTGTTTCCTAGTGCCGGTTTGAAGTTCCTGCAGTTTTCACTGTAAAACAGAGTTGGAGCTATTACCTAACCATATATATGTAATGAGTGTAGTTTGCAACTGAAAAGGATCTATGAGTTCCCAACAAGCTAGGTGAAGGGCGGCTTTCACACACACTTATCTCTCAGAACTGAGCATGTGGAGAGAAGTTCGTTCATCTAGCAAAAATGGAACGGGTTGTAGGAGAAACTATTTCTCTGTTTTCTCAGTCTGTTTCCTAGTGCCGGTTTGAAGTTCCTGCAATTTTCACTGTAAAACCGAGTTGGAGCTAGTACATCCCCATATGTATATATGGAGTAGAGTTTGCAACTGAAAAGAAACTTTGTGTTCCCAACAAGCTAGGTGAAGGACGGCTTTCACACACACTTATCTCTCAGAACTGAGCATGTGGACAGAATTTCGTTCATCTAGCACAAATTGAACGGCTTGTAGGAGAAACTTTTACTCTGGTTTCTCAGTCTGTTTCCTAGTGCCGGTTTGAATTTCCTGCAGTTTTCACTGTAAAACCGAGTTGGAGCTAGTACCTCCCCATATATATGTATGGAGTGGAGTTTGCAACTGAAAAGAAACTTTGTGTTCCCAACAAGCTAGGTGAAGGACGTCTTTAACACACACTTATCTCTCAGAACTGAGCATGTGGAGAGACGTTCGTTCATCTAGTACAAAGGGAACGGGTTGTAGGAGAAACTTTTACTCTGGTTTCTCAGTCTGTTTCCTAGTGCCTGTTTGAAGTTCCTGCAGTTTTCACTGTAAAACCGAGTTGGAGCTAGTACCTCCCAATATATATGTATGGAGTGGAGTTTGCAACTGAAAAGAAACTTTGTGTTCCCAACAAGCTTCGTGAAGGACGGCTTTAACACACACTTATCTCTCAGAACTGAGCATGTGGAGAGAAGTTCGTTCATCTAGTACAAAGGGAACGGGTTGTAGGGGAAAATTTTACTCGGGTTTCTCAGGCTGTTTCCTAGTGCCGGTTTGAAGTTCCTGCAGTTTTCACTGTAAAACAGAGTTGGAGCTATTACCTAACCATATATATGTAAGGAGTGTAGTTTGCAACTGAAAAGGATCTATGTGTTCCCAACAAGCTAGGTGAAGGTCGGCTTTCACACACACTTATCTCTCAGAACTGAGCATGTGGAGAGACGTTCGTTCATCTAGCAAAAATGGAACGGGTTGTAGGAGAAACTATTACTCTGGTTTCTCAGTCTGTTTCCTAGTGCCGGTTTGAAGTTGCTGCAATTTTCACTGTAAAACCGAGTTGGAGCTAGTACATCCCCATATGTATATATGGAGTAGAGTTTGCAACTGAAATGAAACTTTGTGTTCCCAACAAGCTAGGTGAAGGACGGCTTTCACACACACTTATCTCTCAGAAATGAGCATGTGGACAGAATTTCGTTCATCTAGCACAAATTGAACGGCTTGTAGGAGAAACTTTTACTCTGGTTTCTCAGTCTGTTTCCTAGTGCCGGTTTGAATTTCCTGCAGTTTTCACTGTAAAACCGAGTTGGAGCTAGTACCTCCCCATATATATGTATGGAGTGGAGTTTGCAACTGAAAAGAAACTTTGTGTTCCCAACAAGCTGGTTGAAGGACGGCTTTCACACACACTTATCTCTCAGAACTGAGCATGTGGACAGACGTTCGTTCATCTAGCACTAAGGGAACTTGTTGTAGGAGAAACTTTTACTCTGGTTTCTCAGTCTGTTTCCTAGTGCCGGTTTGAAGTTCCTGCAGTTTTCACTGTAAAACAGATTTGGAGCAAGTACCTCCCCATATATATGTATGGAGTGGAGTTTGCAACTGAAAAGAATCTTTGTGTTCCCAACAAGCTGGGTGAAGGACGGCTTTCACACACACTTATCTCTCAGAACTGAGCATGTGGAGAGACGTTCGTTCATCTAGTACAAATGGAACGGGTTGTATGAGAAATTTTTTCTCTGGTTTCTCAGTCTGTTTCCTAGTGCCGGTTTGATGTTCCTGCAGTTTCCACTGTAAAACCGAGTTGGAGCTAGTACCTAACCATATATATGTATGGAGTGGAATTTGCAACTGAAAAGAATCTATGGGTTCCCAACAAGCTGGGTGAAGGACGGATTTCACACACACTTATGTCTCAGAACTGAGCATTTGGCAAGACGTTCGTTCATCTAGCACAAAGGAAACGCCTTGTAGGAGAAACTTTTACTCTGGTTTCTCAGTCTGTTTCCTAGTGCCGGTTTGAATTTCCTGCAGTTTCACTGTAAAATCGAGATGGAGCTGGTACCTCCCCATATATATGTATGGAGTGGAGTTTGCAACTTAAAAGAAACTTATTGTTCCCAACAAGATAAGTGAAGGACGGCTTTCACACACAATTAACTCTCAGAACTGAGCATGTGGAGAGAAGTTCGTTCATCTAGTACAAATGGAACGGGTTGTAGGAGAAATTTTTCTCTGGTTTCTCAGTCTGTTTCCTAGTGCCGGTTTGAAGTTCCTGCAGTTTTCACTGTAAAACCGAGTTGGATCTAGTATCTCGCCATATATATGTATCGAGTGTAATTTGCAACTGAAAAGAATCTATGTGTTCCCAACAAGCTAGGTGAAGGACGGCTTTCACACACACTTATCTCTCAGAACTGAGCATGTGGAGAGACGTTCGTTCATCTAGCACAAATTGAACGGATTGTAGGAGAAACTTTTACTCTGGTTTCTCAGTCTGTTTCCTAGTGCCGGTTTGAAGTTCCTGCAGTTTTCACTGTAAAACCGATTTGGAGCTAGTACCTCCCAATATATATGTATGGATTGGAGTTTGCAACTGAAAAGAAACTTTGTGTTCCCAACAAGCTTGGTGAAGTACGGCTTTCACACACTCATATCTCTCAGAAATGAGCATGTGGACAGACGTTCGTTCATCTAGCACAAAGGGAACGGGTTTTAGGATATACTTTTTCTCTGGTTTCTCAGTCTGTTTCCTAGTGCCGGTTTGAAATTCCTGCAGTTTTCACTGAAAAACCGAGTTGGAGATAGTACCTCCCCATATATATGTATGGAGTGCAGTTTGGAACTGAAAAGAATCTTTGTGTTCCCAACAAGCTAATTGAAGGACGGCTTTCACACACACATATCTCTCAGAACTGAGCATGTGGAGAGACGTTCGTTCATTTGGCACAAATGTAATGGATTGCAGGAGAAAGTTTTACTCTGCTTTCTCAGTCTGTTTCCTAGTGCCGGTTTGAAGTTCCTGCAGTTTTCACTGTAAAACCGAGTTGGAGCTAGAACCTCCCCATATATATGTATGGAGTGGAGTTTGCAACTGAAAAGAAACTTATTGTTCCCAACAAGATAAGTGAAGGACGGCTTTCACACACAATTATCTCTCAGAACTGAGCATGTGGAGAGAAGTTCGTTCATCTAGTACAAATGGAACGGGTTGTAGGAGAAATTTTTACTCTGGTTTCTCAGTCTGTTTCCTAGTGCCGGTTTGAAGTTCCTGCAGTTTTCACTGTAAAACCGAGTTGGAGCTAGTACCTCGCCATATATATGTATGGAGTGTAAATTGCAACTGAAAAGAATCTATGTGTTCCCAACAAGCTAGGTGAAGGACGGCTTTCACACACACTTATCTCTCAGAACTGAGCATGTGGAGAGACGTTCGTTCATCTAGCACAAATTGAACGGATTGTAGGAGAAACTATTACTCTTTTTTCTCAGTCTGTTTCCTAGTGCCGGTTTGAAGTTCCTGCAGTTTTCTCTGTAAAACCGAGTTGGAGCTAGTACCTCCCCATATATATGTATGGATTGGAGTTTGCAACTGAAAAGAAACTTTGTGTTCCCCACAAGCTAGGTGAAGGACGGCTTCCACACAACATGTCTCTCAGAACTGAGCATGTGGACAGACGTTCGTTCATCTAGCACAAAGGGAACGGGTTGTAGGAGAAACTTTTACTCTGTTTTCTCAGTCTGTTTCATAGTGCCGGTTTGAAATTCCTGCAGTTTTCACTGTAAAACCGAGTTGGAGCTTGTACCTCCCCATATATATGTATGGAGTGGAGTTTGCAACTGAAAAGAATCTTTGTGTTCCCAACAAGCTAGGTGAAGGACGGCTTTCACACACACTTATCACTCAGAAATGAGCATGTGGAGAGACGTTCGTTCATCTAGCACAAAGGAACGGGTTGTAGGAGAAACTTTTACTCTGGTTTCTCAGTCTGTTTCCGAGTGCCGGTTTGAAGTTCCTGCAGTTTTCACTGTAAAACCGAGTTGGAGCTAGTACCTCCCCATATATATGTTTGGAGTGGAGTTTGCAACTGAAAAGAAACTTTGTGTTCAAAACTAGCTAGGTGAAGGACGGCTTACACACACACTTATCTCTCAGAACTGAGCATGTGGAGAGACGTTCTTTCATCTAGCAAAAAGTGAACGGGTTGCAGGAGAAATTTTACTCTGGTTTCTCAGTCTGTTTCCTAGTGCCGGTTTGACGTTCCTGCAGTTTTCACTGTAGAACCGTCTTGGAGCAAGTACTTCCCCATATATATGTATGGAGTGGAGTTTGCAACTGAAAATAAACTTTGTGTTCCCAACAAGCAAGGTGAAGTAAGGCTTTCACACACACTTATCACTCAGAAATGAGCATGTGGACAGACGTTCGTTCATCTAGTACAAAGGGAACGGGTTGTAGGAGAAACAATTACTCTGGTTTCTCAGTCTGTTTCCTAGTGCCGGTTTGAAATTCCTGCAGTTTTCACTGTAAATCGATTTGGAGATAGTACCTCCCCATATATATGTATGGAGTGGAGTTTGCACCTGAAAAGAAACTTTTTGTTCCCAACAAGCTAAGTGAAGGACGGCTTTCACACACACTTATCTCTCAGAACTGAGCATGTGGAGAGAAGTTCGTTCATCTAGTACAAAGGGAACGGGTTGTAGGAGAAATTTTTACTCTGGTTTCTCAGTCTGTTTCCTAGTGCCGGTTTGAAGTCCCTGCAGTTTTCACTGTAAAACCGAGTTGGAGCTAGTACCTAACCATATATATGTATGGAGTGTAATTTGCAACTGAAAAGAATCTATGTGTTCCCAACTAGCTAGGTGAAGGACGGCTTTCACACACAATTATCTCTCAGAACTGAGCATGTGGAGAGACTTTCGTTCATCTAGCAAAAATGGAACGGGTTGTAGGAGAAACTATTACTCTGGTTTCACAGTCTGTTTCATAGTGCCGGTTTGAAGTTCCTGCAGTTTTCACTGTAAAACCGGGTTGGAATATAATACCTCCCCGTATATATATATGGAGTAGAGTTTGCAACTGAAAAGAAACTTTGTGTTCCCAACAAGCTAGATGAAGGACGGCTTTCACACACACTTATCTCTCAGAACTGAGCATGTGGACAGAATTTCGTTCATCTAGCACAAATTGAATGGGTTGTAGGGGAAACTTTTCCTCTGGTTTCTCAGTCTGTTTCCTAGTGCCGGTGTGAATTTCCTGCAGTTTTCACTGTAAAACCGAGTTGGAGCTAGTACCTCCCCGTATATATATATGGAGTAGAGTTTGCTACTGAAAAGAAACTTTGTGTTCCCAACAAGCTAGTTGAAGTACGGCTTTCACACACACTTATATCTCAGAACTGAACATGTGGACAGACGTTCGTTCATCTAGCACAAATTGAACTGCTTGTAGGAGAAACTTTTACTGTGGATTCTCAGTCTGTTTCCTAGTGCCGGTTTGAAGTTCCTGCAGTTTTCACTGTAAAACAGCGTTTGAGCTAGTACCTCCCCATATATATGTATGGAGTGGAGTTTGTAACTGAAAAGAAACTTTGTGTTCCCAACAAGCTTGGTAAAGGACGGCTTTCACACACACTTATCTCTCAGAAATGAGCATGTGGACAGACGTTCGTTCATTAGCACTAAGGGAACTTGTTGTAGGAGAAACTTTTACTCTGGTTTCTCAGTCTGTTTCCTAGTGCCGGTTTGAAGTTCCTGAAGTTTTCACTGTAAAACCGACTTGGAGCTAGTACATACCCACATATATTTATGGAGTGGAGTTTGCAACTGAAAAGAATCATTGTGTTCCCAACAAGTTAGGTGAAGGACGGCTTTCACACACACTTATCTCTCAGAATTGAGCATGTGGAGAGACGTTCGTTCATCTAGCACAAATGGAACGGGTTGTAGGAGAAACTTTTACTCTGGTTTCCCAGTCTGTTTCCTAGTGCCGGATTGAAGTTCCTGCAGTTTTCACTGTAAAACAGAGTTGGAGCTAGTACCTCCCAATATATATGTATGGAGTGGAGTTTGCAACTGAAAAGAAACTTTGTGTTCCCAACAAGCTTGGTGAAGGACGGCTTTCACACACAGTTAACTCTCAGAACTGAGCATGTGGAGAGACGTTCGTTCATCTAGCACAAAGGGAACGGGTTGTAGGAGAAACTTTTACTCTGGTTTCTCAGTCTGTTTCCTAGTGCCGGTTTGAAATTCCTGCAGTTTTCACTGTAAAACCGATTTGGAGCTAGTACCTCCCCATATATATGTATGGAGTGGAGTTTGGAACTGAAAAGAATCCTTGTGTTCCCAACAAGCTAGGTGAAGGACGGCGTTCACACACACTTATCACTCAGAATGAGCATGTGGAGAGACGTTCGTTCATCTAGCACAAAGGAACGGGTTGTAGGAGAAACTTTTACTCTGGTTTCTCAGTCTATTTCCGAGTGCCGGTTTGAAGTTCCTGCAGTTTTCAGTGTAAAACCGAGTTGGAAATAGTACCTCCCCATATATATGTATGGATTGGAGTTTGCAACTGAAAAGAAACTTTGTGTTCCCAACAGGCTAGGTGAAGGACGGCTTTCACACACACTTATCTCTCAGAACTGAGCATGTGGACAGACGTTCGTTAATCTAGCACAAATGGAACGGGTTGTAGGAGAAACTTTTACTCTGGTTTCTCAGTCTGTTTCCTAGTGCCGGTTTGAAGTTCCTGCAGTTTTCACTGTAAAACCGAGTTGGAGCTAGTACCTCCCCGTATATATATATGGAGTAGAGTTTGCAACTGAAAAGAATCTCTGTGTTCCCAACAAGCTAGGTGAAGGACGGCTTTCACACACACTTATCACTCAGAAATGAGCATGTGGACAGACGTTCGTTCATCTAGCACAAATTGAACGGATTGTAGGAGAAACTTTTACTCTGGTTTCTCAGTCTTTTTCCTAGTGCCGGTTTGAAGTTCCTGCAGTTTTCACTGTAAAACCGAGTTGGAGCTAGTACCTCCCAATATATATGTATGGAGTTGAGTTTGCAACTGAAAAGAAACTTTGTGTTCCCAACAAGCTTGGTGAAGGACGGCTTTCACACACAGTTAACTCTCAAAACTGAGCATGTGGAGAGACGTTCGTTCATCTAGCACAAATGGAACGGGTTGTAGGAGAAACTTTTACTCTGGTTTCCCAGTCTGTTTCCTAGTGCCGGTTTGAAATTCCTGCAGTTTTCACTGTAAAACCGATTTGGAGCTAGTACCTCCCCATATATATGTATGGAGTGGAGTTTGGAACTGAAAAGAATCTTTGTGTTCCCAACAAGCTAGGTGAAGGACGGCGTTCACACACACTTATCACTCAGAATGAGTATGTGGAGAGACGTTCGTTCATCTAGCACAAAGGAACGGGTTGTAGGAGAAACTTTTACTCTGGTTTCTCAGTCTATTTCCGAGTGCCGGTTAGAAGTTCCTGCAGTTTTCAGTGTAAAACTGAGTTGGAACTAGTACCTCCCCATATATATGTATGGATTGGAGTTTGCAACTGAAAAGAAACTTTGTGTTCCCAACAGGCTAGGTGAAGGACGGCTTTCACACACACTTATCTCTCAGAACTGAGCATGTGGACAGACGTTCGTTCATCTAGCACAAATGGAACGGGTTGTAGGAGAAACTTTTACTCTGGTTTCTCAGTCTGTTTACTAGTGCCGGTTTGAAGTTCCTGCAGTTTTCACTGTAAAACCGAGTTGGAGCATGTACCTCCCCGTATATATATATGGAGTAGAGTTTGCAACTGAAAAGAATCTCTGTGTTCCCAACAAGCTAGGTGAAGGACGGCTTTCACACACACTTATCACTCAGAACTGAGCATGTGGACAGACGTTCGTTCATCTAGCACAAATTGAACGGATTATAGGAGAAACTTTTACTCTGGTTTCTCAGTCTGTTTCCTAGTGCCGGTATGACGTTCCTGCAGTTTTCACTGTAAAACAGCGTTGGAGCTAGTACCTCCCCATATATATGTATGGAGTGGAGTTTGCAACTGAAAAGAAACTTTGTGTTCCCAACAAGCTAGGTAAAGTACGGCTTTCACACACACTTATCTCTCAGAAGTGAGCATGTGGACAGACGTTCGTTCATTAGCACTAAGGGAACTTGTTGTAGGAGAAACATTTACTCTGGTTTCTCAGTCTGTTTCCAAGTGCCGGTTTGAAGTTCCTGCAGTTTTCACTGTAAAACCGACTTGGAGCTAGTACATACCCACATATATTTATGGAGTGGAGTTTGCAACTGAAAAGAATCATTGTGTTCCCAACAAGTTAGGTGAAGGACGGCTTTCACACACACTTATCTCTCAGAACTGAGCATGTGGAGAGACGTTCGTTCATCTAGCACAAATGGAACGGGTTGTAGGAGAAACTTTTACTCTGGTTTCTCAGTCTGTTTACTAGTGCCGGTTTGAAGTTCCTGCAGTTTTCTCTGTAAAACCGAGTTGGAGCTAGTACCTCCCCGTATATATATATGGAGTAGAGTTTGCAACTGAAAAGAATCATTGTGTTCCCAACAAGCTAGGTGAAGGACGGCTTTCACACACACTTATCACTCAGAACTGAGCATGTGGACAGACGTTCGTTCATCTAGCACAAATTGAACGGATTGTAGGAGAAACTTTTACTCTGGTTTCTCAGTCTGTTTCCTAGTGCCGGTTTGAAGTTCCTGCAGTTTTCACTGTAAAACCGAGTTGGAGCTAGTACCTCACTATATATATGTATGGAGTGTAGTTTGCAACTGAAAAGAATCTTTGTGTTCCCAACAAGCTTGGTGAAGGACGGCTTTCACACACAATTATCTCTCAGAACTGAGCATGTGGAGAGACTTTCGTTCATCTAGCACAAAGGGAACGGGTTGTAGGGGAAACTTTTACTCTGGTTTCTCAGTCTGTTTCCTAGTGCCGGTTTGAAATTCCTGCAGTTTTCACTGTAAAACCGATTTGGAGCTAGTACCTCCCCATATATATGTATGGAGTGGAGTTTGGTACTGAAAAGAATCTTTGTGTTCCCAAAAAGCTAGGTGAAGGACGGCTTTCACACACACTTATCACTCAGAATGAGCATGTGGAGAGACGTTCGTTCATCTAGCACAAAGGAACGGGTTGTAGGAGAAACTTTTACTGTGGTTTCTCAGTCTGTTTCCGAGTGCCGGTTTGAAGTTCCTGCAGTTTTCACTGTAAAACCGAGTTGGAGCTAGTACAACCCAATATATATGTATGGAATGGGGTTTGCAACTGAAAAGAAACTTTGTGTTCCCAACAAGCTTGGTGAAGGACGGCTTTCACACAAATTTATCTCTCAGAACTGAGCATGTGGACAGACGTTCTTTCATCTAGAACAAAGGGAACGGGTTGCAGGAGAAAGTTTTACTCTGCTTTCTCAGTCTGTTTCCTAGTGCCGGTTTGAAGTTCCTGCAGTTTTCACTGTAAAACCGAGTTGGAGCTTGTACCTCCCCATATATATATATGGATTGGAGTTTGCAACTGAAAAGAAACTTTGTGTTCCCAACAAGCTATGTGAAGGACGGCTTTCACAAACACTTATCTCTCAGAACTGAGCATGTGGAGAGACGTTCGTTCATCTAGCACAAATGGAATGGGTTGCAGGAGAAATTTTTACTCTGCTTTCTCAGTCTGTTTCCTAGTGCCGGTTTGAAGTTCCTGCAGTTTTCACTGTAAAACCGAGTTGGAGCTTGTACCTCCCCATATATATGTATGGAGTGGAGTTTGCAACTGAAAAGAAACATTGTGTTCCCAACAAGCAAGGTGAAGGACGGCTTTCACACACACTTATCTCTCAGAACTGAGCATGTGGAGAGACGTTGTTTCATCTAGCACAAAGGAACGGGTTGTAGGAGAAACTTTTACTCTGGATTCTCAGTCTGTTTCCTAGTGCCGGTTTTAAGTTCCTGCAGTTTTCTCTGTAAAACCGAGTTGGAGCTAGTACCTCCCCATATATATGTATGGAGTGGAGTTTGCAACTGAAAAGAAACTTTGTGTTCCCAACAAGCTAGTTGAAGGACGGCTTCCACACACACATGTCTCTCAGAACTGAGCATGTGGACAGACGTTCGTTCATCTAGCACAAATGGAACGGGTTGTAGGAGAAACTTTTACTCTGGTTTCTCAGTCTGTTTCCTAGTGCCGGTTTGCAGTTCCTGCAGTTTTCACTGTAAAACCGAGTTGGAAATAGTACCTCCCCATATATATGTATGGAGTGGAGTTTGCAACTGAAAAGAAACTTTGTGTTCCCAACAAGCTAGTTGAAGGACGGCTTTCACACACACATATCTCTCAGAACTGAGCATGTGGACAGACGTTCTTTCATCTAGAACAAAGGGAACAGGTTGCAGGAGTAAGTTTTACTCTGCTTTCTCAGTCTGTTTCCTAGTGCCGGTTTGAAGTTCCTGCAGTTTTCACTGTAAAACCGATTTGGAGCTAGTACCTCCCCATATATATGTATGGAGTGGAGTTTGGTACTGAAAAGAATCTTTGTGTTCCCAAAAAGCTAGGTGAAGGACGGCTTTCACACACACTTATCACTCAGAATGAGCATGTGGAGAGACGTTCGTTCATCTAGCACAAAGGAACGGGTTGTAGGAGAAACTTTTACTCTGGTTTCTCAGTCTGTTTCCGAGTGCCGGTTTGCAGTTCCTGCAGTTTTCACTGTAAAACCGAGTTGGAAATAGTACCTCCCCATATATATGTATGGATTGGAGTTTGCAAATGAAAAGAAACTTTGTTTTCCCAACAAGCTAGTTGAAGGACGGCTTTCACACACACATATCTCTCAGAACTGAGCATGTGGACAGACGTTCTTTCATCTAGAACAAAGGGAACGGGTTGCAGGAGAAAGTTTTACTCTGCTTTCTCAGTCTGTTTCCTAGTGCCGGTTTGAAGTTCCTGCAGTTTTCACTGTAAAACCGAGTTGGAGCTTGTACCTCCCCATATATATATATGGATTGGAGTTTGCAACTGAAAAGAAACTTTGTGTTCCCAACAAGCTAGGTGAAGGACGGCTTTCACAAACACTTATCTCTCAGAACTGAGCATGTGGAGAGACGTTCGTTCATCTAGCACAAATGGAATGGGTTGCAGGAGAAATTTTTACTCTGCTTTCTCAGTCTGTTTCCTAGTGCCGGTTTGAAGTTCCTGCAGTTTTCACTGTAAAACCGAGTTGGAGCTTGTACCTCCCCATATATATGTATGGAGTGGAGTTTGCAACTGAAAAGAAACATTGTGTTCCCAACAAGCAAGGTGAAGGACGGCTTTCACACACACTTATCTCTCAGAACTGAGCATGTGGAGAGACGTTGTTTCATCTAGCACAAAGGAACGGGTTTTAGGAGAAACTTTTACTCTGGATTCTCAGTCTGTTTCCTAGTTCCGGTTTTATGTTCCTGCAGTTTTCTCTGTAAAACCGAGTTGGAGCTAGTACCTCCCCATATATATGTATGGAGTGGAGTTTGCAACTGAAAAGAAACTTTGTGTTCCCAACAAGCTAGTTGAAGGACGGCTTCCACACACACATGTCTCTCAGAACTGAGCATGTGGACAGACGTTCGTTCATCTAGCACAAATGGAACGGGTTGTAGGAGAAACTTTTACTCTCGTTTCTCAGTCTGTTTCCTAGTGCCGGTTTGAAGTTCCTGCAGTTTTCACTGTAAAATCGAGTTGGAGCTTGTACCTCCCCATATATATGTATGGAGTGGAGTTTGCAACTGAAAAGAAACATTGTGTTCCCAACAAGCAAGGTGAAGGACGGCTTTCACACACACTTATCTCTCAGAACTGAGCATGTGGAGAGACGTTGTTTCATCTAGCACAAAGGAACGGGTTGTAGGAGAAACTTTTACTCTGAATTCTCAGTCTGTTTCCTAGTGCCGGTTTGAAGTTCCTGCAGTTTTCTCTGTAAAACCGAGTTGGAGCTAGTACCTCCCCATATATATGTATGGAGTGGAGTTTGCAACTGAAAAGAAACTTTGTGTTCCCAACAAGCTAGTTGAAGGACGGCTTCCACACAAACATGTCTCTCAGAACTGAGAATGTGGACAGACGTTCGTTCATCTAGCACAAATGGAACGGGTTGCAGGAGAAACTTTTACTCTGGTTTCTCAGTCTGTTTCCTAGTGCCGGTTTGAAATTCCTGCAGTTTTCACTGTAAAACCGAGTTGGAGCTAGTACCTCCCCATATATATGTATGGAGTGGAGTTTGCAACTGAAAAGAATCTTTGTGTTCCCAACAAGCTAGTTGAAGGACGGCTTTCACACACACATATCTCTCAGAACTGAGCATGTGGACAGACGTTCTTTCATCTAGAACAAAGGGAACGGGTTGCAGGAGAAAGTTTTACTCTGCTTTCTCAGTCTGTTTCCTAGTGCCGGTTTGAAGTTCCTGCAGTTTTCACTGTAAAACCGAGTTGGAGCTTGTACCTCCCCATATATATATATGGATTGGAGTTTGCAACTGAAAAGAAACTTTGTGTTCCCAACAAGCTAGGTGAAGGACGGCTTTCACAAACACTTATCTCTCAGAACTGAGCATGTGGAGAGACGTTCGTTCATCTAGCACAAATGGAATGGGTTGCAGGAGAAATTTTTCTCTGCTTTCTCAGTCTGTTTCCTAGTGCCGGTTTGAAGTTCCTGAAGTTTTCACTGTAAAATCGAGTTGGAGCTTCGACCTCCCCATATATATGTATGGAGTGGAGTTTGCAACTGAAAAGAAACATTGTGTTCCCAACAAGCAATGTGAAGGACGGCTTTCACACACACTTATCTCTCAGAACTGAGCATGTGGAGAGACGTTGTTTCATCTAGCACAAAGGAACGGGTTGTAGGAGAAACTTTTACTCTGAATTCTCAGTCTGTTTCCTAGTGCCGGTTTGAAGTTCCTGCAGTTTTCTCTGTAAAACCGAGTTGGAGCTAGTACCTCCCCATATATATGTATGGAGTGGAGTTTGCAACTGAAAAGAAACTTTGTGTTCCCAACAAGCTAGTTGAAGGACGGCTTCCACACAAACATGTCTCTCAGAACTGAGCATGTGGACAGACGTTCGTTCATCTAGCACAAATGGAACGGGTTGCAGGAGAAACTTTTACTCTGGTTTCTCAGTCTGTTTCCTAGTGCCGGTTTGAAATTCCTGCAGTTTTCACTGTAAAACCGAGTTGGAGCTAGTACCTCCCCATATATATGTATGGAGTGGAGTTTGCAACTGAAAAGAATCTTTGTGTTCCCAACAAGCTTGGTGAAGGACGGCTTTCACACACAATTATCTCTCAGAACTGAGCATGTGGAAAGACTTTCGTTCATCTAGCACAAAGGGAACGGGTTGTAGGGGAAACTTTTACTCTGGTTTCTCAGTCTGTTTCCTAGTGCCGGTTTGAAATTCCTGCAGTTTTCACTGTAAAACCGATTTGGAGCTAGTACCTCCCCATATATATGTATGGAGTGGAGTTTGGTACTGAAAAGAATCTTTGTGTTCCCAAAAAGCTAGGAGAAGGACGGCTTTCACACACACTTATCACTCAGAATGAGCATGTGGAGAGACGTTCGTTCATCTAGCACAAAGGAACGGGTTGTAGGAGAAACTTTTACTCTGGTTTCTCAGTCTGTTTCCGAGTGCCGGTTTGAAGTTCCTGCAGTTTTAACTGTAAAACCGAGTTGGAGCTAGTACAACCCAATATATATGTATGGAATGGGGTTTGCAACTGAAAAGAAACTTTGTGTTCCCAACAAGCTTGGTGAAGGACGGCTTTCACACAAACTTATCTCTCAGAACTGAGCATGTGGACAGACGTTCGTTCATCTAGCACAAAGGGAACGGGTTGTAGGAGAAATTTTACTCTGGTTTCTCAGTCTGTTTCCTAGTGCCGGTTTGAAATTCCTGCAGTTTTCACTTTAAAACCGAGATGGAGCTAGTACCTCCCCATATATATGTATGGAGTGGAGTTTGGAACTGAAAAGAATCTTTGTGTTCCCAACAAGCTAGGTGAAGAACGGCTTTCACGCACACTTATCACTCAGAAATGAGCATGTGGAGAGACCTTCGTTCATCTAGCACAAAGGAACGGGTTGTAGGAGAAACTTTTACTCTGGTTTCTCAGTCTGTTTCCGAGGGCCGGTTTGCAGTTCCTGCAGTTTTCACTGTAAAACCGAGTTGGAAATAGTACCTCCCCATATATATGTATGGAGTGGAGTTTGCAACTGAAAAGAAACTTTGTGTTCCCAACAAGCTAGTTGAAGGACGGCTTTCACACACACATATCTCTCAGAACTGAGCATGTGGACAGACGTTCTTTCATCTAGAACAAAGGGAACGGGTTGCAGGAGAAAGTTTTACTCTGCTTTCTCAGTCTGTTTCCTAGTGCCGGTTTGAAGTTCCTGCAGTTTTCACTGTAAAACCGAGTTGGAGCTTGTACCTCCCCATATATATATATGGATTGGAGTTTGCAACTGAAAAGAAACTTTGTGTTCCCAACAAGCTAGGTGAAGGACGGCTTTCACAAACACTTATCTCTCAGAACTGAGCATGTGGAGAGACGTTCGTTCATCTAGCACAAATGGAATGGGTTGCAGGAGAAATTTTTACTCTGCTTTCTCAGTCTGTTTCCTAGTGCCGGTTTGTAGTTCCTGCAGTTTTCACTGTAAAACCGAGTTGGAGCTTGTACCTCCCCATATATATGTATGGAGTGGAGTTTGCAACTGAAAAGAAACATTGTGTTCCCAACAAGCAAGGTGAAGGACGGCTTTCACACACACTTATCTCTCAGAACTGAGCATGTGGAGAGACGTTGTTTCATCTAGCACAAAGGAACGGGTTGTAGGAGAAATTTTACTCTGAATTCTCAGTCTGTTTCCTAGTGCCGGTTTGAGTTCCTGCAGTTTTCTCTGTAAAACCGAGTTGGAGCTAGTACCTCCCCATATATATGTATGGAGTGGAGTTTGCAACTGAAAAGAATCTTTGTGTTCCCAACAAGCTAGGTGAAGGACGGCTTTCACACACACTTATCACTCAGAATGAGCATGTGGAGAGACGTTCGTTCATCTAGAACAAAGGAACGGGTTGTAGGAGAAACTTTTACTCTGGATTCTCAGTCTGTTTCCGAGTGCCGGTTTGAAGTTCCTGCAGTTTTCACTGTAAAACCGAGTTAGAGCTAGTACATCCCAATATATATGAATGGAATGGGGTTTGCAACTGAAAAGAAACTTTGTGTTCCCAACAAGCTTGGTGAAGGACGGCTTTCACACAAACTTATCTCTCAGAACTGAGCATGTGGACAGACGTTCGTTCATCTAGCACAAAGGGAACGGGTTGTAGGAGAAATTTTACTCTGGTTTCTCAGTCTGTTTCCTAGTGCCGGTTAGAAATTCCTGCAGTTTTCACTGTAAAACCGAGATGGAGCTAGTACCTCCCCATATATATGTATGGAGTGGGGTTTGGAACTGAAAAGAATCTTTGTGTTCCCAACAAGCTAGGTGAAGGACGGCTTTCACACACACTTATCACTCAGAAATGAGCATGTGGAGAGACGTTCGTTCATCTAGCACAAAGGAACGGGTTGTAGGAGAAACTTTTACTCTGGTTTCTCAGTCTGTTTCCGAGTGCCGGTTTGCAGTTCCTGCAGTTTTCACTGTAAAACCGAGTTGGAAATATTACCTCCCCATATATATGTATGGATTGGAGTTTGCAACTGAAAAGAATCTTTGTGTTCCCAACAAGCTAGGTGAAGGACGGCTTTCACACACACTTATCTCTCAGAACTGAGCATGTGGACAGACGTTCGTTCATCTAGAACAAAGGGAACGGGTTGCAGGAGAAGGTTTTACTCTGCTCTCTCAGTCTGTTTCCTAGTGCCGGTTTGAAGTTCCTGCAGTTTTCAATGTAAAACCGAGTTGGAACTTGTACCTCCCCATATATATATATGGATTGGAGTTTGCAACTGAAAAGAAACTTTGTGTTCCCAACAAGCTAGGTGAAGGACGGCTTTCACAAACACTTATCTCTCAGAACTGAGCATGTGGAGAGACGTTCGTTCATCTAGCACAAATGGAATGGGTTGCAGGAGAAATTTTTACTCTGCTTTCTCAGTCTGTTTCCTAGTGCCGGTTTGAAGTTCCTGCAGTTTTCACTGTAAAACCGAGTTGGAGCTTGTACCTCCCCATATATATGTATGGAATGGAGTTTGCAACTGAAAAGAAACATTGTGTTCCCAACAAGCAAGTTGAAAGACGGCTTTCACACACACTTATCTCTCAGAACTGAGCATGTGGAGAGACGTTGTTTCACCTAGCACAAAGGAACGGGTTGTACGAGAAACTTTTACTCTGGATTCTCAGTCTGTTTCCGAGTGCCGGTTTGAAGTTCCTGCTGTTTCTCTGTAAAACCGAGTTGGAGCTAGTACCTCCCCATATATATGTATGGAGTGGAGTTTGCAACTGAAAAGAAACTTTGTGTTCCCAACAAGCTAGTTGAAGGACGGCTTCCACACACACATGTCTCTCAGAACTGAGCATGTGGACAGACGTTCGTTCATCTAGCACAAATGGAACGGGTTGTAGGAGAAACTTATACTCTGGTTTCTCAGTCTGTTTCCTTGTGCCGGTTTGAAATTCCTGCAGTTTTCACTGTAAAACCGAGTTGGAGCTAGTACCTCCCCATATATATGTATGGAGTGGAGTTTGCAACTGAAAAGAATCTTTGTGTTCTCAACAAGCTAGGTGAAGGAAGGCTTTCACACACACTTATCACTCAGAAATGAGCATGTGGAGAGACGTTCGTTCATCAAGCACAAAGGAAAGGGTTGTAGGAGAATCTTTTACCCTGGTTTCTCAGTCTGTTTCCGAGTGCCTGTTTGAAGTTCCTGCATTTTCACTGTAAAACCTAGTTGGAGCTAGTACCTCCCCATATATATGTATGGAGTGGAGTTTGGAACTGAAAAGAATCTTTGTGTTCCCAACAAGCTAGGTGAAGGACGGCTTTCACACACACTTATCACTCAGAAATGAGCATGTGGAGAGACGTTCGTTCATCTAGCACAATGGAACGGGTTGTAGGAGAAACTTTTACACTGGTTTCTCAGTCTGTTTCCGTGTGCCGGTTTGAAGTTCCTGCAGTTTTCACTGTAAAACCGAGTTATAACTAGTACCTCCCCATATATATGTATGGATTGCAGTTTGCATCTGAAAAGAAACTTTGTGTTCCCAACAAGCTAGGTGAAGGACGGCTTTCACACACACATATCTCTCAGAACTGAGCATGTGGACAGACGTTCGTTCATCTAGAACAAAGGGAACGGGTTGCAGGAGAAACTTTACTCTGCTATCTCAGTCTGTTTCCTAGTGCCGGTTTGAAGTTCCTGCAGTTTTCACTGTAAAACCGAGTTGGAGCTTGTACCTCCCCATATATATATATGGATTGGAGTTTGCAACTGAAAAGAAACTTTGTGTTCCCAACAAGCTAGGTGAAGGACGGCTTTCACAAACACTTATCTCTCAGAACTGAGCATGTGGAGAGACGTTCGTTCATCTAGCACAAATGGAACGGGTTGCAGAAGAAACTTTTACTCTGCATTCTCACTCTGTTTCCTAGTGCCGGTTTGAAGTTCCTGCAGTTTTCACTGTAAAACCGAGTTGGAGCTAGTACCTCCCCATATATATGTATGGAGTGGAGTTTGCAACTGTAAAGAATCATTGTGTTCCCAACAAGCAATGTGAAGGACGGCTTTCACACACACTTATCTCTCAGAACTGAGCATGTGGAGAGACGATGTTTCATCTAGCAATAAGGGAACGGGTTGTAGGAGAAACTTTTACTCTGGTTTCTCAGTCTGTTTCCTAGTGCCGGTTTGAAGTTCCTGCAGTTTTCTCTGTAAAACCGAGTTGGAGCTGGTACCTCCCCGTATATATATATGGAGTAGAGTTTGCAACTGAAAAGAAACTTTGTGTTCCCAACAAGCTAGGTGAAGGACGGCTTTCACACACACTTATCTCTCAGAACTGAGCTTGTGGACAGAATTTCGTTCATCTAGCACAAATTGAACGGGTTGTAGGAGAAACTTTTCCTCTGGTTTCTCAGTCTGTTTCCTAGTGCCGGTTTGAATTTCCTGCAGTTTTCACTGTAAAACCGAGTTGGAGCTAGTACCTACCCGTATATATATATGGAGTAGAGTTTGCTACTGAAAAGAAACTTTGTGTTCCCAACAAGCTAGGTGAAGTACGGCTTTCACACACACTTATATCTCAGAACTGAACATGTGGACAGAAGTTCGTTCATCTAGCACAAATTTAACGGCTTTTAGGAGAAACTTTTACTCTGGATTCTCAGTCTGTTTCCTAGTGCCGGTTTGAAGTTCCTGCAGTTTTCACTGTAAAACAGCGTTGGAGCTAGTACTTCCCCATATATATGTATGGAGTGGAGTTTGCAACTGAAAAGAAACTTTGTGTTCCCAACAAGCTAGGTAAAGGACGGCTTTCACACACACTTATCTCTCAGAAGTTAGCATATGGACAGATGTTCGTTCATTAGCACTAAGGGAACTTGTTGTACGAGAAACTTTTACTCTGATTTCTCAGTCTGTTTCCTAGTGCCGGTTTGAAGTTCCTGCAGTTTTCACTGTAAAACCGACTTGGAGCTAGTACATACCCACATATATTTATGGAGTGGAGTTTGCAACTGAAAAGAATCATTGTGTTCCCAACAAGTTAGGTGAAGGACGGCTTTCACACACACTTATCTCTCAGAACTGAGCATGTGGAGAGACGTTCGTTCATCTAGCACAAATTGAACGGATTGTAGGAGAAACTTTTACTCTGGTTTCTCAGTCTGTTTCCTAGTGCCGGTTTGAAGTTCCTGCAGTTTTCACTGTAAAACCGAGTTGGAGCTATTACCTCCCAATATATATGTATGGAGTGGAGTAGCAACTGAAAAGAAACTTTGTGTTCCCAACAAGCTTGGTGAAGGACGGCTTTCACACACACTTATCTCTCAGAACTGAGCATGTGGAGAGACGTTCGTTCATCTATCACAAAGGGTACGGGTTGTAGGGGAAACTTTTACTCTGGTTTCTCAGTCTGTTTCCTAGTGCCGGTTTGAAATTCCTGCAGTTTTCACTGTAAAACCGATTTGGAGCTAGTACCTCCCCATATATATGTATGGAGTGGAGATTTGTACTGAAAAGAATCTTTGTGTTCCCAACAAGCTAGGTGAAGGACGGCTTTCACACACACTTATCACTCAGAATGGGCATGTGGAGAGACGTTCGTTCATCTAGCACAAAGGAACGGGTTGTAGGAGAAACTTTTACTCTGGTTTCTCTGTCTGTTTCCGAGTGCCGGTTTGAAGTTCCTGCAGTTTTCACTGTAAAACCGAGTTGGAGCTAGTACAAACCAATATATATGTAAGGAGTGGGGTTTGCAACTGAAAAGAAACTTTGTGTTCCCAACAAGCTTGGTGAAGGACGGCTTTCACACAAACTTATCTCTCAGAACTGAGCATGTGGACAGACGTTCGTTCATCTAGCACAAAGGGAACGGGTTGTAGGAGAAACTTTTACTCTGGTTTCTCAGTCTGTTTCCTAGTGCCGGTTTGAAATTCCTGCAGTTTTCACTGTAAAACCGAGATGGAGCTAGAACCTCCCCATATATATGTATGGAGTGGAGTTTGGAACTGAAAAGAATCTTTGTGTTCCCAACAAGCTAGGTGAAGGACGGCTTTCACACACACTTATCACTCAGAAATGAGCATGTGGAGAGACGTTCGTTCATCTAGCACAAAGGAAAGGGTTGTAGGAGAAATTTTACCCTGGTTTCTCAGTCTGTTTCCGAGTGTCTGTTTGAAGTTCCTGCATTTTCACTGTAAAACCTAGTTGGAGCTAGTACCTCCCCATATCTATGTATGGAGTGGGGTTTGGAACTGAAAAGAAGCTTTGTGTTCCCAACAAGCTAGGTAAAGAACGGCTTTCACACACACTTATCACTCAGAAATGAGCATGTGGAGAGACGTTCGTTCATCTAGCACAAAGGAACGGGTTGTAGGAGAAACTTTTACACTGGTTTCTCAGTCTGTTTCCGAGTGCCGGTTTGAAGTTCCTGCAGTTTTCACTGTAAAACCGAGTTATAACTAGTACCTCCCCATATATATGTATGGATTGCAGTTTGCATCTGAAAAGAAACTTTGTGTTCCCAACAAGCTAGGTGAAGGACGGCTTTCACACACACTTATCTCTCAGAACTGAGCATGTGGACAGACGTTCGTTCATCGAGAACAAAGGGAACGGGTTGCAGGAGAAACTTTACTCTGCTATCTCAGTCTGTTTCCTAGTGCCGGTTTGAAGTTCCTGCAGTTTTCACTGTAAAACCGAGTTGGAGCTTGTACCTCCCCATATCTATATATGGATTGGAGTTTGCAACTGAAAAGAAACTTTGTGTTCCCAACAAGCTAGGTGAAGGACGGCTTTCACACACACTTATATCTCAGAACTGAACATGTGGACAGACGTTCGTTCATCTAGCACAAATTGAACGGCTTTTAGGAGAAACTTTTACTCTGGATTCTCAGTCTGTTTCCTAGTGCCGGTTTGAAGTTCCTGCAGTTTTCACTGTAAAACAGCGTTGGAGCTAGTACTTCCCCATATATATGTATGGAGTGGAGTTTGCAACTGAAAAGAAACTTTGTGTTCCCAACAAGCTAGGTAAAGGACGGCTTTCACACACACTTATCTCTCAGAAGTGAGCATGTGGACAGATGTTCGTTCATTAGCACTAAGGGAACTTGTTGTAGGAGAAACTTTTACTCTGATTTCTCAGTCTGTTTCCTAGTGCCGGTTTGAAGTTCCTGCAGTTTTCACTGTATAACCGACTTGGATCTAGTACATACCCACATATATTTATGGAGTGGAGTTTGCAACTGAAAAGAATCATTGTGTTCCCAACAAGTTAGGTGAAGGACGGCTTTCACACACACTTATCTCTCAGAACTGAGCATGTGGAGAGACGTTCGTTCATCTAGCACAAATGGAACGGGTTGTAGGAGAAACATTTACTCTGGTTTCTCAGTCTGTTTACTAGAGCCGGTTTGAAGTTCTTGCAGTTTTCACTGTATAACCGAGTTGGAGCTAGTACCTCCCCGTATATATATATGGAGTAGAGTTTGCAACTGAAAAGAATCTTTGTGTTCTCAACAAGCTATGTGAAGGACGGCTTTCACACACACTTATCACTCAGAACTGAGCATGTGGACAGACGTTCGTTCATCTAGCACAAATTGAACGGATTGTAGGAGAAACTTTTACTCTGGTTTCTCAGTCTGTTTCCTAGTGCCGGTTTGAAGTTCCTGCAGTTTTCACTGTAAAACCGAGTTGGAGCTATTACCTCCCAATATATATGTATGGAGTGGAGTAGCAACTGAAAAGAAACTTTGTGTTCCCAACAAGCTTGGTGAAGGACGGCTTTCACACACACTTATCTCTCAGAACTGAGCATGTGGAGAGACGTTCGTTCATCTATCACAAAGGGAACGGGTTGTAGGGGAAACTTTTACTCTGGTTTCTCAGTCTGTTTCCTAGTGCCGGTTTGAAATTCCTGCAGTTTTCACTGTAAAACCGATTTGGAGCTAGTACCTCCCCATATATATGTATGGAGTGGAGATTTGTACTGAAAAGAATCTTTGTGTTCCCAACAAGCTAGGTGAAGGACGGCTTTCACACACACTTATCACTCAGAAATGAGCATGTGGAGAGACGTTCGTTCATCTAGCACAAAGGAACGGGTTGTAGGAGAAACTTTTACACTGGTTTCTCAGTCTGTTTCCGAGTGCCGGTTTGAAGTTCCTGCAGTTTTCACTGTAAAACCGAGTTATAACTAGTACCTCCCCATATATATGTATGGATTGCAGTTTGCATCTGAAAAGAAACTTTGTGTTCCCAACAAGCTAGGTGAAGGACGGCTTTCACACACACTTATCTCTCAGAACTGAGCATGTGGACAGACGTTCGTTCATCGAGAACAAAGGGAACGGGTTGCAGGAGAAACTTTACTCTGCTATCTCAGTCTGTTTCCTAGTGCCGGTTTGAAGTTCCTGCAGTTTTCACTGTAAAACCGAGTTGGAGCTTGTACCTCCCCATATCTATATATGGATTGGAGTTTGCAACTGAAAAGAAACTTTGTGTTCCCAACAAGCTAGGTGAAGGACGGCTTTCACACACACTTATATCTCAGAACTGAACATGTGGACAGACGTTCGTTCATCTAGCACAAATTGAACGGCTTTTAGGAGAAACTTTTACTCTGGATTCTCAGTCTGTTTCCTAGTGCCGGTTTGAAGTTCCTGCAGTTTTCACTGTAAAACAGCGTTGGAGCTAGTACTTCCCCATATATATGTATGGAGTGGAGTTTGCAACTGAAAAGAAACTTTGTGTTCCCAACAAGCTAGGTAAAGGACGGCTTTCACACACACTTATCTCTCAGAAGTGAGCATGTGGACAGATGTTCGTTCATTAGCACTAAGGGAACTTGTTGTAGGAGAAACTTTTACTCTGAATTCTCAGTCTGTTTCCTAGTGCCGGTTTGAAGTTCCTGCAGTTTTCACTGTAAAACCGACTTGGATCTAGTACATACCCACATATATTTATGGAGTGGAGTTTGCAACTGAAAAGAATCATTGTGTTCCCAACAAGTTAGGTGAAGGACGGCTTTCACACACACTTATCTCTCAGAACTGAGCATGTGGACAGACGTTCGTTCATCTAGCACAAAATGAAAGGATTGTAGGAGAAACTTTTACTCTGGTTTCTCAGTCTGTTTCCTAGTGCCGGTTTGAAGTTCCTGCAGTTTTCACTGTAAAACCGAGTTGGAGCTATTACCTCCCAATATATATGTATGGAGTGGAGTAGCAACTGAAAAGAAACTTTGTGTTCCCAACAAGCTTGGTGAAGGACGGCTTTCACACACACTTATCTCTCAGAACTGAGCATGTGGAGAGACGTTCGTTCATCTATCACAAAGGGAACGGGTTGTAGGGGAAACTTTTACTCTGGTTTCTCAGTCTGTTTCCTAGTGCCGGTTTGAAATTCCTGCAGTTTTCACTGTAAAACCGATTTGGAGCTAGTACCTCCCCATATATATGTATGGAGTGGAGATTTGTACTGAAAAGAATCTTTGTGTTCCCAACAAGCTAGGTGAAGGACGGCTTTCACACACACTTATCACTCAGAAATGAGCATGTGGAGAGACGTTCGTTCATCTAGCACAAAGGAACGGGTTGTAGGAGAAACTTTTACACTGGTTTCTCAGTCTGTTTCCGAGTGCCGGTTTGAAGTTCCTGCAGTTTTCACTGTAAAACCGAGTTATAACTAGTACCTCCCCATATATATGTATGGATTGCAGTTTGCATCTGAAAAGGAACTTTGTGTTCCCAACAAGCTAGGTGAATGACGGCTTTCACACACACTTATCTCTCAGAACTGAGCATGTGGACAGACGTTCGTTCATCGAGAACAAAGGGAACGGGTTGCAGGAGAAACTTTACTCTGCTATCTCAGTCTGTTTCCTAGTGCCGGTTTGAAGTTCCTGCAGTTTTCACTGTAAAACGAGTTGGAGCTTGTACCTCCCCATATATATATATGGATTGGAGTTTGCAACTGAAAAGAAACTTTGTGTTCCCAACAAGCTAGGTGAAGGACGGCTTTCACACACACATATATCTCAGAAC
Source organism: Camelus dromedarius (assembly GCF_036321535.1). Taxonomy (NCBI): domain Eukaryota; kingdom Metazoa; phylum Chordata; class Mammalia; order Artiodactyla; family Camelidae; genus Camelus; species Camelus dromedarius. The sequence goes on from NW_026989814.1 coordinate 3,304,900, forward strand.
TGAACATGTGGACAGACGATCGTTCATCTAGCACAAATTGAACGGCTTTTAGGAGAAACTTTTACTCTGGATTCTCAGTCTGTTTCCTAGTGCCGGTTTGAAGTTCCTGCAGTTTTCACTGTAAAACAGCGTTGGAGCTAGTACTTCCCCATATATATGTATGGAGTGGAGTTTGCAACTGAAAAGAAACTTTGTGTTCCCAACAAGCTAGGTAAAGGACGGCTTTCACACACACTTATCTCTCAGAAGTGAGCATGTGGACAGATGTTCGTTCATTAGCACTAAGGGAACTTGTTGTAGGAGAAACTTTTACTCTGATTTCTCAGTCTGTTTCCTAGTGCCGGTTTGAAGTTCCTGCAGTTTTCACTGTAAAACCGACTTGGAGCTAGTACATACCCACATATATTTATGGAGTGGAGTTTGCAACTGAAAAGAATCATGGTGTTCCCAACAAGTTAGGTGAAGGACGGCTTTCACACACACTTATCTATCAGAACTGAGCATGTGGAGAGACGTTCGTTCATCTAGCACAAATGGAACGGGTTGTAGGAGAAACATTTACTCTGGTTTCTCAGTCTGTTTACTAGAGCCGGTTTGAAGTTCCTGCAGTTTTCACTGTAAAACCGAGTTGGAGCTAGTACCTCCCCGTATATATATATGGAGTAGAGTTTGCAACTGAAAAGAATCTTTGTGTTCTCAACAAGCTATGTGAAGGACGGCTTTCACACACACTTATCACTCAGAACTGAGCATGTGGACAGACGTTCGTTCATCTAGCACAAATTGAACGGATTGTAGGAGAAACTTTTACTCTGGTTTCTCAGTCTGTTTCCTAGTGCCGGTTTGAAGTTCCTGCAGTTTTCACTGTAAAACCGAGTTGGAGCTATTACCTCCCAATATATATGTATGGAGTGGAGTAGCAACTGAAAAGAAACTTTGTGTTCCCTACAAGCTTGGTGAAGGACGGCTTTCACACACACTTATCTCTCAGAACTGAGCATGTGGAGAGACGTTCGTTCATCTATCACAAAGGGAACGGGTTGTAGGGGAAACTTTTACTCTGGTTTCTCAGTCTGTTTCCTAGTGCCGGTTTGAAATTCCTGCAGTTTTCACTGTAAAACCGATTTGGAGCTAGTACCTCCCCATATATATGTATGGAGTGGAGATTTGTACTGAAAAGAATCTTTGTGTTCCCAACAAGCTAGGTGAAGGACGGCTTTCACACACACTTATCACTCAGAATGGGCATGTGGAGAGACGTTCGTTCATCTAGCACAAAGGAACGGGTTGTAGGAGAAACTTTTACTCTGGTTTCTCTGTCTGTTTCCGAGTGCCGGTTTGAAGTTCCTGCAGTTTTCACTGTAAAACCGAGTTGGAGCTAGTACAAACCAATATATATGTATGGAGTGGGGTTTGCAACTGAAAAGAAACTTTGTGTTCCCAACAAGCTTGGTGAAGGACGGCTTTCACACAAACTTATCTCTCAGAACTGAGCATGTGGACAGACGTTCGTTCATCTAGCACAAAGGGAACGGGTTGTAGGAGAAATTTTTACTCTGGTTTCTCAGTCTGTTTCCTAGTGCCGGTTTGAAATTCCTGCAGTTTTCACTGTAAAACCGAAATGGAGCTAGAACCTCCCCATATATATGTATGGAGTGGAGATTGGAACTGAAAAGAATCTTTGTGTTCCCAACAAGCTAGGTGAAGGACGGCTTTCACACACACTTATCACTCAGAAATGAGCATGTGGAGAGACGTTCGTTCATCTAGCACAAAGGAAAGGGTTGTAGGAGAAATTTTACCCTGGTTTCTCAGTCTGTTTCCGAGTGTCTGTTTGAAGTTCCTGCATTTTCACTGTAAAACCTAGTTGGAGCTAGTACCTCCCCATATCTATGTATGGAGTGGAGTTTGGAACTGAAAAGAAGCTTTGTGTTCCCAACAAGCTAGGTGAAGGACGGCTTTCACACACACTTATCACTCAGAAATGAGCATGTGGAGAGACGTTCGTTCATCTAGCACAAAGGAACGGGTTGTAGGAGAAACTTTTACACTGGTTTCTCAGTCTGTTTCCGAGTGCCGGTTTGAAGTTCCTGCAGTTTTCACTGTAAAACCGAGTTATAACTAGTACCTCCCCATATATATGTATGGATTGCAGTTTGCATCTGAAAAGAAACTTTGTGTTCCCAACAAGCTAGGTTAAGGACGGCTTTCACACACACTTATCTCTCAGAACTGAGCATGTGGACAGACGTTCGTTCATCTAGAACAAAGGGAACGGGTTGCAGGAGTAAGTTTTACTCTGCTATCTCAGTCTGTTTCCAAGTGCCGGTTGGAAGTTCCTGCAGTTTTCACTGTAAAACCGAGTTGGAGCTTGTACCTCCCCATATATATATATGGATTGGAGTTTGCAACTGAAAAGAAACTTTGTCTTCCCAACAAGCTAGGTGAAGGACGGCTTTCACAAACACTTATCTCTCAGAACTGAGCATGTGGAGAGACGTTCGTTCATCTAGCACAAATGGAACGGGTTGCAGGAGAAACTTTTACTCTGCTTTCTCACTCTGTTTCCTAGTGCCGGTTTGAAGTTCCTGCAGTTTTCACTGTAAAACCGAGTTGGAGTTAGTACCTCCCCATATATATGTATGGAGTGGAGTTTGCAACTGTAAAGAATCATTGTGTTCCCAACAAGCAATGTGAAGGACGGCTTTCACACACACTTATCTCTCAGAACTGAGCATGTGGAGAGACGTTGTTTCATCTAGCAATAAGGGAACGGGTTGTAGGAGAAACTTTTACTCTGGTTTCTCAGTCTGTTTCCTAGTGCCGGTTTGAAGTTCCTGCAGTTTTCTCTGTAAAACCGAGTTGGAGCTGGTACCTCCCCGTATATATATATGGAATAGAGTTTGCAACTGAAAAGAAACTTTGTGTTCCCAACAAGCTAGTTGAAGGACGGCATTCACACACACTTTTCTCTCAGAACTGAGCATGTGGACAGAATTTCGTTCATCTAGCACAAATTGAACGGGTTGTAGGAGAAACTTTTCCTCTGGTTTCTCAGTCTGTTTCCTAGTGCCGGTTTGAATTTCCTGCAGTTTTCACTGTAAAACCGAGTTGGAGCTAGTTCCTACCCGTATATAAATATGGACTAGAGTTTGCTACTGAAAAGAAACTTTGTGTTCCCAACAAGCTAGGTGAAGTACGGCTTTCACACACACTTATATCTCAGAACTGAACATGTGGACAGACGTTCGTTCATCTAGCACAAATTGAACGGCTTGTAGGAGAAACTTTTACTCTGGATTCTCAGTCTGTTTCCTAGTGCCGGTTTGAAGTTCCTGCAGTTTTCACTGTAAAACAGCGTTGGAGCTAGTACCTCCCCATATATATGTATGGAGTGGAGTTTGCAACTTAAAAGAAACTTTGTGTTCCCAACAAGCTAGGTAAAGGACGGCTTTCACACACACTTATCTCTCAGAAGTGAGCATGTGGACAGATGTTCGTTCATTAGCACTAAGGGAACTTGTTGTAGGAGAAACTTTTACTCTGATTTCTCAGTCTGTTTCCTAGTGCCGGTTTGAAGTTCCTGCAGTTTTCACTGTAAAACCGACTTGGAGCTAGTACATACCCACATATATTTATGGAGTGGATTTTGCAACTGAAAAGAATCATTGTGTTCCCAACAAGTTAGGTGAAGGACGGCTTTCACACACACTTATCTCTCAGAACTGAGCATGTGGAGAGACGTTCGTTCATCTAGCACAAATGGAACGGGTTGTAGGAGAAACATTTACATGGTTTCTCAGTCTGTTTACTAGAGCCGGTTTGAAGTTCCTGCAGTTTTCACTGTAAAACCGAGTTGGAGCTAGTACCTCCCCGTATATATATATGGAGTAGAGTTTGCAACTGAAAAGAATCTTTGTGTTCTCAACAAGCTATGTGAAGGACGGCTTTCACACACACTTATCACTCAGAACTGAGCATGTGGACAGACGTTCGTTCATCTAGCACAAATTGAACGGATTGTAGGAGAAACTTTTACTCTGGTTTCTCAGTCTGTTTCCTAGTGCCGGTTTGAAGTTCCTGCAGTTTTCACTGTAAAACCGAGTTGGAGCTAGTACCTCCCAATATATATGTATGGAGTGGAGTAGCAACTGAAAAGAAACTTTGTGTTCCCAACAAGCTTGGTGAAGGACGGCTTTCACACACACTTATCTCTCAGATCTGAGCATGTGGAGAGACGTTCGTTCATCTATCACAAAGGGAACGGGTTGTAGGGGAAACTTTTACTCTGGTTTCTCAGTCTGTTTCCTAGTGCCGGTTTGAAATTCCTGCAGTTTTCACTGTAAAACCGATTTGGAGCTAGTACCTCCCCATATATATGTATGGAGTGGAGTTTTGTACTGAGAAAAATCTTTGTGTTCCCAACAAGCTAGGTGAAGGACGGCTTTCACACACACTTATCACTCAGAATGAGCATGTGGAGAGACGTTCGTTCATCTAGCACAAAGGAACGGGTTGTAGGAGAAAATTTTACTCTGGTTTCTTAGTCTGTTTCCGAGTGCCGGTTTGAAGTTCCTGCAGTTTTCACTGTAAAACCGAGTTGGAGCTAGTACAACCCAATATATATGTATAGAGTGGGGTTTGCAACTGAAAAGAAACTTTGTGTTCCCAACAAGCTTGGTGAAGGACGGCTTTCACACAAACTTATCTCTCAGAACTGAGCATGTGGACAGACGTTCGTTCATCTAGCACAAAGGGAACGGGTTGTAGGAGAAACTTTTCCTCTGGTTTCTCAGTCTGTTTCCTAGTGCCGGTTTGAAGTTCCTGCAGTTTTCACTGTAAAACCGAGATGGAGCTAGAACCTCCCCATATATATGTATGGAGTGGAGTTTGGAACTGAAAAGAATCTTTGTGTTCCCAACAAGCTAGGTGAAGGAAGGCTTTCACACACACTTATCACTCAGAAATGAGCATGTGGAGAGACGTTCGTTCATCTAGCACAAAGGAACGGGTTGTAGGAGAAACTTTTACTCTGGTTTCTCAGTCTGTTTCCGAGTGCCGGTTTGCAGTTCCTGCAGTTTTCACTGTAAAACCGAGTTGGAAATAGTACCTCCCCATATATATGTATGGATTGGAGTTTGCAACTGAAAAGAAACTTTGTGTTCCCAACAAGCTAGGTGAAGGACGGCTTTCACACACACTTATCTGTCAGAACTGAGCATGTGGACAGACGTTCGTTCATCTAGAACAAAGGGAACGGGTTGCAGGGGAAAGTTTTACTCTGCTTTCTCAGTCTGTTTCCTAGTGCCGGTTTGAAGTTATTGCAGTTTTCACTGTAAAACCGAGTTGGAGCTTGTACATCCCCATATATATGTATGGATTGGAGTTTGCAACTTAAAAGAAACTTTGTGTTCCCAACAAGCTAGGTGAAGGACGGCTTTCACAAACACATATCTCTCAGAACTGAGCATGTGGAGAGACGTTCGTTCATCTAGCACAAATGGAATGGGTTGCAGGAGAAACTTTTACTCTGCTTTCTCAGTCTGTTTCCTAGTGCCGGTTTGAAGTTCCTGCAGTTTTCACTGTAAAACCGATTTGGAGCTAGTACCTCCCCATATATATGTATATAGTGGAGTTTTGTACTGAGAAAAATCTTTGTGTTCCCAACAAGCTAGGTGAAGGACGGCTTTCACACACACTTATCACTCAGAATGAGCATGTGGAGAGACGTTCGTTCATCTAGCACAAAGGAACGGGTTGTAGGAGAAAATTTTACTCTGGTTTCTCAGTCTGTTTCCGAGTGCCGGTTTGAAGTTCCTGCAGTTTTCCCTGTAAAACCGAGTTGGAGCTAGTACAACCCAATATATATGTATGGAGTGGGGTTTGCAACTGAAAAGAAACTTTGTGTTCCCAACAAGCTTGGTGAAGGACGGCTTTCACACAAACTTATCTCTCAGAACTGAGCATGTGGACAGACGTTCGTTCATCTAGCACAAAGGGAACGGGTTGTAGGAGAAACTTTTCCTCTGGTTTCTCAGTCTGTTTCCTAGTGCCGGTTTGAAATTCCTGCAGTTTTCACTGTAAAACCGAGATGGAGCTAGAACCTCCCCATATATATGTATGGAGTGGAGTTTGGAACTGAAAAGAATCTTTGTGTTCCCAACAAGCTAGGTGAAGGACGGCTTTCACACACACTTATCACTCAGAAATGAGCATGTGGAGAGACGTTCGTTCATCTAGCACAAAGGAACGGGTTGTAGGAGAAACTTTTACTCTGGTTTCTCAGTCTGTTTCCGAGTGCCGGTTTGCAGTTCCTGCAGTTTTCACTGTAAAACCGAGTTGGAAATAGTACCTCCCCATATATATGTATGGATTGGAGTTTGCAACTGAAAAGAAACTTTGTGTTCCCAACAAGCTAGGTGAAGGACGGCTTTCACACACACTTATCTGTCAGAACTGAGCATGTGGACAGACGTTCGTTCATCTAGAACAAAGGGAACGGGTTGCAGGGGAAAGTTTTACTCTGCTTTCTCAGTCTGTTTCCTAGTGCCGGTTTGAAGTTCCTGCAGTTTTCACTGTAAAACCGAGTTGGAGCTTGTACATCCCCATATATATGTATGGATTGGAGTTTGCAACTTAAAAGAAACTTTGTGTTCCCAACAAGCTAGGTGAAGGACGGCTTTCACAAACACTTATCTCTCAGAACTGAGCATGTGGAGAGACGTTCGTTCATCTAGCACAAATGGAATGGGTTGCAGGAGAAACTTTTACTCTGCTTTCTCAGTCTGTTTCCTAGTGCCGGTTTGAAGTTCCTGCAGTTTTCACTGTAAAACCGAGTTGGAGCTTTTACCTCCCCATATATATGTATGGAGTGGAGTTTGCAACTGAAAAGAAACATTGTGTTCCCAACAAGCAAGGTGAAGGAAGGCTTTCACACACACTTATCTCTCAGAACTGAGCATGTGAAGAGACGTTGTTTAATCTAGCACAAAGGAACGGGTTGTAGGAGAAACTTTTACTCTGGATTCTCAGTCTGTTTCCTAGTGCCTTTTTGAAGTTCCTGCAGTTTTCTCTGTAATACCGCGTTGGAGCTAGTACCTCCCCATATATATGTATGGAGTGTAGTTTGCAACTGAAAAGAAACTTTGTGTTCCCAACAAGCTAGTTGAAGGACGGCTTCCACACACACATGTCTCTCAGAACTGAGCATGTGGACAGACGTTCGTTCATCTAGCACAAATGGAACGGGTTGTAGGAGAAACTTTTACTCTGGTTTCTCAGTCTGTTTCCTAGTGCCGGTTTGAAATTCCTGCAGTTTTCACTGTAAAACCGACTTGGAGCTAGTACCTCCCCATATATATGTATGGAGTGGAGTTTGCAACTGAAAAGAATCTTTGTGTTCCCAACAAGCTAGGTGAAGGACGGCTTTCACACACACTTATCACTCAGAAATGATCATGTGGAGAGACGTTCGTTCATCTAGCACAAAGGAACGGGTTGTAGGAGAAATTTTTACTCTGGTTTCTCAGTCTGTTTCCGAGTGCCGGTTTGAAGTTCCTGCAGTTTTCACTGTAAAAGCGAGTTATAACTAGTACCTCCCCATATATATGTATGGATTGCAGTTTGCAACTGAAAAGAAACTTTGTGTTCCCAACAAGCAATGTGAAGGACGGCTTTCACACACACTTATCTCTCAGAACTTAGCATGTGGAGAGACGTTGTTTCATCTAGCAATAAGGGAACGGGTTGTAGGAGAAACTTTTACTCTGGTTTCTCAGTCTGTTTCCTAGTGCCGGTTTGAAGTTCCTGCAGTTTTCTCTGTAAAAAAGAGTTGGAGCTGGTACCTCCCCATATATATGTATGGAGTGGAATTTGCAACTGAAAATAAAATTTGTGTTCCCAACAAGCTAGGTGAAGGATGGCTTCCACACACACATGTCTCTCAGAACTCAGCATGTGGACAGACGTTCGTTCATCTAGCACAAAGGGAACGGGTTGTAGGAGAAACTTTTCCTCTGGATTCTCAGTCTGTTTCCTAGTGCCGGTTTGAAATTCCTGCAGTTTTCACTGTAAAACCGAGTTGGAGCTAGTACCTCCCCATATATATGTATGGAGTGGAGTCTGCAACTGAAAAGAAACTTTGTGTTCCCAACAAGCTAGGTGAAGCACGGCTTTCACACACACTTATCTCTCAGAACTGAGCATGTGGAGAGACGTTCGTTCATCTAGCACAAATGGAACGGGTTGTAGGAGAAACTTTTACTCTGGTTTCTCAGTCAGTTTACTAGTGCAGGTATGAATTTCCTGCACTTTTCACTGTAAAACCGAGTTGGAGCTAGTACATCCGCATATATATGTGTGGAGTGGAGTTTGCAACTGAAAAGAAACTTTGTGTTCCCAACAACTTAGTTGAAGGACGGCTTTCACACACACATATCTCTCAGAACTGAGCATGTGGACAGACGTTCGTTCATCTAGCACAAAGGGAACGGGTTGTAGGAGAAACTTTTACTCTGGTTTCTCAGTCTGTTTCCTAGTGCCATTTTGAAATTCCTGCAGTTTTCTCTGTAAAACCGAGTTGGAGCTAGTACCTCCCCATATATATGTATGGAGTGGAGTTTGGAACTGAAAAGAATCTTTGTGTTCCCAACAAGCTATGTGAAGGACAGCTTTCACACACACTTATCTCTCAGAACTGAGCATGTGGAGAAACGTTGTTTCATCTAGCAATAAGGGAACGGGTTTAGGAGAAACTTTTACTCTGGTTTCTCAGTCTTTTTCCTAGTGCCGGTTTGAAGTTCCTGCAGTTTTCACTGTAAAACCGAGTTGGAGCTAGTACCTACTCGTATATATATATGGAGTAGAGTTTGCTACTGAAAAGAAACTTTGTGTTCCCAACAAGCTAGGTGAAGTACGGCTTTCACACACACTTATATCTCAGAACTGAACATGTGGACAGACGTTCGTTCATCTAGCACAAATTGAACGGCTTGTAGGAGAAACTTTTACTCTGGATTCTCAGTCTGTTTCCTAGTGCCGGTTTGAAGTTCCTGCAGTTTTCACTGTAAAACAGCGTTGGAGCTAGTACCTCCCCATATATATGTATGGAGTGGAGTTTGCAACTGAGAAGAAACTTTGTGTTCCCAACAAGCTAGGTAAAGGACGGCTTTCACACACACTTATCTCTCAGAAGTGAGCATGTGGAGAGACGTTCGTTCATCTAGCACAAATGGAACGGGTTGTAGGAGAAACTTTTACTCTGGTTTCTCAGTCTGTTTACTAGTGCCAGATTGAAGTTCCTGCAGTTTTCACTGTAAAATCTAGTTGGAGCTAGTACCTCCCCGTATATATATATGGAGTAGAGTTTGCAACTGAAAAGAATCTTTGTGTTCCCAACAAGCTAGGTGAAGGACGGCTTTCACACACACTTATCACTCAGAATGAGCATGTGGAGAGACGTTCGTTCATCTAGCACAAAGGAACGGGTTGTAGGAGAAACTTTTACTCTGGTTTCTCAGTCTGTTTCCGAGTGTCGGTTTGAAGTTCCTGCAGTTTTCACTGTAAAACAGAGTTGGAGCTAGTACATCCCAATATATATGTATGGAGTGGGGTTTGCAACTGAAAAGAAACTTTGTGTTCCCAACAAGCTTGGTGAAGGACGGCTTTCACACAAAATTATCTCTCAGAACTGAGCATGTGGACAGACGTTCGTTCATCTAGCCCAAAAGGAACGGGTTGTAGGAGAAATTTTACTCTGGTTTCTCAGTCTGTTTCCTAGTGCCGGTTTGAAATTCCTGCAGTTTTCACTGTAAAACCGAGATGGAGCTAGTACCTCCCCATATATATGTATGGAGTGGAGTTTGGAACTGAAAAGAAACTTTGTGTTCCCAACAAGCTAGGTGAAGGACGGCTTTCACACACACTTATCACTCAGAAATGAGCATGTGGAGAGACGTTCGTTCATCTAGCACAAAGGAACGGGTTGTAGGAGAAACTTTTACTCTGGTTTCTAAGTCTGTTTCCAAGTGCCGGTTTGCAGTTCCTGCAGTTTTCACTGTAAAACCGAGTTGGAAATAGTACCTCCCCATATATATGTATGGATTGGAGTTTGCAACTGAAAAGAAACTTTGTGTTCCCAACAAGCTAGGTGAAGGACGGCTTTCACACACACTTATCTCTCAGAACTGAGCATGTGGACAGACGTTCGTTCATCTAGAACATAGGGAACGGGTTGCAGAAGAAAGTTTTACTCTGCTTTCTCAGTCTGTTTCCTAGTGCCGGTTTGAAGTTCCTGCAGTTTTCACTGTAAAACCGAGTTGGAGCTTGTACCTCCCCATATATATATATGGATTGGAGTTTGCAACTGAAAAGAAACTTTGTGTTCCCAACAAGCTAGGTGAAGGACGGCTTTCACAAACACTTATCTCTCAGAACTGAGCATGTGGAGAGACGTTTGTTCATCTAGCACAAATGGAATGGGTTGCAGGAGAAACTTTTACTCTGCTTTCTCAGTCTGTTTCCTAGTGCCGGTTTGAAGTTCCTGCAGTTTTCACTGTAAAACCGAGTTGGAGCTTGTACCTCCCCATATATATGTATGGAGTGGAGTTGGCATCTGAAAAGAAACATTGTGTTCCCAACAAGCAAGTTGAAGGACGGCTTTCACACACACTTATCTCTCAGGACTGAGCATGTGGAGAGACGTTGTTTCATCTAGCACAAAGGAACGGGTTGTAGGAGAAACTTTTACTCTGGATTCTCAGTCTGTTTCCTAGTGCCGGTTTGAAGTTCCTGCAGTTTTCTCTGTAAAACCGAGTTGGAGCTAGTACCTCCCCATATATATGTATGGAGTGGAGTTTGCAACTGAAAAGAAACTTTGTGTTCCCAACAAGCTAGTTGAAGGACGGCTTACCCACACACATGTCTCTCAGAACTGAGCATGTGGACAGACGTTCGTTCATCTAGCACAAATGGAACGGGTTGTAGGAGAAACTTTTACTCTGGTTTCTCAGTCTGTTTCCTAGTGCCGGTTTGAAATTCCTGCAGTTTTCACTGTAAAACCGAGTTGGAGCTAGTACCTCCCCATATATATGTATGGAGTGGAGTTTGCAACTGAAAAGAATCTTTGTGTTCCCAACAAGCTAGGTGAAGGACGGCTTTCACACACACTTATCACACAGAAATGAGCATGTGGAGAGACGTTCGTTCATCTAGCACAAAGGAAAGTGTTGTAGGAGAAACTTTTACTCTGGTTTCTCAGTCTGTTTCCGAGTGCCTGTTTGAAGTTCCTGCATTTTCACTGTAAAACCGAGTTGGAGCTAGTACCTCCCCATATATATGTATGGAGTGGTGTTTGGAACTGAAAAGAATCTTTGTGTTCCCAACAAGCTTGGTGAATGACGGCTTTCACACACAATTATCACTCAGAAATGAGCATGTGGAGAGACGTTCGTTCATCTAGCAAAAAGGAACGGGTTGTAGGAGAAATTTTTACTCTGGTTTCTCAGTCTGTTTCCGAGTGCCGGTTTGAAATTCCTGCAGTTTTCACTGTAAAACCGAGTTATAACTAGTACCTCCCCATATATATGTATGGATTGCAGTTTGCACCTGAAAAGAAACTTTGTGTTCCCAACAAGCAAGGTGAAGGACGGCTTTCACACACATTTATCTCTCAGAACTGAGCATGTGGAGAGACGTTCGTTCATCTAGAACAAAGGGAACGGGTTGCAGGGGAAAGTATTACTCTGCTATCTCAGTCTGTTTCCTAGTGCCGGTTTGAAGTTCCTGCAGTTTTCACTGTAAAACCGAGTTGGAGCTTGTACCTCCCCATATATATATATGGATTGGAGTTTGCAACTGAAAAGAAACTTTGTGTTCCCAACAAGCTAGGTGAAGGACGGCTTTCACAAACACTTATCTCTCAGAACTGAGCATGTGGAGAGACGTTCGTTCATCTAGCACAAATGGAACTGGTTGCAGGAGAATCTTTTACTCTGCTTTCTCAGTCTGTTTCCTAGTGCCGGTTTGAAGTTCCTGCAGTTTCCACTGTAAAACCGAGTTGGAGCTAGTACCTCCCCATATATATGTATGGAGTGGAGTTTGCAACTGAAAAGAATCATTGTGTTCCCAACAAGCAATGTGAAGGACGGCTTTCACACACACTTATCTCTCAGAACTGAGCATGTGGAGAGACGTTGTTTCATCTAGCAATAAGGGAACGGGTTGTAGGAGAAACTATTACTCTGGTTTCTCAGTCTGTTTCCTAGTGCCGGTTTGAAGTTCCTGCAGTTTTCTCTGTAAAACCGAGTTGGAGCTAGTACCTCCCCATATATATGTATGGAGTGGAGTTTGCAACTGAAAAGAAACTTTGTGTTCCCAACAAGCTAGGTGAAGCACAGCTTTCACACACACTTATCTCTCAGAACTGAGCATGTGGAGAGACGTTCGTTCATCTAGTACAAAGGGAACGGGTTGTAGGGGAAATTTTTACTCTGGTTTCTCAGGCTGTTTCCTAGTGCCGGTTTGATGTTCCTGCAGTTTCCACTGTAAAACCGAGTTGGAGCTAGTACCTAACCATATATATGTATGGAGTGGAATTTGCAACTGAAAAGAATCTATGGGTACCCAACAATCTGGGTGAAGGACGGCTTTCACACTCACTTATCTCTCAAAACTGAGCATTTGGAAAGACGTTCTTTCATCTAGCACAAAGGAATCGGCTTGTAGGAGAAACTTTTACTCTGCTTTCTCAGTCTGTTTCCTAGTGCTGGTTTGAAGTTCCTGAAGTTTTCACTGTAAAACCGATTTGGAGCTAGTACCTTCCCACATATATTTATGGAGTGGAGTTTGCAACTGAAAAGAATCATTGTGTTCCCAACAAGCTAGGTGAAGGACGGCTTTCACTCACACTTATCTCTCAGAACTGAGCATGTGGAGAGACGTTCGTTCATCTAGCACAAATGGAACGGGTTGTAGGAGAAACTTTTACTCTGGTTTCTCAGTCAGTTTACTAGTGCCGGTTTGAAGTTCCTGCAGTTTTCAGTGTAAAACCGAGTTGGAGCTAGTACCTCCCCGTATATATATATGGAGTAGAGTTTGCAACTGAAAAGAATCATTGTGTTCATAACAAGCTAGGTGAAGGACGGCTTTCACACACATTTATCACTCAGAACTGAGCATGTGGACAGACGTTCGTTCATCTAGCACAAATTGAACGGATTGTAGGAGAAACTTTTACTCTGGTTTCTCAGTCTGTTTCCTAGTGCCGGTTTGAAGTTCCTGCAGTTTTCACTATAAAACCGAGTTGGAGCTAGTACCTCCCAATATATATGTATGGAGTGGAGTTTGCAACTTAAAAGGAACTTTGTGTTCCCAACAAGCTTGGTGAAGGACGGCTTTCACACACACTTATCTCTCAGAACTGAGCATGTGGAGAGACGTTCGTTCATCTAGCAGAAATGGAACGGGTTGTAGTAGAAACTATTACTCTGGTTTCTCAGTCTGTTTCCTAGTGCAGGTATGAATTTCCTGCACTTTTCTCTGTAAAACGGAGTTGGAGCTAGTACCTAACCATATATATGTATGGAGTGGAATTTGCAACTGAAAAGAATCTATGGGTTCCCAAAAATCTGGGTGAAGGACGGCTTTCACACACACTTATCTCTCAAAACTGAGCATTTGGAAAGACGTTCTTTCATCTAGCACAAAGGAAACGGCTTGTAGGAGAAACTTTTACTCTGATTTCTCAGTCAGTTTCCTAGTGCTGGTTTGAAGTTACTGAAGTTTTCACTGTAAAACCGATTTGGAGCTAGTACCTTCCCACATATATTTATGGAGTGGAGTTTGCAACTGAAAAGAATCATTGTGTTCCAACAAGCTAGGTGAAGGACGGCTTCCACACACACTTATCTCTCAGAACTGAGCATGTGGAGAGACGTTCGTTCATCTAGCACAAAGGGAACGGGTTGTAGGCGAAAGTTTTACTCTGGTTTCTCAGACTGTTTCCTAGTGCCTTTTTGAATACCTGCAGTTTTCTCTGTAAAACCGAGTTGGAGCTAGTACCTCCCCATATATATGTATGGAGTGGAGTTTGGAACTGAAAAGAATCTTTGTGTTCCCAACAAGCTTGGTGAATGACGGCTTTCACACACAATTATCACTCAGAAATGAGCATGTGGAGAGACGTTCGTTCATCTAGCAAAAAGGAACGGGTTGTAGGAGAAATTTTTACTCTGGTTTCTCAGTCTGTTTCCGAGTGCCGGTTTGAAATTCCTGCAGTTTTCACTGTAAAACCGAGTTATAACTAGTACCTCCCCATATATATGTATGGATTGCAGTTTGCACCTGAAAAGAAACTTTGTGTTCCCAACAAGCAAGGTGAAGGACGGCTTTCACACACATTTATCTCTCAGAACTGAGCATGTGGAGAGACGTTCGTTCATCTAGAACAAAGGGAACGGGTTGCAGGAGAAAGTATTACTCTGCTATCTCAGTCTGTTTCCTAGTGCCGGTTTGAAGTTCCTGCAGTTTTCACTGTAAAACCGAGTTGGAGCTTGTACCTCCCCATATATATATATGGATTGGAGTTTGCAACTGAAAAGAAACTTTGTGTTCCCAACAAGCTAGGTGAAGGACGGCTTTCACAAACACTTATCTCTCAGAACTGAGCATGTGGAGAGACGTTCGTTCATCTAGCACAAATGGAACTGGTTGCAGGAGAATCTTTTACTCTGCTTTCTCAGTCTGTTTCCTAGTGCCGGTTTGAAGTTCCTGCAGTTTTCACTGTAAAACCGAGTTGGAGCTAGTACCTCCCCATATATATGTATGGAGTGGAGTTTGCAACTGAAAAGAATCATTGTGTTCCCAACAAGCAATGTGAAGGACGGCTTTCACACACACTTATCTCTCAGAACTGAGCATGTGGAGAGACGTTGTTTCATCTAGCAATAAGGGAACGGGTTGTAGGAGAAACTTTTACTCTGGTTTCTCAGTCTGTTTCCTAGTGCCGGTTTGAAGTTCCTGCAGTTTTCTCTGTAAAACCGAGTTGGAGCTAGTACCTCCCCATATATATGTATGGAGTGGAGTTTGCAACTGAAAAGAAACTTTGTGTTCCCAACAAGCTAGGTGAAGCACAGCTTTCACACACACTTATCTCTCAGAACTGAGCATGTGGAGAGACGTTCGTTCATCTAGTACAAAGGGAACGGGTTGTAGGGGAAATATTTACTCTGGTTTCTCAGGCTGTTTCCTAGTGCCGGTTTGATGTTCCTGCAGTTTCCACTGTAAAACCGAGTTGGAGCTAGTACCTAACCATATATATGTATGGAGTGGAATTTGCAACTGAAAAGAATCTATGGGTACCCAACAATCTGGGTGAAGGACGGCTTTCACACTCACTTATCTCTCAAAACTGAGCATTTGGAAAGACGTTCTTTCATCTAGCACAAAGGAATCGGCTTGTAGGAGAAACTTTTACTCTGCTTTCTCAGTCTGTTTCCTAGTGCTGGTTTGAAGTTCCTGAAGTTTTCACTGTAAAACCGATTTGGAGCTAGTACCTTCCCACATATATTTATGGAGTGGAGTTTGCAACTGAAAAGAATCATTGTGTTCCCAACAAGCTAGGTGAAGGACGGCTTTCACTCACACTTATCTCTCAGAACTGAGCATGTGGAGAGACGTTCGTTCATCTAGCACAAATGGAACGGGTTGTAGGAGAAACTTTTACTCTGGTTTCTCAGTCAGTTTACTAGTGCCGGTTTGAAGTTCCTGCAGTTTTCAGTGTAAAACCGAGTTGGAGCTAGTACCTCCCCGTATATATATATGGAGTAGAGTTTGCAACTGAAAAGAATCTTTGTGTTCATAACAAGCTAGGTGAAGGACGGCTTTCACACACATTTATCACTCAGAACTGAGCATGTGGACAGACGTTCGTTCATCTAGCACAAATTGAACGGATTGTAGGAGAAACTTTTACTCTGGTTTCTCAGTCTGTTTCCTAGTGCCGGTTTGAAGTTCCTGCAGTTTTCACTATAAAACCGAGTTGGAGCTAGTACCTCCCAATATATATGTATGGAGTGGAGTTTGCAACTTAAAAGGAACTTTGTGTTCCCAACAAGCTTGGTGAAGGACGGCTTTCACACACACTTATCTCTCAGAACTGAGCATGTGGAGAGACGTTCGTTCATCTAGCAGAAATGGAACGGGTTGTAGTAGAAACTATTACTCTGGTTTCTCAGTCTGTTTCCTAGTGCAGGTATGAATTTCCTGCACTTTTCTCTGTAAAACGGAGTTGGAGCTAGTACCTAACCATATATATGTATGGAGTGGAATTTGCAACTGAAAAGAATCTATGGGTTCCCAAAAATCTGGGTGAAGGACGGCTTTCACACACACTTATCTCTCAAAACTGAGCATTTGGAAAGACGTTCTTTCATCTAGCACAAAGGAAACGGCTTGTAGGAGAAACTTTTACTCTGATTTCTCAGTCAGTTTCCTAGTGCTGGTTTGAAGTTACTGAAGTTTTCACTGTAAAACCGATTTGGAGCTAGTACCTTCCCACATATATTTATGGAGTGGAGTTTGCAACTGAAAAGAATCATTGTGTTCCAACAAGCTAGGTGAAGGACGGCTTCCACACACACTTATCTCTCAGAACTGAGCATGTGGAGAGACGTTCGTTCATCTAGCACAAAGGGAACGGGTTGTAGGCGAAAGTTTTACTCTGGTTTCTCAGACTGTTTCCTAGTGCCTTTTTGAATACCTGCAGTTTTCTCTGTAAAACCGAGTTGGAGCTAGTACCTCCCCATATATATGTATGGAGTGGAGTTTGGAACTGAAAAGAATCTTTGTGTTCCCAACAAGCTAGGTGAAGGACGGCTTTCACACACACTTATCACTCAGAAATGAGCATGTGGAGAGACGTTCGTTCATCTAGCACAAGGGAACGGGTTGTAGGAGAAACTTTTACTCTGGTTTCTCAGTCTGTTTCCGAGTGCCGGTTTGAAGTTCCTGCAGTTTTCACTGTAAAACCGAGTTGGAACTAGTACCTCCCCATATATATGTATGGATTGGAGTTTGCAACTGAAAAGAAACTTTGTGTTCCCAACAAGCTATGTGAAGGACGGCTTTCACACACACTTATCTCTCAGAACTGAGCATGTGGAGAGACGTTCGTTCATCTAGCACAAATGGAACGGGTTGTAGGACACACTTTTACTCTGGTTTCTCAGTCAGTTTAGTAGTGCCGGTTTGAAGTTCCTGCAGTTTTCAGTGTAAAACAGAGTTGGAGCTAGTACCTCCCCGTATATATATATGGAGTAGAGTTTGCAACTGAAAAGAATCTTTGTGTTCATAACAACTTAGGTGAAGGACGGCTTTCACACACATTTATCACTCAGAACTGAGCATGTGGACAGACGTTCGTTCATCTAGCACAAATTGAACGGATTGTAGGAGAAACTTTTACTCTGGTTTCTCAGTCTGTTTCCTAGTGCCGGTTTGAAGTTCCTGCAGTTTTCACTATAAACCGAGTTGGAGCTAGTACCTCCCAATATATATGTATGGAGTGGAGTTTGCAACTGAAAAGAAACTTTGAGTTCCCAACAAGCTTGGTGAAGGACGGCTTTCACACACACATATCTCTCAGAACTGAGCATGTGGACAGACGTTCGTTCATCTAGCACAAAGGGAACGGGTTGTAGGAGAAACTTTTACTCTGGTTTCTCAGTCTGTTTCCTAGTGCCTTTTTGAAATTCCTGCAGTTTTCTCTGTAAAACCGAGTTGGAGCTAGTACCTCCCCATATATATGTATGGAGTGGAGTTTGGAACTGAAAAGAATCTTTGTGTTCCCAACAAGCTAGGTGAAGGACGGCTTTCACACACACTTAACTCTCAGAACTGAGCATGTGGACAGACGTTCGTTCATCTAGAACAAAGGGAACGGGTTGCAGGAGAAAGTTTACTCTGCTTTCTCAGTCTGTTTCCTAGTGCCGGTTTGAAGTTCCTGCAGTTTTCACTGTAAAACCGAGTTGGAGCTTGTACCTCCCCATATATATATATGGATTGGAGTTTGCAACTGAAAAGAAACTTTGTGTTCCCAACAAGCTAGTTGAAAGACGGCTTTCACAAACACTTATCTCTCAGAACTGAGCATGTGGAGAGACGTTCGTTCATCTAGCACAAATGCAACGGGTTGCAGGAGACACTTTTACTCTGCTTTCTCAGTCTTTTTCCTAGTGCCGGTTTCAAGTTCCTGCAGTTTTCACTGTAAATCCGAGTTGGAGCTAGTACCTCCCCATATATATGTATGGAGTGGAGTTTGCAACTGAAAAGGGACTTTGTGTTCAAAACTAGCTAGGTTAAGGTCGGCTTCCACACACACTTATCTCTCAGAACTGAGCATGTGGAGAGACGTTCTTTCATCTAGCACAAAGTGAACGGGTTTTAGGAGAAACTTTTACTCTGGTTTCTCAGTCTGTTTCCTAGTGCCTTTTTGAAATTCCTGCAGTATTCTATGTAAAACCGAGTTGGAGCTCGTACCTCCCCATATATATGTATGGAGTGGAGTTTGGAACTGAAAAGAATCTTTGTGTTCCCAACAAGCTAGGTGAAGGACGGCTTTCACACCCACTTATCACTCAGAAATGAGCATGTGGAGAGACTTTCGTTCATCTAGCACAAGGGAACGGGTTGTAGGAGAAACTTTTACTCTGGTTTCTCAGACTGTTTCCGAGTGCCGGTTTGAAGTTCCTGCAGTTTTCACTGTAAAACCGAGTTGGAACTAGTACCTCCCCATATATATGTATGGATTGGAGTTTGCAACTGAAAAGAATCTTTGTGTTCCCAACAAGCTATGTGAAGGACGGCTTTCACACACACTTAACTCTCAGAACTGAGCATGTGGACAGACGTTCGTTCATCTAGAACAAAGGGAACGGGTTGCAGGAGAAAGTTTTACTCTGCTTTCTCAGTCTGTTTCCTAGTGCCGGTTTGAAGTTCCTGCAGTTTTCACTGTAAAACCGAGTTGGAGCTTGTACCTCCCCATATATATATATGGATTGGAGTTTGCAACTGAAAAGAAACTTTGTGTTCCCAACAAGCTAGTTGAAAGACGGCTTTCACAAACACTTATCTCTCAGAACTGAGCATGTGGAGAGACGTTCGTTCATCTAGCACAAATGCAACGGGTTGCAGGAGACACTTTTACTCTGCTTTCTCAGTCTTTTTCCTAGTGCCGGTTTGAAGTTCCTGCAGTTTTCACTGTAAATCCGAGTTGGAGCTAGTACCTCCCCATATATATGTATGGAGTGGAGTTTGCAACTGAAAAGGGACTTTGTGTTCAAAACTAGCTAGGTGAAGGACGGCTTCCACACACACTTATCTCTCAGAACAGAGCATGTGGAGAGACGTTCTTTCATCTAGCACAAAGTGAACGGGTTGTAGGAGAAACTTTTACTCTGGTTTCTCAGTCTGTTTCCTAGTGCCGGTTTGAAGTTCCTGCAGTTTTCACTGTAAAATCGAGTTGGAGCTAGTACCTTCCCATATATATGTATGGAGTGGAGTTTGAAACTTAAAAGAAACTTTGTGTTCCCAAAAAGCTAGGTGAAGTCGGCTTTCACACACACTTATATCTCAGAACTGAGCATGTGGAGAGTCTTTCGTTCATCTAGCTGAAAGGGAACGGATTGTAGGAGAAACTATTACTCTGTTTTCTCAGTCTGTTTCCGAGTGCCGGTTTGAAGTTCCTGCAGTTTTCACTGTAAAAATTATTTGGAGCTAGTACCTCCCCTTATATATGTATGGAGTGGAGTTTGCAACTGAAAAGAAACTTTGTGTTCAAAACAAGCTAGGTGAAGGACGGCTTTCACACACACTTATCCCTCAGAACTGAGCATGTGGACAGATGTTCGTTCATCTAGCACAAAGGGAACGGGTTGTAGGATAAACTTTTACTCTGCATTCTCAGTCTGTTTCCTAGTGCCGGTTTGAAGTTCCTGCAGTTTTCACTGTAAAACCGAGTTGGAGCTAGCAACTCAACTTATATATGTATGGATTGGAGTTTGCAACTGAAAAGAACCTTTGTGTTCCCAACAAGCTAGGTGAAGGATGGCTTTCACACACAATTATCTCTCAGAATTGAGCATGTGGACAGACGTTCGTTCATTTAGCACAAAGGGAACGGGTTGTAGGAGAAACTTTTACTCTGGTTTCACATTCTGTTTCCTACAGCCGGTTTGAAGTTCCTGCAGTTTTTATTGTAAAACAGAGTTGGAGCTTGTACCTCCCCATATATATGTATGGAGTGGAGTTTGCAACTGAAAAGAAACTATGTGTTCCAAAAAGCTAGGTGAAAGACGGCATTCACACTCACTTATCTCTCAGAACTGAGCATGTGGACAGACGTTCGTTCATCTAGCACAAAGGGAACGGGTTGAAGGAGAAACTTTTACTCTGCTTTCTCAGCCTGCTTCCTAGAGCCTGTTTGAAGTTCCTGCAGTTTTCACTGTAAAACCGAGTTGGAGCTAGTAACTCAACTTATATATGTATGGATTGGAGTTTGCAACTGAAAAGAACCTTTGTTTTCCCAACAAGCTAGGTGAAGGACGGCTTTCACACACAATTATCTCTCAGAATTGAGCATGTGGACAGACGTTCGTTCATTTAGCACAAAGGGAACGGGTTGTAGGAGAAACTTTTACTCTGGTTTCACATTCTGTTTCCTACAGCCGGTTTGAAGTTCCTGCAGTTTTTATTGTAAAACAGAGTTGGAGCTTGTACCTCCCCATATATATGTATGGAGTGGAGTTTGCAACTGAAAAGAAACTATGTGTTCCAAAAAGCTAGGTGAAAGACGGCATTCACACTCACTTATCTCTCAGAACTGAGCATGTGGACAGACGTTCGTTCATCTAGCACAAAGGGAACGGGTTGAAGGAGAAACTTTTACTCTGCTTTCTCAGCCTGCTTCCTAGAGCCTGTTTGAAGTTCCTGCAGTTTTCACTGTAAAACCGAGTTGGAGCTAGTACCTCCCCATATATATGTATGGAGTGGAGTTTGCAACTGAAAAGAAACATTGTGTTCCAAACAAGCAAGGTGAAGGACGGCTTTCACACACACTTATCTCTCAGAACTGAGCATGTGGAGAGACGTTGTTTCATCTAGCAGAAAGGGAACGGGTTGTAGGACAAACTTTTACTCTGGTTTCTCAGTCTGTTTCCTAGTGCCGGTTTGAAGTTCCTGCAGTTTTCTCTGTAAAACCGAGTTGGAGCTAGTACCACCCCATATATATGTATGGAGTGGAGTTTGCAACTGAAAAGAAACTTTGTGTTCCCAACAAGCTAGTTGAAGTACGGCTTCCACACACACATGTCCCTCAGAACTGAGCATGTGGAGAGACGTTCGTTCAACTAGCACAATGGAACGGGTTGTAGGAGAAACTTTTACTCTGGTTTCTCAGTCTGTTTCCGAGTGCCGGTTTGAAGTTCCTGCATTTTCACTGTAAAACCTAGTTGGAGCTAGTACCTCCCCATATATATGTATGGAGTGGAGTTTGGAACTGAAAAGAATCTCTGTGTTCCCAACAAGCTAGGTGAAGGACGGCTTTCACACACACTTATCACTCAGAACTGAACATGTGGAGACACGTTCGTTCATCTAGCACAAATGGAACGGGTTGTAGGAGAAACTTTTACTCTGGTTTCTCAGTCAGTTTACTAGTGCCGGTTTGAAGTTCCTGCAGTTTTCAGTGTAAAACAGAGTTGGAGCTAGTACATCCGCATATATATGTGTGGAGTGGAGTTTGCAACTGAAAAGAAACTTTGTGTTCCCAACAACTTAGTTGAAGGACGGCTTTCACACACACATATCTCTCAGAACTGAGCATGTGGACAGACGTTCTTTCATCTAGCACAAAGGGAACGGGTTGTAGGATAAACTTTTACTCTGGTTTCTCAGTCTGTTTCCTAGTGCTTTTTGAAATTCCTGCAGTTTTCTCTGTAAAACCGTGTTGGAGCTGGTACCTCCCCATATATATGTATGGAGTGGAGTTTGGAACTGAAAGAATCTTTGTGTTCCCAACAAGCTAGGTGAAGGACGGCTTTCACACACACTTATCACTCAGAAATGAGCATGTGGAGAGACTTTCGTTCATTTAGCACAAGGGAACGGGTTGTAGGAGAAACTTTTACTCTGGTTTCTCAGTCTGTTTCCGAGTGCCGGTTTGAAGTTCCTGCAGTATTCACTGTAAAACCGAGTTGGAACTAGTACCTCCCCATATATATGTATGGATTGGAGTTTGCAACTGAAAAGAAACTTTGTGTTCCCAACAAGCTTTGTGAATGACGGCTTTCACACACACTTTACTCTCAGAACTGAGCATGTGGACAGACGTTCGTTCATCTAGAACAAAGGGAACGGGTTGCAGGAAAAGTTTTACTCTGTTTTCTCAGTCTGTTTCCTAGTGCCGGTTTGAAGTTCCTGCAGTTTTCACTGTAAAACCGAGTTGGAGCTTGTACCTCCCCATATATATATATGGATTGGAGTTTGCAACTGAAAAGAAACTTTGTGTTCCCAACAAGCTAGTTGAAGGACGGCTTTCACAAACACTTATCTCTCAGAACTGAGCATGTGGAGAGACGTTCGTTCATCTAGCACATATGCAACGGGTTGCAGGAGACACTTTTACTCTGCTTTCTCAGTCTTTTTCCTAGTGCCGGTTTGAAGTTCCTGCAGTTTTCACTGTAAAACCGAGTGGAGCTTGTACCTCCCCATATATATGTATGGAATGGAGTTTGCAACTTAAAAGAAACATTGTGTTCCCAACAAGCAAGGTGAAGGACGGCATTCACACACACTTATCTCTCAGAACTGAGCATGTGGAGAGACGTTGTTTCATCTAGCAGAAAGGAACGGGTTGTAGGAGAAACTTTTACTCTGGTTTCTCAGTCTGTTTCCTAGTGCCGGTTTGAAGTTCCTGCAGTTTTCACTGTAAAAATTAGTTAGAGCTAGTACCTCTCCTTATATATGTATGGAGAGTAGTTTGCAACTGAAAAGAAACTTTGTGTTCAAAACAAGCTAGGTGAAGGACGGCTTTCACACACACTTATCCCTCAGAACTGAGCATGTGGACAGATATTCGTTCATCTAGCACAAATGGAACGGGTTTTAGGATAAACTTTTTCTCTGGATTCTCAGTCTGTTTCCTAGTGCCGGTTTGAATTTCCTGCAGTTTTCACTGTAAAACCGAGTTGGAGCTAGTAACTCAACTTATATATGTATGGAGTGTAGTTTGCAACTTTAAAGAATCTTTGTGTTCCCAACAAGCTAGGTGAAGGACGGCTTTCACACACACTTATCTCTCACAACTGAGCATGTGGAGAGACGTTGTTTCATCTAGCAGAAAGGGAACGTGATGTTGGGGAAACTTTTACTCTGGTTTCTCAGTCTGTTTCCTAGTGCCGGTTTGAAGTTCCTGCAGTTTTCACTGTAAAACCGTTTTGGAGCTAGTACCTCCCCATATATATGTATGGAGTGGAGTTTGCAACTGAAAAGAAACTTTGTGTTCCCAACAAGCTAGGTGAAGGACGGCTTTCACACACAATTATCTCTCAGAATTGAGCATGTGGACAGACGTTCGTTCATTTAGCACAAATGGAACGGGTTGCAGGAGAAACTTTTACTCTGGTTTCACAGTCTGTTTCCTACAGCCGGTTTGAAGTTCCTGCAGTTTTTATTGTAAAACAGAGTTGGGGCTAGTACCTCCCCATATATATGTATGGAGTGGAGTTTGCAACTGAAAAGAAACTATGTGTTCCCAAAAAGCTAGGTGAAGGACAGCATTCACACTCACTTATCTCTCAGAACTGAGCATGTGGACAGACGTTCGTTCATCTAGCACAAAGGGAACGGGTTGCAGGAAAAACTTTTACTCTGCTTTCTCAGCCTGCTTCCTAGAGCCTGTTTGAAGTTCCTGCAGTTTTCACTGTAAAACCGAGTTGGAGCTAGTACCTCACTATATATATTTATGGAGTGTAGTTTGCAACGGAAAAGAAACTTTGGGTTCCCAACAAGCTAGGTGAAGGACGGCTTTCACACACACTTATCCCTCAGAAATGAGCATGTGGACAGATGTTCGTTCATCTAGCACAAAGGGAACGGGTTGTAGGATAAACTTTTACTCTGGTTTCTCAGTCTGTTTCCTAGTGCCGGTTTGAAGTTCTTGCATTTTTCACTGTAAAACCGAGTTGGCGCTAGTACCTCCCCATATATATGTATGGAGTGGAGTTTGCAACTGAAAAGAAACATTGTGTTCCCAACAAGCAAGGTGAAGGACGGCTTTCACACACACTTATCTCTCAGAACTGAGCATGTGGAGAGACGTTCGTTCATCTAGCACAAAGGAACGGGTTGTAGGAGAAATTTTTACTCTGGTTTCTCAGTCTGTTTCCTAGTGCCGGTTTGAAATTCCTGCAGTTTTCACTGTAAAACCGAGTTGGAACTAGTACCTCCCCATATATATGTATGGGGTGGAGTTTGCAACTGAAAAGAATCTTTGTGTTCCCAACAAGCTAGGTGAAGGACGGCTTTCACACACACTTATCACTGAGAAATGAGCATGTGGAGAGACGTTCGTTCATCTAGCACAAAGGAACGGGTTGTAGGAGAAACTTTTACTCTGGTTTCTCAGTCTGTTTCCGAGTGCCGGTTTGAAGTTCCTGCAGTTTTCACTGTAAAACCGAGTTGGAGCTTGTACCTCCCCATATATATATATGGATTGGAGTTTGCAACTGAAAAGAAACTTTGTGTTCCCAACAAGCTAGTTGAAGGACGGCTTTCACAAACACTTATCTCTCAGAACTGAGCATGTGGAGAGACGTTCGTTCATCTAGCACATATGCAACGGGTTGCAGGAGACACTTTTACTCTGCTTTCTCAGTCTTTTTCCTAGTGCCGGTTTGAAGTTCCTGCAGTTTTCACTGTAAAACCGAGTGGAGCTTGTACCTCCCCATATATATGTATGGAATGGAGTTTGCAACTTAAAAGAAACATTGTGTTCCCAACAAGCAAGGTGAAGGACGGCATTCACACACACTTATCTCTCAGAACTGAGCATGTGGAGAGACGTTGTTTCATCTAGCAGAAAGGAACGGGTTGTAGGAGAAACTTTTACTCTGGTTTCTCAGTCTGTTTCCTAGTGCCGGTTTGAAGTTCCTGCAGTTTTCACTGTAAAAATTAGTTAGAGCTAGTACCTCTCCTTATATATGTATAGAGAGTAGTTTGCAACTGAAAAGAAACTTTGTGTTCAAAACAAGCTAGGTGAAGGACGGCTTTCACACACACTTATCCCTCAGAACTGAGCATGTGGACAGATATTCGTTCATCTAGCACAAATGGAACGGGTTTTAGGATAAACTTTTTCTCTGGATTCTCAGTCTGTTTCCTAGTGCCGGTTTGAATTTCCTGCAGTTTTCACTGTAAAACCGAGTTGGAGCTAGTAACTCAACTTATATATGTATGGAGTGTAGTTTGCAACTTTAAAGAATCTTTGTGTTCCCAACAAGCTAGGTGAAGGACGGCTTTCACACACACTTATCTCTCACAACTGAGCATGTGGAGAGACGTTGTTTCATCTAGCAGAAAGGGAACGTGATGTTGGGGAAACTTTTACTCTGGTTTCTCAGTCTGTTTCCTAGTGCCGGTTTGAAGTTCCTGCAGTTTTCACTGTAAAACCGTTTTGGAGCTAGTACCTCCCCATATATATGTATGGAGTGGAGTTTGCAACTGAAAAGAAACTTTGTGTTCCCAACAAGCTAGGTGAAGGACGGCTTTCACACACAATTATCTCTCAGAATTGAGCATGTGGACAGACGTTCGTTCATTTAGCACAAATGGAACGGGTTGCAGGAGAAACTTTTACTCTGGTTTCACAGTCTGTTTCCTACAGCCGGTTTGAAGTTCCTGCAGTTTTTATTGTAAAACAGAGTTGGGGCTAGTACCTCCCCATATATATGTATGGAGTGGAGTTTGCAACTGAAAAGAAACTATGTGTTCCCAAAAAGCTAGGTGAAGGACAGCATTCACACTCACTTATCTCTCAGAACTGAGCATGTGGACAGACGTTCGTTCATCTAGCACAAAGGGAACGGGTTGCAGGAAAAACTTTTACTCTGCTTTCTCAGCCTGCTTCCTAGAGCCTGTTTGAAGTTCCTGCAGTTTTCACTGTAAAACCGAGTTGGAGCTAGTACCTCACTATATATATTTATGGAGTGTAGTTTGCAACGGAAAAGAAACTTTGGGTTCCCAACAAGCTAGGTGAAGGACGGCTTTCACACACACTTATCCCTCAGAAATGAGCATGTGGACAGATGTTCGTTCATCTAGCACAAAGGGAACGGGTTGTAGGATAAACTTTTACTCTGGTTTCTCAGTCTGTTTCCTAGTGCCGGTTTGAAGTTCTTGCATTTTTCACTGTAAAACCGAGTTGGCGCTAGTACCTCCCCATATATATGTATGGAGTGGAGTTTGCAACTGAAAAGAAACATTGTGTTCCCAACAAGCAAGGTGAAGGACGGCTTTCACACACACTTATCTCTCAGAACTGAGCATGTGGAGAGACGTTCGTTCATCTAGCACAAAGGAACGGGTTGTAGGAGAAATTTTTACTCTGGTTTCTCAGTCTGTTTCCTAGTGCCGGTTTGAAATTCCTGCAGTTTTCACTGTAAAACCGAGTTGGAACTAGTACCTCCCCATATATATGTATGGGGTGGAGTTTGCAACTGAAAAGAATCTTTGTGTTCCCAACAAGCTAGGTGAAGGACGGCTTTCACACACACTTATCACTGAGAAATGAGCATGTGGAGAGACGTTCGTTCATCTAGCACAAAGGAACGGGTTGTAGGAGAAACTTTTACTCTGGTTTCTCAGTCTGTTTCCGAGTGCCGGTTTGAAGTTCCTGCATTTTCACTGTTAAACCTAGTTGGAGCTAATACCTCCCCATATATATGTATGGAGTGGAGTTTGGAACTGAAAAGAATCTCTGTGTTCCCAACAAGCTAGGTGAAGGACGGCTTTCACACACACTTATCTCTCAGAACTGAGCATGTGGAGAGACGTTCGTTCATCTAGCACATATGCAACGGGTTGCAGGAGACACTTTTACTCTGCTTTCTCAGTCTTTTTCCTAGTGCCG
Organism: Camelus dromedarius; assembly: GCF_036321535.1. Classification (NCBI taxonomy): domain Eukaryota; kingdom Metazoa; phylum Chordata; class Mammalia; order Artiodactyla; family Camelidae; genus Camelus; species Camelus dromedarius. The sequence continues at coordinate 3,332,081 of NW_026989814.1, forward strand.
GTTTGAAGTTCCTGCAGTTTTCACTGTAAAACCGAGTGGAGCTAGTACCTCCCCATATATATGTATGGAATGGAGTTTGCAACTTAAAAGAAACATTGTGTTCCCAACAAGCAAGGTGAAGGACGGCATTCACACACACTTATCTCTCAGAACTGAGCATGTGGAGAGACGTTGTTTCATCTAGCAGAAAGGAACGGGTTGTAGGAGAAACTTTTACTCTGGTTTCTCAGTCTGTTTCCTAGTGCCGGTTTGAAGTTCCTGCAGTTTTCACTGTAAAAATTAGTTAGAGCTAGTACCTCTCCTTATATATGTATGGAGAGTAGTTTGCAACTGAAAAGAAACTTTGTGTTCAAAACAAGCTAGGTGAAGGACGGCTTTCACACACACTTATCCCTCAGAACTGAGCATGTGGACAGATATTCGTTCATCTAGCACAAATGGAACGGGTTTTAGGATAAACTTTTTCTCTGGATTCTCAGTCTGTTTCCTAGTGCCGGTTTGAATTTCCTGCAGTTTTCACTGTAAAACCGAGTTGGAGCTAGTAACTCAACTTATATATGTATGGAGTGTAGTTTGCAACTTTAAAGAATCTTTGTGTTCCCAACAAGCTAGGTGAAGGACGGCTTTCACACACACTTATCTCTCACAACTGAGCATGTGGAGAGACGTTGTTTCATCTAGCAGAAAGGGAACGTGATGTTGGGGAAACTTTTACTCTGGTTTCTCAGTCTGTTTCCTAGTGCCGGTTTGAAGTTCCTGCAGTTTTCACTGTAAAACCGTTTTGGAGCTAGTACCTCCCCATATATATGTATGGAGTGGAGTTTGCAACTGAAAAGAAACTTTGTGTTCCCAACAAGCTAGGTGAAGGACGGCTTTCACACACAATTATCTCTCAGAATTGAGCATGTGGACAGACGTTCGTTCATTTAGCACAAATGGAACGGGTTGCAGGAGAAACTTTTACTCTGGTTTCACAGTCTGTTTCCTACAGCCGGTTTGAAGTTCCTGCAGTTTTTATTGTAAAACAGAGTTGGGGCTAGTACCTCCCCATATATATGTATGGAGTGGAGTTTGCAACTGAAAAGAAACTATGTGTTCCCAAAAAGCTAGGTGAAGGACAGCATTCACACTCACTTATCTCTCAGAACTGAGCATGTGGACAGACGTTCGTTCATCTAGCACAAAGGGAACGGGTTGCAGGAAAAACTTTTACTCTGCTTTCTCAGCCTGCTTCCTAGAGCCTGTTTGAAGTTCCTGCAGTTTTCACTGTAAAACCGAGTTGGAGCTAGTACCTCACTATATATATTTATGGAGTGTAGTTTGCAACGGAAAAGAAACTTTGGGTTCCCAACAAGCTAGGTGAAGGACGGCTTTCACACACACTTATCCCTCAGAAATGAGCATGTGGACAGATGTTCGTTCATCTAGCACAAAGGGAACGGGTTGTAGGATAAACTTTTACTCTGGTTTCTCAGTCTGTTTCCTAGTGCCGGTTTGAAGTTCTTGCATTTTTCACTGTAAAACCGAGTTGGCGCTAGTACCTCCCCATATATATGTATGGAGTGGAGTTTGCAACTGAAAAGAAACATTGTGTTCCCAACAAGCAAGGTGAAGGACGGCTTTCACACACACTTATCTCTCAGAACTGAGCATGTGGAGAGACGTTCGTTCATCTAGCACAAAGGAACGGGTTGTAGGAGAAATTTTTACTCTGGTTTCTCAGTCTGTTTCCTAGTGCCGGTTTGAAATTCCTGCAGTTTTCACTGTAAAACCGAGTTGGAACTAGTACCTCCCCATATATATGTATGGGGTGGAGTTTGCAACTGAAAAGAATCTTTGTGTTCCCAACAAGCTAGGTGAAGGACGGCTTTCACACACACTTATCACTGAGAAATGAGCATGTGGAGAGACGTTCGTTCATCTAGCACAAAGGAACGGGTTGTAGGAGAAACTTTTACTCTGGTTTCTCAGTCTGTTTCCGAGTGCCGGTTTGAAGTTCCTGCATTTTCACTGTTAAACCTAGTTGGAGCTAATACCTCCCCATATATATGTATGGAGTGGAGTTTGGAACTGAAAAGAATCTCTGTGTTCCCAACAAGCTAGGTGAAGGACGGCTTTCACACACACTTATCACTCAGAAATGAGCATGTGGAGAGACGTTCGTTCATCTAGCACAAAGGAACGGGTTGTAGGAGAAAATTTTACTCTGGTTTCTCAGTCTGTTTCCGAGTGCCGGTTTGAAGTTCCTGCAGTTTTCACTGTAAAACCGAGTTATAACTAGTACCTCCCCATATATATGTTTGGATTGGAGTTTGCAACTGAAAACAAACTTTGTGTTCCCAACAAGCTAGGTGAAGGACGGCTTTCACACACACATATCTATCAGAACTGAGCATGTGGACAGACGTTCGTTCATCTAGAACAAAGGGAACGGGTTGCAGGAGAAAGTTTTACTCTGCTCTCTCAGTCTGTTTCCTTGTGCCGGTTTGAAGTTCCTGCAGTTTTCACTGTAAAACCGGGTTGGAGCTAGTACCTCCCCATATATATGTATGGAGTGGAGTTTGCAACTGAAAAGAAACATTGTGTTGCCAACAAGCAATGTGAAGGACGGCTTTAACACACACTTATCTCTCAGAACTGAGCATGTGGAGAGACGTTGTTTCATCTAGCAGTAAGTGAACGGGTTGTAGGAGAAACTTTTACTCTGGATTCTCAGTCTGTTTCCTAGTGCCGGTTTGAAGTTCCTGCAGTTTTCTCTGTAAAACCGAGTTGGAGCTGGTACCTCCCCATATATATGTATGGAGTTGAGTTTGCAACTGAAAAGAAACTTTGTGTTCCCAACAAGCGAGGTGAAGGACGGCTTCCACACACACATGTCTCTCAGAACTGAGCATGTGGACAGACGTTCGTTCATCTAGCACAAAGGGAACGGGTTGTAGGAGAAACTTTTACTCTGGTTCTCAGTCTGTTTCCTAGTGCCGGTTTGAAATTCCTGCAGTTTTCACTGTAAATCCGAGTTGGAGCTAGTATCTCCCCATATATATGTATGGATTGGAGTTTGCAACTGAAAAGAAACTTTGTGTTCCCAACAAGCTAGGTGAAGTGCGGCTTTCACAAACACTTATCTCTCAGAACTGAGCATGTGGAGAGACGTTCGTTCATCTAGCACAAATGGAACGGGTTGCAGGAGAAACTTTTACTCTGCTTTCTCAGTCGGTTTCCTAGTGCCGGTTTGAAGTTCCTGCACTTTTCACTGTAAAACCGAGTGGAGCTAGTACCTCCCCATATATATGTATGGAATGGAGTTTGCCACTGAAAAGAAACTTTGTGTCCCAACAAGTTAGGTGAAGGCGGCTTTCACACACACTTATCTCTCAGAACTGAGCATGTGGAGAGTCTTTCGTTCATCTAGCTGAAAGGGAACGGTTTGTAGGAGAAACTATTACTCTGTTTTCTCAGTCTGTTTCCGAGTGCCGCTTTGAAGTTCCTGCAGTTTTCACTGTAAAACCTAGTTGGAGCTAGTACCTCCCCATATATATGTATGGAGTGGAGTTTGCAACTGAAAAGAATCTTTGTGTTCAAAACAAGCTAGGTGAAGTACGGCTTTCACACACACTTTTCCCTCAGAACTGAGCATGTGGACAGATGTTCGTTCATCTAGCACAAAGGGAACGGGTTGTAGGATAAACTTTTACTATGGATTCTCAGTCTGCTTCCTAGTGCCGGTTTGAAGTTCCTGCAGTTTTCACTGTAAAACCGAGTTGGAGCTAGTACCTTCCCATATATATGTATGGACTGGAGATTGCAACTGAAAAGTAACTTTGTGTTCCCAACAAGCTAGGTGAAGGACGGCTTTCAAACACACTTATCTCTCAGAACTGAGCATGTGGAGAGCAGTTCGTTCATCTAGCACAAAGGGAACGGGTTGTAGGAGAATCTTTTACTCTAGTTTCTCAGTCTGTTTCCTAGTGCCGGTTTGAAGTTCCTGTAAATTTCACTGTAAAACCGAGTTGGAGCTAGTACATCCCCATATATATGTATGGAGTGTAGTTTGCAAATGAATAGAAAATTTGTGTTCACAAAAAGCTAGGTGAAGGACGGCATTCACACTCACTTATCTCTCAGAACTGAGCATGTGGACAGACGTTCGTTCATCTAGCACAAATGGAACGGGAGGTAGGAGAAACTTTTACTCTGGTTTCTCAGTCTGTTTCCAAATGCCGGTTTGAAATTCCTGCAGTTTTCACTGTTAAACCGAGTTGGAGCTAGTACCTCCAAATATATATGTATGGAGTGGAGCTTGCAACTGAAAAGAAACTTTGTGTTCCCAACAAGCTAGGTGAAGGACGGCTATCAAACACAGATTTCTCTCAGAACTGAGCATGTGGAGAAACGTTGTTTCATCTAGCAGAAAGGGAACGGGTTGTAGGAGAAACTTTTAGTCTGGTTTCTCAGTCTGTTTCCTAGTGCCGGTTTGAAGTTCCTGCAGTTTTCACAGTAAAACCTAGTTGGAGCTAATACCTCCCCATATATATGTATGGAGTGGAGTTTGCAACTGAAAAGAAACTTTGTGTTCCCAACAAGCTAGGTGAAGGACGGCTTTCACACTCACTTATCTCTCAGAAATGAGCATGGGGAGAGAAGTTTGTTCATCTAGCAGAAAGGGAACTGGTTGTAGGAGAAACTTTTACTCTGCTTTCTCAGTCTGTTTCCTAGTGCCGGTTTGAAGTTCCTGCAGTTTTCAAAGTAAAATCTTGTTGGAGCTAGTACCTCCCCATATATATGTATGGAGTGGAGTTAGCAACTGAAAACAAACTATGTGTTCCCAAAAAGCTATGTGAAATAACGCATTCACACACACTTAACTCTCAGAACTGAGCATGTGGAAAGACGTTCGTTCATCTAGCACAAAGGGAACGGGTTGCAGGAGAAACTTTTACTCTGGTTTCTCAGTCTGTTTCCTAGTGCCGGTTTGAAGTTCCTGCAGTTTTCACTGTAAAATCGAGTTGGAGCTAGTACCTTCCCATATATATGTATGGAGTGGAGTTTGCAACTTAAAAGAAACTTTGTGTTCCCAACAAGCTAGGTGAAGGCGGCTTTCACACACACTTATCTCTCAGAACTGAGCATGTGGAGAGACTTTCGTTCATCTAGCTGAAAAGGAACGGTTTGTAGGAGAAACTATTACTCTGTTTTCTCAGTCTGTTTCCGAGTGCCCTTTTGAAGTTCCTGCAGTTTTCACTGTAAACCCGTGTTGGAGCTAGTACCCACCCATATATATGTATGGATTGGAGTTTGCAACTGAAAAGGTACTTTGTGTTCCCAAAAAGCTAGGTGAAGGACGGCTTTCACACACACTTATCTCACAGAACTGAGCATGTGGACAGACGTTCGTTCATCTAGAACAAAGGGAACGGGTTGCAGGGAAAATTTTGCTCTGCTTTCTCAGTCTATTTCCTAGTGCCGGTTTGAAGTTCCTGCAGTTTTCACTGTAAAACCGAGTTGGAGCTTGTACCTCCCCATATATATATATGGATTGGAGTTTGCAACTGAAAAGAAACTTTGTGTTCCCAAAAAGCTAGGTGAAGGACAGCTTTCACAAACACTTATTTCTCAGAACTGAGCATGGGGAGAGACGTTCGTTCATCTAGCACAAATGGAACGGGTTGCAGGAGAAATTTTTACTCTGCTTTCTCAGTCTGTTTCCTAGTGCCGGTTTGAAGTTCCTGCAGTTTTCACTGTAAAACCGAGTTGGAGCTAGTACCTCCCCATATATATGTATGGAGTGGGTTTGCAACTGAAAAGAAACATTGTGTTCCCAACAAGCAAGGTGAAGGACGGCTTTCACACACACTTATCTCTCAGAACTGTGCATGTGGAGAGACGTTGTTTCATCTAGCAGAAAGGGAACGGGTTGTAGGAGAAACTTTTACTCTGGTTTCTCAGTCTGTTTCCTAGTGCCGGTTTGAAGTTCCTGCAGTTTTCACTGTAAAACCGAGTTGGAGCTACTACCCCCCCATATATATGTATGGAGTGGAGTTTGCAAAAAAAAGTAACTTTGTGTTCCCAACAAGCTAGTTTAAGGACGGCTTTCACTCAAACTTATCTCTCAGAACTGAGCATGTGGAGAGAATTTGTTTCATCTAGCAGAAAGTGAACGGGTTGTAGGAGAAACTTTTACTCTGGTTTCTCAGTCTGTTTCCTACTGCCGGTTTGAAATTCCTGCAGTTTTCTCTGTAAAACTGAGTTGGAGCTAGTACCTCCCCATATATATGTATGGAGTGGAGTTTGCAACTGAAAAGAAACTATTTGTTCCCAAAAAGCTAGTTGAATGACGGCATTCACACTCACTTATCTCTCAGAACTGAGCATGTGGACAGACGTTCGTTCATCTAGCACAAATGGAACGGGTTTCAGGAGAAACTTTTACTCTGCTTTCTCAGTCTGCTTCCTAGTGCCTGTTTCAAGTTCCTGCAGTTTTCACTGTAAAACCGAGTTGGAGCTAGTACCTCCCTATATATATATATGGAGTGGAGTTTGCAACTGAAATGAGACTATGTGTTCCCAACAAGATAGGTGAAGGACGGCTTTCACACACACTTATCCCTCAGAACTGAGCATGTGGACAGATGTTCGTTCATCTAGCACAAAGAGAACGGGTTGTAGGATAAACTTTTACTCTGGTTTCTCAATCTGTTTCCTAGTGCCGGTTTGAAGTTCCTGCAGTTTTCACTGTAAATCCGAGTTGGAGCTAGTATCTCCAAATATATATGTATGGAGTGGATTTTGCAACTGAAAAGAAACTTTGTGTTCCCAACAAGCTAGGTGAAGGACGGCTTTAACACACACATATCACTCAGAACTGAGCATGTGGACAGACGTTCGTTCATCTAGCACAAATGGAACGGGTTGCAGGAGAAACTTTTACTCTGGTTTCTCAGTCTGTTTCCTAGTGCCGGTTTGAAGTTCCTGCTGTTTTCATTGTAAAACCTAGTTGGAGCTAGTACTTCCCCATATATATGTATGGAGTGGATTTTGCAAATGAAAAGAAACTTTGTGTTCCCAACAAGCTAGGTGAAGGACGGCTTTCACACACACTTATCCCTCAGAACTGAGCATGTGGACAGACTTTCGTTCATCTAGCAGAAAGGGAACGGGTTTTAGGAAAAACTTTTACTCTGGTTTCTCAGTCTGTTTCCTAGTGCCGGTTTGAAGTTCCTGCAATTTTCACTGTAAAACCGAGTTGGAGATAGTACCTCAACTTATATATGTATGGAGTGTAGTTTGCAACTTTAAAGAAACTTAGTGTTCCCAACAAGCTAGGTGAAGGACGGCTTTCACACACACTTATCTCTCAGAACTGAGCATGTGGAGAGAAGTTGTTTCATCTAGCAGAAAGGGAACGGGATGTAGGGGAAACTTTACTCTGGATTCTCAGTCTGTTTCCTAGTGCCGGTTTGAAGTTCCTGCAGTTTTCACTGTAAAACCGAGTTGGAGCTAGAACCTCCCCATATATATGTATGGAGTGGAGTTTGCAACTGAAAAGAAACTTTGTGTTCCCAACAAGCTAGGTGAAGGACGGCTTTCACACACAATTATCTCTCAGAATTGAGCATGTGGACAGACGTTCGTTCATTTAGCACAAAGGGAACGGGTTGTAGGAGAAACTTTTACTCTGGTTTCACAGTCTGTTTCCTACAGCCGGTTTGAACTTCCTGCAGTTTTTATTGTAAAACAGAGTTGGAGCTAGTACCTCCCCATATATATGTATGGAGTGGAGTTTGCAACTGAAAAGAAACTATGTGTTCCCAAAAAGCTAGTTGAATGACGGCATTCACACTCACTTATCTCTCAGAACTGAGCATGTGGACAGACGTTCGTTCATCTAGCACAAATGGAACGGGTTTTAGGAGAAACTTTTACTCTGGTTTCTCAGTCTGCTTCCTAGTGCCTGTTTCCATTTCCTGCAGTTTTCACTGTAAAACAGAGTTGGAGCTAGTACCTCCCTATATATATTTATGGAGTGGACTTTGCAACTGAAAAGAGACTTTGTGTTCCCAACAAGATAGGTGAAGGACGGCTTTCACACACACTTATCCCTCACAACTGAGCATGTGGACAGATGTTCGTTCATCTAGCACAAAGAGAACGGGTTGTAGGATAAACTTTTACTCTGGTTTCTCAGTCTGTTTCCTAGTGCCGGTTTGAAGTTCCTGCAGTTTTCACAGTAAATCCGAGTTGGAGCTAGTACCTACAAATATATATGTATGGAGTGGATTTTGCAACTGAAAAGAAACTTTGTGTTCCCAACAAGCTAGGTGAAGGACGGCTTTAACACACACATATCACTCAGAACTGAGCATGTGGACAGACGTTCGTTCATCTAGCACAAATGGAACGGGTTGCAGGAGAAACTTTTACTCTGGTTTCTCAGTCTGTTTCCTAGTGCCGGTTTGAAGTTCCTGCTGTTTTCATTGTAAAACCTAGTTGGAGCTAGTACCTCCCCATATATATGTATGGAGTGGATTTTGCAACTGAAAAGAAACTTTTTGTTCCCAACAAGCTAAGTGAAGGACGGCTTTCACACACACTTATCTCTCAGAACTGAGCATGTGGACAGACTGTCGTTCATCTAGCAGAAAGGGAACGGGTTTTAGGAAAAACTTTTACTCTGGTTTCTCAGTCTGTTTCCTAGTGCCGGTTTGAAGTTCCTGCAATTTTCACTGTAAAACCGAGTTGGAGCTAGTACCTCAACTTATATATGTATGGAGTGTAGTTTGCAACTTTAAAGAAACTTAGTGTTCCCAACAAGCTAGGTGAAGGACGGCTTTCACACACACTTATCTCTCAGAACTGAGCATGTGGAGAGACGTTGTTTCATCTAGCAGAATGGGAACGGGATGTAGGGGAAACTTTTACTCTGGATTCTCAGTCTGTTTCCTAGTGCCGGTTTGAAGTTCCTGCAGTTTTCACTGTAAAACCGTGTTGGAGCTAGAACCTCCCCATATATATGTATGGAGTGGAAATTGCAACTGAAAAGAAACTTTGTGTTCCCAACAAGCTAGGTGAAGGACGGCTTTCACACACAATTATCTCTCAGAATTGAGCATGTGGACAGACGTTCGTTCATTTAGCACAAAGGGAAAGGGTTGTAGGAGAAACTTTTACTCTTGTTTCACAGTCTGTTTCCTACAGCCGGTTTGAACTTCCTGCAGTTTTTATTGTAAAACAGAGTTGGAGCTAGTACCTCCCCATATATATGTATGGAGTGGAGTTTGCAACTGAAAAGAAACTTTGGGTTCCCAACAAGCTAGGTGAAGGACAGCTTTCACACACACTTATCCCTCAGAACTGAGCATGTGGACAGATGTTCGTTCATCTAGCACAAAGGGAACGGGTTGTAGGATAAACATTTACTCTGGTTTCTCAGTCTGTTTCCTAGTGCCGGTTTGAACTTCCTGCAGTTTTCACTGTAAACCGATTTGGAGCTAGTACCTACCCATATTTATGTTTGGAGTGGATTTTGCAACTGAAAAGAAACTTTGTGTTCCCAATAAGCTAGGTGAAGGACGGCTTTCACACACACTTATCTCTCAGAAATAATCATGTGGACAGACGTTCGTTCATCTAGCAGAAAAAGAAAGGGATTTAGGAGAAACATTTACTCTGGTTTCTCAGTCTGTTTCCTAGTGCCGGTTTGAAGTTCCTGCAATTTTCACTGTAAAACCGAGTTGGAGCTAGTACATCCCCTTATATATGTATGGAGTGGAGTTTGCAACTGAAAAGAAACTTTGTGTTCCCAAAAAGCTAGTTGAAGAACGGCTACCACACACATTTATCTCTCAGAACTTAGCAAGTGGAGAGACGTTCGTTCATCTAGCACAAATAGAACGGGTTGTAGGAGCAACATTTACTCTGGTTTCTCAGTCTGTTTCCTACTGCCGGTTTGAAGTTCCTGCAGTTTTTATTGTAAAACCGAGTTGAAGCTAGTACCTCCCCATATATATGTATGGACTGGAGATTGCAACTGAAAAGTAACTTTGTGTTCCCAACAAGCTAGGTGAAGGACGGCTTTCAAACACACTTATCTCTCAGAACTGAGCATGTGGAGAGCAGTTCGTTCATCTAGCACAAAGGGAACGGGTTGTAGGAGAATCTTTTACTCTGGTTTCTCAGTCTGTTTCCTAGTGCCGGTTTGAAGTTCCTGTAGTTTTCACTGTAAAACCGAGTTGGAGCTAGAACATCCCCATATAAATGTATGGAGTGTAGTTTGCAAATGAATAGAAACTTTGTGTTCCCAAAAAGCTAGGTGAAGGACGGCATTCACACTCACTTATCTCTCAGAACTGAGCATGTGGACAGACTTTCGTTCATCTAGCACAAATGGAACGGGTTGTAGGAGAAACTTTTACTCTGGTTTCTCAGTCTGTTTCCTAATGCCGGTTTGAAATTCCTGCAGTTTTCACTGTTAAACCGAGTTGGAGCTAGAACCTCCAAATATATATGTATGGAGTGGAGCTTGCAACTGAAAAGAAACTTTGTGTTCCCAACAAGCTAGGTGAAGGACGGCTATCAAACACAGTTTTCTCTCAGAACTGAGCATGTGGAGAGACGTTGTTTCATCTAGCAGAAAGGGAACGGGTTGTAGGAGAAACTTTTACTCTGGTTTCTCAGTCTGTTTCCTAGTGCCGGTTTGAAGTTCCTGCAGTTTACACTGTAAAACCTAGTTGGAGCTAGTACCTCCCCATATATATGTATGGAGTGGAGTTTGCAACTGAAAAGAAACTTTGTGTTCCCAACAAGCTAGGTGAAGGACGGCTTTCACACTCACTTATCTCTCAGAACTGAGCATGGGGAGAGAAGTTTGTTCATCTAGCAGAAAGGGAACTGGTTGTAGGAGAAACTTTTACTCTGGTTTCTCAGTCTGTTTCCTACTGCCGGTTTGAAGTTCCTGCAGTTTTCATTGTAAAACCGAGTTGGATCTAGTACCTACCCATATATATGTATGGAGTGGAGTTTGCAACTGAAAAGAAACTTTGTGTTCCCAACAAGCTAGGTGAAGGACGGCTTTCACACACACTTAACTCTCAGAACTGAGCATGTGGACAGACGTTCGTTCATCTAGCAGAAATGGAACGGGTTTTAGGAAAAACTTTTACTCTGGTTTCTCAGTCTGTTTCCTAGTGCCGGTTTGAAGTTCCTGCAATTTTCACTGTAAAACCGATTTGGAGCTAGTACCTCCACTTATATATGTATGGAGTGTAGTTTGCAACTTTAAAGAAACTTTGTGTTCCCAACAAGCTAGGTGAAGGACGGCTTTCACACACACTTATCTCTCAGAACTGAGCATGTGGAGAGACGTTGTTTCATCTAGCAGAAAAGGAACGGGATGTAGGGGAAACTTTTACTCTGGTTTCTCAGTCTGTTTCCTAGTGCCGGTTTGAAGTTCCTGCAGTTTACACTGTAAAACCTAGTTGGAGCTAGTACCTCCCCATATATATGTATGGAGTGGAGTTTGCAACTGAAAAGAAACTTTGTGTTCCCAACAAGCTAGGTGAAGGACGGCTTTCACACACACTTAACTCTCAGAACTGAGCATGTGGACAGACGTTCGTTCATCTAGCAGAAATGGAACGGGTTTTAGGAAAAACTTTTACTCTGGTTTCTCAGTCTGTTTCCTAGTGCCGGTTTGAAGTTCCTGCAATTTTCACTGTAAAACCGATTTGGAGCTAGTACCTCCACTTATATATGTATGGAGTGTAGTTTGCAACTTTAAAGAAACTTTGTGTTCCCAACAAGCTAGGTGAAGGACGGCTTTCACACACACTTATCTCTCAGAACTGAGCATGTGGAGAGACGTTGTTTCATCTAGCAGAAAAGGAACGGGATGTAGGGGAAACTTTTACTCTGGTTTCTCAGTCTGTTTCCTAGTGCCGGTTTGAAGTTCCTGCAGTTTTCACTGTAAAACCGTGTTGGACCTAGTACCTCCTCATTTATATGTATGGAGTAGAGTTTGCAACTGAAAAGAAACTTTGTGTTCCCAACAAGCTAGGTGAAGGACGGCTTTCACACACAATTATCTCTCAGAATTGAGCATGTGGACAGACGTTCGTTCATTTAGCACAAAGGGAACGGGTTGTAGGAGAAACTTTTACTCTGGTTTCAAAGTCTGTTTATCTACAACCGTTTTGAAGTTCCTGCAGTTTTTATTATAAAACAGAGTTGGAGCTAATACCTCCCCATATATATGTATGGAGTGGAGTTTGCAACTGAAAAGAATCTATGTGTTCCCAAAAAGCTAGGTGAAGGACAGCATTCACACTCACTTATCTCACAGAACTGAGCATGTGGACAGACGTTCGTTCATCTAGCACAAAGGGAACGGGCTGTAGGATAAACTTTTACTCTGGTTTCTCAGTCTGCTTCCTAGAGCCTGTTTGAAGTTCCTGCAGTTTTCACTGTAAAACCGAGTTGGAGCTAGTACCTCACTATATAAATTTATGGAGTGTAGTTTGCAACTGAAAAGAAACTTTGGGTTCCCAACAAGCTAGGTGAAGGACGGCATTCATACACACTTATCCCTCAGAACTGAGCATGTGGACAGATGTTCGTTCATCTAGCACAAAGGGAACGGGTTGTAGGATAAACTTTTACTGTGGTTTCTCAGTCTCTTTCATAGTGCCGGTATGAAGTTCCTGCAGATTTCACTGTAAAACCGAGTTGGAGCTAATACCTCCCCATATATATGTATGGACTGGAGATTGCAACTGAAAAGTAACTTTGTGTTCCCAACAAGCTAGTTGAAGGGCGGCTTTCAAACACACTTATCTCTCAGAACTGAGCATGTGGAGAGCAGTTCGTTCATCTAGCACAAAGGGAACGGGTTGTAGGAGAATCTTTTACTCTGGTTTCTCAGTCTGTTTCCTAGTGCCGGTTTGAAGTTCCTGTAATTTTCACTGTAAAACCGAGTTGGAGCTAGTACATCCCCATATATATGTATGGAGTGTAGTTTGCAACTGAATAGAAACTTTGTTTTCCCAAAAAGCTAGGTGAAGGACGGCATTCACACTCACTTATCTCTCAGAACTGAGCATGTGGACAGACTTTCGTTCATCTAGCACAAATGGAACGGGTTGAAATGAAACTTTTACTCTGGTTTCTCAGTCTGTTTCCTAGTGCCGGTTTGAAGTTCCTGCAGTTTTCACTGTAAAACCGAGTTGGAGCTAGTACCTACCCATATATATGTTTGGAGTGGATTTTGCAACTGAAAAGAACCTTTTTGTTCCCAACAAGCTAGGTGAAGGACGGTTTCACACACACTTATCTCTCAGAAATAATCATGTGGACAGACGTTCGTTCATCTAGCAGAAAAAGAACGGGTTTTAGGAGAAACTTTTACTCTGGATTCTCAGTCTGTTTCCTAGAGCCGGTTTGAAGTTCCTGCAATTTTCACTGTAAAACCGAGTTTGAGCTAGTACCTCCCCTTATATATGTATGGAGTGGAGTTTGCAACTGAAAAGAAACTTTGTGTTCCCAACAAGCTAGTTGAAGGACGGCTTCCACACACATTTATCTCTCAGAACTGAGCATGTGGAGAGACGTTCGTTCATCTAGCACAAAGAGAACGGGTTGTAGGAGCAACATTTACTCTGGTTTCTCAGTCTGTTTCCTAGTGCCGGTTTGAAGTTCCTGTAGTTTTCACTGTAAAACCGAGTTGGAGCTAGTACATCCCCATATATATGTATGGAGTGTAGTTTGCAAATGAATAGAAACTTTGTGTTCCCAAAAAGCTAGGTGAAGGACGGCATTCACACTCACTTATCTCTCAGAACTGAGCATGTGGAGAGACGTTCGTTCACCTAGCACAAATGGAACGGGTTGTAGGAGAAACTTTTACTCTGGTTTCTCAGTCTGTTTCCTAATGCCGGTTTGAAATTCCTGCAGTTTTCACTGTTAAACCGAGTTGGAGCTAGTACCTCCAAATATATATGTATGGAGTGGAGCTTGCAACTGAAAAGAAACTTTGTGTTCCCAACAAGCTAGGTGAAGGACGGCTTTCACACACACTTAACTCTCAGAACTGAGCATGTGGACAGACGTTCGTTCATCTAGCAGAAAGGGAACGGATTTTAGGAAAAACTTTTACTCTGGTTTCTCAGTCTGTTTCCTAGTGCCGGTTTGAAGTTCCTGCAATTTTCACTGTAAAACCGAGTTGGTGCTAGTACCTCAACTTATGTATGTATGGAGTGTAGTTTGCAACTTTAAAGAAACTTTGTGTTCCCAACAAGCTAGGTGAAGGACGGCTTTCACACACACTTATCTCTCAGAAATGAGCATGTGGAGAGACATTGTTTCATCTAGCAGAAAGGGAACGGGATGTAGGGGAAACTTTTACTCTGGTTTCACAGTCTGTTTCCTACAGCCGGTTTGAAGTTCCTGCATTTTTTATTGTAAAACAGAGTTGGAGCTTGTACCTCCCCATATATATGTATGGAGTGGAGTTTGCAACTGAAAAGAAACTATGTGTTCCCAAAAAGCTAGGTGAAGGACGGCATTCACACTCACTTATCTCACAGAACTGAGCATGTGGACAGACGTTCGTTCATCTAGCACAAAGGGAACGGGTTGCAGGAGAAACTTTTACTCTGCTATCTCAGTCTACTTCCTAGAGCCTGTTTGAAGTTCCTGCAGTTTTCACTGTAAAACCGAGTTGGAGCTAGTACCTCACTATATATATTTATGGAGTGTAGTTTGCAACTGAAAAGAAACTTTGGGTTCCCAACAAGTTAGGCGAAGGACGGCTTTCACACACACTTATCCCTCAGAACTGAGCATGTGGACAGATGTTCGTTCATCTAGCACAAAGGGAACGGGTTGTAGGAGAATCTTTTACTCTGGTTTCTCAGTCTGTTTCCTAGTGCCGGTTTGAAGTTCCTGTAATTTTCACTGTAAACACGAGTTGGAGCTAGTACATCCCCATATATATGTATGGAGTGTAGTTTGCAACTGAATAGAAACTTTGTGTTCCCAAAAAGCTAGGTGAAGGACGGCATGCACACTCACTTATCTCTCAGAAATGAGCATGTGGACAGACGTTCGTTCATCTAGCAGAAATGGAACGGGTTGTACGAGAAACTTTTACTCTGGTTTCTCAGTCTGTTTCCTAATGCCGGTTTGAAATTCCTGCAGTTTTCACTGTTAAACCGAGTTGGAGCTAGTACCTCCAAATATATATGTATGGATTGGAGCTTGCAACTGAAAAGAAACTTTGTGTTCCCAACAAGCTAGTTGAAGGACGGCTATCAAACACAGATTTCTCTCAGAACTGAGCATGTGGAGAGACGTTGTTTCATCTAGCAGAAAGGGAACGTGTTGTAGGAGAAACTTTTACTCTGGTTTCTCAGTCTGTTTCCTAGTGCCGGTTTGAAGTTCCTGCAGTTTTCACTGTAAAACCTAGTTGGAGCTAGTACCTCCCCATATATATGTATGGAGTGGAGTTTGCAACTGAAAAGAAACTTTGTGTTCCCAACAAGCTAGGTGAAGGACGGCTTTCACACACACTTAAGTCTCAGAACTGAGCATGTGGAGAGACATTCGTTCATCTAGCACAAATGGAACGGGTTGTAGGAGAAACTTTTACTCTGCTTTCTCAGTCTGTTTCCTAGTGCCGGTTTGAAGTTCCTGCAGTTTTCACTGTAAAACCGAGTTGGAGCTAGTACCTCCCCATATATATGTATGGAGTGGAATTTGCTACTGAAAACAAACTATGTGTTCCCAAAAAGCTAGGTGAAATAACGCATTCACACACACTTAACTCTCAGAAATGAGCATGTGGACAGACTTTCGTTCATCTAGCACAAAGGGAACGGGTTGCAGGAGAAACTTTTACTCTGCTTTCTCAGTCTGTTTCATAGTGCCGGTTTGAAGTTCCTGCAGTTTTCACTGTAAAACCGAGTTGGAGCTAGTACCTCCCCTTATATATGTATGGAGTGGAGTTTGCAACTGAAAAGAAACTTTGTGTTCCCAACAAGCTAGTTGAAGGACGGCTTCCACACACATTTATCTCTCAGAACTGAGCATGTGGAGAGACGTTCGTTCATCTAGCACAAAGAGAACGGGTTGTAGGAGCAACATTTACTCTGGTTTCTCAGTCTGTTTCCTAGTGCCGGTTTGAAGTTCCTGTAGTTTTCACTGTAAAACCGAGTTGGAGCTAGTACATCCCCATATATATGTATGGAGTGTAGTTTGCAAATGAATAGAAACTTTGTGTTCCCAAAAAGCTAGGTGAAGGACGGCATTCACACTCACTTATCTCTCAGAACTGAGCATGTGGACAGACGTTCGTTCATCTAGCACAAATGGAACGGTTTGTAGGAGAAACTTTTACTCTGGTTTCTCAGTCTGTTTCCTAATGCCGGTTTGAAATTCCTGCAGTTTTCACTGTTAAACCGAGTTGGAGCTAGTACCTCCAAATATATATGTATTGAGTGGAGCTTGCAAATGAAAAGAAACTTTGTGTTCCCAACAAGCTAGGTGAAGGACGGCTATCAAACACAGTTTTCTCACAGAACTGAGCATGTGGAGAGACGTTGTTTCATCTAGCAGAAAGGGAACGGGTTGTAGGAGAAACTTTTACTCTGGTTTCTCAGTCTGTTTCCTAGTGCCGGTTTGAAGTTCCTGCAGTTTACACTGTAAAACATAGTTGGAGCTAGTACCTCCCCATATATATGTATGGAGTGGAGTTTGCAACTGAAAAGAAACTTTGTGTTCCCAACAAGCTAGGTGAAGGACGGCTTTCACACTCACTTATATCTCAGAAATGAGCATGGGGAGAGAATTTTGTTCATCTAGCAGAAAGGGAACTGGTTGTAGGAGAAACTTTTACTCTGGTCTCTCAGTCTGTTTCCTACAGCCGGTTTGATGTTCCTGCAGTTTTCATTGTAAAACCGAGTTGGATCTAGTACCTACCCATATATATGTATGGAGTGGAGTTTGCAACTGAAAAGAAACTTTGTGTTCCCAACAAGCTAGGTGAAGGACGGCTTTCACACACACTTAACTCTCAGAACTGAGCATGTGGACAGATGTTCGTTCATCTAGCAGAAAGGGAACGGGTTTTTGGAAAAACTTTTACTCTGGTTTTTCAGTCTGTTTCCTAGTGCCGGTTTGAAGTTCCTGCAATTTTCACTGTGAAACCGAGTTGGAGCTAGTACCTCAAATTATATATTTATGGAGAGTAGTTTGCAACTTTAAAGAAACTTTGTGTTCCCAACAAGCTAGGTGAAGGACGGCTTTCACACACATTTATCTCTCAGAACTGAGCATGTGGAGAGACATTGTTTCATCTAGCAGAAAGGGAACGGGATGTAGGGGAAACTTTTACTCTGGTTTCTCAGCCTGTTTCCTAGTGCCGGTTTGAAGTTCCTGCAGTTTTCACTGTAAAACCGTGTTGGAGCTAGTACCACCCCATATACATGTATGGAGTGGAGTTTGCAACTGAAAAGAAACTTTGTGTTCCCAACAAGCTAGGTGAAGGACGGCTTTCACACACAATTATCTCTCAGAATTGAGCATGTGGACAGACGTTCGTTCATTTAGCACAAAGGGAACGGGTTGTAGGAGAAACTTTTACTCTGGTTTCACCGTCTGTTTCCTACAGCCGGTTTGAAGTTCCTGCAGTTTTTATTGTAAAACAGAGTTGGAGCTAATACCTCCCCATATATATGTATGGAGTGCAGTTTGCAACGGAAAAGAAACTATGTGTTCCCAAAAAGCTAGGTGAAGGACGGCATTCACACTCACTTATCTCACAGAACTGAGCATGTGGACAGTGGTTCGTTCATCTAGCACAAAGGGAACGGGTTGCAGGAGAAACTTTTTCTCTGCTTTCTCAGTCTACTTCCTAGAGCCTGTTTGAAGTTCCTGCAGTTTTCACTGTAAAACCGAGTTGGAGCTAGTACCTCACTATATATATTTATGGAGTATAGTTTGCAACTGAAAAGAAACTTTGGGTCCCCAACAAGCTAGGTTAAGGACGGCTTTCACACACACATATCCCTCAGAACTGAGCACGTGGACAGATGTTCGTTCATTTAGCACAAAGTGAACGGGTTGTAGGATAAACTTTTACTCTGGTTTCTCAGTCTGTTTCATAGTGCCGGTTTGAAGTTCCTGCAGATTTCACTGTAAAACCGTGTTGGAGCTAGTATCTACCCATATATATGTTTGGAGTGGATTTTGCAACTGAAAAGAAACTTTGTGTTCCCAACAAGGTAGTTGAAGGACGGCTTTCACACACATTTATCTCTCAGAACTGAGCATGTGGAGAGACGTTAGTTCATCTAGCACAAAGAGAACGGGTTGTAGGAGCAACAATTTCTCTGGTTTCTCAGTCTGTTTCCTACTGCCGGTTTGAAGTTCCTGCAGTTTTTATTGTAAAACCGAGTTGGAGCTAGTACCTCCCCATATATATGTATGGACTGGAGATTGCAACTGAAAAGTAACATTGTGTTCCCAACAAGCTAGGTGAAGGACGGCTTTCAAACACACTTATCTCTCAGAACTGAGCATGTGGAGAGCAGTTCGTTCATCTAGCACAAAGGGAAAGGGTTGTAGGAGAATCTTTTACTCTGGTTTCTCAGTCTGTTTCCTAGTGCCGGTTTGAAGTTCCTGTAATTTTCACTGTAAACACGAGTTGGAGCTAGTACATCCCCATATATATGTATGGAGTGTAGTTTGCAACTGAATAGAAACTTTGTGTTCCCAAAAAGCTAGGTGAAGGACGGCATTCACACTCACTTATCTCTCAGAAATGAGCATGTGGACAGACGTTCGTTCATCTAGCCAAAATGGAACGGGTTGTACGAGAAACTTTTACTCTGGTTTCTCAGTCTGTTTCCTAATGCCGGTTTGAAACTCCTGCAGTTTTCACTGTTAAACCGAGTTGGAGCTAGTACCTCCAAATATATATGTATGGATTGGAGCTTGCAACTGAAAAGAAACTTTGTGTTCCCAACAAGCTAGGTGAAGGACGGCTATCAAACACAGTTTTCTCTCAGAATTGAGCATGTGGAGAGACGTTCGTTCATCTAGCACAAATGGAACGGGTTGTAGTAGAAACTATTACTCTGGTTTCTCAGTCTAGTTTCCTAGTGCAGGTATGAAGTTCCTGCACTTTTCACTGTAAAACCGAGTTGGAGCTAGTACATCCGCATATATATGTGTGGAGTGGAGTTTGCAACTGAAAAGAAACTTTGTGTTCCCAACAACTTAGTTGAATGACGGCTTTCACACACACATATCTCTCAGAACTGAGCATGTGGACAGACGTTCGTTCATCTAGCACAAAGGGAACGGGTTGTAGGAGAAACTTTTACTATGGTTTCTCAGTCTGTTTCCGAGTGCCGGTTTGAAGTTCCTGCAGTTTTCACTGTAAAACCGAGTTGGAACTAGTACCTCCCCATATATATGTATGGATTGGAGTTTGCAACTGAAAAGAAACTTTGTGTTCCCAACAAGCTAGGTGAAGGACGGCATTCACACACACTTATCTCTCAGACCTGAGCATGTGGAGAGACGTTCTTTCATCTAGCACAAATGTACCGGGTTGTAGGAGAAACTTTTAATCTGGTTTCTCAGTCAGTTTACTAGTGCCGGTTTGAAGTTCCTGCAGTTTTCAGTGTAAAACCGAGTTGGAGCTAGTACCTCCCCGTATATATATATGGAGTAGAGTTTGCAACTGAAAAGAATCTTTGTGTTCATAACAAGCTAGGTGAAGGACGGCTTTCACACACATTTATCACTCAGAACTGAGCATGTGGACAGACGTTCGTTCATCTAGCACAAATTGAACGGATTGTAGGAGAAAATTTTACTCTGGTTTCTCAGTCTGTTTCCTAGTGCCGGTTTGAAGTTCCTGCAGTTTTCACTATAAAACCGAGTTGGAGCTAGTACCTCCCAATATATATGTATGGAGTGGAGTTTGCAACTGAAAAGAAACTTTGTGTTCCCAACAAGTTTGGTGAAGGACGGCTTTCACACACACTTATCTCTCAGAACTGAGCATGTGGAGAGACGTTCGTTCATCTAGCAGAAATGGAACGGGTTGTAGTACAAACTATTACTCTGGTTTCTCAGTATTTTTCCTAGTGCCGGTTTGAAGTTCCTGCAGTTTTCACTGTAAAACCGAGTGGAACTAGTACCTCCCCATATATATGTATGGAATGGAGTTTGCAACTGAAAAGAAACATTGTGTTCCCAACAAGCAAGTTGAAGAACGGCTTTCACACACACTTATCTCTCAGAACTGAGCATGTGGAGAGACGTTCGTTCATCTAGCACAAATGGAACGGGTTGTAGTAGAAACTATTACTCTGGTTTCTCAGTCTAGTTTCCTAGTGCAGGTATGAAGTTCCTGCACTTTTCACTGTAAAACCGAGTTGGAGCTAGTACATCCGCATATATATGTGTGGAGTGGAGTTTGCAACTGAAAAGAAACTTTGTGTTCCCAACAACTTAGTTGAATGACGGCTTTCACACACACATATCTCTCAGAACTGAGCATGTGGACAGACGTTCGTTCATCTAGCACAAAGGGAACGGGTTGTAGGAGAAACTTTTACTATGGTTTCTCAGTCTGTTTCCGAGTGCCGGTTTGAAGTTCCTGCAGTTTTCACTGTAAAACCGAGTTGGAACTAGTACCTCCCCATATATATGTATGGATTGGAGTTTGCAACTGAAAAGAAACTTTGTGTTCCCAACAAGCTTGGTGAAGGACGGCTTTCACACACACTTATCTCTCAGAACTGAGCATGTGGACAGACGTTCGTTCATCTAGCACAAATTGAACGGATTGTAGGAGAAAATTTTACTCTGGTTTCTCAGTCTGTTTCCAAGTGCCGGTTTGAAGTTCCTGCAGTTTTCACTATAAAACCGAGTTGGAGCTAGTACCTCCCAATATATATGTATGGAGTGGAGTTTGCAACTGAAAAGAAACTTTGTGTTCCCAACAAGCTTGGTGAAGGACGGCTTTCACACACACTTATCTCTCAGAACTGAGCATGTGGAGAGACGTTCGTTCATCTAGCAGAAATGGAACGGGTTGTAGTACAAACTATTACTCTGGTTTCTCAGTATTTTTCCTAGTGCCGGTTTGAAGTTCCTGCAGTTTTCACTGTAAAACCGAGTGGAGCTAGTACCTCCCCATATATATGTATGGAATGGAGTTTGCAACTGAAAAGAAACATTGTGTTCCCAACAAGCAAGGTGAAGGACGGCTTTCACACACACTTATCTCTCAGAACTGAGCATGTGGAGAGACGTTGTTTCATCTAGCAGAAAGGAACGGGTTGTAGGAGAAACTTTTACTCTGGTTTCTCAGTCTGTTTCCTAGTGCCGGTTTGAAGTTCCTGCAGTTTTCACTGTAAATCCGAGTTGGAGCTAGTACCTCCCCATATATATGTATGGAGTGGAGTTTGCAACTGAAAAGGAACTTTGTGTTCAAAACTAGCTAGGTGAAGGACGGCTTACACACACACTTATCTCTCAGAACTGAGCATGTGGAGAGACGTTCGTTCATCTAGCACAAATGGAACGGGTTGTAGTAGAAACTATTACTCTGGTTTCTCAGTCTAGTTTCCTAGTGCAGGTATGAAGTTCCTGCACTTTTCACTGTAAAACCGAGTTGGAGCTAGTACATCCGCATATATATGTGTGGAGTGGATTTTGCAACTGAAAAGAAACTTTGTGTTCCCAACAACTTAGTTGAATGACGGCTTTCACACACACTTATCTCTCAGAACTGAGCATGTGGAGAGTCTTTCGTTCATCTAGCTGAAAGGGAACGGTTTGTAGGAGAAACTCTTACTCTGTTTTCTCAGTCTGTTTCCGAGTGCCGGTTTGAAGTTCCTGCAGTTTTCACTGTAAAATTTAGTTGGAGCTTCTACCTCCCCTTATATATGTATGGAGTGGAGTTTGCAACTGAAAAGAAACTTTGTGTTCAAAACAAGCTAGGTGAAGGACGGCTTTCACACACACTTATCCCTCAGAACTGAGCATGTGGACAGATGTTCGTTCATCTAGCACAAAGGGAACGGGATGTAGTATAAACTTTTACTCTGGATTCTCAGTCTGTTTCCTAGTGCCGGTTTGAAGTTCCTGCAGTTTTCACTGTAAAACCGAGTTGCAGCTAGTAACTCAACTTATATATGTATGGAGTGTAGTTTGCAACTTTAAAGAATCTTTGTGTTCCCAACAAGCTAGGTGAAGGACGGCTTTCACACACACTTATCTCTCAAAACTGAGCATGTGGAGAGACGTTGTTTCATCTAGCAGAAAGGGAACGGGATGATGAGGAAACTTTTACTCTGGTTCTCAGCATGTTTCCTAGTGCCGTTTTGAAATTCCTGCAGTTTTCACTGTAAAACCGTTTTGGAGCTAGTACTTCCCCATATATATGTATGGAGTGGTGTTTGCAACTGAAAAGAAACTTTCTGTTCCCAACAAGCTAGGTGAAGGACGGCTTTCACACACAATTATCTCTCAGAATTGAGCATGTGGACAGACGTTCGTTCATTTAGCACAAAGGGAACGGGTTGTAGGAGAAACTTTTACTCTGGTTTCACAGTCTGTTTCCTACAGCCGGTTTGAAGTTCCTGCAGTTTTTATTGTAAAACAGATTTGGAGCTAGTACCTCCCCATATATATTTATGGAGTGGAGTTTGCAACTGAAAAGAAACTATGTGTTCCCAAAAAGCTAGGTGAAGGACGGCATTCACACTCACTTATCTCTCAGAACTGAGCATGTGGACAGACGTTCGTTCATCTAGCACAAAGGGAACGGGTTGCAGGGGAAACTTTTACTGTGCTTTCACAGCCTGCTTCCTAGAGCCTGTTTGAAGTTCCTGCAGTTTTCACTGTAAAACCGAGTTGGAGCTAGTACCTCACTATATATATTTATGGAGTGTAGTTTGCAACGGAAAAGAAACTTTGGGTTCCCAACAAGCTAGGTGAAGGACGGCTTTCACACACACTTATCCCTCAGAAATGAGCATGTGGACAGATGTTCGTTCATCTAGCACAAAGGGAACGGGTTGTAGGAAAAACTTTTACTGTGGTTTCTCAGTCTGTTTCCTAGTGCCGGTTTGAAGTTCTTGCAGTTTTCAGTGTAAAACCCAGTTGGAGCTAGTACCTCCCCATATATATGTATGGATTGGAGTTTGCTACTGAAAAGAAACATTGTGTTCCCAACAAGCAAGGTGAAGGACGGCTTTCACACACACTTATCTCTCAGAACTGAGCATGTGGAGAGACGTTGTTTCATCTAGCAGAAAGGGAACGGGTTGTAGGAGAAACTTTTACTCTGGTTTCTCAGTCTGTTTCCTAGTGCCGGTTTGAAGTTCCTGCAGTTTTCTCTGTAAAACCGAGGTGGAGCTAGTACCTCCCCATATATATGTATGGAGTGGGGTTTGCAACTGAAAAGAAACTTTGTGTTCCCAACAAGCTAGTTGAAGTACGGCTTCCACACACACATGTCTCTCAGAACTGAGCATGTGGACAGACGTTCGTTCATCTAGCACAAGGGGAACGGGTTGTAGGACAAACTTTTACTCTGGTTTCTCAGTCTGTTTCCTAGTGCCGGTTTGAAATTCCTGCAGTTTTCACTGTAAAACCTAGTTGGAGCTAGTACCTCCCCATATATATATATAGAGTGGAGTTTGCAACTGAAAAGAATCTTTGTGTTCCCAACAAGCTAGGTGAAGGACGGCTTTCACACACACTTATCACTCAGAAATGTGCATGTGGAGAGACGTTCGTTCATCTAGCACAAAGGAACGGGTTGTAGGAGAAACTTTTACTCTGGTTTCTCAGTCTGTTTCCGAGTGCCGGTTTGAAGTTCCTGCAGTTTTCACTGTAAAACAGAGTTGGAGCTTGTACCTCCCCATATATACATATGGATTGGAGTTTGCAACTGAAAAGAAACTTTGTGTTCCCAACAAGCTAGGTGAAGGACGGCTTTCACACACACTTATCTCTCAGAACTGAGCATGTGGAGAGACGTTGTTTCATCTAGCAGAAAGGGAACGGGTTGTAGGAGAAACTTTTACTCTGGTTTCTCAGTCTGTTTCCTAGTGCCGGTTTGAAGTTCCTGCAGTTTTCTCTGTAAAACCGAGGTGGAGCTAGTACCTAACCATATATATGTATGGAGTGGAATTTGCAACTGAAAAGAATCTATGGGTTCCCAACAAGCTGGGTGAAGGAAGGCTTTCACACACACTTATCTCTCAAAACTGAGCATTTGGATAGACGTTCGTTCATCTAGCACAAAGGAAACGGCTTGTAGGAGAAACTTTTACTCTGCTTTCTCAGTCTGTTTCCTAGTGCTGGTTTGAAGTTCCTGAAGTTTTCACAGTAAAACCGATTTTGAGCTAGTACCTTCCCACATATAATTATGGAGTGGAGTTTGCAACTGAAAAGAATCATTGTGTTCCCAACAAGCTAGGTCAAGGACGGCTTTCACACACACTAATCTCTCAGAACTGAGCATGTGGAGAGACGTTCGTTCATCTAGCACAAATGCAACGGGTTGTAGTAGAAACTTTTACTCTGGTTTCTCAGTCTGTTTCCTAGTGCCGGTTTGAAGTTCCTGCAGTTTTCACTATAAAACCGAGTTGGAGCTAGTACGTCCCAATATATATGTATGGAGTGGAGTTTGCAACTGAAAAGAAACTTTGTGTTCCCTACAAGCTTGGTGAAGGACGGCTTTCACACACACTTATCTCTCAGAACTGAGCATGTGGAGAGACTTTCGTTCATCTAGCAGAAATGGAACGGGTTGTAGTAGAAACTATTACTCTGGTTTCTCAGTCTGTTTCCTAGTGCAGGTATGAAGTTCCTGCACTTTTCACTGTAAAACCGAGTTGGAGCTAGTACATCCCCATATATATGTGTGGAGTGGAGTTTGCAACTGAAAAGAATCTTTGTGTTCAAAACAAGCTAGGTGAAGGACGGCTTTCACACACACTTTTCCCTCAGAACTGAGCATGTGGACTGATGTTCGTTCATCTAGCACAAAGGGAGCGGGTTGTAGGATAAACTTTTACTCTGGATTCTCAGTCTGTTTCCTAGTGCCGGTTTGAAGTTCCTGCAGTTTTCACTGTAAAACAGAGGTGGAGCTCGTAACTCCCCTTATATATGAATGAAGTGGAGTTTGCAACTGAAAAGAAACTTTGTGTTCCCAACAAGCTAGGTGAAGGACGGCTTTAACACACACTTATCACTCAGAACTGAGCATGTGGACAGACGTTCGTTCATCTAGCACAAATGGAACGGGTTGCAGGAGAAACTTTTACTCTGGTTTCTCAGTCTGTTTCCTAGTGCCGGTTTGAAGTTCCTGCAGGTTTCATTGTAAAACCGAGTTGATGCTAGTACCTCCCCATATATATGTATGGAGTGGAGTTTGCAACTGAAAAGAAACTTTGTGTTCCCAACAAGCTAGTTGAAGGACGGCTTTCACACACACTTATCTCTGAACTGAGCATTTGGACAGACGTTCGTTCATCTAGCAGAAAGGGAACGGGTTTTAGGAGAAACTATTACTCTGGTTTCTCAGTCTGTTTCCTAGTGCCGGTTTGAAGTTCCTGCAGTTTTCACTGTAAAACAGAGTTGGAGCTAGTACCTCACTATATATATTTATGGAGTGTAGTTTGCAACTGAAAAGAAACTTTGGGTTCCCAACAAGCTAGGTGAAGGACGTCTTTCACACACACTTATCCCTCAGAACTAAGCATGTGGACAGATGTTCGTTCATCTAGCACAAAGGGAACAGGTTGTAGGATAAACTTTTACTCTGGTTTCTCAGTCTGTTTCCTAGTGCCGGTTTGAAGTTCCTGCAGTTTTCACTGTAAAACCGAGTTGGAACTAGTACCTACCCATATATATGTTTGGAGTGGATTTTGCAACTGAAAAGTAACTTTGTGTTCCCAACAAGCTATGTGAAGGACGGCTTTCACACACACTTATCTCTCAGAACAAATCGTGTGGACAGACGTTCGTTCATCTAGCAGAAAAAGAATGGGTTTTAGGAGAAACTTTTACTCTGGTTTCTCAGTCTGTTTCCTAGTGCCGGTTTGAAGTTCCTGCAATTTTCACTGTAAAACCGACTTGGAGCTAGTATCTCCCCTTATATATGTATGGAGTGGAGTTTGCAACTGAAAAGAAACTTTGTGTTCCCAACAAGCTAGTTGAAGGACGGCTTCCACACACATTTATCTCTCAGAACTGAGCATGTGGAGAGACGTTCGTTCATCTAGCACAAAGAGAACGGGTTGTAGGAGCAACATTTACTCTGGTTTCTCAGTCTGTTTCCTACTGCCGGTTTGAAGTTCCTGCAGTTTTTATTGTAAAACCGAGTTGGAGCTAGTACCTCCCCATATATATGTATGGACTGGAGATTTCAACTGAAAAGTAACTTTGTGTTCCCAACAAGCTAGATGAAGGACGGCATTCAGACACACTTATCTCTCAGAACTGAGCATGTGGAGAGCAGTTCGTTCATCTAGCACAAAGGGAACGGGTTGTAGGAGAATCTTTTACTCTGGTTTCTCAGTCTGTTTCCTAGTGCCGGTTTGAAATTCCTATAATTTTCACTGTAAAACCGTGTTGGAGCTAGTACATCCCCATATATATGTATGGAGTGTAGTTTGCAACTGAATAGAAACTTTGTGTTCCCAAAAAGCTAGGTGAAGGACGGCATTCACACTCAATTATCTCTCAGAACTGAGCATGTGGACAGACGTTCGTTCATCTAGCACAAATGGAACGGGTTGCAGGAGAAACTTTTACTCTGGTTTCTCAGTCTGTTTCCTAGTGCCGGTTTGAAGTTCCTGCAGTTTTCATTGTAAAACCGTGTTGGAGCTAGTACCTCCCCATATATATGTATGGAGAGGATTTTGCAACTGAAAAGAAACTTTGTGTTCCCAACAAGCTAGGTGAAGGACGGCTTTCACACTCACTTATCTCTCAGAACTGAGCATGGGGAGAGAAGTTTGTTCATCTAGCAGAAAGGGAACTGGTTGTAGGAGAAACTTTTACTCTGGTTTCTCAGTCTGTTTCCTACTGCCGGTTTGAAGTTCCTGCAGTTTTCATTGTAAAACCGAGTTGGATCTAGTACCCCCCCTTATAAATGTATGGAGTGGAGTTCGCAACTGAAAAGAAACCTTGTGTTCCCAACAAGCTTGTTGAAGGACGGCTTTCACACTCACTTATCTCTCAGAACTGAGCATGGGGAGAGAAGTTTGTTCATCTAGCAGAAAGGGAACGGGTTTTAGGAGAAACTATTACTCTGGTTTCTCAGTCTGTTTCCTAGAGCCGTTTTGAAGTTCCTGCAGTTTTCACTGTAAAACCGAGTTGGAGCTAGTACCTCACTATATATATTTATGGAGTGTAGTTTGCAACTGAAAAGAAACTTTGGGTTCCCAACAAGCTAGGTGAAGGACGTCTTTCACACACACTTATCCCTCAGAACTGAGCATGTGGACAGATGTTCGTTCATCTAGCACAAAGGGAACAGGTTGTAGGATAAACTTTTACTCTGGTTTCTCAGTCTGTTTCCTAGTGCCGGTTTGAAGTTCCTGCAGTTTTCACTGTAAAACCGAGTTGGAACTAGTACCTACCCATATATATGTTTGGAGTGGATTTTGCAACTGAAAAGTAACTTTGTGTTCCCAACAAGCTAGGTGAAGGACGGCTTTCACACACACTTATCTCTCAGAACAAATCGTGTGGACAGACGTTCGTTCATCTAGCAGAAAAAGAACGGGTTTTAGGAGAAACTTTTACTCTGGTTTCTCAGTCTGTTTCCTAGTGCCGGTTTGAAGTTCCTGCAATTTTCACTGTAAAACCGACTTGGAGCTAGTACCTCCCCTTATATATGTATGGAGTGGAGTTTGCAACTGAAAAGAAACTTTGTGTTCCCAACAAGCTAGTTGAAGGACGGCTTCCACACACATTTATCTCTCAGAACTGAGCATGTGGAGAGACGTTCGTTCATCTAGCACAAAGAGAACGGGTTGTAGGAGCAACATTTACTCTGGTTTCTCAGTCTGTTTCCTACTGCCGGTTTGAAGTTCCTGCAGTTTTTATTGTAAAACCGAGTTGGAGCTAGTACCTCCCCATATATATGTATGGACTGGAGATTTCAACTGAAAAGTAACTTTGTGTTCCCAACAAGCTAGATGAAGGACGGCTTTCAGACACACTTATCTCTCAGAACTGAGCATGTGGAGAGCAGTTCGTTCATCTAGCACAAATGGAACGGGTTGTAGGAGAATCTGTTACTCTGGTTTCTCAGTCTGTTTCCTAGTGCCGGTTTGAAGTTCCTGTAATTTTCACTGTAAAACCGTGTTGGAGCTAGTACATCCCCATATATATGTATGGAGTGTAGTTTGCAACTGAATAGAAACTTTGTGTTCCCAAAAAGCTAGGTGAAGGACGGCATTCACACTCACTTATCTCTCAGAACTTAGCATGTGGACAGACTTTCGTTCATCTAGCACAAATGGAACGGGTATTAGGAGAAACTTTTACTCTGGATTCTCAGTCTGTTTCCTAATGCCGGTTTGAAATTCCTGCAGTTTTCACTGTTAAACCGAGTTGGAGCCAGTACCTCCAAATATATATATATGGAGTGGAGCTTGCAACTGAAAAGAAACTTTGTGTTCCCAACAAGCTAGGTGAAGGACGGCTTTCACTCAAACTTATCTCTCAGAACTGAGCATGTGGACAGACGTTCGTTCATCTAGCACAAAGGGAACGTGTTGCAGGAGAAACTTTTACTCTGCTTTCTCAGTCTGCTTCCTAGAGCCTGTTTGAAGTTCCTACAGTTTTCACTGAAAAACCGAGTTGGAGCTAGTACCTCACTATATATATTTATGGAGTGTAGTTAGCAACTGAAAAGAAACTTTGGGTTCCCAACAAGCTAGGTGAAGGACGGCTTTCACACACACTTATCCCTCAGAACTGAGCATGTGGACAGATGTTCGTTCATCTAGCACAAAGGGAACGGGTTGTTGGATAAACTTTTACTCTGGTTTCTCAGTCTGTTTCCTAGTGCCGGGTTGAAGTTCCTGCACTTTTCACTTAAAACCGAGTTGGAGCTAGTACCTACCCATATATATGTTTGGAGTGGATTTTGCAACTGAAAAGAAACTTTGTGTTCCCAACAAGCTAGGTGAAGTACGGCTTTCACACACATTTATCTCTCAGAACTAATCATGTGGACAGACGTTCATTCATCTAGCAGAAAAAGAACGGGTTTTAGGAGAAACTTTTACTCTGGTTTCTCAGTCTGTTTCCTAGTGCCGGTTTGAAGTTCCTGCAATTTTCACTGTAAAACCGAATTGGAGCTAGTACCTCCCCTTATATATGTATGGAGTGGAGTTTGCAACTGAAAAGAAACTTTGTGTTCCCAACAAGCTAGTTGAAGGGCGGCTTCCACACACATTTATCTCTCAGAACTGAGCATGTGGAGAGACGTTCGTTCATCTAGCACAAAGAGAACGGGTTGTAGGAGCAACATTTACTCTGGTTTCTCAGTCTCTTTCGTACTGCCGGTTTTAAGTACCTGCAGTTTTTATTGTAAAACCGAGTTGGAGCTAGTACATCCCCATATATATGTATGGACTGGAGATTGCAACTGAAAAGTAACTTTGTGTTCCCAACAAGCTAGGTGAAGGAAGGCTTTCAAACACACTTATCTCTCAGAACTGAGCATGTGGAGAGCAGTTCGTTCATCTAGCACCTAGGGAACCGGTTGTAGGAGAATCTTTTACTCTGGTTTCTCAGTCTGTTTCCTAGTGCCGGTTTGAAGTTCCTGTAATTTTCACTGTAAAACCGAGTTGGAGCTAGTACATCCCCATATGTATGTATGGAGTGTAGTTTGCAACTGAATAGAAACTTTGTGTTCCCAAAAAGCTAGGCGAAGGACGGCATTCACACTCACTTATCTCTCAGAACTGAGCATGTGGACAGAAGTTCGTTCATCTAGCACAAATGGAACGGGATTTAGGAGAAACTTTTACTCTGGTTTCTCAGTCTGTTTCCTAGTGCCGGTTTGAAGTTCCTGCAATTTTCACTGTTAAACCGAGTTGGAGCTAGTACCTCCCCTTATATATGTATGGAGTGGAGTTTGCATCTGAAAAGAAACTTTGTGTTCCCAACAAGCTAGTTGAAGGACGGCTTCCACACACATTTATCTCTCAGAACTGAGCATGTGGAGAGACGTTCGTTCATCTAGCACAAAGAGAACGGGTTGTAGGAGCAACATTTACTCTGGTTTCTCAGTCTGTTTCCTACTGCCGGTTTGAAGTTCCTGCAGTTTTTATTGTAAAACCGAGTTGGAGCTAGTACCTCCCCATATATATGTATGGACTGGAGATTGCAACTGAAAATTAAATTTGTGTTCCCAACAAGCTAGGTGAAGGACGGCTTTCAAACACAGTTATCTCTCAGAACTGAGCATGTGGAGAGCAGTTCGTTCATCTAGCCCAAAGGGAACGGGTTGTAGGAGAATCTGTTACTCTGGTTTCTCAGTCTGTTTCCTAGTGCCGGTTTGAAGTTCCTGTAATTTTCACTGTAAAACCGATTTGGAGCTAGTACATCCCCATATATATATATGGAGTGTAGTTTGCAACTGAAGAGAAACTTTGTGTTCCCAAAAAGCTAGGTGAACGACGGCATTCACACTCACTTATCTCTCAGATCTGAGCATGTGGACAGACGTTCGTTCATCTAGCACAAATGGAACGGGTTGTAGGAGAAACTTTTACTCTGATTTCTCAGTCTGTTTCCTAATGCCGGTTTGAAATTCCTGCAGTTTTCACTGTTAAACCGAGTTGGAGCTAGTACCACCAAATATATATGTATGGAGTGGAGCTTGTAACTGAAAAGAATCTTTGTGTTCCCAACAAGCTAGGTGAAGGACGGCTATCAAACACAGTTTTCTCTCAGAACTGAGCATGTGGAGAGACGTTGTTTCATCTAGCAGAAAGGGAACGTGTTGTAGGAGAAACTTTTACTCTGGTTTCTCAGTCTGTTTCCTAGTGCCGGTTTGAAGTTCCTGCAGTTTTCACTGTAAAACCTAGTTGGAGCTAGTACCTCCCCATATATATGTATGGAGTGGAGTTTGCAACTGAAAAGATACTTTGTGTTCCCAACAAGCTAGGTGAAGGACGGCTTTCACACTCACTTATCTCCTAGAACTGAGCATGGGGAGAGAAGTTTGTTCATCTAGCAGAAAGGGAACTGGCTGTAGGAGAAACTTTTACTCTGGTTTCTCAGTCTGTTTCCTACTGCCGGTTTGAAGATCCTGCAGTTTTCATTGTAAAACTGAGTTGGATCTAGTAGCTCCCCATATATATGTATGGAGTGGAGTTTGCAACTGAAAAGAAACTTTGTGTTCCCAACAAGCTAGGTGAAGGACGGCTTTCACACACAATTATCTCTCAGAATTGAGCATGTGGACAGATGTTCGTTCATTTAGCACAAAGGGAACGGGTTGTAGGAGAAACATTTACTCTGGTTTCACAGTCTGTTTCCTACAGCCGGTTTGAAGTTCCTGCAGTTTTTATTGTAAAACAGAGTTGGAGCTAGTACCTCCCCATATATATGTATGGATTGGAGTTTGCAACTGAAAAGAAACTATGCGTTCCCAAAAAGCTAGGTGAAGGACTGCATTCACACTCACTTATCTCTCAGAACTGAGCATGTGGACAGACGTTCGTTCATCTAGCACAAAGGGAACGGTTTGCAGGAGAAACTTTTACTCTGCTTTCTCAGTCTGCTTCCTAGAGCCTGTTTGAAGTTCCTGCAGTTTTCACTGTTAAACCGAGTTAGAGGTAGTACCTCACTATATATATTTATGGAGTGTAGTTTGCAACTGAAAAGAAACTTTGGGTTCCCAACCAGCTAGGTGAAGGACGGCTTTCACACACACTTATCCCTCAGAACTGAGCATGTGGACAGATGTTCGTTCATCTAGCACAAAGGGAACGGGTTGTAGGATAAACTTTTACTCTGGTTTCTCAGTCTGTTTCCTAGTGCCGGTTTGAAGTTCCTGCAGTTTTCACTGTAAAACCGAGTTGAAGCTAGTACCTACCCATATATATGTTTGGAGTGGATTTTGCAAGTTAAAAGAACCTTTGTGTTCCCAACAAGCTAGGTGAAGGACGGCTTTCACACACACTTATCTCTCAGAACTAATCATGTGGACAGACGTTCGTTCATCTATCAGAAGAAGAACTGGTTTTAGGAGAAACTTTTACTCTGGTTTCTCAGTCTGTTTCCTAGTGCCGGTTTGAAATTCCTATAATTTTCACTGTAAAACCGTGTTGGATCTAGTACATCCCCATATATATGTATGGAGTGTAGTTTGCAACTGAATAGAAACTTTGTGTTCCCAAAAAGCTAGGTGAAGGACGGCATTCACACTCACTTATCTCTCAGAACTTAGCATGTGGACAGACTTTCGTTCATCTAGCACAAATGGAACGGGTTGTAGGAGAAACTTTTACTCTGGATTCTCAGTCTGTTTCCTAATGCCGGTTTGAAATTCCTGCAGTTTTCACTGTTAAACCGAGTTGGAGCCAGTACCTCCAAATATATATATATGGAGTGGAGCTTGCAACTGAAAAGAAACTTTGTGTTCCCAACAAGCTATGTGAAGGACGGCTGTCATACACAGTTTTCTCTCAGAACTGAGCATGTGGAGAGACGTTGTTTCATCAACAGAAAGGGAACGGGTTGTAGGAGAAACTTTTACTCTGGTTTCTCAGGCTGTTTCCCAGTGCCGGTTTGAAGTTCCTGCAGTTTTCACTGTAAAACCTAGTTGGAGCTAGTACCTCCCCATATATATGTATGGAGTGGAGTTTGCAACTGAAAAGAAACATTGTGTTCCCAACAAGCAAGGTGAAGGACGGCTTTCACACACACTTATCTCTCAGAACAGAGCATGTGGAGAGACGTTGTTTCATCTAGCAGAAAGGGAACGTGTTGTAGGAGAAACTTTTACTCTGGTTTCTCAGTCTGTTTCCTAGTGCCGGTTTGAATTTCCTGCAGTTTTCACTGTAAAACCGAGTTGGAGCTAGTACCTCCCCATATATATGTATGGAGTGGAGTTTGCAACTGAATAGAAACTATGGGTTCCCAAAAAGCTAGTTGAAGGACGGCTTAAACACTCACTTATCTCTCAGAACGGAGCATGTGGACAGACGTTCGTTCATCTAGCACAAAAGGAACGGGTTGCAGGGGAAACTTTTACTCTGCTTTCTCTGTCTGCTTCCTAGTGCCTGTTTGAAGTTCCTGCAGTTTTCACTGTAAAACCGAGTTGGAGCTAGTACCTCCCTATATATATTTATGGAGTGGGGTTTGCAACTGAAAAGAGACTTTGTGTTCCCAACAAGCTAGGTGAAGAACGGCTTTCACACACACACTTATCCCTCAGAACTGAGCATGTGGACAGATGTTGGTTCATCTAGCACAAAGGGAAAGGGTTGTATGATAAACTTTTACTCTGGTTTCTCAGTCTGTTTCCTAGTGCCGGTTTGAAGTTCCTGCAGTTTTCACTGTAAAACCGAGTTGGAGCTAGTACTTCCAAATATATATGTATGGAGTGGATTTTGCAACTGAAAAGAAACTTTGTGTTCCCAACAAGCTAGGTGAAGGACGGCTTTAACACACACTTATCACTCAGAACTGAGCATGTGGACAGACGTTCGTTCATCTAGCACAAATGGAACGGGTTGCAGGAGAAACTTTTACTCTGGTTTCTCAGTCTGTTTCCTAGTGCCGGTTTGAATTTCCTGCAGTTTTCATTGTAAAACCGTGTTGGAGCTAGTACCTCCCCATATATATGTATGGAGAGGATTTTGCAACTGAAAAGAAACTTTGTGTTCCCAACAAGCTAGGTGAAGGACGGCTTTCACACACAATTATCTCTCAGAATTGAGCATGTGGACAGATGTTCGTTCATTTAGCACAAAGGGAACGGGTTGTAGGAGAAACTTTTACTCTGGTTTCACAGTCTGTTTCCTACAGCCGGTTTGAAGTTCCTGCAGTTTTTATTGTAAAACAGAGTTGGAGCTAGTACCTCCCCATATATATGTATGGATTGGAGTTTGCAACTGAAAAGAAACTATGTGTTCCCAAAAAGCTAGGTGAAGGACGGCATTCACACTCACTTATCTCTCAGAACTGAGCATGTGGACAGACGTTCGTTCATCTAGCACAAAGGGAACGTGTTGCAGGAGAAACTTTTACTCTGCTTTCTCAGTCTGCTTCCTAGAGCCTGTTTGAAGTTCCTACAGTTTTCACTGAAAAACCGAGTTGGAGCTAGTACCTCACTATATATATTTATGGAGTGTAGTTAGCAACTGAAAAGAAACTTTGGGTTCCCAACAAGCTAGGTGAAAGACGGCTTTCACACACACGTATCCCTCAGAACTGAGCATGTGGACAGATGTTCGTTCATCTAGCACAAAGGGAACGGGTTGTTGGGTAAACTTTTACTCTGGTTTCTCAGTCTGTTTCCTAGTGCCGGTTTGAAGTTCCTGCACTTTTCACTTAAAACCGAGTTGGAGCTAGTACCTACCCATATATATGTTTGGAGTGGATTTTGCAACTGAAAAGAAGCTTTGTGTTCCCAACAAGCTAGGTGAAGTACGGCTTTCACACACATTTATCTCTCAGAACTAATCATGTGGACAGACGTTCATTCATCTAGCAGAAAAAGAACGGGTTTTAGGAGAAACTTTTACTCTGGTTTCTCAGTCTGTTTCCTAGTGCCGGTTTGAAGTTCCTGCAATTTTCACTGTAAAACCGAGTTGGAGCTAGTACCTCCCCTTATATATGTATGGAGTGGAGTTTGCAACTGAAAAGAAACTTTGTGTTCCCAACAAGCTAGTTGAAGGGCGGCTTCCACACACATTTATCTCTCAGAACTGAGCATGTGGAGAGACGTTCGTTCATCTAGCACAAAGAGAACGGGTTGTAGGAGCAACATTTTCTCTGGTTTCTCAGTCTCTTTCGTACTGCCGGTTTTAAGTTCCTGCAGTTTTTATTGTAAAACCGAGTTGGAGCTATTACCTCCCCATATATATGTATGGACTGGAGATTGCAACTGAAAAGTAACTTTGTGTTCCCAACAAGCTAGTTGAAGGAAGGCTTTCAAACACACTTATCTCTCAGAACTGAGCATGTGGAGAGCAGTTCGTTCATCTAGCACCTAGGGAACGGGTTGTAGGAGAATCTTTTACTCTGGTTTCTCAGTCTGTTTCCTAGTGCCGGTTTGATGTTCCTGTAATTTACACTGTAAAACCGAGTTGGAGCTAGTACATCCCCATATGTATGTATGGAGTGTAGTTTGCAACTGAATAGAAACTTTGTGTTCCCAAAAAGCTAGGCGAAGGACGGCATTCACACTCACTTATCTCTCAGAACTGAGCATGTGGACAGAAGTTCGTTCATCTAGCACAAATGGAACGGGATTTAGGAGAAACTTTTACTCTGGTTTCTCAGTCTGTTTCCTAGTGCCGGTTTGAAGTTCCTGCAATTTTCACTGTTAAACCGAGTTGGAGCTAGTACCTCCCCTTATATATGTATGGAGTGGAGTTTGCATCTGAAAAGAAACTTTGTGTTCCCAACAAGCTAGTTGAAGGACGGCTTCCACACACATTTATCTCTCAGAACTGAGCATTTGGAGAGACGTTCGTTCATCTAGCCCAAAGGGAACGGGTTGTAGGAGAATCTGTTACTCTGGTTTCTCAGTCTGTTTCCTAGTGCCGGTTTGAAGTTCCTGTAATTTTCACTGTAAAACCGAGTTGGAGCTAGTACATCCCCATATATATATATGGAGTGTAGTTTGCAACTGAAGAGAAACTTTGTGTTCCCAAAAAGCTAGGTGAACGACGGCATTCACACTCACTTATCTCTTCAGATCTGAGCATGTGGACAGACGTTCGTTCATCTAGCACAAATGGAACGGGTTGTAGGAGAAACTTTTACTCTGATTTCTCAGTCTGTTTCCTAATGCCGGTTTGAAATTCCTGCAGTTTTCACTGTTAAACCGAGTTGGAGCTAGTACCTCCAAATATATATGTATGGAGTGGAGCTTGCAACTGAAAAGAATCTTTGTTTTCCCAACAAGCTAGGTGAAGGACGGCTATCAAACACAGTTTTCTCTCAGAACTGAGCATGTGGAGAGCCGTTGTTTCATCTAGCAGAAAGGGAACGGGTTGTAGGAGAAACTTTTACTCTGGTTTCTCAGTCTGTTTCCTAGTGCCGGTTTGAAGTACCTGCAGTTTTCACTGTAAAACCTAGTTGGAGCTAGTACCTCCCCATATATATGTATGGAGTGGAGTTTGCAACTGAAAAGATACTTTGTGTTCCCAACAAGCTAGGTGAAGGACGGCTTTCACACTCACTTATCTCCTAGAACTGAGCATGGGGAGAGAAGTTTGTTCATCTAGCAGAAAGGGAACTGGCTGTAGGAGAAACTTTTACTCTGGTTTCTCAGTCTGTTTCCTACTGCCGGTTTGAAGATCCTGCAGTTTTCATTGTAAAACTGAGTTGGATCTAGTACCTCCCCATATATATGTATGGAGTGGTGTTTGCAACTGAAAAGAAACTTTGTGTTCCCAACAAGCTAGGTGAAGGACGGCTTTCACACACAATTATCTCTCAGAATTGAGCATGTGGACAGATGTTCGTTCATTTAGCACAAAGGGAATGGGTTGTAGGAGAAACATTTACTCTGGTTTCACAGTCTGTTTCCTACAGCCGGTTTGAAGTTCCTGCAGTTTTTATTGTAAAACAGAGTTGGAGCTAGTACCTCCCCATATATATGTATGGATTGGAGTTTGCAACTGAAAAGAAACTATGTGTTCCCAAAAAGCTAGGTGAAGGACGGCATTCACACTCACTTATCTCTCAGAACTGAGCATGTGGACAGACGTTCGTTCATCTAGCACAAAGGGAACGGTTTGCAGGAGAAACTTTTACTCTGCTTTCTCAGTCTGCTTCCTAGAACCTGTTTGAAGTTCCTGCAGTTTTCACTGTAAAACCGTGTTTGAGGTAGTACCTCACTATATATATTTATGGAGTGTAATTTGCAACTGAAAAGAAACTTTGGGTTCCCAACAAGCTAGGTGAAGGACGGCTTTCACACACACTTATCCCTCAGAACTGAGCATGTGGACAGATGTTCGTTCATCTAGCACAAAGGGAACGGGTTGTAGGATAAACTTTTACTCTGGTTTCTCAGTCTGTTTCCTAGTGCCGGTTTGAAGTTCCTGCAGTTTTCACTGTAAAACCGAGTTGAAGCTAGTACCTACCCATATATATGTTTGGAGTGGATTTTGGAACTGAAAAGAAACTTTGTGTTCCCAACAAGCTAGGTGAAGGACGGCTTTCACACACACTTATCTCTCAGAACTTATCATGTGGACAGACGTTCGTTAATCTATCAGAAGAAGAACTGGTTTTAGGAGAAACTTTTACTCTGGTTTCTCAGTCTGTTTCCTAGTGCCGGTTTGAAGTTCCTGCAATTTTCACTGTAAAACCGAGTTGGAGCTAGTACCTCCCCTTATATATGTATGGAGTGGAGTTTGCAACTGAAAAGAAACTTTGTGTTCCCAACAAGCTAGTTGAAGGACGGCTTCCACACACATTTATCTCTCAGAACTGAGCATGTGGAGAGACGTTCGTTCATCTAGCACAAAGAGAACGGGTTGTAGGAGCAACATTTACTCTGGTTTCTCAGTCTGTGTCCTACTGCCGGTATGAAGTTCCTGCAGTTTTTATTGTAAAACCGAGTTGGAGCTAGTACCTCCCCATATATATGTATGGACTGGAGATTGCAACTGAAAAGTAACTTTGTGTTCCCAACAAGCTAGGTGAAGGACGGCTTTCAAACACACTTATCTCTCAGAACTGAGCATGTGGAGAGCAGTTCGTTCATCTAGCACAAAGGGAACGGGTTGTAGGAGAATCTTTTACTCTGGTTTCTCAGTCTGTTTCCTAGTGCCGGTTTGAAGTTCCTGTAAATTTCACTGTAAACCGAGTTGGAGCTCGTACATCTCCATATATATGTATGGAGTGTAGTTTGCAAATGAATAGAAACTTTGTGTTCCCAAAAAGCTAGGTGAAGGACGGCATTCACACTCACTTATGTCTCAGAACTGAGCATGTGGACAGACGTTCGTTCATCTAGCACAAATGGAACGGGATGTAGGAGAAACTTTTTCTCTGGTTTCTCAGTCTGTTTCCTAATGCCGGTTTGAAATTCCTGCAGTTTTCACTGTTAAACCGAGTTGGAGCTAGTACCTCCAAATATATAT
The DNA here is from genome assembly GCF_036321535.1 of Camelus dromedarius. Taxonomy (NCBI): domain Eukaryota; kingdom Metazoa; phylum Chordata; class Mammalia; order Artiodactyla; family Camelidae; genus Camelus; species Camelus dromedarius. The sequence goes on from NW_026989814.1 coordinate 3,370,468, forward strand.
GTATGGAGTGGAGCTTGCAACTGAAAAGAAACTTTGTGTTCCCAACAAGCTAGGTGAAGGACGGCTATCAAACACAGATTTCTCTCAGAACTGAGCATGTGGAGAGACGTTGTTTCATCTAGCAGAAAGGGAACGGGTTGTAGGAGAAACTTTTACTCAGGTTTCTCAGTCTGTTTCCTAGTGCCGGTTTGAAGTTCCTGCAGTTTTCACAGTAAAACCTAGTTGGAGCTAGTACCTCCCCATATACATGTATGGAGTGGAGTTTGCAACTGTAAAGATACTTTGTGTTCCCAACAAGCTAGGTGAAGGACGGCTTTCACACTCACTTATCTCCTAGAACTGAGCATGGGGAGAGAAGTTTGTTCATTTAGCAGAAAGGGAACTGGCTGTAGGAGAAACTTTTACTCTGGTATCTCAGTCTGTTTCCTACTGCCGGTTTGAAGATCCTGCAGTTTTCATTGTAAAACCGAGTTGGATCTAGTACCTCCCCATATATATGTATGGAGTGGAGTTTGCAACTGAAAACAAACTTTGTGTTCCCAACAAGCTAGGTGAAGGACGGCTTTCACACACAATTATCTCTCAGAATTGAGCATGTGGACAGACGTTCGTTCATCTAGCACAAATGGAACGGGATGTAGGAGAAACTTTTACTCTGGTTTCTCAGTCTGTTTCCTAATGCCGGTTTGAAATTCCTGCAGTTTTCACTGTTAAACCGAGTTGGAGCTAGTACCTCCAAATATATATGTATGGAGTGGAGCTTGCAACTGAAAAGAAACTTTGTGTTCCCAACAAGCTAGGTAAAGGACGGCTATCAAACACAGATTTCTCTCAGAACTGAGCATGTGGAGAGACGTTGTTTCATCTAGCAGAAAGGGAACGGGTTGTAGGAGAAACTTTTACTCTGGTTTCTCAGTCTGTTTCCTAGTGCCGGTTTGAAGTTCCTGCAATTTTCACTGTAAAACCGAGTTGGAGCTAGTACCTCCCCTTATATATGTATGGAGTGGAGTTTGCAACTGAAAAGAAACTTTGTGTTCCCAACAAGCTAGTTGAAGTACGCCTTCCACACATATTTATCTCTCAGAACTGAGCATGTGGAGAGACGTTCGTTCATCTAGCACAAAGAGAACGGGTTGTAGGAGCAACATTTACTCTGGTTTCTCAGTCTGTTTCCTACTGCCGGTTTGAAGTTCCTGCAGTTTTTATTGTAAAACCTAGTTGGAGCTAGTACCTCCCCATATATATGTATGGACTGGAGATTGCAACTGAAAAGTAACTTTGTGTTCCCAACAAGCTAGGTGAAGGACGGCTTTCACACACACTTATCTCTCAGAACTGAGCATATGGAGAGCAGTTCGTACATCTAGCACAAAGGGAACGGGATGTAGGAGAATCTTTTACTCTGGTTTCTCAGTCTGTTTCCTAGTGCCGGTTTGAAGTTCCTGTAAATTTCACTGTAAAACCGAGTTGGAGCTCGTACATCCCCATATATATGTGTGGAGTGTAGTTTGCAAATGAATAGAAACTTTGTGTTCACAAAAAGCTAGGTGAAGGACGGCATTCACACTCACTTATGTCTCAGAACTGAGCATGTGGACAGACGTTCGTTCATCTAGCACAAATGGAACGGGATGTAGGAGAAACTTTTACTCTGGTTTCTCAGTCTGTTTCCTAATGCCGGTTTGAAATTCCTGCAGTTTTCACTGTTAAACCGAGTTGGAGCTAGTACCACCAAATATATATGTATGGAGTGGAGCTTGCAACTGAAAAGAAACTTTGTGTTCCCAACAAGCTAGGTGAAGGACGGCTATCAAACACAGATTTCTCTCAGAACTGAGCATGTGGAGAGACGTTGTTTCATCTAGCAGAAAGGGAATGTGTTGTAGGAGAAACTTTTACTCTGGTTTCTCAGTCTGTTTCCTAGCGCCGGTTTGAAGTTCCTGCAGTTTTCACAGTAAAACCTAGTTGGAGCTAGTACCTCCCCATATATATGTATGGAGTGGTGTTTGCAACTGAAAAGAAACTTTGTGTTCCCAACAAGCTAGGTGAAGGACGGCTTTCACACTCACTTATCTCTCAGAACTGAGCATGGGGAGAGAAGTTTGTTCATCTAGCAGAAATGGAACTGGTTGTTGGAGAAACTTTTACTCTGGTTTCTCAGTCTGTTTCCTACTGCCGGTTTGAAGTTCCTGCAGTTTTCATTGTAAAACCGAGTTGGATCTAGTACCTACCCATATATATGTATGGAGTGGAGTTTGCAACTGAAAAGAAACTATGTGTTCCCAACAAGCTAGGTGAAGGACGGCTTTCACACACACTTAACTCTCAGAAATGAGCATGTGGAGAGACATTCGTTCATCTAGCACAAATGGAACGGGTTGTAGCAGAAACTTTTACTCTGCTTTCTCAGTCTGTTTCCTAGTGCCGGTTTGAAGTTCCTGCAGTTTTCAAAGTAAAATCGAGTTGGAGCTAGTACCTCCCCATATATATGTATGGAGTGAAGTTTGCAACTGAAAACAAACTATGTGTTCCCAAAAAGCTATGTGAAATAACGCATTCACACACACTTAACTCTCAGAACTGAGCATGTGGAAAGACGTTCGTTCATCTAGCACAAAGGGAACGGGTTGCAGGAGAAACTTTTACTCTGGTTTCTCAGTCTGTTTCCTAGTGCCGGTTTGAAGTTCCTGCAGTTTTCACTGTAAAACCGAGTTGGAGCTAGTACCTTCCCATATATATGTATGGAGTGGAGTTTGCAACTTAAAAGAAACTTTGTGTTCCCAACAAGCTAGGTGAAGGCGGCTTTCACACACACTTATCTCTCAGAACTGAGCATGTGGAGAGACTTTCGTTCATCTAGCTGAAAAGGAACGGTTTGTAGGAGAAACTATTACTCTGTTTTCTCAGTCTGTTTCCGAGTGCCTTTTTGAAGTTCCTGCAGTTTTCACTGTAAAACATAGTTGGAGCTAGTACCTCCCCATATATATGTATGGAGTGGAGTTTGCAACTGAAAAGAAACTTTGTGTTCAAAACAAGCTAGGTGAAGGACGGCTTTCACACACACTTATCTCTCAGAACTGAGCAAGTGGACAGACGTTCGTTCATCTAGCACAAAGGGAACGGGTTGCAGGGGAAACTTTTACTCTGGTTTCTCAGTCTCTTTCCTAGTGCCGGTTTGAAATTCCTGCTGATTTCACTGTAAAACCGATTTGGGGCTAGTACCTCCCCGTATATATGTATGGATTGGAGTTTGCAACTGAAAAGAAACTTTGTGTTCCCAACAAGCTAGGTGAAGGACAGCTTTCACACACACATATCTCTCTGAATTGAGCATGTGGAGAGACGTTCTTTCATCTAGCACCAAGGGAACGTGTTGTAGGAGAAACTTTTACTCTGGTTTCTCCGTCTGTTTCCTAGTGCCCTTTTGAAGTTCCTGCAGTTTTCACTGTAAAACCGAGTTGGAGCTAGTACCACCCCATATATATGTATGGATTGGAGTTTGCAACTGAAAAGGTACTTTGTGTTCCCAAAAAGCTAGGTGAAGGACGGCTTTCACACACAATTATCTCAAAGAACTGAGCATGTGGACAGACGTTCGTTCATCTAGAACAAAGGGAACGGGTTGCAGGGAAAGTTTTGCTCTGCTTTCTCAGTCTATTTCCTAGTGCCGGTTTGAAGTTCCTGCAGTTTTCACTGTAAAACCGAGTTGGAGCTTGTACCTCCCCATATATATATATGGATTAGAGTTTGCAACTGAAAAGAAACTTTGTGTTCCCAAAAAGCTAGGTGAAGGACAGCTTTCACAAACACTTATTTCTCAGAACTGAGCATGTGGAGAGACTTTGTTTCACCTAGCAGAAAGGGAACGGGTTGTAGGAGAAACATTACTCTGGTTTCTCAGTCTGTTTCCTAGTGCCGGTTTGAAGTTCCTGCAGTTTTCACTGTAAAACCGAGTTGGAGCTTGTACCTCCCCATATATATGTATGGAGTGGAGTTTGCAAAAAAAAGTAACTTTGTGTTCCCAACAAGCTAGTTTAAGGACCGCTTTCACTCAAACATATCTCTGAGAACTGAGCATGTGGAGAGACTTTGTTTCATCTAGCAGAAAGGGAACGGGTTGTAGGAGAAACTTTTACTCTGGTTTCTCAGTCTGTTTCCTACTGCCGGTTTGAAATTCCTGCAGTTTTCTCTGTAAAACTGAGTTGGAGCTAGTACCTCCCCATATATATGTATGGAGTGGAGTTTGCAACTGAAAAGAAACTATGTGTTCCCAAAAAGCTAGTTGAATGACGGCATTCACACTCACTTATCTCTCAGAACTGAGCATGTGGACAGACGTTCGTTCATCTAGCACAAATGGAACGGGTTTCAGGAGAAAATTTTACTGTGCTTTCTCAGTCTGCTTCCTAGTGCCTGTTTCAAGTTCCTGCAGTTTTCACTGTAAAACCGAGTTGGAACTAGTACCTCCCTATATATATTTATGGAGTGGAGTTTGCAACTGGAAAGAGACTTTGTGTTCCCAACAAGATAGGTGAAGGACGGCTTTCACACACACTTATCCCTCAGAACTGAGCATGTGGACAGATGTTCGTTCATCTAGCACAAAGAGAACGAGTTGTAGGATAAACTTTTACTCTGGTTTCTCAGTCTGTTTCCTAGTGCCGGTTTGAAGTTCCTGCATTTTTCACTGTAAATCCGAGTTGGAGCTAGTACCTCCAAATATATATGTATGGAGTGGATTTTGCAACTGAAAAGAAACTTTGTGTTCTCAACAAGCTAGGTGAAGGACGGCTTTAACACACACATATCACTCAGAACTGAGCATGTGGACAGACGTTCGTTCATCTAGCACAAATGGAACGGGTTGCAGGAGAAACTTTTACTCTGGTTTCTCAGTCTGTTTCCTAGTGCCGGTTTGAAGTTCCTGCTGTTTTCATTGTAAAACCGAGTTGGAGCTAGTACCTCCCCATATATATGTATGGAGTGGATTTTGCAACTGAAAAGAAACTTTGTGTTCCCAACAAGCTAGGTGAAGGACGGCTTTCACACACACTTATCTCTCAGAACTGAGCATGTGGACAGACTTTCGTTCATCTAGCAGAAAGGGAAAGGGTTTTAAGAAAAACTTTTACTCTGGTTTCTCAGTCTGTTTCCTAGTGCCGGTTTGAAGTTCCTGCAATTTTCACTGTAAAACCGAGTTGGAACTAGTACCTCAACTTATATATGTATGGAGTGTAGTTTGCAACTTTAAAGAAACTTAGTGTTCCCAACAAGCTAGGTGAAGGACGGCTTTCACACACACTTATCTCTCAGAAATGAGCATGTGGAGAGACGTTGTTTCATCTAGCAGAAAGGGAACGGGATGTAGGGGAAACTTTTACTCTGGATTCTCAGTCTGGTTCCTAGTGCCGGTTTGAAGTTCCTGCAGTTTTCACTGTAAAACCGTGTTGGAGCTAGAACCTCCCCATATATATGTATGGAGTGGAGTTTGCAACTGAAAAGAAACTTTGTGTTCCCAACAAGCTAGGTGAAGGACGGCTTTCACACACAATTATCTCTCAGAATTGAGCATGTGGACAGACGTTCGTTCATTTAGCACAAAGGGAACGGGTTGTAGGAGAAACTTTTACTCTGGTTTCACAGTCTGTTTCCTACAGCCGGTTTGAACTTCCTGCAGTTTTTATTGTAAAACAGAGTTGGAGCTAGAACCTCCCCATATATATGTATGGAGTGGAGTTTGCAACTGAAAAGAAACTTTGGGTTCCCAACAAGCTAGGTGAAGGACGGCTTTCACACACACTTATCCCTCAGAACTGAGCATGTGGACAGATGTTCGTTCATCTAGCACAAAGGGAACGGGTTGTAGGATAAACTTTTACTCTGGTTTCTCAGTCTGTTTCCTAGTGCCGGTTTGAACTTCCTGCAGTTTTCACTGTAAACCGATTTGGAGCTAGTACCTACCCATATATATGTTTGGAGTGGATTTTGCAACTGAAAAGAAACTTTGTGTTCCCAATAAGCTAGGTGAAGGACGGCTTTCACACACACTTATCTCTCAGAACTAATCATGTGGACAGACGTTCGTTCATCTAGCAGAAAAAGAAAGGGTTTTAGGAGAAACATTTACTCTGGTTTCTCAGTCTGTTTCCTAGTGCCGGTTTGAAGTTCCTGCAGTTTTCACTGTAAAACCGAGTTGGAGCTAGTATATCCCCTTATATATGTATGGAGTGGAGTTTGCAACTGAAAAGAAACTTTGTGTTCCCAAAAAGCTAGTTGAAGGACGGCTTCCACACACATTTATCTCTCAGAACTTAGCATGTGGAGAGACGTTCGTTCATCTAGCACAAAGAGAACGGGTTGTTGGAGCAACATTTACTCTGGTTTCTCAGTCTGTTTCCTACTGCCGGTTTGAAGTTCCTGCAGTTTTTATTGTAAAACCGAGTTGAAGCTAGTACCTCCCCATATATATGTATGGACTGGAGATTGCAACTGAAAAGTAACTTTGTGTTCCCAACAAGCTAGGTGAAGGACGGCTTTCAAACACACTTATCTCTCAGAACTGAGCATGTGGAGAGCAGTTCGTTCATCTAGCAAAAAGGGAACGGGTTGTAGGAGAATCTTTTACTCTGGTTTCTCAGTCTGTTTCCTAGTGCCGGTTTGAAGTTCCTGTAGTTTTCACTGTAAAACAGTGTTGGAGCTAGAACATCCCCATATATATGTATGGAGTGTAGTTTGCAAATGAATAGAAACTTTGTGTTCCCAAAAAGCTAGGTGAAGGACGGCATTCACACTCACTTATCTCTCAGAATTGAGCATGTGGACAGACTTTCGTTCATCTAGCACAAATGGAACGGGTTGTAGGAGAAACTTTTACTCTGGTTTCTCAGTCTGTTTCCTAATGCCGGTTTGAAATTCCTGCAGTTTTCACTGTTAAACCGAGTTGGAGCTAGTACCTCCAAATATATATGTATGGAGTGGAGCTTGCAACTGAAAAGAAACTTTGTTTTCCCAACAAGCTAGGTGAAGGACGGCTATCAAACACAGTTTTCTCTCAGAACTGAGCATGTGGAGAGACGTTGTTTCATCTAGCAGAAAGGGAACGGGTTGTAGGAGAAACTTTTACTCTGGTTTCTCAGTCTGTTTCCTAGTGCCGGTTTGAAGTTCCTGCAGTTTTCACTGTAAAACCTAGTTGGAGCTAGTACCTCCCCATATATATGTATGGAGTGGAGTATGCAACTGAAAAGAAACTTTGTGTTCCCAACAAGCTAGGTGAAGGACGGCTTTCACACTCACTTATTTCTCAGAACTGAGCATGGGGAGAGAAGTTTGTTCATCTAGCAGAAAGGGAACTGGTTGTAGGAGAAACTTTTACTCTGGTTTCTCAGTCTGTTTCCTACTGCCGGTTTGAAGTTCCTGCAGTTTTCATTGTAAAACCGAGTTGGATCTAGTACCTACCCATATATATGTATGGAGTGGAGTTTGCAACTGAAAAGAAACTTTGTGTTCCCAACAAGCTAGGTGAAGGACGGCTTTCACACACACTTAACTCTCAGAACTGAGCATGTGGACAGACGTTCTTTCATCTAGCAGAAATGGAACGGGTTTTATGAAAAACTTTTACTCTGGTTTCTCAGTCTGTTTCCTAGTGCCGGTTTGAAGTTCCTGCAATTTTCACTGTAAAACCGAGTTGGAGCTAGTACCTCCACTTATATATGTATGGAGTGTATTTTGCAACTTTAAAGAAACTTTGTGTTCCCAACAAGCTAGGTGAAGGACGGCTTTCACACACACTTATCTCTCAGAACTGAGCATGTGGAGAGACGTTGTTTCATCTAGCAGAAAAGGAACGGGATGTAGGGGAAACTTTTACTCTGGTTTCTCAGTCTGTTTCCTAGTGCCGGTTTGAAGTTCCTGCAGTTTTCATTGTAAAACCGTGTTGGAGCTAGTACCTTCTCATTTATATGTATGGAGTGGAGTTTGCAGCTGAAAAGAAACTTTGTGTTCCCAACAACCTAGGTGAAGGACGGCTTTCACACACAAATATCTCTCAGAATTGAGCATGTGGACAGACGTTCGTTCATTTAGCACAAAGGGAACGGGTTGTAGGAGAAACATTTACTCTGGTTTCACAGTCTGTTTCCTACAACCGTTTTGAAGTTCCTGCAGTTTTTATTGTAAAACAGAGTTGGAGCTAGTACCCCCCAATATATATGTATGGAGTGGAGTTTGCAACTGAAAAGAATCTATGTGTTCCCAAAAAGCTAGGTGAAGGACGGCATTCACACTCACTTATCTCACAGAACTGAGCATGTGGACAGACGTTCGTTCATCTAGCAAAAAGGGAACGGGTTGTAGGAGAATCTTTTACTCTGGTTTCTCAGTCTGTTTCCTAGTGCCGGTTTGAAGTTCCTGTAATTTTCACTGTAAAACCGAGTTGGAGCTAGTACATTCCCATATATATGTATGGAGTGTATTTTGCAACTGAATAGAAACTTTGTGTTCCCAAAAAGCTAGGTGAAGGACGGCATTCACACTCACTTATCTCTCAGAACTGAGCATGTGGACAGACGTTCGTTCATCTAGCACAAATGGAACGGGTTGAAGTGAAACTTTTACTCTGGTTTCTCAGTCTGTTTCCTAGTGCCGGTTTGAAGTTCCTGCAGTTTTCACTGTAAAACCGAGTTGGAGCTAGTACCTACCCATATATATGTTTGGAGTGGATTTTGCAACTGAAAAGAAACTTTTTGTTCCCAACAAGCTAGGTGAAGGACGGTTTCACACACACTTATCTCTCAGAAATAATCATGTGGACAGACGTTCGTTCATCTAGCAGAAAAAGAACGGGTTTTAGGAGAAACTTTTACTCTGGTTTCTCAGTCTGTTTCCTAGTGCCGGTTTGAAGTTCCTGCAATTTTCACTGTTAAACCGAGTTGGAGCTAGTACCTCCCCTTATATATTTATGGAGTGGAGTTTGCAACTGAAAAGAAACTTTGTGTTCCCAACAAGCTAGTTGAAGGACGGCTTCCACACACATTTATCTCTCAGAACTGAGCATGTGGAGAGACGTTCGTTCATCTAGCACAAAGAGAACGGGTTGTAGGAGCAACATTTACTCTGGTTTCTCAGTCTGTTTCCTAGTGCCGGTTTGAAGTTCCTGTTGTTTTCACTGTAAAACCGAGTTGGAGCTAGTACATCCCCATATATATGTATGGAGTGTAGTTTGCAAATGAATACAAACTTTGTGTTCCCAAAAAGCTAGGTGAAGGACGGCATTCACACTCACTTATCTCTTAGAACTGAGCATGTGGACAGACGTTCGTTCATCTAGCACAAATGGAACGGGATGTAGGAGAAACTTTTACTTTGGTTTCTCAGTCTGTTTCCTAATGCCGGTTTGAAATTCCTGCAGTTTTCACTGTTAAACCGAGTTGGAGCTAGTACCTCCAAATATATATGTATGGAGTGGAGCTTGCAACTGAAAAGAAACCTTGTGTTCCCAACAAACTAGGTGAAGGACGGCTATCAAACACAGTTTTCTCTCAGAACTGAGCATGTGTAGAGACGTTGTTTCATCTAGCAGAAATGGAACGGGATGTAGGAGAAACTTTTACTCTGGTTTCTCAGTCTGTTTCCTAGTGCCGGTTTGAAGTTCCTGCAGTTTACACTGTAAAACCTAGTTGGAGCTAGTACCTCCCCATATATATGTATGGAGTGGAGTTTGCAACTGAAAAGAAACTTTGTGTTCAAAACAAGCTAGGTGAAGGACGGCTTTCACACTCACTTATATCTCAGAACTGAGCATGGGGAGAGAAGTTTGTTCATCTAGCAGAAAGGGAACTGGTTGTAGGAGAAACTTTTACTCTGGTCTCTCAGTCTGTTTCCTACTGCCGGTTTGAAGTTCCTGCAGTTTTCATTGTAAAACCGAGTTGGATCTAGTATCTACCCATATATATGTATGGAGTGGAGTTTGCAACTGAAAAGAAACTTTGTGTTCCCAACAAGCTAGGTGAAGGACGGCTTTCACACACACTTAACTCTCAGAACTGAGCATGTGGACAGACGTTCGTTCATCTAGCAGAAAGGGAACGGATTTTAGGAAAAACTTTTACTCTGGTTTCTCAGTCTGTTTCCTAGTGCCGGTTTGAAGTTCCTACAATTTTCACTGTAAAACCGAGTTGGAGCTAGTACCTCAACTTATATATGTATGGAGTGTAGTTTGCAACTTTAAAGAAACTTTGTGTTCCCAACAAGCTAGGTGAAGGACGGCTTTCACACACACTTATCTCTCAGAAATGAGCATGTGGAGAGACATTGTTTCATCTAGCAGAAAGGGAACGGGATGTAGGGGAAACTTTTACTCTGGTTTCACAGTCTGTTTCCTACAGCCGGTTTGAAGTTCCTGCAGTTTTTATTGTAAAACAGAGTTGGAGCTAGTACCTCCCCATATATATGTATGGAGTGGAGTTTGCAACTGAAAAGAAACTATGTGTTCCCAAAAAGCTAGGTGAAGGACGGCATTCACACTCACTTATCTCACAGAACTGAGCATGTGGACAGACGTTCGTTCATCTAGCACAAAGGGAACGGGTTGCAGGAGAAACTTTTTCTCTGCTTTCTCAGTCTACTTCCTAGAGCCTGTTTGAAGTTCCTGCAGTTTTCACTGTAAAACCGTGTTGTAGCTAGTACCTCACTATATATATTTATGGAGTGTAGTTTGCAACTGAAAAGAAACTTTGGGTTCCCAACAAGCTAGGTGAAGGACGGCTTTCACACACACTTATCCCTCAGAACTGAGCATGTGGACAGATGTTCGTTCATCTAGCACAAAGGGAACGGGTTGTAGGAGAATCTTTTACTCTGGTTTCTCAGTCTGTTTCCTAGTGCCGGTTTGAAGTTCCTGTAATTTTCACTGTAAACACGATTTGGAGCTAGTACATCCCCATATATATGTATGGAGTGTAGTTTGCAACTGAATAGAAAATTTGTGTTCCCAAAAAGCTAGGTGAAGGACGGCATTCACACTCACTTATCTCTCAGAAATGAGCATGTGGACAGACGTTCGTTCATCTAGCACAAATGGAACGGGTTGTACGAGAAACTTTTACTCTGGTTTCTCAGTCTGTTTTCTAATGCCGGTTTGAAATTCCTGCAGTTTTCACTGTTAAACCGAGTTGGAGCTAGTACCTCCAAATATATATGTATGGATTGGAGCTTGCAACTGAAAAGAAACTTTGTGTTCCCAACAATCTATGTGAAGGACGGCTATCAAACACAGGTTTCTCTCAGAACTGAGCATGTGGAGAGACGTTGTTTCATCTAGCAGAAAGGGAACGGGTTGTAGGAGAAACTTTTACTCTGGTTTCTCAGTCTGTTTCCTAGTGCCGGTTTGAAGTTCCTGCAGTTTTCACTGTAAAACCTAGTTGGAGCTAGTACCTCCCCATTTATATGTATGGAGTGGAGTTTGCAACTGAAAAGAAACTTTGTGTTCCCAACAAGCTAGGTGAAGGACGGCTTTCACACTCACTTACCTCTCAGAACTGAGCATGGGGAGAGAATTTTGTTCATCTAGCAGAAAGGGAACTGGTAGTAGGAGAAACTTTTACTCTGCTTTGTCAGTCTGTTTCCTACTGCCGGTTTGAAGTTCCTGCAGTTTTCATTGTAAAACCGACTTGGAGCTATTACCTCCCCATATATATGTATGGAGTGGAGTTTGCAACTGAAAACAAACTATGTGTTCCCAAAAAGCTAGGTGAAATAAGGCATTCACACACACTTAACTCTCAGAACTGAGCATGTGGACAGACTTTCGTTCATCTAGCACAAAGGGAACGGGTTGCAGGAGAAACTTTTACTCTGCTTTCTCAGTCTGTTTCCTAGTGCCGGTTTGAAGTTCCTGCAGTTTTCACTGTAAAACCGAGTTGGAGCTAGTACCTCCCCTTATATATGTATGGAGTGGAGTTTGCAACTGAAAAGAAACTTTGTGTTCCCAACAAGCTAGTTGAAGGACGGCTTCCACACACATTTATCTCTCAGAACTGAGCATGTGGAGAGACTTTCGTTCATCTAGCACAAAGAGAACGGGTTGTAGGAGCAACATTTACTCTGGTTTCTCAGTCTGTTTCCTAGTGCCGGTTTGAAGTTCCTGTAGTTTTCACTGTAAAACCGAGTTGGAGCTAGTACATCCCCATATATATGTATGGAGTGTAGTTTGCAAATGAATAGAAACTTTGTGTTCCCAAAAAGCTAGGTGAAGGACGGCATTCACACTCACTTATCTCTCAGAACTGAGCATGTGGACAGACGTTCGTTCATCTAGCACAAATGGAACGGTTTGTAGGAGAAACTTTTACTCTGGTTTCTCAGTCTGTTTCCTAATGCCGGTTTGAAATTCCTGCAGTTTTCACTGTTAAACCGAGTTGGAGCGAGTACCTCCAAATATATATGTATGGATTGGAGCTTGCAACTGAAAAGAAACTTTGTGTTCCCAACAAGCTAGGTGAAGTACGGCTATCAAACACAATTTTCTCTCAGAACTGAGCATGTGGAGAGACGTTGTTTCATCTAGCAGAAAGGGAACGGGTTGTAGGGGAAACTTTTACTCTGGTTTCTCAGTCTGTTTCCTAGTGCCGGTTTGAAGTTCCTGCAGTTTACACTGTAAAACCTAGTTGGAGCTAGTACCTCCCCATATATATGTATGGAGTGGAGTTTGCAACTGAAAAGAAGCTTTGTGTTCCCAACAAGCTAGGTGAAGGACGGCTTTCACACTCACTTATATCTCAGAACTGAGCATGGGGAGAGAAGTTTGTTCATCTAGCAGAAAGGGAACTGGTTGTAGGAGAAACTTTTACTCTGGTCTCTCAGTCTGTTTCCTACTGCCGGTTTGAAGTTCCTGCAGTTTTCATTGTAAAACCGAGTTGGATCTAGTACCTTCCCATATATATGTATGGAGTGGAGTTTGCAACTGAAAAGAAACTTTGTGTTCCCAACAATCTAGGTGAAGGACGGCTTTCACACACACTTAACTCTCAAAACTGAGCATGTGGACAGACGTTCGTTCATCTAGCAGAAAGGGAACGGGTTTTAGGAAAAACTTTTACTCTGGTTTCTCAGTCTGTTTCCTAGTGCCGGTTTGAAGATCCTGCAATTTTCACTGTAAAACCGAGTTGGAGCTAGTACCTCAACTTATATATGTATGGAGAGTAGTTTGCAACTTTAAAGAAACTTTGTGTTCCCAACAAGCTACGTGAAGGACGGCATTCACCCTCACTTAACTCTCAGAACTGAGCATGTGGACAGACGTTCGTTCATCTAGCAGAAATGGAACGGGTTTTAGGAAAAACTTTTACTCTGGTTTCTCAGTCTGTTTCCTAGTGCCGGTTTGAAGTTCCTGCAATTTTCACTGTAAAACCGAGTTGGAGCTAGTACCTCAACTTATATATGTATGGAGAGTAGTTTGCAACTTTAAAGAAACTTTGTGTTCCCAACAAGCTAGGTGAAGGACGGCATTCACACTCACTTATCTCTCAGAATTGAGCATGTGGACAGACGTTCGTTCATTTAGCACAAAGGGAACGGGTTGTAGGAGAAACTTTTACTCTGGTTTCACCGTCTGTTTCCTACAGCCGGTTTGAAGTTCCTGCAGTTTTTATTGTAAAACAGAGTTGGAGCTAGTACCTCCCCATATATATGTATGGAGTGGAGTTTGCAACTGAAAAGAAACTATGTGTTCCCAAAAAGCTAGGTGAAGGACGGCATTCACACTCACTTATCTCACAGAACTGAGCATGTGGACAGACGTTCGTTCATCTAGCACAAAGGGAACGGGTTGCAGGAGAAACTTTTTCTCTGCTTTCTCAGTCTACTTATTAGAGCCTGTTTGAAGTTCCTGCAGTTTTCACTGTAAAACCGAGTTGGAGCTAGTACCTCACTGTATATATTTATGGAGTGTAGTTTGCAACTGAAAAGAAACTTTGGGTTCCCAAAAAGCTAGGTGAAGGACGGCTATCACACACACATATCCCTCAGAACTGAGCATGTGGACAGATGTTCGTTCATCTAGCACAAAGGGAACGGGTTGTAGGATAAAATTTTACTCTGGTTTCTCAGTCTGTTTCCTAGTGCCGGTTTGAAGTTCCTGCAGATTTCACTGTAAAACAGTGTTGGAGCTAGTATCTACCCATATATATGTTTGGAGTGGATTTTGCAACTGAAAAGAAACTTTGTGTTCCCAACAAGCTAGTTGAAGGACGGCTTTCACACACATTTATCTCTCAGAACTGAGCATGTGGAGAGACGTTCGTTCATCTAGCACAAAGAGAACGGGTTGTAGGAGCAACAATTACTCTGGTTTCTCAGTCTGTTTCCTACTGCCGGTTTGAAGTTCCTGCAGTTTTTATTGTAAAACCGAGTTGGAGCTAGTACCTCCCCATATATATGTATGGACTGGAGATTGCAACTGAAAAGTAACATTGTGTTCCCAACAAGCTTGGTGAAGGACGGCTTTCAAACACACTTATCTCTCAGAACTGAGCATGTGGAGAGCAGTTCGTTCATCTAGCACAAAGGGAACGGGTTGTAGGAGAATCTTTTACTCTGGTTTCTCAGTCTGTTTCCTTGTGCCGGTTTGAAGTTCCTGTAATTTTCACTGTAAACACGAGTTGGAGCTAGTACATCCCCATATATATGTATGGAGTGTAGTTTGCAACTGAATAGAAACTTTGTGTTCCCAAAAAGCTAGGTGAAGGACGGCATTCACACTCACTTATCTCTCAGAAATGAGCATGTGGACAGACGTTCGTTCATCTAGCACAAATGGAACGGGTTGTACGAGAAACTTTTACTCTGGTTTCTCAGTCTGTTTCCTAATGCCGGTTTGAAATTCCTGCAGTTTTCACTGTTAAACCGAGTTGGAGCTAGTACCTCCAAATATATATGTATGGATTGGAGATTGCAACTGAAAAGAAACTTTTTGTTCCCAACAAGCTAGGTGAAGGACGGCTATCAAAAAAAGGTTTCTCTCAGAACTGAGCATGTGGAGTGACGTTGTTTCATCTAGCAGAAAAGGAACGGGTTGTAGGAGAAACTTTTACTCTGGTTTCTCAGTCTGTTTCCTAGTGCCGGTTTGAAGTTCCTGCAGTTTTCACTGTAAAACCTAGTTGGAGCGAGTACCTCCCCTTATATATCTATGGAGTGGAGTTTGCAACTGAAAAGAAAATTTGTGTTCCCAACAAGCTAGGTGAAGGACGGCTTTCACACTCACTTATCTCTCAGAACTGAGCATGGGGAGAGAATTTTGTTCATCTAGCAGAAAGGGAACTGGTAGTAGGAGAAACTTTTACTCTGCTTTGTCAGTCTGTTTCCTACTGCCGGTTTGAAGTTCCTGCAGTTTTCATTGTAAAACCGAGTTGGATCTAGTACCTACCCATATATATGTATGGAGTGGAGTTTGCAACTGAAAAGAAACTTTGTGTTCCCAACAAGCTAGGTGAAGGACGGCTTTCACACACACTTAACTCTCAGAACTGAGCATGTGGAGAGACATTCGTTCATCTAGCACAAATGGAACGGGTTGTAGGTGAAACTTTTACTCTGCTTTCTCAGTCTGTTTCCTAGTGCCGGTTTGAAGTTCCTGCAGTTTTCACTGTAAAACCGAGTTGGAGCTTGTACCTCCCCATATATATGTATGGAGTGGAGTTTGCAACTGAAAACAAACTATGTGTTTCCAAAAAGCTAGGTGAAATAAGGCATTCACACACACTTAACTCTCAGAACTGAGCATGTGGACAGACTTTCGTTCATCTAGCACAAAGGGAACGGGTTGCAGGAGAAACTTTTACTCTGCTTTCTGTCTGTTTCCTAGTGCCGGTTTGAAGTTCCTGCAGTTTTCACTGTAAAACCGAGTTGGAGCTAGTACCTACCATTATATATGTATGGAGTGGAGTTTGCAACTGAAAAGAAACTTTGTGTTCCCAACAAGCTAGTTGAAGGACGGCTTCCACACACATTTATCTCTCAGAACTGAGCATGTGGAGAGACGTTCGTTCATCTAGCACAAAGAGAACGGGTTGTAGGAGCAACATTTACTCTGGTTTCTCAGTCTGTTTCCTAGTGCCGGTTTGAAGTTCCTGTAGTTTTCTCTGTAAAACCGAGTTGGAGCTAGTACATCCCCATATATATGTATGGAGGGTAGTTAGCAAATGAATAGAAACTTTGTGTTCCCAAAAAGCTAGGTGAAGGACGGCATTCACACTCACTTATCTCTCAGAACTGAGCATGTGGACAGACGTTCGTTCATCTAGCACAAATGGAACGGTTTGTAGGAGAAACTTTTACTCTGGTTTCTCAGTCTGTTTCCTAATGCCGGTTTGAAATTCCTGCAGTTTTCACTGTTAAACCGAGTTGGAGCTAGTACCTCCAAATATATATGTATGGATTGGAGCTTGCAACTGAAAAGAAACTTTGTGTTCCCAACAAGCTAGGTGAAGGATTGCTATCAAACACAATTTTCTCTCAGAACTGAGCATGTGGAGAGACGTTGTTTCATCTAGCAGAAAGGGAACGGGTTGTAGGAGAAACTTTTACTCTGGTTTCTCAGTCTGTTTCCTAGTGCCGGTTTGAAGTTCCTGCAGTTTACACTGTAAAACCTAGTTGGAGCTAGTACCTCCCCATATATATGTATGGAGTGGAGTTTGCAACTGAAAAGAAGCTTTGTGTTCCCAACAAGCTAGGTGAAGGACAGCTTTCACACTCACTTATATCTCAGAACTGAGCATGGGAAGGGAAGTTTGTTCATCTAGCAGAAATGGAACTGGTTGTAGGAGAAACTTTTACTCTGGTCTCTCAGTCTGTTTCCTACTGCCGGTTTGAAGTTCCTGCAGTTTTCATTGTAAAACCGAGTTGGATCTAGTACCTACCCATATATATGTATGGAGTGGGGTTTGCAACTGAAAAGAAACTTTGTGTTCCCAACAAGCTAGGTGAAGGACGTCTTTCACACACACTAAACTCTCAGAACTGAGCATGTGGACAGACGTTCGTTCATCTAGCAGAAAGGGAACGGGTTTTAGGAAAACTTTTACTCTGGTTTCTCAGTCTGTTTCCTAGTGCCGGTTTGAAGTTCCTGCAATTTTCACTGTAAAACCGAGTTGGAGCTAGTACCTCAACTTATAAATGTATGGAGAGTAGTTTGCAACTTTAATGAAACTTTGTGTTCCCAACAAGCTAGGTGAAGGACGGCATTCACACTCACTTAACTCTCAGAACTGAGCATGTGGACAGACGTTCGTTCATCTAGCAGAAATGGAACGTGTTTTAGGAAAAACTTTTACTCTGGTTTCTCAGTCTGTTTCCTAGTGCCGGTTTGAAGTTCCTGCAATTTTCACTGTAAAACCGAGTTGGAGCTAGTACCTCAACTTTTATATGTATGGAGAGTAGTTTGCAACTTTAAAGAAACTTTCTGTTCCCAACAAGCTAGGTGAAGGACGGCATTCACACTCACTTATCTCTCAGAATTGAGCATGTGGACAGACGTTCGTTCATTTAGCACAAAGGGAACGGGTTGTAGGAGAAACTTTTACTCTGGTTTCACCGTCTGTTTCCTACAGCCGGTTTGAAGTTCCTGCAGTTTTTATTGTAAAACAGAGTTGGAGCTAGTACCTCCCCATATATATGTATGGAGTGGAGTTTGCAACTGAAAAGAAACTATGTGTTCCCAAAAAGCTAGGTGAAGGACGGCTTTCACACACACATATCCCTCAGAACTGAGCATGTGGACAGATGTTCGTTCATCTAGCACAAAGGGAACGGGTTGTAGGATAAAATTTTACTCTGGTTTCTCAGTCTGTTTCCTAGTGCCGGTTTGAAGTTCCTGCAGATTTCACTGTAAAACAGTGTTGGAGCTAGTATCTACCCATATATGTGTTTGGAGTGGATTTTGCAACTGAAAAGAAACTTTGTGTTCCCAACAAGCTAGTTGAAGGACGGCTTTCACACACATTTATCTCACAGAACTGAGCATGTGGAGAGACGTTCGTTCATCTAGCACAAAGAGAACGGGTTGTAGGAGCAACAATTACTCTCGTTTCTCAGTCTGTTTCCTACTGCCGGTTTGAAGTTCCTGCAGTTTTTATTGTAAAACCGAGTTGGAGCTAGTACCTCCCCATATATATGTATGGACTGGAGATTGCAACTGAAAAGTAACATTGTGTTCCCAACAAGCTAGGTGAAGGACGGCTTTCAAACACACTTATCTCTCAGAACTGAGCATGTGGAGAGCAGTTCGTTCATCTAGCACAAAGGGAACGGGTTGTAGGAGAATCTTTTACTCTGATTTCTCAGTCTGTTTCCTAGTGCCGGTTTGAAGTTCCTGTAATTTTCACTGTAAACACGAGTTGGAGCTAGTACATTCCCATATATATGTATGGAGTGTAGTTTGCAACTGAATAGAAACTTTGTGTTCCCAAAAAGCTAGGTGAAGGACGGCATTCACACTCACTTATCTCTCAAAAATGAGCATGTGGACAGACGTTCGTTCATCTAGCACAAATGGAACGGGTTGTACGAGAAACTTTTACTCTGGTTTCTCAGTCTGTTTCCTAATGCCGGTTTGAAATTCCTGCAGTTTTCACTGTTAAACCGAGTTGGAGCTAGTACCTCCAAATATATATGTATGGATTGGAGCTTGCAACTGAAAAGAAACTTTTTGTTCCCAACAAGCCAAGTGAAGGACGGCTATCAAACACAGGTTTCTCTCAGAACTGAGCATGTGGAGAGACGTTGTTTCATCTAGCAGAAAAGGAACGGGTTGTAGGAGAAACTTTTACTCTGGTTTCTCAGTCTGTTTCCTAGTGCCGGTTTGAAGTTCCTGCAGTTTTCACTGTAAAACCTAGTTGGAGCGAGTACCTCCCCTTATATATCTATGGAGTGGAGTTTGCAACTGAAAAGAAAATTTGTGTTCCCAACAAGCTAGGTGAAGGACGGCTTTCACACTCACTTATCTCTCAGAACTGAGCATGGGGAGAGAATTTTGTTCATCTAGCAGAAAGGGAACTGGTAGTAGGAGAAACTTTTACTCTGCTTTGTCAGTCTGTTTCCTACTGCCGGTTTGAAGTTCCTGCAGTTTTCATTGTAAAACCGAGTTGGATCTAGTACCTACCCATATATATGTATGGAGTGGAGTTTGCAACTGAAAAGAAACTTTGTGTTCCCAACAAGCTTGGTGAAGGACGGCTTTCACACACAATTAACTCTCAGAAATGAGCATGTGGTGAGACATTCGTTCATCTAGCACAAATGGAACGGGTTGTAGGAGAAACTTTTACTCTGCTTTCTCAGTCTGTTTCCTAGTGCCGGTTTGAAGTTCCTGCAGTTTTCACTGTAAAACCGAGTTGGAGCTAGTACCTCCCCATATATATGTATGGAGTGGAGTTTGCAACTGAAAACAAACTATGTGTTCCCAAAAAGCTAGGTGAAATAAGGCATTCACACACACTTAACTCTCAGAACTGAGCATGTAGACAGACTTTCGTTCATCTAGCACAAAGGGAACGGGTTGCAGGAGAAACTTTTACTCTGCTTTCTCAGTCTGTTTCCTAGTGCCGGTTTGAAGTTCCTGCAGTTTTCACTGTAAAACCGATTTGGAGCTAGTACCTCCCCTTATATATGTATGGTGTGGAGTTTGCAACTGAAAAGAAACTTTGTGTTCCCATCAAGCAAGGTGAAGGACGGCTTTCACACACACTTATTCCTCAGAATTGAGCATGTGGACAAATGTTCGTTCATCTAGCACAAATGGAACGGTTTGTTGGAGAAACATTTACTCTGGTTTCTCACTCTATTTCCTAGTGCCGGTTTGAAGTTCCTGCAGTTTTCACTGTAAAACCGATTTGGAGCTATTACCTCGAAATATATATGTATGGAGTGGATTTTGCAACTGAAAAGAAACTTTGTGTTCCCAATAAGCTTGGTGAAGGACGGCTTTCACACACACTTATCTCTCAGAACTGAGCATGTGGACAGACGTTCGTTCATCTAGCACAAATGGAACGGGTTGCAGGAGAAACTATTACTCTCGTGTCTCAGTCGATTTCCTAGTGCCGGTTTGAAATTCCTGCAGTTTTCACTGTAAAACCGAGTTGGAGCTTGTACCTCCCCATATATATATATGGATTGGAATTTGCAACTGAAAAGAAACTTTGTGTTCCCAACAAGCTATGTGAAGGACGGCTTTCACAAACACTTATCTCTCAGAACTGAGCATGTGGAGAGACGTTCGTTCATCTAGCACAAATGGAACGGGTTGCAGGGGAAACTTTTACTCTGCTTTCTCAGTCTGTTTCCTAGTGCCGGTTTGAATTTCCTGCAGTTTTCATTGTAAAACCGAGTTGGATTAGTACCTACCCATATATATGTATGGAGTGGAGTTTGCAACTGAAAAGAAACTTTGTGTTCCAAACAAGCAAGGTGAAGGACGGCTTTCACACACACTTATCTCTCAGAACTGAGCATGTGGAGAGACGTTGTTTCATCTAGCAGAAAGGGAACGGGTTGTAGGAGAAACTTTTACTCTGGTTTCTCAGTCTGTTTCCTAGTGCCGGTTTGAAGTTCCTGCAGTTTTCACTGTAAAACCGTGTTGGAGCTAGTACCTCCCCATTTATATGTATGGAGTGGAGTTTGCAACTGAAAAGAAACTTTGTGTTCCCAACAAGCTAGGTTAAGGACGGCTTTCACACACAATTATCGCTCAGAAATGAGCATGTGGACAGACGTTCGTTCATTTAGCACAAAGGGAACGGGTTGTAGGAGAAACTTTTACTCTGGTTTCACAGTCTGTTTCCTACAACCGGTTTGAAGTTCCTGCAGTTTTCACTGTAAAACCGAGTTGGAGCTAGTACCTCACTATATATATTTATGGAGTGTAGTTTGCAACTGAAAAGAAACTTTGGGTTCCCAACAAGCTAGGTGAAGGACGGCTTTCACACACACTTATCCCTCAGAACTGAGCATGTGGACAGATGTTCGTTCATCTAGCACAAAGGAACGGGTTGTAGGATAAACTTTTACTCTGGTTTCTCAGTCTCTTTCATAGTGCCGGTTTGAAGTTCCTGCAGATTTCACTGTAAAACCGAGTTGGATCTAGTACCCCCCATATATATGTATGGACTGGAGATTGCAACTGAAAAGTAACTTTGTGTTCCCAACAAGCTAGTTGAAGGACGGCTTTCAAACACACTTATCTCTCAGAACTGAGCATGTGGAGAGCAGTTCGTTAATCTAGCACAAAAGGAACGGGTTGTAGGAGAATCTTTTACTCTGGTTTCTCAGTCTGTTTCCTAGTGCCGGTTTGAAGTTCCTGTAATTTTCACTGTAAAACCGAGTTGGAGCTAGTACATCCCCATATATATGTATGGAGTGTAGTTTGCAACTGAATAGAATCTTTGTGTTCCCAAAAAGCTAGGTGAAGGACGGCATTCACACTCACTTATCTCTCAGAACTGAGCATGTGGACAGACGTTCGTTCATCTAGCACAAATGGAACGGGTTGAAGTGAAACTTTTACTCTGGTTTCTCAGTCTGTTTCCTAGTGCCGTTTTGAAGTTCCTGCAGTTTTCACTGTAAAACCGAGTTGGAGCTAGTACCTACCCATATATATGTTTGGAGTGGATTTTGCAACTGAAAAGAAACTTTGTGTTCCCAACAAGCTAGGTGAAGGACGGCTTTCACACACACTTATCTCTCAGAAATAATCATGTGGACAGACGTTCGTTCATCTAGCAGAAAAAGAACGGGTTTTAGTAGAAACTTTTCCTCTGGTTTCTCAGTCTGTTTCCTAGTGCCGGTTTTAAGTTCCTGCAATTTTCACTGTAAAACCGAGTTTGAGCTAGTACTTCCCCTTATATATGTATGGAGTGGAGTTTGCAACTGAAAAGAAACTTTGTGTTCCCAAAAAGCTAGTTGAAGGACGGCTTCCACACACATTTATCTCTCAGAACTGAGCATGTGGAGAGACGTTCGTTCATCTAGCACAAAGAGAACGGGTTGTAGGAGCAACATTTACTCTGGTTTCTCAGTCTGTTTCCTAGTGCCGGTTTGAAGTTCCTGCAGTTTTCACTGTAAAACCGAGTTGGAGCTAGTACATTCCCATATATATGTATGGAGTGTAGTTTGCAAATGAATAGAAACTTTGTGTTCCCAAAAAGCTAGGTGAAGGACGGCATTCACACTCACTTATCTCTCAGAACTGAGCATGTGGACAGACGTTCGTTCATCTAGCACAAATGGAACGGGTTGTAGGAGAAACTTTTACTCTAGTTTCTCAGTCTGTTTCCTAATGCCGGTTTGAAATTCCTGCAGTTTTCACTGTTAAACAGAGTTGGAGCTAGTACCTCCAAATATATATGTATGGAGTGGAGCTTGCAACTGAAAAGAAACTTTGTGTTCCCAACAAGCTAGGTGAAGGACGGCTATCAAACACAGTTTTCTCTCAGAACTGAGCATGTGGAGAGACGTTGTTTCATCTAGCAGAAAGGGAACGGGTTGTAGGAGAAACTTTACTCTGGTTTCTCAGTCTGTTTCCTAGTGCCGGTTTGAAGTTCCTGCAGTTTACACTGTAAAACCTAGTTGGAGCTAGTACCTCCCCATATATATGTATGGAGTGGAGTTTGCAACTGAAAAGAAACTTTGTGTTCCCAACAAGCTAGTTGAAGGACGGCTTTCACACTCACTTATATCTCAGAACTGAGCATGGGGAGAGAAATTTGTTCATTTAGCAGAAAGGGAACTGGTTGTAGGAGAAACTTTTACTCTGGATTCTCAGTCTGTTTCCTACTGCCGGTTTGAAGTTCCTGCAGTTTTCATTGTAAAACCGAGTTGGATCTAGTACCTACCCATATATATGTATGGAGTGGAGTTTGCAACTGAAAAGAAACTTTGTGTTCCCGACAAGCAAGGTGAAGGACGGCTTTCACACACACTTAACTCTCAGAACTGAGCATGTGGACAGACGTTCGTTCATCTAGCAGAAAGGGAACGGGTTTTAGGAAAAACTTTTACTCTGGTTTCTCAGTCTGCTTCCTAGTGCCGGTTTGAAGTTCCTGCAATTTTCACTGTAAAACCGAGTTGGAGCTAGTACCCCAAATTAAATATGTATGGAGTGTAGTTTGCAAATTTAAAGAAACTTTGTGTTCCCAACAAGCTAGGTGAAGAACGGCTTTCACACACACTTATCTCTCAGAACTGAGCATGTGGAGAGACATTGTTTCATCTAGCAGAATGGGAACGGGATGTAGGGGAAACTTTTACTCTGGTTTCTCAGTCTGTTTCCTAGTGCCGGTTTGAAGTTCCTGCAGTTTTCACTGTAAAACCGTGTTGGAGCTAGTACCACCCCATATACATGTATGGAGTGGAGTTTGCAACTGAAAAGAAACTTTGTGTTCCCAACAAGCTAGGTGAAGGACGGCTTTCACACACAATTATCTCTCAGAATTGAGCATGTGGACAGACGTTCGTTCATTTAGCACAAAGTGAACGGGTTGTAGGAGAAAATTTTACTCTGGTTTCACAGTCTGTTTCCTACAGCCGGTTTGAAGTTCCTGCAGTTTTTATTGTAAAACAGAGTTGGAGCTATTACCTCCCCATATATATGTATGGAGTGGAGTTTGCAACTGAAAAGAAACTATGTGTTCCCAAAAAGCTAGGTGAAGGACGGCATTCACACTCACTTATCTCACAGAACTGAGCATGTGGACAGACGTTCGTTCATCTAGAACAAAGGGAACGGTTTGCAGGAGAAACTTTTACTCTGCTTTCTCAGTCTACTTCCTAGAGCCTGTTTGAAGTTCCTGCAGTTTTCACTGTAAAACCGAGTTGGAGCTAGTACCTCACTATATATATATATGGAGTGTAGTTTGCAACTGAAAAGAAACTTTGGGTTCCCAACAAGCTAGGTGAAGGACGGCTTTCACACACACTTATCCCTCAGAACTGAGCATGTGGACAGATGTTCGTTCATCTAGCACAAATGGAACGGGTTGTAGGATAAACTTTTACTCTGGTTTCTCAGTCTGTTTCCTAGTGCCGGTTTGAAGTTCCTCCAGATTTCACTGTAAAACCGTGTTGGAGCTAGTATCTACCCTTATATATGTTTGGAGTGGATTTTGCAACTGAAAAGAAACTTTGTGTTCACAACAAGCTAGTTGAAGGACGGCTTTCACACACATTTATCTCTCAGAACTGAGCATGTGGAGAGACGTTCGTTCATCTAGCACAAAGAGAACGGGTTGAAGGAGCAACGATTACTCTGGTTTCTCAGTCTGTTTCCTACTGCCGGTTTGAAGTTCCTGCAGTTTTTATTGTAAAACCGAGTTGGAGCTAGTAACTCCCCATATATATGTATGGACTGGAGATTGCAACTGAAAAGTAACATTGTGTTCCCAACAAGCTAGGTGAAGGACGGCTTTCAAACACACTTATCTCTCAGAACTGAGCATGTGAAGAGCAGTTCGTTCATCTAGCACAAAGGGAACGGGTTGTAGGAGAATCTTTTACTCTGGTTTCTCAGTCTGTTTCCTAGTGCCGGTTTGAAGTTCCTGTATTTTTCACTATAAACCCGAGTTGGAGCTAGTACATCCCCATATATATGTATGGAGTGTAGTTTGCAACTGAATAGAAACTTTGTGTTCCCAAAAAGCTAGGTGAAGGACGGCATTCACACTCACTTATCTCTCAGAAATGAGCATGTGGACAGACGTTCGTTCATCTAGCACAAATGGAACGGGTTGTACGAGAAACTTATACTCTGGTTTCTCAGTCTGTTTCCTAATGCCGGTTTGAAATTCCTGCAGTTTTCACTGTTAAACCGAGTTGGAGCTAGTACCTCCATATATATATGTATGGATTGGAGCTAGCAACTGAAAAGAAACTTTGTGTTCCCAACAAGCTAGGTGAAGGACGGCTATCAAACACAGTTTTCTCTCAGAACTGAGCATGTGGAGAGACGATGTTTCATCTAGCAGAAAGGGAACGGGATGTAGGGGAAACTTTTACTCTGGTTTCTCAGTCTGTTTCCTAGTGCCGGTTTGAAGTTCCTGCAGTTTTCACTGTAAAACCGTGTTGGAGCTAGTACCTCCCCATATATATTTATGGAGTGGAGATTGCAACTGAAAAGAAACTTTGCGTTCCCAACAAGCTAGGTGAAGGACGGCTTTCACACACACTTAACTCTCAGAACTGAGCATGTGGAGAGACATTCATTCATCTAGCACAAATGCAACGGGTTGTAGGAGAAACTTTTACTCTGCTTTCTCAGTCTGTTTCCTAGTGCCGGTTTGAAGTTCCTGCAGTTTTCACTGTAAAACCGAGTTGGAGCTGGTACCTCCCAATATGTATGTATGGAGTGGAGTTTGCAACTGAAAACAAACTATGTGTTCCCAAAAAGCTATGTGAAATAAGGCATTCACACACACTTAACTCTCAGAACTGAGCATGTGGACAGACGTCCGTTCATCTAGCACAAATGGAACGGGTTGCAGGAGAAACTTTTACTCTGCTTTCTCAGTCTGTTTCCTAGTGCCGGTATGAAGTTCCTGCAGTTTTCACTGTAAAACCGAGTTGGAGCTAGTACCTCCCCTTATATATTTATGGATTGGAGTTTGCAACTGAAAAGAAACTTTGTGTTCCCATCAAGATAGGTGAAGGACGGCTTTCACACACACTTATCCCTCAGAACTGAGCATGTGGACAAATGTTCGTTCATCTAGCAGAAAAAGAACGGCTTTTTGGAGAAACATTTACTCTGGTTTCTCAGTCTGTTTCCTAGTGCCGGTTTGAAGTTCCTGCAGTTTTCATTGTAAAACCGAGTTGGATCTAGTACCTACCCATATATATGTATGGAGTGGAGTTTGCAACTGAAAAGAAACTTTGTGTTCCCGACAAGCAAGGTGAAGGACGGCTTTCACACACACTTAACTCTCAGAACTGAGCATGTGGACAGACGTTCGTTCATCTAGCAGAAAGGGAACGGGTTTTAGGAAAAACTTTTACTCTGGTTTCTCAGTCTGCTTCCTAGTGCCGGTTTGAAGTTCCTGCAATTTTCACTGTAAAACCGAGTTGGAGCTAGTACCCCAAATTAAATATGTATGGAGTGTAGTTTGCAAATTTAAAGAAACTTTGTGTTCCCAACAAGCTAGGTGAAGAACGGCTTTCACACACACTTATCTCTCAGAACTGAGCATGTGGAGAGACATTGTTTCATCTAGCAGAATGGGAACGGGATGTAGGGGAAACTTTTACTCTGGTTTCTCAGTCTGTTTCCTAGTGCCGGTTTGAAGTTCCTGCAGTTTTCACTGTAAAACCGTGTTGGAGCTAGTACCACCCCATATACATGTATGGAGTGGAGTTTGCAACTGAAAAGAAACTTTGTGTTCCCAACAAGCTAGGTGAAGGACGGCTTTCACACACAATTATCTCTCAGAATTGAGCATGTGGACAGACGTTCGTTCATTTAGCACAAAGTGAACGGGTTGTAGGAGAAAATTTTACTCTGGTTTCACAGTCTGTTTCCTACAGCCGGTTTGAAGTTCCTGCAGTTTTTATTGTAAAACAGAGTTGGAGCTATTACCTCCCCATATATATGTATGGAGTGGAGTTTGCAACTGAAAAGAAACTATGTGTTCCCAAAAAGCTAGGTGAAGGACGGCATTCACACTCACTTATCTCACAGAACTGAGCATGTGGACAGACGTTCGTTCATCTAGAACAAAGGGAACGGTTTGCAGGAGAAACTTTTACTCTGCTTTCTCAGTCTACTTCCTAGAGCCTGTTTGAAGTTCCTGCAGTTTTCACTGTAAAACCGAGTTGGAGCTAGTACCTCACTATATATATATATGGAGTGTAGTTTGCAACTGAAAAGAAACTTTGGGTTCCCAACAAGCTAGGTGAAGGACGGCTTTCACACACACTTATCCCTCAGAACTGAGCATGTGGACAGATGTTCGTTCATCTAGCACAAATGGAACGGGTTGTAGGATAAACTTTTACTCTGGTTTCTCAGTCTGTTTCCTAGTGCCGGTTTGAAGTTCCTCCAGATTTCACTGTAAAACCGTGTTGGAGCTAGTATCTACCCTTATATATGTTTGGAGTGGATTTTGCAACTGAAAAGAAACTTTGTGTTCACAACAAGCTAGTTGAAGGACGGCTTTCACACACATTTATCTCTCAGAACTGAGCATGTGGAGAGACGTTCGTTCATCTAGCACAAAGAGAACGGGTTGAAGGAGCAACGATTACTCTGGTTTCTCAGTCTGTTTCCTACTGCCGGTTTGAAGTTCCTGCAGTTTTTATTGTAAAACCGAGTTGGAGCTAGTAACTCCCCATATATATGTATGGACTGGAGATTGCAACTGAAAAGTAACATTGTGTTCCCAACAAGCTAGGTGAAGGACGGCTTTCAAACACACTTATCTCTCAGAACTGAGCATGTGAAGAGCAGTTCGTTCATCTAGCACAAAGGGAACGGGTTGTAGGAGAATCTTTTACTCTGGTTTCTCAGTCTGTTTCCTAGTGCCGGTTTGAAGTTCCTGTATTTTTCACTATAAACCCGAGTTGGAGCTAGTACATCCCCATATATATGTATGGAGTGTAGTTTGCAACTGAATAGAAACTTTGTGTTCCCAAAAAGCTAGGTGAAGGACGGCATTCACACTCACTTATCTCTCAGAAATGAGCATGTGGACAGACGTTCGTTCATCTAGCACAAATGGAACGGGTTGTACGAGAAACTTATACTCTGGTTTCTCAGTCTGTTTCCTAATGCCGGTTTGAAATTCCTGCAGTTTTCACTGTTAAACCGAGTTGGAGCTAGTACCTCCATATATATATGTATGGATTGGAGCTAGCAACTGAAAAGAAACTTTGTGTTCCCAACAAGCTAGGTGAAGGACGGCTATCAAACACAGTTTTCTCTCAGAACTGAGCATGTGGAGAGACGATGTTTCATCTAGCAGAAAGGGAACGGGATGTAGGGGAAACTTTTACTCTGGTTTCTCAGTCTGTTTCCTAGTGCCGGTTTGAAGTTCCTGCAGTTTTCACTGTAAAACCGTGTTGGAGCTAGTACCTCCCCATATATATTTATGGAGTGGAGATTGCAACTGAAAAGAAACTTTGCGTTCCCAACAAGCTAGGTGAAGGACGGCTTTCACACACACTTAACTCTCAGAACTGAGCATGTGGAGAGACATTCATTCATCTAGCACAAATGCAACGGGTTGTAGGAGAAACTTTTACTCTGCTTTCTCAGTCTGTTTCCTAGTGCCGGTTTGAAGTTCCTGCAGTTTTCACTGTAAAACCGAGTTGGAGCTGGTACCTCCCAATATGTATGTATGGAGTGGAGTTTGCAACTGAAAACAAACTATGTGTTCCCAAAAAGCTATGTGAAATAAGGCATTCACACACACTTAACTCTCAGAACTGAGCATGTGGACAGACGTCCGTTCATCTAGCACAAATGGAACGGGTTGCAGGAGAAACTTTTACTCTGCTTTCTCAGTCTGTTTCCTAGTGCCGGTATGAAGTTCCTGCAGTTTTCACTGTAAAACCGAGTTGGAGCTAGTACCTCCCCTTATATATTTATGGATTGGAGTTTGCAACTGAAAAGAAACTTTGTGTTCCCATCAAGATAGGTGAAGGACGGCTTTCACACACACTTATCCCTCAGAACTGAGCATGTGGACAAATGTTCGTTCATCTAGCAGAAAAAGAACGGCTTTTTGGAGAAACATTTACTCTGGTTTCTCAGTCTGTTTCCTAGTGCCGGTTTGAAGTTCCTGCAGTTTTTATTGTAAAACCGAGTTGGAGCTAGTACCTGCCCATATATATGTATGGACTGGAGATTGCAACTGAAAAGTAACTTTGTGTTCCCAACAAGCTAGGTGAAGGACGGCTTTCAAACACACTTATCTCTCAGAACTCAGCATGTGGAGAGCAGTTCGTTCATCTAGCACAAAGGGAACGGTTTGTAGGAGAATCTTTTACTCTGGTTTCTCAGTCTGTTTCCAAGTGCCGGTTGGAAGTTCCTGTAATTTTCACTGTAAAACCGAGTTGGAGCTAGTACATCCCCATATATATGTATGGAGTGTAGTTTGCAACTAAATAGAATCTTTGTGTTCCCAAAAAGCTAGGTGAAGGACGGCATTCACACTCACTTATCTCTCAAAACTGAGCATGTGGACAGACCTTCGTTCATCTAGCACAAATGGAACGGGTTGTAGGAGAAACTTTTACTCTGGTTTCTCAGTCTGTTTCCTAATGCCGGTTTGAAATACCTGCAGTTTTCACTGTTAAACCGAGTTGGAGCCAGTACCTCCAAATATATATGTATGGAGTGGAGCTTGCAACTGAAAAGAAACTTTGTGTTCCCAACAAACTAGGTGAAGGACGGCTATCAAACACAATTTCCTCTCAGAACTGAGCATGTGGAGAGACGTTGTTTCATCTAGCAGAAAGGGAACGGGTTGTAGGAGAAACTTTTACTCTGGTCTCTCAGTCTGTTTCCTAGTGCCGGTTTGAAGTTCCTGCAGTTTTCACTGTAAATCTTAGTTGGAGCTAGTACCTCCCCATATATATGTATAGAGTGGAGTTTGCAACTGAAAAGAAACTTTGTGTTCCCAACAAGCTAGTTGAAGGACGGCTTTCACACTAACTTATCTCTCAGAACTGAGCATGGGGATGAAGTTTGTTCATCTAGCAGAAAGGGAACGGGTTGTAGGAGAAACTTTTACTCTGGTTTCTCAGTCTGTTTCCTACTGCCGGTTTGAAGTTCCTGCAGTTTTCATTGTAAAACCGGGTTGGATCTAGTACGTACCCATATATATGTATGGAGTGGAGTTTGCAACTGAAAAGAAACTTTGTGTTCCCAACAAGCTAGGTGAAGGACGGCTTTCACACACACTTAAATCTCAGAACTGAGCATGTGGAGAGACATTCATTCATCTAGCACAAATGCAACGGGTTGTAGGAGAAACTTTTACTCTGCTTTCTCAGTCTGTTTCCTAGTGCCGGTTTGAAGTTCCTGCAGTTTTCACTATAAACCCGAGTTGGAGCTAGTACATCCCCATATATATGTATGGAGTGTAGTTTGCAACTGAATAGAAACTTTGTGTTCCCAAAAAGCTAGGTGAAGGACGGCATTCACACTCACTTATCTCTCAGAAATGAGCATGTGGACAGACGTTCGTTCATCTAGCACAAATGGAACGGGTTGTACGAGAAACTTATACTCTGGTTTCTCAGTCTGTTTCCTAATGCCGGTTTGAAATTCCTGCAGTTTTCACTGTTAAACCGAGTTGGAGCTAGTACCTCCATATATATATGTATGGATTGGAGCTAGCAACTGAAAAGAAACTTTGTGTTCCCAACAAGCTAGGTGAAGGACGGCTATCAAACACAGTTTTCTCTCAGAACTGAGCATGTGGAGAGACGATGTTTCATCTAGCAGAAAGGGAACGGGATGTAGGGGAAACTTTTACTCTGGTTTCTCAGTCTGTTTCCTAGTGCCGGTTTGAAGTTCCTGCAGTTTTCACTGTAAAACCGTGTTGGAGCTAGTACCTCCCCATATATATTTATGGAGTGGAGATTGCAACTGAAAAGAAACTTTGCGTTCCCAACAAGCTAGGTGAAGGACGGCTTTCACACACACTTAACTCTCAGAACTGAGCATGTGGAGAGACATTCATTCATCTAGCACAAATGCAACGGGTTGTAGGAGAAACTTTTACTCTGCTTTCTCAGTCTGTTTCCTAGTGCCGGTTTGAAGTTCCTGCAGTTTTCACTGTAAAACCGAGTTGGAGCTGGTACCTCCCAATATGTATGTATGGAGTGGAGTTTGCAACTGAAAACAAACTATGTGTTCCCAAAAAGCTATGTGAAATAAGGCATTCACACACACTTAACTCTCAGAACTGAGCATGTGGACAGACGTCCGTTCATCTAGCACAAATGGAACGGGTTGCAGGAGAAACTTTTACTCTGCTTTCTCAGTCTGTTTCCTAGTGCCGGTATGAAGTTCCTGCAGTTTTCACTGTAAAACCGAGTTGGAGCTAGTACCTCCCCTTATATATTTATGGATTGGAGTTTGCAACTGAAAAGAAACTTTGTGTTCCCATCAAGATAGGTGAAGGACGGCTTTCACACACACTTATCCCTCAGAACTGAGCATGTGGACAAATGTTCGTTCATCTAGCAGAAAAAGAACGGCTTTTTGGAGAAACATTTACTCTGGTTTCTCAGTCTGTTTCCTAGTGCCGGTTTGAAGTTCCTGCAGTTTTTATTGTAAAACCGAGTTGGAGCTAGTACCTGCCCATATATATGTATGGACTGGAGATTGCAACTGAAAAGTAACTTTGTGTTCCCAACAAGCTAGGTGAAGGACGGCTTTCAAACACACTTATCTCTCAGAACTCAGCATGTGGAGAGCAGTTCGTTCATCTAGCACAAAGGGAACGGTTTGTAGGAGAATCTTTTACTCTGGTTTCTCAGTCTGTTTCCAAGTGCCGGTTGGAAGTTCCTGTAATTTTCACTGTAAAACCGAGTTGGAGCTAGTACATCCCCATATATATGTATGGAGTGTAGTTTGCAACTAAATAGAATCTTTGTGTTCCCAAAAAGCTAGGTGAAGGACGGCATTCACACTCACTTATCTCTCAAAACTGAGCATGTGGACAGACCTTCGTTCATCTAGCACAAATGGAACGGGTTGTAGGAGAAACTTTTACTCTGGTTTCTCAGTCTGTTTCCTAATGCCGGTTTGAAATACCTGCAGTTTTCACTGTTAAACCGAGTTGGAGCCAGTACCTCCAAATATATATGTATGGAGTGGAGCTTGCAACTGAAAAGAAACTTTGTGTTCCCAACAAACTAGGTGAAGGACGGCTATCAAACACAATTTCCTCTCAGAACTGAGCATGTGGAGAGACGTTGTTTCATCTAGCAGAAAGGGAACGGGTTGTAGGAGAAACTTTTACTCTGGTCTCTCAGTCTGTTTCCTAGTGCCGGTTTGAAGTTCCTGCAGTTTTCACTGTAAATCTTAGTTGGAGCTAGTACCTCCCCATATATATGTATAGAGTGGAGTTTGCAACTGAAAAGAAACTTTGTGTTCCCAACAAGCTAGTTGAAGGACGGCTTTCACACTAACTTATCTCTCAGAACTGAGCATGGGGATGAAGTTTGTTCATCTAGCAGAAAGGGAACGGGTTGTAGGAGAAACTTTTACTCTGGTTTCTCAGTCTGTTTCCTACTGCCGGTTTGAAGTTCCTGCAGTTTTCATTGTAAAACCGGGTTGGATCTAGTACGTACCCATATATATGTATGGAGTGGAGTTTGCAACTGAAAAGAAACTTTGTGTTCCCAACAAGCTAGGTGAAGGACGGCTTTCACACACACTTAAATCTCAGAACTGAGCATGTGGAGAGACATTCATTCATCTAGCACAAATGCAACGGGTTGTAGGAGAAACTTTTACTCTGCTTTCTCAGTCTGTTTCCTAGTGCCGGTTTGAAGTTCCTGCAGTTTTCACTGTAAAACCGAGTTGGAGCTAGTACCTCCCCATATGTATGTATGGAGTGGAGTTTGCAACTGAAAACAAACTATGTGTTCCCAAAAAGCTAGGTGAAATAAGGCATTCACACCCACTTAACTCTCAGAACTGAGCATGTGGACAGACGTCCGTTCATCTAGCACAAAGGGAACGGGTTGCAGGAGAAACATTTACTCTGTTTTCTCAGTGTGTTTCCTAGTGCCGGTATGAAGTTCCTGCAGTTTTCACTGTAAAACCGAGTTGGAGCTAGTACCTCCCCTTATATATTTATGGATTGGAGTTTGCAACTGAAAAGAAACTTTGTGTTCCCATCAAGCTAGGTGAAGGACGGCTTTCACACACACTTATCCCTCAGAACTGAGCATGTGGACAAATGTTCGTTCATCTAGCACAAAGGGAACGGTTTTTAGGAGAAACCTTTACTCTGGTTTCTCACTCTGTTTCCTAGTGCTGGTTTGAAGTTCCTGCAGTTTTCACTGTAAAACCGGGTTATAGCTATTACCTCGAAATATATATGTATGGAGTGGATTTTGCAAATGAAAAGAAACTTTGTGTTCCCAACATGCTTGTTGAAGGACGGCTTTCACACACACTTATCTCTCAGAACTGAGCATGTGGACAGACGTTCGTTCATTTAGCACAAATGGAACGGGTTGCAGGAGAAACTATTACTCTCGTGTCTCAGTCTGTTTCCTAGTGCCGGTTTGAAGTTCCTGCAGTTTTCACTGTAAAACCGAGTTGGAGCTAGTACCTTCCCATACATATGTATGGAGTGTAGTTTGCAACTGAATAGAAACTTTGTGTTCCCAAAAAGCTAGGTGAAGGACGGCATTCACAATCACTTATCTCTCAGAATTGAGCATGTGGACAGACGTTCGTTCATCTAGCACAAATGGAACGGGTTGTAGGAGAAACTTTTACTCTGGTTTCTCAGTCTGTTTCCTAATGCCGGTTTGAAATTCCTGCAGTTTTCACTGTTAAACCGAGTTGGAGCTAGTACCTCCAAATATATATGTATGGAGTGGAGCTTTCAACTGAAAAGAAACTTTGTGTTCCCAACAAGCTAGTTGAAGGACGGCTATCAAACACAGTTTTCTCTCAGATCTGAGCATGTGGAGAGACGTTGTTTCATCTAGCAGAATGGGAACGGGTTGTAGGAGAAACTTTTACTCTGGTTTCTCAGTCTGTTTCCTAGTGCCGGTTTGAAGTTCCTGCAGTTATCACTGTAAAACATAGTTGGAGCTAGTACCTACCCATATATATGTATGGAGTGGAGTTTGCAACTGAAAAGAAACTTTGTGTTCCCAACAAGCTAGGTGAAGGACGGCTTTCACACTAACTTATCTCTCAGAACTGAGCATGGGGATGAAGTTTGTTCATCTAGCAGAAAGGGAACGGGTTGTAGGAGAAACTTTTTCTCTGGTTTCTCAGTCTGTTTCCTACTGCCGGTTTGAAGTTCCTGCAGTTTTCATTGTAAACCCGAGTTGGATCTAGCACCTACCCATATATATGTATGGAGTGGAGTTTGCAACTGAAAAGAAACTTTGTGTTCCCAACAAGCTAGGTGAAGGACGGCTTTCACACACACTTAAATCTCAGAACTGAGCATGTGGAGAGACATTCATTCATCTAGCACAAATGCAACGGGTTGTAGGAGAAACTTTTACTCTGCTTTCTCAGTCTGTTTCCTAGTGCCGGTTTGAAGTTCCTGCAGTTTTCACTGTAAAACCGAGTTGGAGCTAGTACCTCCCCATATGTATGTATGGAGTGGAGTTTGCAACTGAAAACAAACTATGTGTTCCCAAAAAGCTAGGTGAAATAAGGCATTCACACCCACTTAACTCTCAGAACTGAGCATGTGGACAGACGTCCGTTCATCTAGCACAAAGGGAACGGGTTGCAGGAGAAACATTTACTCTGTTTTCTCAGTGTGTTTCCTAGTGCCGGTATGAAGTTCCTGCAGTTTTCACTGTAAAACCGAGTTGGAGCTAGTACCTCCCCTTATATATTTATGGATTGGAGTTTGCAACTGAAAAGAAACTTTGTGTTCCCATCAAGCTAGGTGAAGGACGGCTTTCACACACACTTATCCCTCAGAACTGAGCATGTGGACAAATGTTCGTTCATCTAGCACAAAGGGAACGGTTTTTAGGAGAAACCTTTACTCTGGTTTCTCACTCTGTTTCCTAGTGCTGGTTTGAAGTTCCTGCAGTTTTCACTGTAAAACCGGGTTATAGCTATTACCTCGAAATATATATGTATGGAGTGGATTTTGCAAATGAAAAGAAACTTTGTGTTCCCAACATGCTTGTTGAAGGACGGCTTTCACACACACTTATCTCTCAGAACTGAGCATGTGGACAGACGTTCGTTCATTTAGCACAAATGGAACGGGTTGCAGGAGAAACTATTACTCTCGTGTCTCAGTCTGTTTCCTAGTGCCGGTTTGAAGTTCCTGCAGTTTTCACTGTAAAACCGAGTTGGAGCTAGTACCTTCCCATACATATGTATGGAGTGTAGTTTGCAACTGAATAGAAACTTTGTGTTCCCAAAAAGCTAGGTGAAGGACGGC
Source organism: Camelus dromedarius (assembly GCF_036321535.1). Taxonomy (NCBI): domain Eukaryota; kingdom Metazoa; phylum Chordata; class Mammalia; order Artiodactyla; family Camelidae; genus Camelus; species Camelus dromedarius. Next base: position 3,405,624 of record NW_026989814.1, read on the forward strand.
ATTCACAATCACTTATCTCTCAGAATTGAGCATGTGGACAGACGTTCGTTCATCTAGCACAAATGGAACGGGTTGTAGGAGAAACTTTTACTCTGGTTTCTCAGTCTGTTTCCTAATGCCGGTTTGAAATTCCTGCAGTTTTCACTGTTAAACCGAGTTGGAGCTAGTACCTCCAAATATATATGTATGGAGTGGAGCTTTCAACTGAAAAGAAACTTTGTGTTCCCAACAAGCTAGTTGAAGGACGGCTATCAAACACAGTTTTCTCTCAGATCTGAGCATGTGGAGAGACGTTGTTTCATCTAGCAGAATGGGAACGGGTTGTAGGAGAAACTTTTACTCTGGTTTCTCAGTCTGTTTCCTAGTGCCGGTTTGAAGTTCCTGCAGTTATCACTGTAAAACATAGTTGGAGCTAGTACCTACCCATATATATGTATGGAGTGGAGTTTGCAACTGAAAAGAAACTTTGTGTTCCCAACAAGCTAGGTGAAGGACGGCTTTCACACTAACTTATCTCTCAGAACTGAGCATGGGGATGAAGTTTGTTCATCTAGCAGAAAGGGAACGGGTTGTAGGAGAAACTTTTTCTCTGGTTTCTCAGTCTGTTTCCTACTGCCGGTTTGAAGTTCCTGCAGTTTTCATTGTAAACCCGAGTTGGATCTAGCACCTACCCATATATATGTATGGAGTGGAGTTTGCAACTGAAAAGAAACTTTGTGTTCCCAACAAGCTAGGTGAAGGACGGCTTTCACACACACTTAACTCTCAGAACTGAGCATGTGGAGAGACATTCATTTATCTAGCACAAATGCAACGGGTTGTAGGAGAAACTTTTACTCTGCTTTCTCAGTCTGTTTCCTAGTGCCGGTTTGAAGTTCCTGCAGTTTTCACTGTAAAACCGAGTTGGAGCTAGTACCTCCCCATATGTATGTATGGAGTGGAGTTTGCAACTGAAAACAAACTATGTGTTCCTAAAAAGCTAGGTGAAATAAGGCATTCACACACACTTAACTCTCAGAACTGAGCATGTGGACAGACGTCCGTTCATCTAGCACAAATGGAACGGGTTGCAGGAGAAACTTTTACTCTGCTTTCTCAGTGTGTTTCCTAGTGCCGGTATGAAGTTCCTGCAGTTTTCACAGTAAAACCGAGTTGGATCTAGTACCTCCCCTTATATATTTATGGATTGGAGTTTGCAACTGAAAAGAAACTTTGTGTTCCCATCAAGCTAGGTGAAGGACGGCTTTCACACACACTTATCCCTCAGAACTGAGCATGTGGACAAATGTTCGTTCATCTAGCACAAAGGGAACGGTTTTTAGGAGAAACCTTTACTCTGGTTTCTCACTCTGTTTCCTAGTTCTGGTTTGAAGTTCCTGCAGTTTTCACTGTAAAACCGGGTTATAGCTATTATTTCGAAATATATATGTATGGAGTGGATTTTGCAAATGAAAAGAAACTTTGTGTTCCCAACATGCTTGTTGAAGGACGGCTTTCACACACACTTATCTCTCAGAAATGAGCATGTGGACAGACGTTCGTTCATTTAGCACAAATGGAACGGGTTGCAGGAGAAACTATTACTCTCGTGTCTCAGTCTGTTTCCTAGTGCCGGTTTGAAGGTCCTGCAGTTTTCACTGTAAAACCGAGTTGGAGCTAGTACCTTCCCATATATATGTATGGAGTGTAGTTTGCAACTGAATAGAAACTTTGTGTTCCCAAAAAGCTAGGTTAAGGACGGCATTCACAATCACTTATCTCTCAGAATTGAGCATGTGGACAGACGTTCGTTCATCTAGCACAAATGGAACGGGTTGTAGGAGAAACTTTTACTCTGGTTTCTCAGTCTGTTTCCTAATGCCGGTTTGAAATTCCTGCAGTTTTCACTGTTAAACCGAGTTGGAGCTAGTACCTCCAAATATATATGTATGGAGTGGAGCTTTCAACTGAAAAGAAACTTTGAGTTCCCAACAAGCTAGTTGAAGGACGGCTATCAAACACAGTTTTCTCTCACATCTGAGCATGTGGAGAGACGTTGTTTCATCTAGCAGAAATGGAACGGGTTGTAGGAGAAACTTTTACTCTGGTTTCTCAGTCTGTTTCCTAGTGACGGTTTGAAGTTCCTGCAGTTATCACTGTAAAACCTAGTTGGAGCTAGTACCTCCCCATATATATGTATGGAGTGGAGTATGCAACTGAAAAGAAATTTGTGTTCCCAACAAGTTAGGTGAAGGACAGCTTTCACACACACTTATCTCTCAGAACTGAGCATGGGGAGAGAAATTTGTTCATCTAGCAGAAAGGGAACTGGTTGTAGGAGAAACTTTTACTCTGGATTCCCAGTCTGTTTCCTACTGCCGGTTTGAAGTTCCTGCAGTTTTCATTGTAAAACCGAGTTGGATCTTGTACCTACCCATATATATGTACGGAGTGGAGTTTGCAACTGAAAAGAAACTTTGTGTTCCCAAAAAGATAGGTGAAGGACGGCTTTCACACACACTTATCTCTCAGAACTGAGCATGTGGACAGAAGTTCGTTCATCTAGCAGAAAGGGAACGGGTTGTAGGAGAAACTTTTTCTCTGGTTTCTCAGTCTGTTTCCTAGTTCCGGTTTGAAGTTCCTGCAGTTTTCACTGTAAAACCGAGTTGGAGCTGGTACCTCCCCATATATATGTATGGAGTGGAGTTTGCAACTGAAAAGAAACTTTGTGTTCCCAACAAGCTAGGTGAAGGACGGATTTCACACACAATTATCACTCAGAAATGAGCATGTGGACAGACGTTAGTTCATCTAGCACAAAGGAATCGGGTTGCAGGAGAAACTTTTACTCTGGTTTCTCAGTCTGTTTCCTAGTGCCGGTTTGAAGTTCCTGCAGTTTTCACTGTAAAACCGAGTTGGAGCTAGTACCTCCCCATATATATGTATGGAGTGGAGTTTGCTTCTGAAAAGAAACTATGTGTTCCCAAAAAGCTAGGTGAAGGACGGCATTCACACTCACTTAACTCTCAGAACAGAGCATGTGGACAGACGTTCGTTCATCTAGCACAAATGGAACGGGTTGCAGGAGAAACATTTAATCTGCTTTTTCAGTCTGTTTCCTAATGCCGGTTTGAAGTTCCTGCAGTTTTCAGTGTAAAACCGAGTTGGAGGTTGTACCTCCCCATATATATATATGGAGTGGAGTTGCAACTGAAAAGAAACTTTGTGTTCCCAACAAGCTAGGTGAAGGACGGCTTTCACACACACATATCCCTCAGAACTGAGCATGTGGACAGATGTTCGTTCATCTAGCACAAAGGGAACGGTTTCTAGGAGAAACTTTTACTCTGGTTTCTCAGTCTGTTTCCTAGTGCCGGTTTGAAGTTCCTGCAGTTTTCACTGTAAATCCGAGTTGGAGCTAGTACCTCCAAATATATATGTATGGAGTGGATTTTGCAACTGAAAAGAAACTTTGTGTTCCCAACAAGCTAGGTGAAGGACGGCTTTCACACACACTTATCTCTCAGAACTGAGCATGTGGACAGACGTTCGTTCAACTAGCACAAAGGGAACGGGTTGCAGTGGAAACTTTTACTCTGGTTTCTAAGTCTGTTTCCTAGTGCCGGTTTGAAGTTCCTGCAGTTTTCACTGTAAAACCGAGTTGGAGCTAGTACCACCACATATATATGTATGGAGTGGAGTTTGAAACTGAAAAGAAACTGTGTTCCCAACAAGCTACGTGAAGGACGGCTTTCACACACACTTATCTCTCAGAACTGAGCATGTGGACAGACTTTCGTTCATCTAGCAGAAAGGGAACGGGTTGTAGGAGAAACTTTTACTCTGGTTTCTCAGTCTGTTTCCTAGTGACGGTTTGAAGTTCCTGCAGTTATCACTGTAAAACCTAGTTGGAGCTAGTACCTCCCCATATATATGTATGGAGTGGAGTATGCAACTGAAAAGAAATTTGTGTTCCCAACAAGTTAGGTGAAGGACAGCTTTCACACACACTTATCTCTCAGAACTGAGCATGGGGAGAGAAATTTGTTCATCTAGCAGAAAGAGAACTGGTTGTAGGAGAAACTTTTACTCTGGATTCCCAGTCTGTTTCCTACTGCCGGTTTGAAGTTCCTGCAGTTTTCATTGTAAAACCGAGTTGGATCTTGTACCTACCCATATATATGTACGGAGTGGAGTTTGCAACTGAAAAGAAACTTTGTGTTCCCAAAAAGATAGGTGAAGGACGGCTTTCACACACACTTATCTCTCAGAACTGAGCATGTGGACAGAAGTTCGTTCATCTAGCAGAAAGGGAACGGGTTGTAGGAGAAACTTTTTCTCTGGTTTCTCAGTCTGTTTCCTAGTTCCGGTTTGAAGTTCCTGCAGTTTTCACTGTAAAACCGAGTTGGAGCTGGTACCTCCCCATATATATGTATGGAGTGGAGTTTGCAACTGAAAAGAAACTTTGTGTTCCCAACAAGCTAGGTGAAGGACGGATTTCACACACAATTATCACTCAGAAATGAGCATGTGGACAGACGTTAGTTCATCTAGCACAAAGGAATCGGGTTGCAGGAGAAACTTTTACTCTGGTTTCTCAGTCTGTTTCCTAGTGCCGGTTTGAAGTTCCTGCAGTTTTCACTGTAAAACCGAGTTGGAGCTAGTACCTCCCCATATATATGTATGGAGTGGAGTTTGCTTCTGAAAAGAAACTATGTGTTCCCAAAAAGCTAGGTGAAGGACGGCATTCACACTCACTTAACTCTCAGAACAGAGCATGTGGACAGACGTTCGTTCATCTAGCACAAATGGAACGGGTTGCAGGAGAAACATTTAATCTGCTTTTTCAGTCTGTTTCCTAATGCCGGTTTGAAGTTCCTGCAGTTTTCAGTGTAAAACCGAGTTGGAGGTTGTACCTCCCCATATATATATATGGAGTGGAGTTGCAACTGAAAAGAAACTTTGTGTTCCCAACAAGCTAGGTGAAGGACGGCTTTCACACACACATATCCCTCAGAACTGAGCATGTGGACAGATGTTCGTTCATCTAGCACAAAGGGAACGGTTTCTAGGAGAAACTTTTACTCTGGTTTCTCAGTCTGTTTCCTAGTGCCGGTTTGAAGTTCCTGCAGTTTTCACTGTAAATCCGAGTTGGAGCTAGTACCTCCAAATATATATGTATGGAGTGGATTTTGCAACTGAAAAGAAACTTTGTGTTCCCAACAAGCTAGGTGAAGGACGGCTTTCACACACACTTATCTCTCAGAACTGAGCATGTGGACAGACGTTCGTTCAACTAGCACAAAGGGAACGGGTTGCAGTGGAAACTTTTACTCTGGTTTCTAAGTCTGTTTCCTAGTGCCGGTTTGAAGTTCCTGCAGTTTTCACTGTAAAACCGAGTTGGAGCTAGTACCACCACATATATATGTATGGAGTGGAGTTTGAAACTGAAAAGAAACTGTGTTCCCAACAAGCTACGTGAAGGACGGCTTTCACACACACTTATCTCTCAGAACTGAGCATGTGGACAGACTTTCGTTCATCTAGCAGAAAGGGAACGGGTTGTAGGAGAAACTTTTACTCTGGTTTCTCAGTCTGTTTCCTAGTGCCGGTTTGAAGTTTCTGCAGTTTTCACTGTAAAACCTAGTTGGAGCTAGTACCTCCCCATATATATGTATGGAGTGGAGTATGCAACTGAAAAGAAACTTTGTGTTCCCAACAACTTAGGTGAAGGACAGCTTTCACACACACTTATCTCTCAGAACTGAGCATGGGGAGAGAAATTTGTTCATCTAGCAGAAAGGGAACTGGTTGTAGGAGAAACTTTTACTCTGGATTCCCAGTCTGTTTCCTACTGCCGGTTTGAAGTTCCTGCAGTTTTCATTGTAAAACCGAGTTGGATCTAGTACCTACCCATATATATGTACGGAGTGGAGTTTGCAACTGAAAAGAAACTTTGTGTTCCCAACAAGATAGGTGAAGGACGGCTTTCACACACACTTATCTCTCAGAACTGAGCATGTGGACAGACGTTCGTTCATCTAGCAGAAAGGGAACGGGTTGTAGGAGAAACTTTTTCTCTGGTTTCTCAGTCTGTTTCCTAGTGCCGGTTTGAAGTTCCTGCAGTTTCCACTGTAAAACCGAGTTGGAGCTAGTACCTCCCCATATATATGTATGGAGTGGAGTTTGCAACTGAAAAGAAACTTTGTGTTCCCAACAAGCTAGGTGAAGGACGGCTTTCACACACACTTATCACTCAGAAATGAGCATGTGGACAGACGTTCGTTCATCTAGCACAAAGGAATCGGGTTGCAGGAGAATCTTTTACTCTGGTTTCTCAGTCTGTTTCCTAGTGCCGGTTTGAAGTTCCTGCAGTTTTCACTGTAAAACTGAGTTGGAGCTAGTACCTCCCCATATATATGTATGGAGTGGAGTTTGCATCTGAAAAGAATCTATGTGTTCCCAAAAAGCTAGGTGAAGGACGGCATTCACACTCACTTAACTCTCAGAACTGAGCATGTGGACAGACGTTCGTTCATCTTGCATAAAGGGAACGGTTTGCAGTAGAAACATTTACTCTGGTTTCTCAGTCTGTTTCCTAGTGCCGGTTTGAAGTTCCTGCAGTTTTCACTGTAAAACCGAGTTGGAGCTTGTACCTCCCCATATATATGTATGGAGTGGAGTTGGCAACTGAATAGAAACTTTGTGTTCCCAACAAGCTAGGTGAAGCACGGCTTTCACACACACTTATCTCTCAGAACTGAGCATGTGGACAGACGTTCGTTCAACTAGCACAAAGGGAACGGGTTGCAGGGGAAACTTTTACTCTTGTTTCTCAGTCTGTTTCCTAGTGCCGGTTTTAAGTTCCTGCAGTTTTCACTGTAAAACCGAGTTGGAGCTAGTACCTCCACATATATATGTATGGAGTGGAGTTAGCAACTGAAAAGAAACTTTGTGATCCCAACAAGCTAGTTGAAGGACGGCTTTCACACACACTTATCTCTCAGAACTGAGCATGTGGACAGACGTTCGTTCATCTAGCACAAATGTAATGGGTTGCAGGAGAAACTATTACTCTGGTTTCTCAGTCTGTTTCCTAGTGCCGGTTTGAAGTTCCTGCAGTTTTCACTGTAAAACCTAGTTGGAGCTAGTACCTCCCCATATATATGTATGGAGTGGAGTATGCAACTGAAAAGAAACTTTGTGTTCCCAACAACTTAGGTGAAGGACAGCTTTCACACACACTTATCTCTCAGAACTGAGCATGGGGAGAGAAATTTGTTCATCTAGCAGAAAGGGAACTGGTTGTAGGAGAAACTTTTACTCTGGATTCCCAGTCTGTTTCCTACTGCCGGTTTGAAGTTCCTGCAGTTTTCATTGTAAAACCGAGTTGGATCTAGTACCTACCCATATATATGTACGGAGTGGAGTTTGCAACTGAAAAGAAACTTTGTGTTCCCAACAAGATAGGTGAAGGACGGCTTTCACACACACTTATCTCTCAGAACTGAGCATGTGGACAGACGTTCGTTCATCTAGCAGAAAGGGAACGGGTTGTAGGAGAAACTTTTTCTCTGGTTTCTCAGTCTGTTTCCTAGTGCCGGTTTGAAGTTCCTGCAGTTTCCACTGTAAAACCGAGTTGGAGCTAGTACCTCCCCATATATATGTATGGAGTGGAGTTTGCAACTGAAAAGAAACTTTGTGTTCCCAACAAGCTAGGTGAAGGACGGCTTTCACACACACTTATCACTCAGAAATGAGCATGTGGACAGACGTTCGTTCATCTAGCACAAAGGAATCGGGTTGCAGGAGAATCTTTTACTCTGGTTTCTCAGTCTGTTTCCTAGTGCCGGTTTGAAGTTCCTGCAGTTTTCACTGTAAAACCGAGTTGGAGCTAGTACCTCCCCATATATATGTATGGAGTGGAGTTTGCATCTGAAAAGAATCTATGTGTTCCCAAAAAGCTAGGTGAAGGACGGCATTCACACTCACTTAACTCTCAGAACTGAGCATGTGGACAGACGTTCGTTCATCTTGCATAAAGGGAACGGTTTGCAGTAGAAACATTTACTCTGGTTTCTCAGTCTGTTTCCTAGTGCCGGTTTGAAGTTCCTGCAGTTTTCACTGTAAAACCGAGTTGGAGCTTGTACCTCCCCATATATATGTATGGAGTGGAGTTGGCAACTGAATAGAAACTTTGTGTTCCCAACAAGCTAGGTGAAGCACGGCTTTCACACACACTTATCTCTCAGAACTGAGCATGTGGACAGACGTTCATTCAACTAGCACAAAGGGAACGGGTTGCAGGGGAAACTTTTACTCTTGTTTCTCAGTCTGTTTCCTAGTGCCGGTTTTAAGTTCCTGCAGTTTTCACTGTAAAACCGAGTTGGAGCTAGTAACTCCACATATATATGTATGGAGTGGAGTTAGCAACTGAAAAGAAACTTTGTGATCCCAACAAGTTAGTTGAAGGACGGCTTTCACACACACTTATCTCTCAGAACTGAGCATGTGGACAGACTTTCGTTCATCTAGCACAAATGTAATGGGTTGCAGGAGAAACTATTACTCTGGTTTCTCAGTCTGTTTCCTAGTGCCGGTTTGAAGTTCCTGCAGTTTTCACTGTAAAACCGAGTTGGAGCTAGTACCTCCCCATATATAAGTATGGAGTGGAGTTTGATACTGAAAAGAAATTTTGTGTTCCCAACAAGCTAGGTGAAGGACGGCTTTCACACACACTTATCTCTCAGAACTGAGCATGTGGACAGAAGTTCGTTCATCTAGCAGAAAGGGAACGGGTTGTAGGAGAAACTTTTTCTCTGGTTTCTCAGTCTGTTTCCTAGTGCCGGTTTGAAGTTCCTGCAGTTTTCACTGTAAAACCGAGTTGGAGCTTGTACCTCCCCATATATATGTATGGAGTGGAGTTTGCAACTGAAAAGAAACTTTGTGTTCCCAACAAGCTAGGTGAAGGACGGATTTCACACACAATTATCACTCAGAAATGAGCATGTGGACAGACGTTAGTTCATCTAGCACAAAGGAATCGGGTTGCAGGAGAAACTTTTACTCTGGTTTCTCAGTCTGTTTCCTAGTGCCGGTTTGAAGTTCCTGCAGTTTTCACTGTAAAACCGAGTTGGAGCTAGTACCTCCCCATATATATGTATGGAGTGGAGTTTGCTTCTGAAAAGAAACTATGTGTTCCCAAAAAGCTAGGTGAAGGACGGCATTCACACTCACTTAACTCTCAGAACAGAGCATGTGGACAGACGTTCGTTCATCTAGCACAAATGGAACGGGTTGCAGGAGAAACTTTTAATCTGCTTTTTCAGTCTGTTTCCTAATGCCGGTTTGAAGTTCCTGCAGTTTTCAGTGTAAAACCGAGTTGGAGGTTGTACCTCCCCATATATATATATGGAGTGGAGTTGCAACTGAAAAGAAACTTTGTGTTCCCAACAACCTAGGTGAAGGACGGCTTTCACACACACTTATCTCTCAGAACTGAGCATGTGGACAGACGTTCGTTCAACTAGCACAAAGGGAACGGGTTGCAGTGGAAACTTTTACTCTGGTTTCTAAGTCTGTTTCCTAGTGCCGGTTTGAAGTTCCTGCAGTTTTCACTGTAAAACCGAGTTGGAGCTAGTACCTCCACATATATATGTATGGAGTGGAGTTTGAAACTGAAAAGAAACTGTGTTCCCAACAAGCTAGGTGAAGGACGGCTTTCACACACACTTAACTCTCAGAACTGAGCATGTGGACAGACTTTCGTTCATCTAGCAGAAAGGGAACGGGTTGTAGGAGAAACTTTTACTCTGGTTTCTCAGTCTGTTTCCTAGTGCCGGTTTGAAGTTTCTGCAGTTTTCACTGTAAAACCTAGTTGGAGCTAGTACCTCCCCATATATATGTATGGAGTGGAGTATGCAACTGAAAAGAAACTTTGTGTTCCCAACAACTTAGGTGAAGGACAGCTTTCACACACACTTATCTCTCAGAACTGAACATGTGGACAGACGTTCGTTCATCTAGCACAAATATAACGGGTTGCAGGAGAAACTTTTACTCTGGATTCTCAGTCTGTTTCCTAGTTCCGGTTTGAAGTTCCTGCAGTTTTCACTGTAAAACCGAGTTGGAGCTAGTACCTCCCAATATATTTGTATGGAGTGGAGTTTGCAACTGAAAAGAAACTTTGTGTTCCCAACAAGCAAGGTGAAGCACGGCTTACACACACAATTATCTCTCAGAAATGAGCATGTGGAGAGACGTTCGTTCATCTTGCATAAAGGGAACGGTTTGCTGTGGAAACGTTTACTCTGGTTTCTCAGTCTGTTTCCTAGTGCCGGTTTGAAGTTCCTGCAGTTTTCACTGTAAAACCGAGTTGGAGCTTGTACCTACCCTTATATATGTATGGAGTGGTGTTTGCAACTGAAAAGAAACTTTGTGTTCCCAACAACCTAGTTGAAGGACGGCTTTCACACACACTTATCTCTCAGAACTTATCATGTGGAGAGACGTTAGTTCATCTAGCAGAAAGGGAACGGGTTGTAGTAGAAATTTTACTTTGTTTTCTCACTCTGTTTCCTAGTGCCGTTTTGAAGTTCCTGCATTTTTCACTGTAAAACCGAGTTGGAGCTAGTACCTCACCATATAAATATATGGAGTGGAGTTGGCAACTGAAAAGAAACTTTGTGTTCCCAACAAGCTAGGTGAAGGACGGCTTTCACACACACTTATCTCTCAGAACTGAGCATGTGGACAGACGTTCGTTCATCTAGCACAATGGGAACGGGTTGCAGGAGAAAATTTTACTCTGGTTTCCCAGTCTGTTTCCTAGTGCCGGTTTGAAGTTCCTGCAGTTTTCACTGTAAAACCGAGTTGGAGCTAGTACCTCCCAATATATTTGTATGGAGTGGTGTTTGCAACTGAAAAGAAACTTTGTGTTCCCAACAAGCTAGGTGAAGGATGGCTTTTACACACAATTATCTCTCAGAAATGAGCATGTGGACTGACGTTCGTTCATCTAGCATAAAGGGAACGGTTTGCAGGAGAAACAATTAGTCTGGTTTCTCAGTCTGTTTCCTAGTTCCGGTTTGAAGTTCCTGCAGTTTTCACTGTAAATCCGAGTTGGAGCTAGTACATCCCCATATATATGTATGGAGTGGATTTTGCAACTGAAAAGAAACTTTGTGTTCCCAACAAGCTAGGTGAAGTACGGTTTCACACACACTTATCTCTCAGAACTGAACATGTGGACAGACGTTCGTTCATCTAGCACAAATGGAACGGGTTGCAGGAGAAACTTTTACTCTGGATTGTCAGTCTGTTTCCTAGTGCCGGTTTGAAGTTCCTGCAGTTTTCACTGTAAAACCGATTTGGAGCTAGTACCTACCAATATATTTGTTTGGAGTGGAGTTTGCAACTGAAAAGAAACTTTGTGTTCCCAACAAGCAAGGTGAAGCACGGCTTACACACACAATTATCTCTCAGAAATGAGCATGTGGAGAGACGTTCGTTCATCTTGCATAAAGGGAACGGTTTGCAGTAGAAACGTTTACTCTGGTTTCTCAGTCTGTTTCCTAGTGCCGGTTTGAAGTTCCTGCAGTTTTCACTGTAAAACCGAGTTGGAGCTAGTACATCCCCATATATATGTATGGAGTGGAGTTGGCAACTGAAAAGAAACTTTGAGTTCCCAACAAGCTTGGTGAAGGACGGCTTTCACACACACTTATCTCTCAGAACTGAGCATGTGGACAGACGTTCGTTCAACTAGCCCAAAGGGAACGGGTAGCAGGGAAACTTTTACTCTGGTTTCTCAGTCTGTTTCCTAGTGCCGGTTTGAAGTTCCTGCAGTTTTCACTGTAAAACCGAGTTGGAGCTAGTACCTCCACATATATATGTATGGAGTGCAGTTTGCAACTGAAAAGAACCTTTTTGTTCCCAACAACTTGGTGAAGGACGGCTTTCACACACACTTTTCTCTCAGAACTGAGCATGTGGAGAGACGTTCGTTCATCTAGCAGAAATGGAACTGGTTGTAGGAGAAACTTTTACTCTGGTTTCTCAGTCTTTTTCCTAGAGCAGGTTTGAAGTTTTTGCTGTTTTCACTGTAAAACCGAGTAGGAGCTTGTACCTCCCCATATATATGTGGAGTGGAGTTTGCAACTGAAAAGAAACTTTGTGTTCCCAACAAGTTAAGTGAAGGACGGCTTACACACACAATTATCTGTCAGAACTGAGCATGTGGACAGACGTTCGTTCATCTAGCACAATTGGAACGGGTTGCAGGAGAAAATATTACTCTGGTTTCCCAGTCTGTTTCCTAGTGCCGGTTTGAAGTTCCTGCAGTTTTCACTGTAAAACCGAGTTGGAGCTAGTACCTCCCAATATATTTGTATGGAGTGGTGTTTGCAACTGAAAAGAAACTTTGTGTTCCCAACAAGCTAGGTGAAGGATGGCTTTTACACACAATTATCTCTCAGAAATGAGCATGTGGACTGACGTTCGTTCATCTAGCATAAAGGGAACGGTTTGCAGGAGAAACAATTTGTCTGGTTTCTCAGTCTGTTTCCTAGTTCCGGTTTGAAGTTCCTGCAGTTTTCACTGTAAAACCGAGTTGGAGCTAGTACCTCCCCATATATATGTATGGAGTGGAGTTTGCAACTGAAAAGAAACTTTGTGTTCCCAACAAGCAAGGTGAAGGACGGCTTTCACACACACTTATCTCTCAGAACTGAGCATGTGGACAGACGTTCGTTCAACTAGCACAAAGGGAACGGGTTGCAGGGGAAACTTTTCTCTGCTTTCTCAGTCTGTTTAATAGTGCCGGTTTGAAGTTCCTGCAGTTTTCACTGTAAAACCGAGTTGGAGCTAGTACATCCCCATATATATGTATGGAGTGGAGTTTGCAACTGAAAAGAAACTTTGTGTTCCCAACAAGCTAGGTGAAGTACGGCTTTCACACACACTTATCTCTCAGAACTGAACATGTGGACAGACGTTCGTTCATCTAGCACAAATGGAACGGGTTGCAGGAGAAACTTTTACTCTGGATTGTCAGTCTGTTTCCTAGTGCCGGTTTGAAGTTCCTGCAGTTTTCACTGTAAAACCGAGTTGGAGCTAGTACCTACCAATATATTTGTATGGAGTGGAGTTTGCAACTGAAAAGAAACTTTGTGTTCCCAACAAGCAAGGTGAAGCACGGCTTACACACACAATTATCTCTCAGAAATGAGCATGTGGAGAGACGTTCGTTCATCTTGCATAAAGGGAACGGTTTGCAGTAGAAACGTTTACTCTGGTTTCTCAGTCTGTTTCCTAGTGCCGGTTTGAAGTTCCTGCAGTTTTCACTGTAAAACCGAGTTGGAGTTAGTACATCCCCATATATATGTATGGAGTGGAGTTGGCAACTGAAAAGAAACTTTGAGTTCCCAACAAGCTTGGTGAAGGACGGCTTTCACACACACTTATCTCTCAGAACTGAGCATGTGGACAGACGTTCGTTCAACTAGCCCAAAGGGAACGGGTAGCAGGGAAACTTTTACTCTGGTTTCTCAGTCTGTTTCCTAGTGCCGGTTTGAAGTTCCTGCAGTTTTCACTGTAAAACCGAGTTGGAGCTAGTACCTCCACATATATATGTATGGAGTGCAGTTTGCAACTGAAAAGAACCTTTTTGTTCCCAACAACTTGGTGAAGGACGGCTTTCACACACACTTTTCTCTCAGAACTGAGCATGTGGAGAGACGTTCGTTCATCTAGCAGAAATGGAACTGGTTGTAGGAGAAACTTTTACTCTGGTTTCTCAGTCTTTTTCCTAGAGCAGGTTTGAAGTTTTTGCTGTTTTCACTGTAAAACCGAGTAGGAGCTTGTACCTCCCCATATATATGTGGAGTGGAGTTTGCAACTGAAAAGAAACTTTGTGTTCCCAACAAGTTAAGTGAAGGACGGCTTTCACACACAATTATCTGTCAGAACTGAGCATGTGGACAGACGTTCGTTCATCTAGCACAATTGGAACGGGTTGCAGGAGAAAATATTACTCTGGTTTCCCAGTCTGTTTCCTAGTGCCGGTTTGAAGTTCCTGCAGTTTTCACTGTAAAACCGAGTTGGAGCTAGTACCTCCCAATATATTTGTATGGAGTGGTGTTTGCAACTGAAAAGAAACTTTGTGTTCCCAACAAGCTAGGTGAAGGATGGCTTTTACACACAATTATCTCTCAGAAATGAGCATGTGGACTGACGTTCGTTCATCTAGCATAAAGGGAACGGTTTGCAGGAGAAACAATTTGTCTGGTTTCTCAGTCTGTTTCCTAGTTCCGGTTTGAAGTTCCTGCAGTTTTCACTGTAAAACCGAGTTGGAGCTAGTACCTCCCCATATATATGTATGGAGTGGAGTTTGCAACTGAAAAGAAACTTTGTGTTCCCAACAAGCAAGGTGAAGGACGGCTTTCACACACACTTATCTCTCAGAACTGAGCATGTGGACAGACGTTCGTTCAACTAGCACAAAGGGAACGGGTTGCAGGGGAAACTTTTCTCTGCTTTCTCAGTCTGTTTAATAGTGCCGGTTTGAAGTTCCTGCAGTTTTCACTGTAAAACCGAGTTGGAGCTAGTACATCCCCATATATATGTATGGAGTGGAGTTTGCAACTGAAAAGAAACTTTGTGTTCCCAACAAGCTAGGTGAAGTACGGCTTTCACACACACTTATCTCTCAGAACTGAACATGTGGACAGACGTTCGTTCATCTAGCACAAATGGAACGGGTTGCAGGAGAAACTTTTACTCTGGATTGTCAGTCTGTTTCCTAGTGCCGGTTTGAAGTTCCTGCAGTTTTCACTGTAAAACCGAGTTGGAGCTAGTACCTACCAATATATTTGTATGGAGTGGACTTTGCAACTGAAAAGAAACTTTGTGTTCCCAACAAGCAAGGTGAAGCACGGCTTACACACACAATTATCTCTCAGAAATGAGCATGTGGAGAGACGTTCGTTCATCTTGCATAAAGGGAACGGTTTGCAGTAGAAACGTTTACTCTGGTTTCTCAGTCTGTTTCCTAGTGCCGGTTTGAAGTTCCTGCAGTTTTCACTGTAAAACCGAGTTGGAGCTTGTACCTCCCCATATATATGTATGGAGTGAAGTTGGCAACTGAAAAGAAACTTTGAGTTCCCAACAAGCTTGGTGAAGGACGGCTTTCACACACACTTATCTCTCAGAACTGAGCATGTGGACAGACGTTCGTTCAACTAGCCCAAAGGGAACGGGTTGCAGGGAAACTTTTACTCTGGTTTCTCAGTCTGTTTCCTAGTGCCGGTTTGAAGTTCCTGCAGTTTTCACTGTAAAACCGAGTTGGAGCTAGTACCTCCACATATATATGTATGGAGTGCAGTTTGCAACTGAAAAGAAACTTTTTGTTCCCAACAACTTGGTGAAGGACGGCTTTCACACACACTTTTCTCTCAGAACTGAGCATGTGGAGAGACGTTCGTTCATCTAGCAGAAATGGAACTGGTTGTAGGAGAAACTTTTACTCTGGTTTCTCAGTCTTTTTCCTAGTGCAGGTTTGAAGTTTTTGCTGTTTTCACTGTAAAACCGAGTTGGAGCTTGTACCTCCCCATATATATGTGGAGTGGAGTTTGCAACTGAAAAGAAACTTTGTATTCCCAACAAGTTAGGTGAAGGACGGCTTTCACACACAATTATCTGTCAGAACTGAGCATGTGGACAGACGATCGTTCATCTAGCACAAACTGAACGGGTTGTAGGAGAAAATATTACTCTGGTTTCTCAGTCTGTTTCCTTGTGCCGGTTTGAAGTTCCTGCAGTTTTCACTGTAAAACCGAGTTGGAGCTAGTACCTCCCCATATATTTGTAAGGAGTGAAGTTTGCAACTGAAAAGAAACTTTGTGTTCCCAACAAGTTAGGTGAAGTACGGCTTTCACACACAATTATCTCTCAGAAATGAGCATGTGGAGAGACGTTCGTTCATCTAGCATAAAGGGAACGGTTTGCAGGGGAAACTTTTACTCTGGTTTCTCAGTCTGTTTCCTAGTGCCGGTTTGAATTTCCTGCAGTTTTCACTGTAAAACCGAGTTGGAGCTAGTACCTCCCCATATATATGTATGGAGTGGAGTTTGCAACTGAAAAGAAACTTTGTGTTCCCAACAAGCTAGGTGAAGTACGGCTTTCACACACACTTATCTCTCAGAACTGAGCATGTGGACAGACGTTCGTTCAACTAGCACAAAGGGAACGGGTTGCAGGGGAAACTTTTCTCTGCTTTCTCAGTCTGTTTCCTAGTGCCGGTTTGAAGTTCCTGCAGTTTTCACTGTAAAACCGAGTTGGAGCTAGTACCTCCACATATATATGTATGGAGTGGAGTTTGCAACTGAAAAGAAATTTTGTGTTCCCAACAAGCTAGGTAAAGGACGGCTTTCACACACACTTATCTCTCAGAACTGAGCATGTGGACAGACTTTCGTTCATCTAGCAGAAAGGGAACGGGTTGTAGGAGAAACTTTTACTCTGGTCTCTCAGTCTGTTTCCTAGTGCCGGTTTGAAGTTCCTGCAGTTTTCACTGTAAAACCGAGTTGGAGCTTGTACCTACCCTTATATATGTATGGAGTGGGGTTTGCAACTGAAAAGAAACTTTGTGTTCCCAACAAGCTAGTTGAAGGACGGCTTTCACACACACTTATCTCTCAGAACTTATCATGTGGAGAGACGTTCGTTCATCTAGCAGAAAGGGAACGGGTTGTAGTAGAAACTTTTACTTTGGTTTCTCACTCTGTTTCCTAGTGCCGGTTTGAAGTTCCTGCAGTTATCACTGTAAAACCGAGTTGGAGCTAGTACCTCCCCATATATATATATGGATTGGGGTTGGCAACTGAAAAGAAACTTTGTGTTCCCAACATGCTTGTTGAAGGACGGCTTTCACACACACTTATCTCTCAGAAATGAGCATGTGGACAGACGTTCGTTCATCTAGCACAAATGGAACGGGTTGCAGGAGAAACTATTACTCTCGTGTCTCAGTCTGTTTCCTAGTGCCGGTTTGAAGTTCCTGCAGTTTTCACTGTAAAACCGAGTTGGAGCTAGTACCTTCCCATATATATGTATGGAGTGTAGTTTGCAACTGAATAGAAACTTTGTGTTCCCAAAAAGCTAGGTGAAGGACGGCATTCACAATCACTTATCTCTCAGAATTGAGCATGTGGACAGACGTTCGTTCATCTAGCACAAATGGAACGGGTTGTAGGAGAAACTTTTACTCTGGTTTCTCAGTCTGTTTCCTAATGCCGGTTTGAAATTCCTGCAGTTTTCACTGTTAAACCGAGTTGGAGCTAGTACCTCCAAATATATATGTATGGAGTGGAGCTTTCAACTGAAAAGAAACTTTGAGTTCCCAACAAGCTAGTTGAAGGACGGCTATCAAACACAGTTTTCTCTCACATCTGAGCATGTGGAGAGACGTTGTTCCATCTAGCAGAAATGGAACGGGTTGTAGGAGAAACTTTTACTCTGGTTTCTCAGTCTGTTTCCTAGTGCCGGTTTGAAGTTCCTGCAGTTTTCACTGTAAAACCGAGTTGGAGCTTGTACCTACCCATATATATGTACGGAGTGGAGTTTGCAACTGAAAAGAAACTTTGTGTTCCCAAAAAGATAGGTGAAGGACGGCTTTCACACACAATTATCACTCAGAAATGAGCATGTGGACAGACGTTAGTTCATCTAGCACAAAGGAATCGGGTTGCAGGAGAAACTTTTACTCTGGTTTCTCAGTCTGTTTCCTAGTGCCGGTTTGAAGTTCCTGCAGTTTTCACTGTAAAACCGAGTTGGAGCTAGTACCTCCCCATATATATGTATGGAGTGGAGTTTGCTTCTGAAAAGAAACTATGTGTTCCCAAAAAGCTAGGTGAAGGACGGCATTCACACTCACTTAACTCTCAGAACAGAGCATGTGGACAGACGTTCGTTCATCTAGCACAAATGGAACGGGTTGTAGGAGAAACTTTTAATCTGCTTTTTCAGTCTGTTTCCTAATGCCGGTTTGAAGTTCCTGCAGTTTTCAGTGTAAAACCGAGTTGGAGGTTGTACCTCCCCATATATATATATGGAGTGGAGTTGCAACTGAAAAGAAACTTTGTGTTCCCAACAAGCTAGGTGAAGGACGGCTTTCACACACACATATCCCTCAGAACTGAGCATGTGGACAGATGTTCGTTCATCTAGCACAAAGGGAACGGTTTGTAGGAGAAACTTTTACTCTGGTTTCTCAGTCTGTTTCCTAGTGCCGGTTTGAAGTTCCTGCAGTATTCACTGTAAAACCGAGTTGGAGCTAGTACCTCCAAATATATATGTATGGAGTGTATTTTGCAACTGAAAAGAAACTTTGTGTTCCAAACAAGCTAGGTGAAGGACGGCTTTCACACACACTTATCTCTCAGAACTGAGCATGTGGACAGACGTTCGTTCAACTAGCACAAAGGGAACGGGTTGCAGTGGAAACTTTTACTCTGGTTTCTAAGTCTGTTTCCTAGTGCCGGTTTGAAGTTCCTGCAGTTTTCACTGTAAAACCGAGTTGGAGCTTGTACCTCCACATATATATGTATGGAGTGGAGTTTGAAACTGAAAAGAAACTGTGTTCCCAACAAGCTAGGTGAAGGACGGCTTTCACACACACTTATCTCTCAGAACTGAGCATGTGGACAGACTTTCGTTCATCTAGCAGAAAGGGAACGGGTTGTAGGAGAAACTTTTACTCTGGTTTCTCAGTCTGTTTCCTAGTGCCGGTTTGAAGTTCCTGCAGTTTTCACTGTAAAACCTAGTTGGAGCTAGTACCTCCCCATATATATGTATGGAGTGGAGTATGCAACTGAAAAGAAACTTTGTGTTCCCAACAACTTAGGTGAAGGACAGCTTTCACACACACTTATCTCTCACAACTGAGCATGGGGAGAGAAATTTGTTCATCTAGCAGAAAGGGAACTGGTTGTAGGAGAAACTTTTACTCTGGATTCCCAGTCTGTTTCCTACTGCCGGTTTGAAGTTCCTGCAGTTTTCATTGTAAAACCGAGTTTTATCTAGTACCTACCCATATATATGTACGGAGTGGAGTTTGCAACTGAAAAGAAACTTTGTGTTCCCAACAAGATAGGTGAAGGACGGCTTTCACACACACTTATCTCTCAGAACTGAGCATGTGGACAGACGTTCGTTCATCTAGCAGAAAGGGAACGGGTTGTAGGAGAAACTTTTTCTCTGGTTTCTCAGTCTGTTTCCTAGTGCCGGTTTGAAGTTCCTGCAGTTTCCACTGTAAAACCGAGTTGGAGCTAGTACCTCCCCATATATATGTATGGAGTGGAGTTTGCAACTGAAAAGAAACTTTGTGTTCCCAACAAGCTAGGTGAAGGACGGCTTTCACACACACTTATCACTCAGAAATGAGCATGTGGACAGACGTTCGTTCATCTAGCACAAAGGAATCGGGTTGCAGGAGAATCTTTTGCTCTGGTTTCTCAGTCTGTTTCCTAGTGCCGGTTTGAAGTTCCTGCAGTTTTCACTGTAAAACCGAGTTGGAGCTAGTACCTCCCCATATATATGTATGGAGTGGAGTTTGCATCTGAAAAGAATCTATGTGTTCCCAAAAAACTAGGTGAAGGACGGCATTCACACTCACTTAACTCTCAGAACTGAGCATGTGGACAGACGTTCGTTCATCTTGCATAAAGGGAACGGTTTGCAGTAGAAACATTTACTCTGGTTTCTCAGTCTGTTTCCTAGTGCCGGTTTGAAGTTCCTGCAGTTTTCACTGTAAAACCGAGTTGGAGCTTGTACCTCCCCATATATATGTATGGAGTGGAGTTGGCAACTGAATAGAAACTTTGTGTTCCCAACAAGCTAGGTGAAGGAAGGCTTTCACACACACTTATCTCTCAGAACTGAGCATGTGGACAGACGTTCGTTCAACTAGCACAAAGGGAACGGGTTGCAGGGGAAACTTTTACTCTGGTTTCTCAGTCTGTTTCCTAGTGCCGGTTTGAAGTTCCTGCAGTTTTCACTGTAAAACCGAGTTGGAGCTAGTACCTCCACATATATATGTATGGAGTGGAGTTAGCAACTGAAAAGAAACTTTGTGATCCCAACAAGCTAGTTGAAGGACGGCTTTCACACACACTTATATCTCAGAACTGAGCATGTGGACAGACGTTCGTTCATCTAGCACAAATGTAATGGGTTGCAGGAGAAACTATTACTCTGGTTTCTCAGTCTGTTTCCTAGTGCCGGTTTGAATTTCCTGCAGTTTTCACTGTAAAACCGAGTTGGAGCTAGTACCTCCCCATATATATGTATGGAGTGGAGTTTGAAACTGAAAAGAAATTTTGTGTTCCCAACAAGCTAGGTGAAGGACGGCTTTCACACACACTTATCTCTCAGTACTGAGCATGTGGACAGACTTTCGTTCATCTAACAGAAAGGGAACGGTTTTTAGGAGAAACTTTTACTCTGGTCTCTCAGTCTGATTCCTAGTGCCGGTTTGAAGTTCCTGCAGTTTTCACTGTAAAACCGAGTTGGAGCTTGTTCCTACCCTTATATATGTATGGAGTGGAGTTTGCAACTGAAAAGAAACTTTGTGTTCCCAACAAGCTAGTTGAAGGACGGCTTTCACACACACTTATCTCTCAGAACTTATCATGTGGAGAGACGTTCGTTCATCTAGCAGAAAGGGAACGGTTTGTAGTAGAAACTTTTTCTTTGGTTTCTCACTCTGTTTCCTAGTGCCGGTTTGAAGTTCCTGCAGTTTTCACTGTAAAACCGAGTTGGAGCTAGTACCTCCACATATATATGTATGGAGTGGAGTTGGCAACTGAAATGATACTTTGTGTTCCCAACAAGCTAGGTGAAGGACGGCTTTCACACACACTTATCTGTCAGAACTGAGCATGTGGACAGACGTTCGTTCATCTAGCACAATGGGAACGGGTTGCAGGAGAAAATTTTACTCTGGTTTCCCAGTCTGTTTCCTAGTGCCGGTTTGAAGTTCCTGCAGTTTTCACTGTAAAACCGAGTTGGAGCTAGTACCTCCCAATATATTTGTACGGAGTGGAGTTTGCAACTGAAAAGAAACTTTGTGTTCCCAACAAGCTAGTTGAAGGACGGCTTTCACACACACTTATCTCTCAGAACTTATCATGTGGAGAGACGTTCGTTCATCTTGCATAAAAGGAACGGTTTGCTGTGGAAACGTTTACTCTGGTTTCTCAGTCTGTTTCCTAGTGCCGGTTTGAAGTTCCTGCAGTTTTCACTGTAAAACCGAGTTGGAGGTAGTACCTCCACATATATATGTATGGAGTGCAGTTTGCAACTGAAAAGAAAATTTTTGTTCCCAACAACTTGGTGAAGGACGGCTTTCACACACACTTTTCTCTCAGAACTGAGCATGTGGAGAGACGTTCGTTCATCTAGCAGAAATGGAACTGGTTGTAGGAGAAACTTTTACTCTGGTTTCTCAGTCTTTTTCCTAGTGCAGGTTTGAAGTTTTTGCTGTTTTCACTGTAAAACCGAGTTGGAGCTTGTACCTCCCCATATATATGTGGAGTGGAGTTTGCAACTGAAAAGAAACTTTGTGTTCCCAACAAGTTAGGTGAAGGACGGCTTTCACACACAATTATCTGTCAGAACTGAGCATGTGGACAGACGATCGTTCATCTAGCACAAACTGAAAGGGTTGTAGGAGAAAATTTTACTCAGGTTTCTCAGTCTGTTTCCTTGTGCCGGTTTGAAGTTCCTGCAGTTTTCACTGTAAAACCGAGTCGGAGCTAGTACCTCCCCATATATTTGTAAGGAGTGAAGTTTGCAACTGAAAAGAAACTTTGTGTTCCCAACAAGTTAGGTGAAGTACGGCTTTCACACACACTTATCTCTCAGAAATGAGCATGTGGAGAGACGTTCGTTCATCTAGCATAAAGGGAACGGTTTGCAGGGGAAACTTTTACTCTGGTTTCTCAGTCTGTTTCCTAGTGCCGGTTTGAATTTCCTGCAGTTTTCACTGTAAAACCGAGTTGGAGCTAGTACCTCCCCATATATATGTATGGAGTGGAGTTTGCAACTGAAAAGAAACTTTGTGTTCCCAACAAGCTAGGTGAAGTACGGCTTTCACACACACTTATCTCTCAGAACTGAGCATGTGGACAGACGTTCGTTCAACTAGCACAAAGGGAACGGGTTGCAGGGGAAACTTTTCTCTGCTTTCTCAGTCTGTTTCCTAGTGCCGGTTTGAAGTTTCTGCAGTTTTGACTGTAAAACCGAGTTGAAGCTAGTACATCCCCATATATATTTATGGAGTGAAGTTTGCAACTGAAAAGAAACTTTGTGTTCCCAACAAGCTAGGTGAAGGACGGCTTTCACACACAGTTATCTCTCAGAACTGAGCATGTGGACAGACGTTCGTTCATCTACCAGAAAGGGAACGGATTTTAGGAGAAACTTTTACTCTTTTTTCTCAGTCTATTTCCTAGTGCCAGTTTGAAGTTCCTGCAATTTTCACTGTAAAACCGAGTTGGAGCTAGTACCACAACTTATATATGTATGGAGTGTAGTTTGCAAATTTAAAGAAACTTTGTGTTCCCAACAAGCTAGGTGAAGGACAGCTTTCACACACACTTATCTCTCAGAACTGAGCATGTAGACAGACGTTCGTTCATCTAGCAAAAAGGGAACGGGTTGCAGGAGAAACTTTTACTCTGGATTCTCAGTCTGTTTCCTAGTGCCGGTTTGAAGTTCCTGCAGTTTTCACTGTAAAACAGAGTTGGAGCTAGTACCTCCCCATATATATGTATGGAGTTGAGTTTGCAACTGAAAAGAAACTTTGTGTTCCCAACAAGCTATGTGAAGGACGGCTTTCACACACACTTATCTCTCAGAACTGAGCATGTGGACAGACGTTCGTTCATCTAGGAGAAATTGAACGGGATGTAGGAGTAACTTTTACTCTGGATTCTAATTCTGTTTCCTAGTGCCGGTTGAATTTCCCGCAGTTATCACTGTAAAACAGAGTTGGAGCTAGTACTTCCCCGTATATTTATATGGAGTAGTGTTTGCAACTGAAAAGAAACTTTGTGTTCCCAGCAAGCTAGGTGAAGTACGGCTTTCACACACACTTATATATCAGAACTGAGCATGTGGACAAACGTTCGTTCATCTAGCACAAATTGAACGGGTTGTAGGAGAAACTTTTTCTCTGGTTTCTCAGTCTGTTTCCTAGTGCCGGTTTGAAGTTCCTGCAGTTTTCACTGTAAAACAGATTTGGAGCTTGTACCTCCCCATATATATGTATGGAGTGGAATTTGCAACTGAAAAGAAATTTTGTGTTCCCAACAAGCTATGTGAAGGACGGCATTCACACACACTTATCTCGCAGAACTGAGCATGTGGACAGAAGTTCGTTCTTCTAGCACAAAAGGAACTTGTTGTAGGAGAAACTTTTACTCTGGTTTCCCAGTCTGTTTCCTAGTGCCGGTTTGAATTTCCTGCAGATTTCACTGTAAAACCGAGTTGGAGCTAGTACCTCCCCGTATATTTATATGGAGTAGTGTTTGCAACTGAAAAGAACCTTTGTGTTCCCAACAAGCTATGTGAAGAACGGCATTCACACACACTTATCTCGCAGAACTGAGCATGTGGACAGAAGTTCGTTCATCTAGCACAAAGGGAATTTTTATTGGAGAAACTTTTACTCTGGTTTCTCAGTCTGTTTCCTAGTGCAGGTTTGAAGTTCCTGCATTTTTCACTGTAAAACCGATTTGGAGATAGTACCTCCCCATATATATATTTATGGAGTGGAGTTTGCAACTGAAAAGTATCTTTGTGTTCCCAACAAGCTAGGTGAAGGACGGCTTTCACACACACATATCTCTCAGAACTGAGCATGTGGAGAGACGTTCGTTCATTTAGTACCAAGGGAACGGGATGTAGGAGAAATTTTTACTCTAGTTTCTCAGTCTGTTTCCTAGTGCCGGTTTGAAGTTCCTGCAGTTTTCACTGTAAAACCGAGTTGGAGCTAGTACCTCCCCATATATATGTATGGATTGGATTTTGCAACTGAAATGAAACTTTGTGTTCCCAACAAGCTAGGTGAAGAACGGCTTTCACACACACTTATCTCTCAGAACTGAGCATGTGGACAGACGTTCGTTCAACTAGCACAAAGGAAACGGGTTGCAGGGAAACTTTTCTCTGCTTTCTCAGTCAGTTTCCTAGTGCCGGTTTGAAGTTCCTGCAGTATTCACTGTAAAACCGAGTTGGAGCTAGTACCTCCAAATATATATGTATGGAGTGGATTTTGCAACTGAAAAGAAACTTTGTGTTCCCATCAAGCTATGTGAAGGACGGCTTTCCCACACACTTATCTCTCAAAACTGAGCATGTGGACAGACGTTCGTTCATCTAGCACAAAGGAAACGGCTTGTAGGGGAAACTTTTACTCTGGATTCTCAGTCTGTTTCCTAGTGCCGGTTTGAAGTTCCTGCAGTTTTCACTGTAAAACCGAGTTGGAGATAGTACCTCACCATATATATGTATGGAGTGCAGTTTACAACTGAAAAGAAAATTGGTGTTCCCAACAACTTGGTGAAGGACGGCTTTCACACACACTTATCTCTCAGAACTGAGCATGTGGACAGACGTTCGTTCATCTAGCACAAATTGAACGTGTTGTAGGAGAAACTTTTACTCTGGTTTCTCAGTCTGTTTCCTAGTGCAGGTTTGAAGTTCCTGCAGATTTCAATGTAAAACCGAGTTGGAGCTAGTACCTCCCCATATATATGTATGGAGTGGAGTTTGCAACTGAAAAGAAACTTTGTGTTCCGAACAAGCTAGGTGAAGGATGGCTTTCACACACACTTATCCCTCAGAACTGAGAATGTTGAGAGAAGTTCGTTCATCTAGTACAAAGTGAACGGCTTGTAGGAGAAATTTATACTCTGGTTTCTCATTCTGTTTCCTAGTGCTGTTTTGATGTTCCTGCAGGTTTCACTGTAAACCGAGTTGAAGCTATTACCTAACCATATATATGTATGGAGTGTAGTTTGCAACTGAAAAGAATATATGTTTTCCCAACAAGCTATTTGAAGGACGGCTTTCACACACACTTATCTCTCAGAACTGAGCATGTGGACAGACGTTCGTTCATCTAGGAAAAATTGAACGGGATGTAGGGGTAACTTTTACTCTGGATTCTCATTCTGTTTCCTAGTGCCGGTTTGAATTTCCTGCAGTTTTCACTGTAAAACCGAGTTGGAGCTAGTACCTCCCCGTATATTTATATGGAGTAGTGTTTGCAACTGAAAAGAACCTTTATGTTACCAACAAGCTAGGTGAAGTACGGCTTCCACACACACTTATATCTCAGAACTGAGCATGTGGACAACGTTCGTTCATCTTGCACATATTGAACGGGTTGTAGGAGAAACTTTTACTCTGGTTTCTCAGTCTGTTTCTTAGTGCCGGTTTGATGTTCCTGCAGTTTTCACTGTAAAACCGAGTTGGAGCTAGTACCTCAACTTATATATGTATGGATTGTAGTTTGCAACTTTAAAGAAACTTTGTGTTCCCAACAAGCTAGGTGAAGGACGGCTTTCACACACACTTATCTCTCAGAACTGAGCATGTGGAGGGACGTTGTTTCATCTAGCAGAAAGGGAACGGGATGTAGGGGAAACTTTTACTCTGGTTTCTCAGTCTGTTTCCTAGTGCCGGTTTGAAGTTCCTGCAGTTTTCACTGTAAAAGCGTGTTGGAGATAGTACCTCCCCATATATATGTATGGAGTGGAGTTTGCAACTGAAAAGAAACTTTGTGTTCCCAACAAGCTAGATGAAGGACGGCTTTCACACACAATTATCTCTCAGAACTGAGCATGTGGACACACGTTCGTTCATTTAGCAGAAAGGGAACGGGTTGTAGGAGAAACTTTTACTCTGGTATCACAGTCTGTTTCCTACTGCCGGTTTGAAATTCCTGCAGTTTTTATTGTAAAACAGATTTGGGGCTAGTGCCCCCCATATATATGTATGGAGTGGAGTTTGCAACTGAAAAGAAACTATGTGTTCCCAAAAAGCTAGGTGAAGAACGGCATTCACAATCACTTATCTCTCAGAACTGAGCATGTGGACAGACGTTCGTTCATCTAGCACAAAGGGAACGGGTTGCAGGAGAAACTTTTACTCTGCTTTCTCAGTCTGCTTCCTAGAGCCTGTTTGAAGTTCCTGCAGTTTTCACTGTAAAACCGAGTTGGAGCTAGTACCTACCTATATATATTTATGGAGTGTAGTTTGCAACTGAAAAGAAACTTTGGGTTCCCAACAAGCTAGGTGAAGGACGGCATTCACACACACTTATCCCTCAGAACTGAGCATGTGGACAGATGTTCGTTCATCTAGCACAAAGGAACGGGTTGTAGGATAAACTTTTACTCTGGTTTCTCAGTCTGTTTCCTAGTGCCGGTTTGAAGTTCCTGCATTTTTCACTGTAAATCCGAGTTGGAGCTAGTACCTCCCCATATATATGTTTGGAGTGGATTTTGCAACTGAAAAGAAACTTTGTGTTCCCAACAAGCTAGGTGAAGGACGGCTATCACACACACTTATATCTCAGAACTGATCATGTGGACAGACGTTCGTTCATCTAGCAGAAATGGAACGGGTTTTAGGAGAAACTTTTACTCTGGTTTCTCAGTCTGTTTCCAAGTGCCGTTTTGAAGTTCCTGCAATTTTCACTGTAAAACCGATGTGGAGCTAGTACCACCCTTTATATATGTATGGAGTGGAGTTTGCAACTGAATAGAAACTTTGTGTTCCCAAAAAGCTAGGTGAAGGACGGCATTCACACTCACTTATCTCTCAGAACTGAGCATGTGGACAGACATTCGTTCATCTAGCACAAATGGAAAGGGTTGTAGGAGAAACTTTTAATCTGGATTCTCAGTCTGTCTCCTAATGCCGGTTTGAAATTCCTGCAGTTTTCACTGTAAAACCGAGTTGGAGCTAGTACCTCCAAATATATATGTATGGAGTGGAGCTTGCAACTGAAAAGAAACATTGTGTTCCCAACAAGCTAGGTGAATGACGGCTATCAAACACAGTTTTCTCTCAGAACTGAGCATGTGGAGAGACGTTGTTTCATCTAGCAGAAAGGGATCGGGTTGTAGGAGAAACTTTTACTCTGGTTTCTCAGTCTGTTTCCTAGTGCAGGTTTGAAGTTCCTGCAGTTTTCACTGTAAAACCGAGTAGGAGCTAGTACCTACCCATATATATGTATGGAGTGGAGTTTGCAACTGAAAATAAACTTTGTGTTCCCAAGAAGCTAGTTGAAGTACGGCTTTCACACACACTTTTCTCTCAGAACTGAGCATGTGGACAGACGTTCGTTCATCTAGCACAAATGGAACGGGTTGCAGGAGAAATTTTACTCTGGTTTCTCAGTCTGTTTCCTAGTGCCGGTTTGAAGTTCCTGCAGTTTTCAATGTAAAACGGAGTTGGAGCTAGTACCTCCCCATATATATGAATGGAGTGGAGTTTGCAACTGAAAAGAATCTTTGTGTTCCCAACAAGCTAGGTGAAGGACGGCTTTCACACACACTTATCTCTCAGAACTGAGCATGTGCACAGACGTTCGTTCAACTAGCACAAAGGGAACGGTTTGCAGGGGAAACTTATCTCTGTTTTCTCAGTCTGTTTCCTAGTGCCGGTTTGAATTTCCTGCATTTTTCACTGTAAAACCGAGTTGGAGCTAGTACCTCCAAATATATATGTATGGAGTGGATTTTGCAACTGAAAAGAAACTTTTTGTTCCTAACAAGCTAGGTGAAGGACGGCTTTCCCACACAATTACCTCTCAGAACTGAGCATGTGGACAGACGTTCGTTCATCTAGCACAAAGGGAACGGGTTGCAGGAGAAACTTTTACTCTGGATTCTCAGTCTGTTTCCTAGTGCCGGTTTGAAGTTCCTGCAGTTTTCACTGTAAAACCGAGTTGGAGCTTGTACCTCCCCATATATATGTATGGAGTGGGGTTTGCAACTGAAAAGAAACTTTGTGTTCCCAACAAGCTATGTGAAGGACGGCTTTCACACACACTTATCTCTCAGAACTGAGCATGTGGACAGACGTTCGTTCAACTAGCACAAAGGAAACGGGTTGCAGGGAAACTTTTCTCTGCTTTCTCAGTCAGTTTCCTAGTGCCGGTTTGAAGTTCCTGCAGTATTCACTGTAAAACCGAGTTGGAGCTAGTACCTCCAAATATATATGTATGGAGTGGATTTTGCAACTGAAAAGAAACTTTGTGTTCCCATCAAGCTATGTGAAGGACGGCTTTCCCACACACTTATCTCTCAAAACTGAGCATGTGGACAGACGTTCGTTCATCTAGCACAAAGGAAACGGCTTGTAGGGGAAACTTTTACTCTGGATTCTCAGTCTGTTTCCTAGTGCCGGTTTGAAGTTCCTGCAGTTTTCACTGTAAAACCGAGTTGGAGATAGTACCTCACCATATATATGTATGGAGTGCAGTTTACAACTGAAAAGAAAATTGGTGTTCCCAACAACTTGGTGAAGGACGGCTTTCACACACACTTATCTCTCAGAACTGAGCATGTGGACAGACGTTCGTTCATCTAGCACAAATTGAACGTGTTGTAGGAGAAACTTTTACTCTGGTTTCTCAGTCTGTTTCCTAGTGCAGGTTTGAAGTTCCTGCAGATTTCAATGTAAAACCGAGTTGGAGCTAGTACCTCCCCATATATATGTATGGAGTGGAGTTTGCAACTGAAAAGAAACTTTGTGTTCCGAACAAGCTAGGTGAAGGATGGCTTTCACACACACTTATCCCTCAGAACTGAGAATGTTGAGAGAAGTTCGTTCATCTAGTACAAAGTGAACGGCTTGTAGGAGAAATTTATACTCTGGTTTCTCATTCTGTTTCCTAGTGCTGTTTTGATGTTCCTGCAGGTTTCACTGTAAACCGAGTTGAAGCTATTACCTAACCATATATATGTATGGAGTGTAGTTTGCAACTGAAAAGAATATATGTTTTCCCAACAAGCTATTTGAAGGACGGCTTTCACACACACTTATCTCTCAGAACTGAGCATGTGGACAGACGTTCGTTCATCTAGGAAAAATTGAACGGGATGTAGGGGTAACTTTTACTCTGGATTCTCATTCTGTTTCCTAGTGCCGGTTTGAATTTCCTGCAGTTTTCACTGTAAAACCGAGTTGGAGCTAGTACCTCCCCGTATATTTATATGGAGTAGTGTTTGCAACTGAAAAGAACCTTTATGTTACCAACAAGCTAGGTGAAGTACGGCTTCCACACACACTTATATCTCAGAACTGAGCATGTGGACAACGTTCGTTCATCTTGCACATATTGAACGGGTTGTAGGAGAAACTTTTACTCTGGTTTCTCAGTCTGTTTCTTAGTGCCGGTTTGATGTTCCTGCAGTTTTCACTGTAAAACCGAGTTGGAGCTAGTACCTCAACTTATATATGTATGGATTGTAGTTTGCAACTTTAAAGAAACTTTGTGTTCCCAACAAGCTAGGTGAAGGACGGCTTTCACACACACTTATCTCTCAGAACTGAGCATGTGGAGGGACGTTGTTTCATCTAGCAGAAAGGGAACGGGATGTAGGGGAAACTTTTACTCTGGTTTCTCAGTCTGTTTCCTAGTGCCGGTTTGAAGTTCCTGCAGTTTTCACTGTAAAAGCGTGTTGGAGATAGTACCTCCCCATATATATGTATGGAGTGGAGTTTGCAACTGAAAAGAAACTTTGTGTTCCCAACAAGCTAGATGAAGGACGGCTTTCACACACAATTATCTCTCAGAACTGAGCATGTGGACACACGTTCGTTCATTTAGCAGAAAGGGAACGGGTTGTAGGAGAAACTTTTACTCTGGTATCACAGTCTGTTTCCTACTGCCGGTTTGAAATTCCTGCAGTTTTTATTGTAAAACAGATTTGGGGCTAGTGCCCCCCATATATATGTATGGAGTGGAGTTTGCAACTGAAAAGAAACTATGTGTTCCCAAAAAGCTAGGTGAAGAACGGCATTCACAATCACTTATCTCTCAGAACTGAGCATGTGGACAGACGTTCGTTCATCTAGCACAAAGGGAACGGGTTGCAGGAGAAACTTTTACTCTGCTTTCTCAGTCTGCTTCCTAGAGCCTGTTTGAAGTTCCTGCAGTTTTCACTGTAAAACCGAGTTGGAGCTAGTACCTACCTATATATATTTATGGAGTGTAGTTTGCAACTGAAAAGAAACTTTGGGTTCCCAACAAGCTAGGTGAAGGACGGCATTCACACACACTTATCCCTCAGAACTGAGCATGTGGACAGATGTTCGTTCATCTAGCACAAAGGAACGGGTTGTAGGATAAACTTTTACTCTGGTTTCTCAGTCTGTTTCCTAGTGCCGGTTTGAAGTTCCTGCATTTTTCACTGTAAATCCGAGTTGGAGCTAGTACCTCCCCATATATATGTTTGGAGTGGATTTTGCAACTGAAAAGAAACTTTGTGTTCCCAACAAGCTAGGTGAAGGACGGCTATCACACACACTTATATCTCAGAACTGATCATGTGGACAGACGTTCGTTCATCTAGCAGAAATGGAACGGGTTTTAGGAGAAACTTTTACTCTGGTTTCTCAGTCTGTTTCCAAGTGCCGTTTTGAAGTTCCTGCAATTTTCACTGTAAAACCGATGTGGAGCTAGTACCACCCTTTATATATGTATGGAGTGGAGTTTGCAACTGAATAGAAACTTTGTGTTCCCAAAAAGCTAGGTGAAGGACGGCATTCACACTCACTTATCTCTCAGAACTGAGCATGTGGACAGACATTCGTTCATCTAGCACAAATGGAAAGGGTTGTAGGAGAAACTTTTAATCTGGATTCTCAGTCTGTCTCCTAATGCCGGTTTGAAATTCCTGCAGTTTTCACTGTAAAACCGAGTTGGAGCTAGTACCTCCAAATATATATGTATGGAGTGGAGCTTGCAACTGAAAAGAAACATTGTGTTCCCAACAAGCTAGGTGAATGACGGCTATCAAACACAGTTTTCTCTCAGAACTGAGCATGTGGAGAGACGTTGTTTCATCTAGCAGAAAGGGATCGGGTTGTAGGAGAAACTTTTACTCTGGTTTCTCAGTCTGTTTCCTAGTGCAGGTTTGAAGTTCCTGCAGTTTTCACTGTAAAACCGAGTAGGAGCTAGTACCTACCCATATATATGTATGGAGTGGAGTTTGCAACTGAAAATAAACTTTGTGTTCCCAAGAAGCTAGTTGAAGTACGGCTTTCACACACACTTTTCTCTCAGAACTGAGCATGTGGACAGACGTTCGTTCATCTAGCACAAATGGAACGGGTTGCAGGAGAAATTTTACTCTGGTTTCTCAGTCTGTTTCCTAGTGCCGGTTTGAAGTTCCTGCAGTTTTCAATGTAAAACGGAGTTGGAGCTAGTACCTCCCCATATATATGAATGGAGTGGAGTTTGCAACTGAAAAGAATCTTTGTGTTCCCAACAAGCTAGGTGAAGGACGGCTTTCACACACACTTATCTCTCAGAACTGAGCATGTGCACAGACGTTCGTTCAACTAGCACAAAGGGAACGGTTTGCAGGGGAAACTTATCTCTGTTTTCTCAGTCTGTTTCCTAGTGCCGGTTTGAATTTCCTGCATTTTTCACTGTAAAACCGAGTTGGAGCTAGTACCTCCAAATATATATGTATGGAGTGGATTTTGCAACTGAAAAGAAACTTTTTGTTCCTAACAAGCTAGGTGAAGGACGGCTTTCCCACACAATTACCTCTCAGAACTGAGCATGTGGACAGACGTTCGTTCATCTAGCACAAAGGGAACGGGTTGCAGGAGAAACTTTTACTCTGGATTCTCAGTCTGTTTCCTAGTGCCGGTTTGAAGTTCCTGCAGTTTTCACTGTAAAACCGAGTTGGAGCTTGTACCTCCCCATATATATGTATGGAGTGGGGTTTGCAACTGAAAAGAAACTTTGTGTTCCCAACAAGCTATGTGAAGGACGGCTTTCACACACACTTATCTCTCAGAACTGAGCATGTGGACAGACGTTCGTTCAACTAGCACAAAGGAAACGGGTTGCAGGGAAACTTTTCTCTGCTTTCTCAGTCAGTTTCCTAGTGCCGGTTTGAAGTTCCTGCAGTATTCACTGTAAAACCGAGTTGGAGCTAGTACCTCCAAATATATATGTATGGAGTGGATTTTGCAACTGAAAAGAAACTTTGTGTTCCCATCAAGCTATGTGAAGGACGGCTTTCCCACACACTTATCTCTCAAAACTGAGCATGTGGACAGACGTTCGTTCATCTAGCACAAAGGAAACGGCTTGTAGGGGAAACTTTTACTCTGGATTCTCAGTCTGTTTCCTAGTGCCGGTTTGAAGTTCCTGCAGTTTTCACTGTAAAACCGAGTTGGAGATAGTACCTCACCATATATATGTATGGAGTGCAGTTTACAACTGAAAAGAAAATTGGTGTTCCCAACAACTTGGTGAAGGACGGCTTTCACACACACTTATCTCTCAGAACTGAGCATGTGGACAGACGTTCGTTCATCTAGCACAAATTGAACGTGTTGTAGGAGAAACTTTTACTCTGGTTTCTCAGTCTGTTTCCTAGTGCAGGTTTGAAGTTCCTGCAGATTTCAATGTAAAACCGAGTTGGAGCTAGTACCTCCCCATATATATGTATGGAGTGGAGTTTGCAACTGAAAAGAAACTTTGTGTTCCGAACAAGCTAGGTGAAGGATGGCTTTCACACACACTTATCCCTCAGAACTGAGAATGTTGAGAGAAGTTCGTTCATCTAGTACAAAGTGAACGGCTTGTAGGAGAAATTTATACTCTGGTTTCTCATTCTGTTTCCTAGTGCTGTTTTGATGTTCCTGCAGGTTTCACTGTAAACCGAGTTGAAGCTATTACCTAACCATATATATGTATGGAGTGTAGTTTGCAACTGAAAAGAATATATGTTTTCCCAACAAGCTATTTGAAGGACGGCTTTCACACACACTTATCTCTCAGAACTGAGCATGTGGACAGACGTTCGTTCATCTAGGAAAAATTGAACGGGATGTAGGGGTAACTTTTACTCTGGATTCTCATTCTGTTTCCTAGTGCCGGTTTGAATTTCCTGCAGTTTTCACTGTAAAACCGAGTTGGAGCTAGTACCTCCCCGTATATTTATATGGAGTAGTGTTTGCAACTGAAAAGAACCTTTATGTTACCAACAAGCTAGGTGAAGTACGGCTTCCACACACACTTATATCTCAGAACTGAGCATGTGGACAACGTTCGTTCATCTTGCACATATTGAACGGGTTGTAGGAGAAACTTTTACTCTGGTTTCTCAGTCTGTTTCTTAGTGCCGGTTTGATGTTCCTGCAGTTTTCACTGTAAAACCGAGTTGGAGCTAGTACCTCAACTTATATATGTATGGATTGTAGTTTGCAACTTTAAAGAAACTTTGTGTTCCCAACAAGCTAGGTGAAGGACGGCTTTCACACACACTTATCTCTCAGAACTGAGCATGTGGAGGGACGTTGTTTCATCTAGCAGAAAGGGAACGGGATGTAGGGGAAACTTTTACTCTGGTTTCTCAGTCTGTTTCCTAGTGCCGGTTTGAAGTTCCTGCAGTTTTCACTGTAAAAGCGTGTTGGAGATAGTACCTCCCCATATATATGTATGGAGTGGAGTTTGCAACTGAAAAGAAACTTTGTGTTCCCAACAAGCTAGATGAAGGACGGCTTTCACACACAATTATCTCTCAGAACTGAGCATGTGGACACACGTTCGTTCATTTAGCAGAAAGGGAACGGGTTGTAGGAGAAACTTTTACTCTGGTATCACAGTCTGTTTCCTACTGCCGGTTTGAAATTCCTGCAGTTTTTATTGTAAAACAGATTTGGGGCTAGTGCCCCCCATATATATGTATGGAGTGGAGTTTGCAACTGAAAAGAAACTATGTGTTCCCAAAAAGCTAGGTGAAGAACGGCATTCACAATCACTTATCTCTCAGAACTGAGCATGTGGACAGACGTTCGTTCATCTAGCACAAAGGGAACGGGTTGCAGGAGAAACTTTTACTCTGCTTTCTCAGTCTGCTTCCTAGAGCCTGTTTGAAGTTCCTGCAGTTTTCACTGTAAAACCGAGTTGGAGCTAGTACCTACCTATATATATTTATGGAGTGTAGTTTGCAACTGAAAAGAAACTTTGGGTTCCCAACAAGCTAGGTGAAGGACGGCATTCACACACACTTATCCCTCAGAACTGAGCATGTGGACAGATGTTCGTTCATCTAGCACAAAGGAACGGGTTGTAGGATAAACTTTTACTCTGGTTTCTCAGTCTGTTTCCTAGTGCCGGTTTGAAGTTCCTGCATTTTTCACTGTAAATCCGAGTTGGAGCTAGTACCTCCCCATATATATGTTTGGAGTGGATTTTGCAACTGAAAAGAAACTTTGTGTTCCCAACAAGCTAGGTGAAGGACGGCTATCACACACACTTATATCTCAGAACTGATCATGTGGACAGACGTTCGTTCATCTAGCAGAAATGGAACGGGTTTTAGGAGAAACTTTTACTCTGGTTTCTCAGTCTGTTTCCAAGTGCCGTTTTGAAGTTCCTGCAATTTTCACTGTAAAACCGATGTGGAGCTAGTACCACCCTTTATATATGTATGGAGTGGAGTTTGCAACTGAATAGAAACTTTGTGTTCCCAAAAAGCTAGGTGAAGGACGGCATTCACACTCACTTATCTCTCAGAACTGAGCATGTGGACAGACATTCGTTCATCTAGCACAAATGGAAAGGGTTGTAGGAGAAACTTTTAATCTGGATTCTCAGTCTGTCTCCTAATGCCGGTTTGAAATTCCTGCAGTTTTCACTGTAAAACCGAGTTGGAGCTAGTACCTCCAAATATATATGTATGGAGTGGAGCTTGCAACTGAAAAGAAACATTGTGTTCCCAACAAGCTAGGTGAATGACGGCTATCAAACACAGTTTTCTCTCAGAACTGAGCATGTGGAGAGACGTTGTTTCATCTAGCAGAAAGGGATCGGGTTGTAGGAGAAACTTTTACTCTGCTTTCTCAGTCTGTTTCCTAGTGCAGGTTTGAAGTTCCTGCAGTTTTCACTGTAAAACCGAGTAGGAGCTAGTACCTACCCATATATATGTATGGAGTGGAGTTTGCAACTGAAAATAAACTTTGTGTTCCCAAGAAGCTAGTTGAAGTACGGCTTTCACACACACTTTTCTCTCAGAACTGAGCATGTGGACAGACGTTCGTTCATCTAGCACAAATGGAACGGGTTGCAGGAGAAATTTTACTCTGGTTTCTCAGTCTGTTTCCTAGTGCCGGTTTGAAGTTCCTGCAGTTTTCAATGTAAAACGGAGTTGGAGCTAGTACC
Source organism: Camelus dromedarius (assembly GCF_036321535.1). Lineage (NCBI taxonomy): Eukaryota > Metazoa > Chordata > Mammalia > Artiodactyla > Camelidae > Camelus > Camelus dromedarius. Next base: position 3,441,091 of record NW_026989814.1, read on the forward strand.
TCCCCATATATATGAATGGAGTGGAGTTTGCAACTGAAAAGAATCTTTGTGTTCCCAACAAGCTAGGTGAAGGACGGCTTTCACACACACTTATCTCTCAGAACTGAGCATGTGCACAGACGTTCGTTCAACTAGCACAAAGGGAACGGTTTGCAGGGGAAACTTATCTCTGTTTTCTCAGTCTGTTTCCTAGTGCCGGTTTGAATTTCCTGCATTTTTCACTGTAAAACCGAGTTGGAGCTAGTACCTCCAAATATATATGTATGGAGTGGATTTTGCAACTGAAAAGAAACTTTGTGTTCCCAACAAGCTATGTGAAGGACGGCTTTCACACACACTTATCTCTCACAACTGAGCATGTGGACAGAAATTCGTTCAACTAGCACAAAGGGAACGGGTTGCAGGTAAACTTTTCTCTGCTTTCTCAGTCTGTTTCCTAGTGCCTTTTTGATATTCCTGCAGTTTTCACTTTAAAACAGAGTTGGAGCTAGTACCTCCAAATATATATGTATGGAGTGGATTTTGCAACTGAAAAGAAACTTTGTGTTCCCAACAAGCTAGGTGAAGGACGGCTTTCCCACACACTTATCTCTCAGAACTGAGCATGTGGACAGACGTTCGTTCATCTAGCAGAAAGGGAACGGGTTGTAGTAGAAACTTTTACTCTGGTTTCTCAGTCTGTTTCCTAGTGCCGGTTAGAAGTTCCTGCAGTTTACACTGTAAAACCGAGTTGGAGATAGTACCGCCCCTTATATATGTATGGAGTGGAGTTTGCAACTGAAAAAATCTTTGTGTTCCCAACAAGCTAGGTGAAGGACGGCTTTCACACACACTTATCTCTCAGAACTGAGCATGTGGAGAGAAGTTCGTTCATCTACTACAAAGGGAACGGGTTGTAGGAGAAACTTTTACTCTGGATTCTCAGTCTGTTTCCTAGTGCCGGTTTGAATTTCTGGCAGTTTTCTCTGTAAAACCGAGTTGGAGCTAGTACCTCCCCGTATATATATATGGAGTACTGTTTGCAACTGAAAAGGAACTTTGTGTTCCCAACAAGCTAGGTGAAGTACGGCTTTCACACACACTTATATCTCAGAACAGAACATGTGGACGGAAGTTCGTTCATCTAGCACAAATTGAACGGCTTGTAGGAGAAACTTTTACTCTGGTTTCTCAGTCTGTTTCCTAGTGCCGCTTTGAAGTTCCTGCAGTTTTCACTGTAAAACATAGTTGGAGCTAGTACCTCCCCTTATATATGTATGCAGTGGAGTTTGCAACTGAAAAGAAATTTGTGTTCCCAACAAGCTAGGTGAAGGAAGGCTTTCACACACACTTATCGTCAGAACTGATCATGTGGAGAGACGTTCGTTCATCTAGCAGAAAGGGAAAGGGTTGTAGTAGAAACTTTTACTCTGGTTTCTCAGTCTGTTTCCTAGTGCCTGTTTGAAGTTCCTGCAGTTTTCAATGTAAAACCGAGTTGGAGATAGTACATTCCCATATATATGTATGGAGTGGGGTTTGCAACTGAAAAGAAACTTTGTGTTCCCAACAAGCTAGGTGAAGAACGGCTTTCACACACACTTATCTCTCAGAACTGAGCATGTGGACAGACGTTCGTTCATCTAGCACAAAGGGAACGGGTTGCAGGAGAAACTTTTACTCTGGATTCTCAGTCTGTTTCCTAGTGCCGGTTTGAAGTTCCTGCAGTTTTCACTGTAAAACTAAGTTGGAGCTGGTACCTCCCCATATATATGTATGGAGTGGAGTTTGCAACTGAAAAGAAACTTTGTGTTCCCAACAAGCTAGGTGAAGGATGGCATTCACACACACTTATCTCTCACAACTGAGCATGTGGACAGACGTTCGTTCAACTAGCACAAAGGGAACCGGTTGCAGGGAAACTTTTCTCTGCTTTCTCAGTCTGTTTCCTAGTGCCGGTTTGAAGTTCCTGCAGTTTTCACTTTAAAACCGAGATGGAGGTAGTACCTCCAAATATATATTTATTGAGTGGATTTTGCAACTGAAAAGAAACTTTGTGTTCCCAACAAGCTAGGTGAAGGACGGCTTTCACACACACTTATCTCTCAGAACTGAGCATGTGGAGAGACGTTCGTTCATCTAGCACAAATGGAACGGGTTGTAGGAGAAACTTTTACTCTGGTTTCTCAGTCTGTTTACTAGTGCCGGTTTGAAGTTCCTGCATTTTTCACTGTAAAACCGAGTTGGAGCTATTACCTAACCATATATATGTATGGAGTGTAGTTTGCAATTGAAAAGAATCTATGTTTTCCCAACAAGCTAGGTGAAGGACGGCTTTCACACACACACATCTCTCAGAACTGAGCATGTGGAGAGACGTTCGTTCATATAGCACAAATGGAACGGGTTGTAGGAGAAACTATTACTCTGGTTTCTCAGTCTGTTTCCTAGTGCCGGTTTGAAGTTCCTGCAGTTTTCACTGTAAAACCGATTTGGAGCTAGTACCTAACCCTATATATGTATGGAGTGGGGTTTGCAACTGAAAAGAATCTATGGGTTCCCAACAAGCTAAGTGAAGGACGGCTTTCACACACACTTGTCTCTCAGAACTGAGCATGTGGAAAGACGTTCGTTCATCTAGCACAAAAGGAACGGGTTGTAGTAGAAACTTTTACTCTGCTTTCTCAGTCTGTTTCCTAGTGCTGGTTTGAATTTCCTGAAATTTTCACTGTAAAACAGAGTTGGAGCTAGTACCTACCCACATATAATTATGGAGTGGAGTTTGCAGCTGAAAAGAATCATTGTGTTCCCAACAAGCTAGGAGAAGGACGGCTTTCACACACACTTATCTCTCAGAACTGAGCATGTGGAGAGACGTTCGTTCATCTAGCACAAATGGAACGGGTTGTAGGGGAAACTTTTACTCTGGTTTCTCAGTCTGTTTCCTAGTGCCGGTTTGAAATTCCTGCAGTTTTCACTGTAAAACCGAGTTGGAGCTAGTACCTCCCCGTATATATATATGGTTTAGAGTTTGCAACTAAAAAGAATCTTTGTGTTCCCAACAAGCTAGGTGAAGGACGGCTTTCACACACAATTATCTCTCAGAACTGAGCATGTGGAGAGACGTTCGTTCATCTACCACAAATTGAACGGATTGTAGGGGAAACTATTACTCTGGTTTGTCAGTCTGTTTCCTAGTGCCGGTTTGAAGTTCCTGCAGTTTTCACTGTAAAACCGATTTGGAGCTAGTACCTCCCAATATATATGTATGGAGTGGAGTTTGCAACTGAAAAAATCTTTGTGTTCCCAACAAGCTAGGTGAAGGACGGCTTTCACACACACTTATCTCTCAGAACTGATCATGTGTAGAGACTTTCGTTCATCTAGCAGAAAGGGAACGGGTTTCAGTAGAAACTTTTACTCTGGTTTCTCAGTCTGTTTCCTAGTGCCGGTTTGAAGTTCCTGCAGTTTTCACTGTAAAACCGAGTTGGAGCTAGTACATCCCCATATATATGTATGGAGTGGAGTTTGCAACTGAAAAGAAACTTTGTGTTCCCAACAAGCTAGCTGAAGGACGGCTTTCACACACACTTATCTCTCAGAACTGAGCATGTGGAGAGACGTTCGTTCATCTACCACAAATTGAACGGATTGTAGGGGAAACTTTTACTCTGGTTTGTCAGTCTGATTCCTAGTGCCGGTTTGAAGTTCCTGCAGTTTTCACTGTAAAACCGATTTGGAGCTAGTACCTCCCAATATATATGTATGGAGTGGAGTTTGCAACTGAAAAGAATCATTGTGTTCCCAACAAGTTATGTGAAGGAAGGCTTTCACACACACTTATCTCTCAGAACTGAGCATGTGGAGAGAAGTTCGTTCATCTACTACAAAGGGAACGGGTTGTAGGAGAAACTTTTACTCTGGATTCTCAGTCTGTTTCCTAGTGCCGGTTTGAATTTCTGGCAGTTTTCTCTGTAAAACCGAGTTGGAGCTAGTACCTCCCCGTATATATATATGGAGTACTGTTTGCAACTGAAAAGGAACTTTGTGTTCCCAACAAGCTAGGTGAAGTACGGCTTTCACACACACTTATATCTCAGAACAGAGCATGTGGACGGACGTTCGTTCATCTAGCACAAATTGAACGGCTTGTAGGAGAAACTTTTACTCTGGTTTCTCAGTCTGTTTCCTAGTGCCGCTTTGAAGTTCCTGCAGTTTTCACTGTAAAACATAGTTGGAGCTAGTAACTCCCCTTATATATGTATGCAGTGGAGTTTGCAACTGAAAAGAAATTTGTGTTCCCAACAAGCTAGGTGAAGGAAGGCTTTCACACAAACTTATCGTCAGAACTGATCATGTGGAGAGACGTTCGTTCATCTAGCAGAAAGGGAAAGGGTTGTAGTAGAAACTTTTACTCTGGTTTCTCAGTCTGTTTCCTAGTGCCTGTTTGAAGTTCCTGCAGTTTTCAATGTAAAACCGAGTTGGAGATAGTACATTCCCATATATATGTATGGAGTGGGGTTTGCAACTGAAAAGAAACTTTGTGTTCCCAACAAGCTAGTTGAAGAACGGCTTTCACACACACTTATCTCTCAGAACTGAGCATGTGGACAGACGTTCGTTCATCTAGCACAAAGGGAACGGGTTGCAGGAGAAACTTTTACTCTGGATTCTCAGTCTGTTTCCTAGTGCCGGTTTGAAGTTCCTGCAGTTTTCACTGTAAAACTAAGTTGGAGCTGGTACCTCCCCATATATATGTATGGAGTGGAGTTTGCAACTGAAAAGAAACTTTGTGTTCCCAACAAGCTAGGTGAAGGATGGCATTCACACACACTTATCTCTCACAACTGAGCATGTGGACAGACGTTCGTTCAACTAGCACAAAGGGAACCGGTTGCAGGGAAACTTTTCTCTGCTTTCTCAGTCTGTTTCCTAGTGCCGGTTTGAAGTTCCTGCAGTTTTCACTTTAAAACCGAGATGGAGGTAGTACCTCCAAATATATATTTATTGAGTGGATTTTGCAACTGAAAAGAAACTTTGTGTTCCCAACAAGCTAGGTGAAGGACGGCTTTCACACACACTTATCTCTCAGAACTGAGCATGTGGAGAGACGTTCGTTCATCTAGCACAAATGGAACGGGTTGTAGGAGAAACTTTTACTCTGGTTTCTCAGTCTGTTTACTAGTGCCGGTTTGAATTTCCTGCATTTTTCACTGTAAAACCGAGTTGGAGCTATTACCTAACCATATATATGTATGGAGTGTAGTTTGCAATTGAAAAGAATCTATGTTTTCCCAACAAGCTAGGTGAAGGACGGCTTTCACACACACACATCTCTCAGAACTGAGCATGTGGAGAGACGTTCGTTCATATAGCACAAATGGAACGGGTTGTAGGAGAAACTATTACTCTGGTTTCTCAGTCTGTTTCCTAGTGCCGGTTTGAAGTTCCTGCAGTTTTCACTGTAAAACCGATTTGGAGCTAGTACCTCCCCATATATAAGTATGGAGTGGAGTTTGCAACTGAAAAGTATCTTTGTGTTCCCAACAAGCTAGGTGAAGGACGGCTTTCACACACACACATCTCTCAGAACTGAGCATGTGGAGAGACGTTCGTTCATCTAGTACCAATGGAACGGGTTGTAGGAGAAATTTTTACTCTAGTTTCTCAGACTGTTTCCTAGTGCCGGTTTGAAGTTCCTGCTGTTTTCACTGTAAAACCGAGTTGGAGCTAGTACCTAACCCTATATATGTATGGAGTGGGGTTTGCAACTGAAAAGAATCTATGGGTTCCCAACAAGCTAAGTGAAGGACGGCTTTCACACACACTTGTCTCTCAGAACTGAGCATGTGGAAAGACGTTCGTTCATCTAGCACAAAAGGAACGGGTTGTAGTAGAAACTTTTACTCTGCTTTCTCAGTCTGTTTCCTAGTGCTGGTTTGAATTTCCTGAAATTTTCACTGTAAAACAGAGTTGGAGCTAGTACCTACCCACATATAATTATGGAGTGGAGTTTGCAGCTGAAAAGAATCATTGTGTTCCCAACAAGCTAGGAGAAGGACGGCTTTCACACACACTTATCTCTCAGAACTGAGCATGTGGAGAGACGTTCGTTCATCTAGCACAAATGGAACGGGTTGTAGGGGAAACTTTTACTCTGGTTTCTCAGTCTGTTTCCTAGTGCCGGTTTGAAATTCCTGCAGTTTTCACTGTAAAACCGAGTTGGAGCTAGTACCTCCCCGTATATATATATGGTTTAGAGTTTGCAACTAAAAAGAATCTTTGTGTTCCCAACAAGCTAGGTGAAGGACGGCTTTCACACACAATTATCTCTCAGAACTGAGCATGTGGAGAGACGTTCGTTCATCTACCACAAATTGAACGGATTGTAGGGGAAACTATTACTCTGGTTTCTCAGTCTGTTTCCTAGTGCCGGTTTGAAGTTCCTGCAGTTTTCACTGTAAAACCGATTTGGAGCTAGTACCTCCCAATATATATGTATGGAGTGGAGTTTGCAACTGAAAAGAATCATTGTGTTCCCAACAAGTTATGTGAAGGACGGCTTTCACACACACTTATCTCTCAGAACTGAGCATGTGGAGAGAAGTTCGTTCATCTACTACAAAGGGAACGGGTTGTAGGAGAAATTTTTACTCTGGTTTCTCAGTCTGTTTCCTAGTGCCGATTTGCATTTCCTGCAGTTTTCACTGGAAAACCGAGTTGGAGCTAGTAGCTAACCATATATATGTATGGAGTGTAGTTTGCAACTGAAAAGAATCTATGTGTTCTCAACAAGCTAAGTGAAGGACGGCTTTCACACACACTTATCTCTCAGAACTGAGCATGTGGACAGACGTTCGTTCATCTAGCACAAATTGAACGGGTTGTAGGAGAAACTTTTACTCTGGATTCTCAGTCTGTTTCCTAGTGCCGGTTTGAAATTCTGGCAGTTTTCTCTGTAAAACCGAGTTGGAGCTAGTACCACCCCGTATATATATATGGAGTACTGTTTGCAACTGAAAAGGAACTTTGTGTTCCCAACAAGCTAGGTGAAGTACGGCTTTCACACACACTTATATCTCAGAACTGAGCATGTGGACAGACGTTCGTTCATCTAGCACAAATTGAACGGCTTGTAGGAGAAACTTTTACTCTGGTTCCTCAGTCTGTTTCCTAGTGCCGCTTTGAAGTTCCTGCAGTTTTCACTGTAAAACATAGTTGGAGCTAGTACCTCCCTTTATATATGTATGCAGTGGAGATTGCAACTGAAAAGAAACTTTGTGTTCCCAACAAGCTAGGTGAAGGAAGGCTTTCACACACACTTATCGTCAGAACTGATCATGTGGAGAGACGTTCGTTCATCTAGCAGAAAGGGAAAGGGTTGTAGTAGAAACTTTTACTCTGGTTTCTCAGACTGTTTCCTAGTGCCTGTTTGAAGTTCCTGCAGTTTTCAATGTAAAACCGATTTGGAGATAGTACATTCCCATATATATGTATGGAGTGGGGTTTGCAACTGAAAAGAAACTTTGTGTTCCCAACAAGCTAGGTGAAGAACGGCTTTCACACACACTTATCTCTCACAACTGAGCATGTGGACAGACGTTCGTTCAACTAGCACAAAGGGAACCGGTTGCAGGGAAACTTTTCTCTGCTTTCTCAATCTGTTTCCTAGTGCCGGTTTGAAGTTCCTGCAGTTTTCACTTTAAAACCGAGTTGGAGGTAGTACCTCCAAATATATATTTATTGAGTGGATTTTGCAACTGAAAAGAAACTTTGTGTTCCCAACAAGCTAGGTGAAGGACGGCTTTCACACACACTTATCTCTCAGAACTGAGCATGTTGAGAGACGTTCGTTCATCTAGCACAAATCTAACGGGTTGTAGGAGAAACTTTTACTCTGGTTTCTCAGTCTGTTTTCTAGTGCCGGTTTGAAGTTCCTGCAGTTTTCACTGTAAAACCGAGATGGAGCTAGTATCTCCCCGTATATATATATGGAGTAGAGATTGCACCTGAAAAGAAACTTTGTGTTCCAAACAAGCTAGGTGAAGGACGGCTTTCACACACACTTACCTCTCAGAACTGAGCATGTGGACAGACGTTCGTTCATCTAGGAAAAATTGAACGGGTTGTAGGGGTAACTTTTACTCTGGATTCTCATTCTGTTTCCTAGTGCCGGTTTGAATTTCCTGCAGTTTTCACTGTAAAACCTAGTTGGAGCTAGTACCTCCCCGTATATTTATATGGAGTAGTGTTTGCAACTGAAAAGAAACTTTGTGTTCCCAACAAGCTATGTGAAGGACGGCATTCACACACACTTATCTCGCAGAACTGAGCATGCGGACAGACGTTCGTTCATCTAGCACAATGGGAAATTGTTGTAGGAGAAACTTTTACTCTTTTTTCTCAGTCTGTTTCCTAGTGCCGGTTTGAAGTTCCTGCAGTTTTCACTGTAAAACCGAGTTGGAGCTAGTACATCCCCATATATATGTATGGAGTGGAGATTGCAACTGAAAAGAAACTTTGTGTTCCCAACAAGCTAGGTGAAGAACGGCCTTCACACACACTTATCTCTCAGAGCTGGGCATGTTTAGAGACGTTCGTTCATCTAGTACCAAGGGAACGGTTTGTAGGAGAAATTTTTACTCAAGTTTCTCAGTCTGTTTCCTAGTGCCGGTTTGAATTTCCTGCAGTTTTCACTGTAAAACCGAGTTGGAGCTAGTACCTAACCATATATATGTATGGAGTTGAGTTTGCAACTGAAAAGAATCTATGGGTTCCCAACAAGCTATGTGAAGGACGGCTTTCACACACACTTGTCTCTCAGAACTGAGCATGTGGAAAGACGTTCGTTCATCTAGCACAAAAGGAACGGGTTGTAGGAGAAACTTTTACTCTGCTTTCTCAGTCTGTTTCCCAGTGCTGGTTTGAAGTTCCTGAAGTTTTCACTGTAAAACAGAGTTAGAGCTAGTACCTACCCACATATAATTATGGAGTGGAGTTTGCAACTGAAAAGGATCATTGTGTTCCCAACAAGCTAGGTGAAGGACGGCTTTCACACACACTTATCTCTCCGAACTGAGCATTTGGAGAGACGTTCGTTCATCTAGCACAAATGGAACGGGTTGTAGGAGAAACTATTACTCTGGTTTCTCAGTCTGTTTCCTAGTGCCGGTTTGAATTTCCGGCAGTTATCTCTGTAAAACCGAGTTGGAGCTAGTACCTCCCGTATATATATATGGAGTAGTGTTGGCAACTGAAAAGAAACTTTGTGTTCCCAACAAGCTAGGTGAAGTACGGCTTTCACACACACTTATATCTCAGAACTGAGCATGTGGACAGACGTTCGTTCATCTAGCACAAATTGAACGGCTGGTAGGAGAAACTTTTACTCTGGTTTCTCAGTCTGTTTCCTAGTGCCGGTTTGAAGTTCCTGCAGTTTTCACTGTAAAAACGAGTTTGAGCTAGTACTTCCCCATATATATGTATGGAGTGGAGTTTGCAACTGAAAAGAAACTTTGTGTTCCCAACAAGCTAAGTGAAGGACGGCTTTCACACACACTTATCTCTCAGAAATGAGCATGTGGACAGACGTTCGTTCATCTAGCACAAATGGAACGGGTTGCAGGAGAAACTATTACTCTGGTTCTCAGTCTGTTTCCTAGTGCCGGTTTGAAGTTCCTGCAGTTTTCACTGTAAAACCGAGTTGGAGCTAGTACATCCCCATATATATTTATGGAGTGGAGTTTGCAACTGAAAAGAAACTTTGTGTTCCCAACAAGCTAGGTGAAGAAAGGCTTTCACACACACTTATCTCTCAGAACTGAGCATGTGGACAGACTTTCGTTCATCTAGCACAAAGGGAACGGGTTGCAGGAGAAACTTTTACTCTGGTTTCTCAGTCTGTTTCCTAGTGCCGTTTTGAAGTTCCTGCAGTTTTCACTGTAATACCGAGTTGGAGCTTGTACCTCCCAATATATTTGTATGGAGTGGAGTTTGCAACTGAAAAGAAACTTTGTGTTCCCAACAAGCTAGGTGAAGGACGGCTTTCACAAGCACTTATCTCTCAGAAATTAGCATGTGGAGAGACGTTCGTTCATCTAGCAGAAAGGGAACGGGTTGTAGGAGAAACTTTTTCTCTGGTTTCTCAGTTTGTTTCCTAGTGCCGGTTTGAAGTTCCTGCAGTTTTCACTGTAAAACCGAGTTAGAGCTAGTACCTACCCTTATATATGTATGGAGTTGAGTTTGCAACTGAAAAGAATCTCTGTGTTCCCAACAAGCTATGTGAAGGACGGCTTTCACACACACTTATCTCTCAGAACTGAGCATGTGGACAGACGTTCGTTCAACTAGCACAAAGGGAACGGTTTGCAGGGGAAACTTATCTCTGTTTTCTCAGTCTGTTTCCTAGTGCCGGGTTGAAGTTCCTGCATTTTTCACTGTAAAACCGAGTTGGAGCTAGTACCTCCAAATATATATGTATGGAGTGGATTTTGCAACTGAAAAGAAACTTTTTGTTCCTAACAAGCTAGGTGAAGGACGGCTTTCCCACACAATTACCTCTCAGAACTGAGCATGTGGACAGACGTTCGTTCATCTAGCAGAAAGGGAACGGGTTGTAGGAGAAACTTTTACTCTGGTTTCTCAGCCTGTTTCCTAGTGCCGGTTTGAAGTTCCTGCAGTTTTCACTGTAAAACAGAGTTGGAGCTAGTACATCCCCATATATATGTATGGAGTGGATTTTGCAACTGAAATGAAACTTTGTGTTCCCAACAAGCTAGGTGAAGAACGGCTTTCACACACACTTATCTCTCAGAACTGAGCATGTGGACAGACGTTCGTTCATCTAGCACAAAGGGAACGGGTTGCTTGTGAAACTTTTATTCTGGATTCTCAGTCTCTTTCCTAGTGCCGGTTTGAAATTCCTGCAGTTTTCACTGTAAAACCGATTTGGAGCTTGTACCTCCCCATATATATGTATGGAGTGGGGTTTGCAACTGAAAAGAAACTTTGTGTTCCCAACAAGCTAGGTGAAGGACGGCTTTCACACACACTTATCTCTCAGAACTGAGCATGTGGACAGAAGTTCGTTCAACTAGCACAAAGGGAACGGGTTGCAGGTAAACTTTTCTCTGCTTTCTCAGTCTGTTTCCTGGTGCCTTTTTGATGTTCCTGCAGTTTTCACTGTAAAACCGAGTTGGAGCTAGTACCTCCAAATATATATGTATGGAGTGGATTTTGCAACTGAAAAGAAACTTTGTGTTCCCAACAAGCTAGGTGAAGGACGGCTTTCCCACACACTTATCTCTCAGAACTGAGCATGTGGACAGACGTTCGTTCATCTAGCAGAAAGGGAACGGTTTGTAGTAGAAACTTTTACTCTGGTTTCTCAGTCTGTTTCCTAGTGCCGGTTAGAAGTTCCTGCAGTTTTCACTGTAAAACCGAGTTGGAGATAGTACCTCCCCTTATATATGTATGGAGTGGAGTTTGCAACTGAAAAGAATCTTTGTGTTCCCAACAAGCTAGGTGAAGGACGGCTTTCACACACACTTATCTCTCAGAACTTATCATGTGTAGAGACGTTCGTTCATCTAGCAGAAAGGGAACGGGTTTCAGTAGAAACTTTTACTCTGGTTTCTCAGTCTGTTTCCTAGTGCCGGTTTGAAGTTCCTGCAGTTTTCACTGTAAAACCGAGTTGGAGCTAGTACATCCCCATATATATGTATGGAGTGGAGTTTGCAACTGAAAGAATCTATGTGTTCTCAACAAGCTAAGTGAAGGACGGCTTTCACACACACTTATCTCTCAGAACTGAGCATGTGGACAGACGTTCGTTCATCTAGCACAAATTGAACGGGTTGTAGGAGAAACTTTTACTCTGGATTCTCAGTCTGTTTCCTAGTGCCTGTTTGAATTTCTGGCAGTTTTCTCTGTAAAACCGAGTTGGAGCTAGTACCTCCCCGTATATATATATGGAGTACTGTTTGCAACTGAAAAGGAACTTTGTGTTCCCAACAAGCTAGGTGAAGTACGGCTTTCACACACACTTATATCTCAGAATTGAGCATGTGGACAGACGTTCGTTCATCTAGCACAAATTGAACGGCTTGTAGGAGAAACTTTTACTCTGGTTTCTCAGTCTGTTTCCTAGTGCCGGTTTGAAGTTCCTGCAGTTTTCACTGTAAAACCGAGTTAGAGCTAGTACCTACCCTTATATATGTATGGAGTTGAGTTTGCAACTGAAAAGAATCTCTGTGTTCCCAACAAGCTATGTGAAGGACGGCTTTCACACACACTTATCTCTCAGAACTGAGCATGTGGACAGACGTTCGTTCAACTAGCACAAAGGGAACGGTTTGCAGGGGAAACTTATCTCTGTTTTCTCAGTCTGTTTCCTAGTGCCGGGTTGAAGTTCCTGCATTTTTCACTGTAAAACCGAGTTGGAGCTAGTACCTCCAAATATATATGTATGGAGTGGATTTTGCAACTGAAAAGAAACTTTTTGTTCCTAACAAGCTAGGTGAAGGACGGCTTTCCCACACAATTACCTCTCAGAACTGAGCATGTGGACAGACGTTCGTTCATCTAGCAGAAAGGGAACGGGTTGTAGGAGAAACTTTTACTCTGGTTTCTCAGCCTGTTTCCTAGTGCCGGTTTGAAGTTCCTGCAGTTTTCACTGTAAAACAGAGTTGGAGCTAGTACATCCCCATATATATGTATGGAGTGGATTTTGCAACTGAAATGAAACTTTGTGTTCCCAACAAGCTAGGTGAAGAACGGCTTTCACACACACTTATCTCTCAGAACTGAGCATGTGGACAGACGTTCGTTCATCTAGCACAAAGGGAACGGGTTGCTTGTGAAACTTTTATTCTGGATTCTCAGTCTCTTTCCTAGTGCCGGTTTGAAATTCCTGCAGTTTTCACTGTAAAACCGATTTGGAGCTTGTACCTCCCCATATATATGTATGGAGTGGGGTTTGCAACTGAAAAGAAACTTTGTGTTCCCAACAAGCTAGGTGAAGGACGGCTTTCACACACACTTATCTCTCAGAACTGAGCATGTGGACAGAAGTTCGTTCAACTAGCACAAAGGGAACGGGTTGCAGGTAAACTTTTCTCTGCTTTCTCAGTCTGTTTCCTAGTGCCTTTTTGATGTTCCTGCAGTTTTCACTGTAAAACCGAGTTGGAGCTAGTACCTCCAAATATATATGTATGGAGTGGATTTTGCAACTGAAAAGAAACTTTGTGTTCCCAACAAGCTAGGTGAAGGACGGCTTTCCCACACACTTATCTCTCAGAACTGAGCATGTGGACAGACGTTCGTTCATCTAGCAGAAAGGGAACGGATTGTAGTAGAAACTTTTACTCTGGTTTCTCAGTCTGTTTCCTAGTGCCGGTTAGAAGTTCCTGCAGTTTTCACTGTAAAACCGAGTTGGAGATAGTACCTCCCCTTATATATGTATGGAGTGGAGTTTGCAACTGAAAAGAATCTTTGTGTTCCCAACAAGCTAGGTGAAGGACGGCTTTCACACACACTTATCTCTCAGAACTGATCATGTGTAGAGACGTTCGTTCATCTAGCAGAAAGGGAACGGGTTTCAGTAGAAACTTTTACTCTGGTTTCTCAGTCTGTTTCCTAGTGCCGGTTTGAAGTTCCTGCAGTTTTCACTGTAAAACCGAGTTGGAGCTAGTACATCCCCATATATATGTATGGAGTGGAGTTTGCAACTGAAAAGAAACTTTGTGTTCCCAACAAGCTAGCTGAAGGACGGCTTTCACACACACTTATCCCTCAGAACTGAGCATGTGGAGAGAAGTTCTTTCATCTAGTACAAAGGGAACGGGTTGTAGGAGAAACTTTTACTCTGGTTTCTCAGTCTGTTTCCTAGTGCCGGTTTGAAGTTCCTGCAGTTTTCACTGTAAACCGAGTTGGAGCTGTTACCTAACCATATATATGTATGGAGTGTAATTTGCAATTGAAAAGAATCTATGTTTTCCCAACAAGCTAAGTGAAGGACGGCTTTCACACAAACTTATCTCTCAGAACTGAGCATGTGGAGAGACGTTCGTTCATATAGCACAAATGGAACGGGTTGTAGGAGAAACTATTACTCTGGATTCTCAGTCTGTTTCCTAGTGCCGGTTTGAAGTTCCTGCAGTTTTCACTGTAAAACCGATTTGGAGCTAGTACCTCCCCATATATAAGTATGGAGTGGAGTTTGCAACTGAAAAGTATCTTTGTGTTCCCAACAAGCTAGGTGAAGGACGGCTTTCACACACACACATCTCTCAGAACTGAGCATGTGGAGAGACGTTCGTTCATCTAGTACCAATGGAACGGGTTGTAGGAGAAATTTTTACTCTAGTTTCTCAGTCTGTTTCCTAGTGCCGGTTTGAAGTTCCTGCTGTTTTCACTGTAAAACCGAGTTGGAGCTAGTACCTAACCCTATATATGTATGGAGTGGGGTTTGCAACTGAAAAGAATCTATGGGTTCCCAACAAGCTAGGTGAAGGACGGCTTTCACACACACTTGTCTCTCAGAACTGAGCATGTGGAAAGACGTTCGTTCATCTAGCACAAAAGGAACGGTTTGTAGTAGAAACTTTTACTCTGCTTTCTCAGTCTGTTTCCTAGTGCTGGTTTGAAGTTCCTGAAATTTTCACTGTAAAACAGAGTTGGAGCTAGTACCTACCCACATATAATTATGGAGTGGAGTTTGCAGCTGAAAAGAATCATTGTGTTCCCAACAAACTAGGAGAAGGACGGCTTTCACACACACTTATCTCTCAGAACTGAGCATGTGGAGAGAAGTTCGTTCATCTACTACAAAGGGAACGGGTTGTAGGAGAAATTTTTACTCTGGTTTCTCAGTCTGTTTCCTAGTGCCGATTTGCATTTCCTGCAGTTTTCACTGGAAAACCGAGTTGGAGCTAGTAGCTAACCATATATATGTATGGAGTGTAGTTTGCAACTGAAAGAATCTATGTGTTCTCAACAAGCTAAGTGAAGGACGGCTTTCACACACACTTATCTCTCAGAACTGAGCATGTGGACAGACGTTCGTTCATCTAGCACAAATTGAACGGGTTGTAGGAGAAACTTTTACTCTGGATTCTCAGTCTGTTTCCTAGTGCCTGTTTGAATTTCTGGCAGTTTTCTCTGTAAAACCGAGTTGGAGCTAGTACCTCCCCGTATATATATATGGAGTACTGTTTGCAACTGAAAAGGAACTTTGTGTTCCCAACAAGCTAGGTGAAGTACGGCTTTCACACACACTTATATCTCAGAATTGAGCATGTGGACAGACGTTCGTTCATCTAGCACAAATTGAACGGCTTGTAGGAGAAACTTTTACTCTGGTTTCTCAGTCTGTTTCCTAGTGCCGGTTTGAAGTTCCTGCAGTTTTCACTGTAAAACCGAGTTAGAGCTAGTACCTACCCTTATATATGTATGGAGTTGAGTTTGCAACTGAAAAGAATCTCTGTGTTCCCAACAAGCTATGTGAAGGACGGCTTTCACACACACTTATCTCTCAGAACTGAGCATGTGGACAGACGTTCGTTCAACTAGCACAAAGGGAACGGTTTGCAGGGGAAACTTATCTCTGTTTTCTCAGTCTGTTTCCTAGTGCCGGGTTGAAGTTCCTGCATTTTTCACTGTAAAACCGAGTTGGAGCTAGTACCTCCAAATATATATGTATGGAGTGGATTTTGCAACTGAAAAGAAACTTTTTGTTCCTAACAAGCTAGGTGAAGGACGGCTTTCCCACACAATTACCTCTCAGAACTGAGCATGTGGACAGACGTTCGTTCATCTAGCAGAAAGGGAACGGGTTGTAGGAGAAACTTTTACTCTGGTTTCTCAGCCTGTTTCCTAGTGCCGGTTTGAAGTTCCTGCAGTTTTCACTGTAAAACAGAGTTGGAGCTAGTACATCCCCATATATATGTATGGAGTGGATTTTGCAACTGAAATGAAACTTTGTGTTCCCAACAAGCTAGGTGAAGAACGGCTTTCACACACACTTATCTCTCAGAACTGAGCATGTGGACAGACGTTCGTTCATCTAGCACAAAGGGAACGGGTTGCTTGTGAAACTTTTATTCTGGATTCTCAGTCTCTTTCCTAGTGCCGGTTTGAAATTCCTGCAGTTTTCACTGTAAAACCGATTTGGAGCTTGTACCTCCCCATATATATGTATGGAGTGGGGTTTGCAACTGAAAAGAAACTTTGTGTTCCCAACAAGCTAGGTGAAGGACGGCTTTCACACACACTTATCTCTCAGAACTGAGCATGTGGACAGAAGTTCGTTCAACTAGCACAAAGGGAACGGGTTGCAGGTAAACTTTTCTCTGCTTTCTCAGTCTGTTTCCTAGTGCCTTTTTGATGTTCCTGCAGTTTTCACTGTAAAACCGAGTTGGAGCTAGTACCTCCAAATATATATGTATGGAGTGGATTTTGCAACTGAAAAGAAACTTTGTGTTCCCAACAAGCTAGGTGAAGGACGGCTTTCCCACACACTTATCTCTCAGAACTGAGCATGTGGACAGACGTTCGTTCATCTAGCAGAAAGGGAACGGATTGTAGTAGAAACTTTTACTCTGGTTTCTCAGTCTGTTTCCTAGTGCCGGTTAGAAGTTCCTGCAGTTTTCACTGTAAAACCGAGTTGGAGATAGTACCTCCCCTTATATATGTATGGAGTGGAGTTTGCAACTGAAAAGAATCTTTGTGTTCCCAACAAGCTAGGTGAAGGACGGCTTTCACACACACTTATCTCTCAGAACTGATCATGTGTAGAGACGTTCGTTCATCTAGCAGAAAGGGAACGGGTTTCAGTAGAAACTTTTACTCTGGTTTCTCAGTCTGTTTCCTAGTGCCGGTTTGAAGTTCCTGCAGTTTTCACTGTAAAACCGAGTTGGAGCTAGTACATCCCCATATATATGTATGGAGTGGAGTTTGCAACTGAAAAGAAACTTTGTGTTCCCAACAAGCTAGCTGAAGGACGGCTTTCACACACACTTATCCCTCAGAACTGAGCATGTGGAGAGAAGTTCTTTCATCTAGTACAAAGGGAACGGGTTGTAGGAGAAACTTTTACTCTGGTTTCTCAGTCTGTTTCCTAGTGCCGGTTTGAAGTTCCTGCAGTTTTCACTGTAAACCGAGTTGGAGCTGTTACCTAACCATATATATGTATGGAGTGTAATTTGCAATTGAAAAGAATCTATGTTTTCCCAACAAGCTAAGTGAAGGACGGGTTTCACACAAACTTATCTCTCAGAACTGAGCATGTGGAGAGACGTTCGTTCATATAGCACAAATGGAACGGGTTGTAGGAGAAACTATTACTCTGGATTCTCAGTCTGTTTCCTAGTGCCGGTTTGAAGTTCCTGCAGTTTTCACTGTAAAACCGATTTGGAGCTAGTACCTCCCCATATATAAGTATGGAGTGGAGTTTGCAACTGAAAAGTATCTTTGTGTTCCCAACAAGCTAGGTGAAGGACGGCTTTCACACACACACATCTCTCAGAACTGAGCATGTGGAGAGACGTTCGTTCATCTAGTACCAATGGAACGGGTTGTAGGAGAAATTTTTACTCTAGTTTCTCAGTCTGTTTCCTAGTGCCGGTTTGAAGTTCCTGCTGTTTTCACTGTAAAACCGAGTTGGAGCTAGTACCTAACCCTATATATGTATGGAGTGGGGTTTGCAACTGAAAAGAATCTATGGGTTCCCAACAAGCTAGGTGAAGGACGGCTTTCACACACACTTGTCTCTCAGAACTGAGCATGTGGAAAGACGTTCGTTCATCTAGCACAAAAGGAACGGTTTGTAGTAGAAACTTTTACTCTGCTTTCTCAGTCTGTTTCCTAGTGCTGGTTTGAAGTTCCTGAAATTTTCACTGTAAAACAGAGTTGGAGCTAGTACCTACCCACATATAATTATGGAGTGGAGTTTGCAGCTGAAAAGAATCATTGTGTTCCCAACAAACTAGGAGAAGGACGGCTTT
This sequence comes from Camelus dromedarius, assembly GCF_036321535.1. Taxonomy (NCBI): domain Eukaryota; kingdom Metazoa; phylum Chordata; class Mammalia; order Artiodactyla; family Camelidae; genus Camelus; species Camelus dromedarius. The sequence goes on from NW_026989814.1 coordinate 3,459,069, forward strand.
CACACACACTTATCTCTCAGAACTGAGCATGTGGAGAGAAGTTCGTTCATCTACTACAAAGGGAACGGGTTGTAGGAGAAATTTTTACTCTGGTTTCTCAGTCTGTTTCCTAGTGCCGATTTGCATTTCCTGCAGTTTTCACTGGAAAACCGAGTTGGAGCTAGTAGCTAACCATATATATGTATGGAGTGTAGTTTGCAACTGAAAGAATCTATGTGTTCTCAACAAGCTAAGTGAAGGACGGCTTTCACACACACTTATCTCTCAGAACTGAGCATGTGGACAGACGTTCGTTCATCTAGCACAAATTGAACGGGTTGTAGGAGAAACTTTTACTCTGGATTCTCAGTCTGTTTCCTAGTGCCTGTTTGAATTTCTGGCAGTTTTCTCTGTAAAACCGAGTTGGAGCTAGTACCTCCCCGTATATATATATGGAGTACTGTTTGCAACTGAAAAGGAACTTTGTGTTCCCAACAAGCTAGGTGAAGTACGGCTTTCACACACACTTATATCTCAGAATTGAGCATGTGGACAGACGTTCGTTCATCTAGCACAAATTGAACGGCTTGTAGGAGAAACTTTTACTCTGGTTTCTCAGTCTGTTTCCTAGTGCCGCTTTGAAGTTCCTGCAGTTTTCACTGTAAAACATAGTTGGAGCTAGTACCTCCCCTTATATATGTATGCAGTGGAGTTTGCAACTGAAAAGAAACTTTGTGTTCCCAACAAGCTAGGTGAAGGAAGGCTTTCACACACACTTATCGTCAGAACTGATCATGTGGAGAGACGTTCGTTCATCTAGCAGAAAGGGAAAGGGTTGTAGTAGAAACTTTTACTCTGGTTTCTCAGTCTGTTTCCTAGTGCCTGTTTGAAGTTCCTGCAGTTTTCAATGTAAAACCGAGTTGGAGATAGTACATTCTCATATATATGTATGGAGTGGGGTTTGCAACTGAAAAGAAACTTTGTGTTCCCAACAAGCTAGGTGAAGAACGGCTTTCACACACACTTATCTCTCAGAACTGAGCATGTGGACAGACGTTCGTTCATCTAGCACAAAGGGAACGGGTTGCAGGAGAAACTTTTACTCTGCATTCTCAGTCTGTTTCCTAGTGCCGGTTTGAAGTTCCTGCAGTTTTCACTGTAAAACTAAGTTGGAGCTGGTACCTCCCCATATATATGTATGGAGTGGAGTTTGCAACTGAAAAGAAACTTTGTGTTCCCAACAAGCTAGGTGAAGGATGGCATTCACACACACTTATCTCTCACAACTGAGCATGTGGACAGACGTTCGTTCAACTAGCACAAAGGGAACCGGTTGCAGGGAAACTTTTCTCTGCTTTCTCAGTCTGTTTCCTAGTGCCGGTTTGAAGTTCCTGCAGTTTTCATTTTAAAACCGAGTTGGAGGTAGTACCTCCAAATATATATTTATTGATTGGATTTTGCAACTGAAAAGAAACTTTGTGTTCCCAACAAGCTATGTGAAGGACGGCATTCACACACACTTATCTCGCAGAACTGAGCATGCGGACAGACGTTCGTTCATCTAGCACAAAGGGAACTTGTTGTAGGAGAAACTTTTACTCTTTTTTCTCAGTTTGTTTCCTAGTGCCGGTTTGAAGTTCCTGCAGTTTTCACTGTAAAACCGAGTTGGAGCTAGAACATCCCCATATATATGTATGGAGAGGAGATTGCAACTGAAAAGAAACTTTGTGTTCCCAACATGCTAGGTGAAGAACGGCCTTCACACACACTTATCTCTCAGAGCTTTGCATGTTTAGAGACGTTCGTTCATCTAGTACCAAGGGAACGGTTTGTAGGAGAAATTTTTACTCTAGTTTCTCAGTCTGTTTCCTAGTGCCGGTTTGAACTTCCTGCAGTTTTCACTGTAAAACCGTGTTGGAGCTAGTACCTAACCATATATATGTATGGAGTGGAGTTTGCAACTGAAAAGAATCTATGGGTTCCCAACAAGCAATGTGAAGGACGGCTTTCACACACACTTGTCTCTCAGAACTGAGCATGTGGAAAGACGTTCGTTCATCTAGCACAAAAGGAACGGGTTGTAGGAGAATCTTTTACTCTGCTTTCTCAGTCTGTTTCCCAGTGCTGGTTTGAAGTTCCTGAAGTTTTCACTGTAAAACAGAGTTGGAGCTAGTACCTGCCCACATATAATTATGGAGTGGAGTTTGCAACTGAAAAGAATCATTGTGTTCCCTACAAGCTAGGTGAAGGACGGCTTTCACACACACTTATCTCTCCGAACTGAGCATTTGGAGAGACGTTCGTTCATCTAGCACAAATGGAACGGGTTGTAGGAGAAACTATTACTCTGGTTTCTCAGTCTGTTTCCTAGTGCCGGTTTGAATTTCCGGCAGTTATCTCTGTAAAACCGAGTTGGAGCTAGTACCTCCCGTATATATATATGGAGTAGTGTTGGCAACTGAAAAGAAACTTTGTGTTCCCAACAAGCTAGGTGAAGTACAGCTTTCACACACATTTATATCTCAGAACTGAGCATGTGGACAGACGTTCGTTCATCTAGCACAAATTGAACGGCTGGTAGGAGAAACTTTTACTCTGGTTTCTCAGTCTGTTTCCTAGTGCCGGTTTGAAGTTCCTGCAGTTTTCACTGTAAAAAAGAGTTGGAGCAAGTACCTCCCCATATATATTTATGGAGTGGAGTTTGCAACTGAAAAGAAACTTTGTGTTCCCAACAAGCTAGGTGAAGGACGGCTTTCACACACACTTATCTCTCAGAACTGAGCATGTGGACAGACGTTGTTTCATCTAGCAGAAATGGAACGGGTTGTAGGTGAAACTTTTACTCTGGTTTCTCAGTCTGTTTCCTAGTGCCGGTTTGACGTTCCTGCAGTTTTCACTTTAAAACCGTCTTGGAGCTAGTACTTCCCCATATATATGTATGGAGTGGAGTTTGCAACTGAAAGAATCTTTGTGTTCCCAACAAGCTAGGTGAAGGACGGCTTTCACACACACTTATCTCTCAGAACTGAGCATGTGGAGAGACGTTCGTTCATCTAGTACAAAGGGAACGGTTTGTAGGAGAAATTTTTACTCTGGTTTCTCAGTCTGTTTCCTAGTGCCGGTTTGATGTTCCTGCAATTTCCACTGTAAAACCGAGTTGGAGCTAGTACCTAACCATATATATGTATGGAGTGGAGTTTGCAACTGAAAAGAAACTTTGTGTTCCCAACAAGCTAGTTGAAGGACGGCTTTCACACACACTTATCTCTCAGAAATGAGCATGTGGACAGACTTTCGTTCATCTAGCACAAAGGGAACGGGTTGTAGGAGAAATTTTTACTCTGGTTTCTCAGTCTGTTTCCTAGTGCCGAATTGCATTTCCTGCAGTTTTCACTGGAAAACCCAGTTGGAGCTAATAGCTAACCATATATATGTATGGAGTGTAGTTTGCAACTGAAAAGAATCTATGTGTTCTCAACAAGCTAAGTGAAGGACGGCTTTCACACACACTTATCTCTCAGAACTGAGCATGTGGACAGACGTTCGTTCATCTAGCACAAATTGAAAGGTTTGTAGGAGAAACTTTTACTCTGGATTCTCAGTCTGTTTCCTAGTGCCGGTTTGAATTTCTGGCAGTTTTCTCTGTAAAACCGAGTTGGAGCTAGGACCTCCCTAAATATATGTATGGAGTGGAGTTTGCAACTTAAAAGAAACTTTTTGTTCCCAACAAGCTAGGTGAAGTACGGCTTTCACACACACTTATATCTCAGAACTGAGCAAGTGGAGAGACGTTCGTTCATCTAGCACCAAGGGAACGGGTTGCAGGAGACACTTTTTCTCTGGTTTCTCATTCTGTACCTAGTGCCGGTTTGAAGTTCCTGCATTTTTCACTGTAAAACCGAGTTGGAGCTAGTATATCCCCATATATATGTATGGAGTGGAGTTTGCAACTGAAAAGAAACTTTGTGTTCCCAACAAGCTAGGTGAAGGACGGCTTTCACACACACTTATCTCTCAGAACTGAGCATGTGGACAGACGTTAGTTCATCTAGCACAAAGGGAACGGGTTACAGGGGAAACTTTTACTCTGGTATCTCAGTCTGTTTCCTAGTGCCGGTTTGAAGTTCCTGCAGTTTTCACTGTAATACCCAGTTGGAGATAGTACCTCCCCATATATATGTATGGAGTGGAGTTTGCAACTGAAAAGAAACTTTGTGTTCCCAACAAGCTAGGTGTAGGACGGCTTTCACACACACTTGTCTCTCAGAACTGAGCATGTGGACAGACGTTCGTTCAACTAGCACAAAGGGAACGGGTTGCAGGTAAACTTTTCTCTGCTTTCTCAGTCTGTTTCCTAGTGCCGGTTTGAAGTTCCTGCAGTTTTCACTGTAAAACCGAGTTGGAGTTGGTACCTCCCCATATATATGTATGGAGTGGAGTTTGCAACTGAAAAGAATCTTTGTGTTCCCAACAAGCTAGGTGAAGGACGGCATTCACACACACTTATCTCTCAGAACAGAGCATGTGGAGAGACGTTCGTTCATGTAGCACAAAAGGAACGGGTTGTTGGAGGAACTTTTACTATGGTTTCTCAGTGTGTTTCCAAGAGCCGGTTTGAAGTTCCTGCAGTTTTCACTCTAAAACCGCGTTGGAGCTACTACCTCCCCATATATATGTATGGAGTTTAGTTTGCAACTGAAAAGAAACGTTGGTTCCCAACAAGCTATGTGAAGGACGGCTTTCACACACACTTATCTCTCAGAACTGAGCATGTGGAGAGACGTTCGTTCATCTAGCAGAAAGGGAACGGGTTGTAGGAGAAACTTTTACTCTGGTTTCTCAGTCTGTTTCCTAGTGCAGGTTTGAAGTTCCTGCAATTTTCACTGTAAAACCGAGTTGGAGATAGTACCTCCCCATATATATGTTTGGAGTGGAGTTTGCAACTGAAAAGAATCTATGTGTTCCCAACAAGTTAGGTGAAGTACGGCTTTCACACAGACTTATCTCTCAGAACTGAGCATGTGGAGAGACGTTCGTTCATCTAGCACAAAGTGAACGGGTTGTAGGAAAAACTTTTACTCTGGTTTCTCAGTCTGTTTCCTAGTGCAGGTTTGAATTTCCTGCAGTTTTCACTGTAAAACAGATTTGGAGCTAGTACCTACCCATATATATGTGTGGAGTGGAGTTTGCAACTGAAAAGAAACTTTGTGTTCCCAACAAGCTAGGTGAAGGACGGCTTTCACACACACGTATCTCTCAGGACTGAGCATGTGGACAGACGTTCGTTCATCTAGCAAAAAGTGAACGGGTTGTAGGAGAAACTTTTACTCTGGTTTCTCTGTCTGTTTCCTAGTGCCGGTTTGAAGTTCCTGCAGTTTTCACTGTAAAACCGAGTTGGAGCTAGTACCTCACCATATATATGTATGGAGTGGAGTTTGCAAGTGAGAAGAATCTTTGTGTTCCCAACAAGCTAGGTGAAGGACGGCATTCACACTGACTTATCTCCCAGAACTGAGCATTTGGAGAATCGTTCGTTCATGTAGCACAAAAGGAACGGGTTTTAGGAGAAACTTTTACTATGTTTTCTCAGTTTGTTTCCTAGAGCCGATTTGAAGTTCCTGGAGTTTTCACTGTAAAACCGAGTTGGAGCTAATACCTCCCCATATATATGTATGGAGTGGAGTTTGCAACAGAAAAGAAACTTTGGTTCCCACCAAGCTAGGTGAAGGACGGCTTTCACACACACTTATCTCTCAGAACTGAGCATGTGGACAGACGTTCGTTCATCTAGCACAAAAGGAACGGTTTACAGGAGAAACTTTACTCTGGTATCTCAGTCTGTTTCCTATTGCCGGATTGAAGTTCCTGCAGTTTTCACTGTAAAACGCAGTTGGAGCTAGTACCTCCCCATATATATGTATGGAGTGGAGTTTGCAACTGAAAAGAAACTTTGTGTTCCCAACAAGCTAGGTAAAGGACGGCTTTCACACACACTTGTCTCTCAGAACTGAGCATGTGGACAGACGTTCGTTCAACTAGCACAAAGGGAATGGGTTGCAGGTAAACTTTTCTCTGCTTTCTCAGTCTGTTTCCTAGTGCCGGTTTGAAGTTCCTGCAGTTTTCACTGTAAAACCGAGTTGGAGTTGGTACCTCCCCATATATATGTATGGAGTGGAGTTTGCAACTGAAAAGAATCTTTGTGTTCCCAACAAGCTAGGTGAAGGACGGCATTCACACACACTTATCTCTCAGAACAGAGCATGTGGAGAGACGTTCGTTCATGTAGCACAAAAGGAACGGGTTGTAGGGGGAACTTTTACTATGGTTTCTCAGTCTGTTTCCAAGAGCCGATTTGAAGTTCCTGCATTTTTCACTGTAAAACCGAGTTGGAGCTAATACCTCCCCATATATATGTATGGAGTGGAGTTTGCAACTGAAAAGAAACGTTGGATCCCAACAAGCTATGTGAAGGACGGCTTTCACACACACTTATCTCTCAGAACTGAGCATGTGGAGAGACGTTCGTTCATCTAGCAGAAAGGGAACGGGTAGTAGGAGAAAATTTTACTCTCGTTTCTCAGTCTGTTTCCTAGTGCAGGTTTGATGTTCCTGCAATTTTCACTGTAAAACCGAGTTGGAGCTAGTACCTACCCATATATATGTGTGGAGTGCAGTTTGCAACTGAAAAGAAACTTTGTGTCCCCAACAAGCTAGGTGAAGGACGGCTTTCACACACAAGTATCTCTCAGGACTGAGCATGTGGACAGACGTTCGTTCATCTAGCACAAAGTGAACGGGATGTAGGAGAAATTTTACTCTGGTTTCTCAGTCTATGTCCTAGTGCCGGTTTGAAGTTCCTGCAGTTTTCACTGTAAAACCGAGTTGGAGCTTGTACCTCACCATATATATGTATGGTCTGGAGTTTGCAAGTGAAAAGAATCTTTGTGTTCCCAACAAGCTAGGTGAAGGACGGCATTCACACTGATTTATCTCCCAGAACTGAGCATGTGGAGAGACGTTCGTTCATGTAGCACAAAAGGAACGGGTTGTAGGAGAAACTTTTACTATGTTTTCTCAGTTTGTTTCCTAGAGCCGGTTTGAAGTTCCTGGAGTATTCACTGTAAAACCGAGTTGGAGCTACTACCTCCCCATATATATGTATGGAGTGGAGTTTGCAACTGAAAAGAAACTTTGGTTCCCAACAAGCTAGGTGAAGGACGGCTTTCACACACACTAATCACTCAGAACTGAGCATGTGGAGAGACGTTCGTTCATCTAGCAGAAAGGGATCTGTTTGTAAGAGAAACTATTACTATGGTTTCTCAGTCTGTTTCCTAGTGCCAGTTTGAAGTTCCTGCAGTTTTCACTGTAAAACAGAGTTGGAGCTAGAACCTGCCCATATATATATATGGAGTGGAGTTTGCAACTGAAAAGAATCTTTGTGTTCCCAACAAGCTAGGTGAAGGCAGCATTCACACACACTTATCTCCCAGAACTGAGCATTTGGAGAGACGTTCGTTCATGTAGCACAAAAGGAACGGGTTGTAGGAGAAACATTTACTCTGGTTTCTCAGTCTGTTTCCTAGAGCCGGTTTGAAGTTCCTGCATTTTTCACTGTAAAACCGAGTTGGAGCTACTACCTCCCCATAGATATGTATGGAGTGGTGTTTGCAACTGAAAAGAAACTTTGTGTTCCCAACAAGCTAGGTGAAGGACGGCTTTCACACACACTTATCTCTCAGAACTGAGCATTTGGAGAGACGTTCGTTCATCTAGCACAAAGGGAACGGGTGGCAGGAGAAACTTTTACTCTGGTTTCTCAGTCTGTTTCCTAGTGCCGGTTAGAAGTTCCTGCAGTTTCCACTGTAAAACGGAGTTGGAGCTAGTACCTCCCCATATATATGTATAGATTGGAGTTGGCAACTGAAAAGAATCTTTGTGTTCCCAACAAGCTAGTTGAAGGATGGCTTTCACACACACTTATCTCTCAGAACTGAGCATTTGGACAGACGTTCGTTCATCTAGCACAAATGGAACGGGTTCTAGAAGAAACTATTACTCTGGTTTCTCAGTCTGTTTCCTAGTGCCGGTATGAAGTTCCTGCAGTTTTCACTGTAAAACCGAGTTGGAGCTAGTACCTCCCCATATATATATATGGATTGGAGTTTGCAACTGAAAAGAAACTTTGTGTTCCCAACAAGATAGTTGAAGGAAGGCTTTCACACACACTTATCTCTCAGAACTGAGCATGTGGACAGACGTTCGTTCATCTAGCACAAAAGGAACGGGTTGTAGGAGAAATTTTACTCTGGTTTCTCAGTCTGTTTCCTAGTGCCGTTTTGAAGTTCCTGCAGTTTTCACAGTAAAACCGAGTTGGAGCTAGTACCACCCAATATAAATGTGTGGAGTGGATTTTGCAACTGAAAAGAAATTGTGTTCCCAACAAGCTAGATGAAGGACGGCTTTCACACACACTTATCTCTCAGAAATGAGCATGTGGACAGACGTTCGTTCATCTAGCAGAAAGGGAATGGGTTGTAGTAGAAACTTTTAGTCTGGTTTCTCATTCTGTTTCCTAGTGCAGGTTTGAAGTTCCTGCAATTTTCACTGTAAAACCGAGTTGGAGCTAGTACCCCCCATATATATGTTTGGAGTGGAGTTTGCAACTGAAAAGAAACTTTGTGTCCCCAACAAGCTAGGTGAAGGACGGCTTTCACACACACGTATCTCTCAGGACTGAGCATGTGGACAGACGTTCGTTCATCTAGCACAAAGTGAACAGTTTGTAGGAGAAACATTTACTCTGGTTTCTCAGTCTGTTTCCTAGTGCCAGTTTGAAGTTCCTGCAGTTTTCACTGTAAAACCGTGTTGGGGCTTGTACCTCACCATATATATGTATGGAGTGGAGTTTACAAGTGAAAAGAATCTTTGTATTCCCAACAAGCTAGGTGAAGCACGTCATTCACACAGACTTATCTCCCAGAACTGAGCATGTGGAGAGACGTTCGTTCATCTAGCACAAAGTGAACGGGTTGTAGGAGAAACTTTTACTATGTTTTCTCAGTCTGTTTCCTAGAGCCGGTTTGAAGTTCCTGCAGTTTTCACTGTAAAACCGAGTTGGAGCTACTACCTCCCCATATATATGTATGGAGTTTAGTTTGCAACTGAAAAGAAACTTTGTGTTCCCAACAAGCTAGTTCAAGGACGGCATTCACACACACTTATCTCTCAGAACTGAGCATGTGGAGAGACGTTCGTTCATCTAGCAGAAAGGGAACGGGTTGTAGTAGAAACTTTTATTCTGGTTTCTCAGTCTGTTTCCTAGTGCAGGTTTGAAGTTCCTGCATTTTTCACTGTAAAACCGAGTTGCAGCTAGTACCTCCCCATATATATGTATGGAGTGGAGTTTGCAACTGAATTGAAACTTTGTGTTCCCAATAAGCTAGGTGAAGTTCGGCTTTCACACACACTTATCTCTCAGAACTGAGCATGTGGAGAGACTTCGTTCATCTAGCAGAAATGGAACGGGTTGTAGGAGAAACTTTTACTCTGGTATCTCAGTCTGTTTCCTACTGCCGGTATGAAGTTCCTGCAGTTTTCACTGTAAAACCGAGTTGGAGCTAGTACCTCCCCATATATATGTATGGAGTAGATTTTGCAACTGAAAAGAAACTTTGTGTTCACAACAAGGTAGGTTAAGGACGGCTTTCACACACACTTATCTCTCAGAACTTAGCATGTGGAGAGACGTTCGTTCATCTAGCAGAAAAGGAACGGGTTGTAGGAGAAACTATTACTATGGTTTCTCAGTCTGTTTCCTAGAGCCGGTTTGATGTTCCTGCAGTTTTCACTGTAAAACCGAGTTGGAGCTAGTACCTCCCCATATATATGTTTGGAGTGGAGTTTGCAACTGAAAAGAAACGTTGGATCCCAACAAGCTATGTGAAGGACGGCTTTCACACACACTTATCTCTCAGAACTGAGCATGTGGAGAGACGTTCGTTCATCTAGCAGAAAGGGAACGGGTAGTAGGAGAAAATTTTACTCTCGTTTCTCAGTCTGTTTCCTAGTGCAGGTTTGATGTTCCTGCAATTTTCACTGTAAAACCGAGTTGGAGCTAGTACCTACCCATATATATGTGTGGAGTGCAGTTTGCAACTGAAAAGAAACTTTGGGTCCCCAACAAGCTAGGTGAAGGACGGCTTTCACACACAAGTATCTCTCAGGACTGAGCATGTGGACAGACGTTCGTTCATCTAGCACAAAGTGAACGGGATGTAGGAGAAATTTTACTCTGGTTTCTCAGTCTATGTCCTAGTGCCGGTTTGAAGTTCCTGCAGTTTTCACTGTAAAACCGAGTTGGAGCTTGTACCTCACCATATATATGTATGGTCTGGAGTTTGCAAGTGAAAAGAATCTTTGTGTTCCCAACAAGCTAGGTGAAGGACGGCATTCACACTGATTTATCTCCCAGAACTGAGCATGTGGAGAGACGTTCGTTCATGTAGCACAAAAGGAACGGGTTGTAGGAGAAACTTTTACTATGTTTTCTCAGTTTGTTTCCTAGAGCCGGTTTGAAGTTCCTGGAGTATTCACTGTAAAACCGAGTTGGAGCTACTACCTCCCCATATATATGTATGGAGTGGAGTTTGCAACTGAAAAGAAACTTTGGTTCCCAACAAGCTAGGTGAAGGACGGCTTTCACACACACTAATCACTCAGAACTGAGCATGTGGAGAGACGTTCGTTCATCTAGCAGAAAGGGATCTGTTTGTAAGAGAAACTATTACTATGGTTTCTCAGTCTGTTTCCTAGTGCCGGTTTGAAGTTCCTGCAGTTTTCACTGTAAAACAGAGTTGGAGCTAGAACCTGCCCATATATATATATGGAGTGGAGTTTGCAACTGAAAAGAATCTTTGTGTTCCCAACAAGCTAGGTGAAGGCAGCATTCACACACACTTATCTCCCAGAACTGAGCATTTGGAGAGACGTTCGTTCATGTAGCACAAAAGGAACGGGTTGTAGGAGAAACATTTACTCTGGTTTCTCAGTCTGTTTCCTAGAGCCGGTTTGAAGTTCCTGCATTTTTCACTGTAAAACCGAGTTGGAGCTACTACCTCCCCATAGATATGTATGGAGTGGTGTTTGCAACTGAAAAGAAACTTTGTGTTCCCAACAAGCTAGGTGAAGGACGGCTTTCACACACACTTATCTCTCAGAACTGAGCATTTGGAGAGACGTTCGTTCATCTAGCACAAAGGGAACGGGTGGCAGGAGAAACTTTTACTCTGGTTTCTCAGTCTGTTTCCTAGTGCCGGTTAGAAGTTCCTGCAGTTTCCACTGTAAAACGGAGTTGGAGCTAGTACCTCCCCATATATATGTATAGATTGGAGTTGGCAACTGAAAAGAATCTTTGTGTTCAAAACAAGCTAGTTGAAGGATGGCTTTCACACACACTTATCTCTCAGAACTGAGCATTTGGACAGACGTTCGTTCATCTAGCACAAATGGAACGGGTTCTAGAAGAAACTATTACTCTGGTTTCTCAGTCTGTTTCCTAGTGCCGGTATGAAGTTCCTGCAGTTTTCACTGTAAAACCGAGTTGGAGCTAGTACCTCCCCATATATATATATGGATTGGAGTTTGCAACTGAAAAGAAACTTTGTGTTCCCAACAAGATAGTTGAAGGAAGGCTTTCACACACACTTATCTCTCAGAACTGAGCATGTGGACAGACGTTCGTTCATCTAGCACAAAAGGAACGGGTTGTAGGAGAAATTTTACTCTGGTTTCTCAGTCTGTTTCCTAGTGCCGTTTTGAAGTTCCTGCAGTTTTCACAGTAAAACCGAGTTGGAGCTAGTACCACCCAATATAAATGTGTGGAGTGGATTTTGCAACTGAAAAGAAATTGTGTTCCCAACAAGCTAGATGAAGGACGGCTTTCACACACACTTATCTCTCAGATATGAGCATGTGGACAGACGTTCGTTCATCTAGCAGAAAGGGAATGGGTTGTAGTAGAAACTTTTAGTCTGGTTTCTCATTCTGTTTCCTAGTGCAGGTTTGAAGTTCCTGCAATTTTCACTGTAAAACCGAGTTGGAGCTAGTACCCCCCATATATATGTTTGGAGTGGAGTTTGCAACTGAAAAGAAACTTTGTGTCCCCAACAAGCTAGGTGAAGGACGGCTTTCACACACACGTATCTCTCAGGACTGAGCATGTGGACAGACGTTCGTTCATCTAGCACAAAGTGAACAGTTTGTAGGAGAAACATTTACTCTGGTTTCTCAGTCTGTTTCCTAGTGCCAGTTTGAAGTTCCTGCAGTTTTCACTGTAAAACCGAGTTGGGGCTTGTACCTCACCATATATATGTATGGAGTGGAGTTTACAAGTGAAAAGAATCTTTGTATTCCCAACAAGCTAGGTGAAGCACGTCATTCACACAGACTTATCTCCCAGAACTGAGCATGTGGAGAGACGTTCGTTCATCTAGCACAAAGTGAACGGGTTGTAGGAGAAACTTTTACTATGTTTTCTCAGTCTGTTTCCTAGAGCCGGTTTGAAGTTCCTGCAGTTTTCACTGTAAAACCGAGTTGGAGCTACTACCTCCCCATATATATGTATGGAGTTTAGTTTGCAACTGAAAAGAAACTTTGTGTTCCCAACAAGCTAGTTCAAGGACGGCATTCACACACACTTATCTCTCAGAACTGAGCATGTGGAGAGACGTTCGTTCATCTAGCAGAAAGGGAACGGGTTGTAGTAGAAACTTTTATTCTGGTTTCTCAGTCTGTTTCCTAGTGCAGGTTTGAAGTTCCTGCATTTTTCACTGTAAAACCGAGTTGCAGCTAGTACCTCCCCATATATATGTATGGAGTGGAGTTTGCAACTGAATTGAAACTTTGTGTTCCCAACAAGCTAGGTGAAGTTCGGCTTTCACACACACTTATCTCTCAGAACTGAGCATGTGGAGAGACTTCGTTCATCTAGCAGAAATGGAACGGGTTGTAGGAGAAACTTTTACTCTGGTATCTCAGTCTGTTTCCTAGTGCCGGTATGAAGTTCCTGCAGTTTTCACTGTAAAACCGAGTTGGAGCTAGTACCTCCCCATATATATGTATGGAGTAGATTTTGCAACTGAAAAGAAACTTTGTGTTCACAACAAGGTAGGTTAAGGACGGCTTTCACACACACTTATCTCTCAGAACTTAGCATGTGGAGAGACGTTCGTTCATCTAGCAGAAAAGGAACGGGTTGTAGGAGAAACTATTACTATGGTTTCTCAGTCTGTTTCCTAGAGCCGGTTTGATGTTCCTGCAGTTTTCACTGTAAAACCGAGTTGGAGCTACTACCTCCCCATATATATGTATAGAGTGGTGTTTGCAACTGAAAAGAAACTTTGTGTACCCAACAAGCTAGTTGAAGGACGGCTTTCACACACACTTATCTCTCAGAACTGAGCATTTGGAGAGACGTTCATTCATCTAGCACAAAGGGAACGGGTGGCAGGAGAAACTTTTACTCTGTTTTCTCAGTCTGTTTCCTAGTGCCGGTTTGATGTTCCTGCAATTTCCACTGTAAAACCGAGTTGGAGCTAGTACCTAACCATATATATGTATGGAGTGGAGTTTGCAACTGAAAAGAAACTTTGTGTTCCCAACAAGCTAGGTGAAGGACGGCTTTCACACACACTTATCTCTCAGAAATGAACATGTGGACAGACTTTCGTTCATCTAGCACAAAGGGAACGGGATATAGGAGAAATTTTACTCTGGTTTCTCAGTCTGTTTCCTAGTGCCGGTTTGAAGTTCCTGCAATTTTCACGGTAAAACCGAGTTGGAGCTAGAACCTCCGCTTATATATGTATGGAGTGGAGTTTGCAACTGAAAAGAAACTTTGTGTTCCCAACAAGGTAGGTGAAGGACGGCTTTCACACACATTTATCTCTCAGAACTGAGCATGTGGAGAGACGTTCGTTCATCTAGCACAAAGAGAACGGTTTGTAGGAGCAACATTTACTCTGGTTTCTCAGTCTGTTTCCTACTGCCGGTTTGAAATTCCTGCAGTTTTTATTGTAAAACCGAGTTGGAGTTAGTACCTCCCCATATATATGTATGGACTGGAGATTGCAACTGAAAAGTAACATTGTGTTCCCAACAAGCTAGTTGAAGGACGGCTTTAAAACACAATTATCTCTCAGAACTGAGCATGTGGAGAGCAGTTCGTTCATCTAGCACAAAGGTAACGGGTTGTAGGAGAATCTTTTACTCTGGTTTCTCAGTCTGTTTCCTAGTGCCGGTTTGAAGTTCCTGCAGTTTTCACTGTAAAACAGAGTTGGAGCTAGAACCTGCCCATATATATATATGGAGTGGAGTTTGCAACTGAATAGAATCTTTGTGTTCCCAACAAGCTATGTGAAGGACAGCATTCACACACACTTATCTCCCAGAACTGAGCATTTGGAGAGACGTTCGTTCATGTAGCACAAAAGGAACGGGTTGTAGGAGAAACATTTACTCTGGTTTCTCAGTCTGTTTCCTAGAGCCGGTTTGAAGTTCCTGCATTTTTCACTGTAAAACAGAGTTGGAGCTACTACCTCCCCATAGATATGTATGGAGTGGTGTTTGCAACTGAAAAGAAACTTTGTGTTCCCAACAAGCTAGGTGAAGTTCGGCTTTCACACACACTTATCTCTCAGAACTGAGCATGTGGAGAGACTTCGTTCATCTAGCAGAAATGGAACGGGTTGTAGGAGAAACTTTTACTCTGGTATCTCAGTCTGTTTCCTAGTGCCGGTATGAAGTTCCTGCAGTTTTCACTGTAAAACCGAGTTGGAGCTAGTACCTCCCCATATATATGTATGGAGTAGATTTTGCAACTGAAAAGAAACTTTGTGTTCACAACAAGGTAGGTTAAGGACGGCTTTCACACACACTTATCTCTCAGAACTTAGCATGTGGAGAGACGTTCGTTCATCTAGCAGAAAAGGAACGGGTTGTAGGAGAAACTATTACTATGGTTTCTCAGTCTGTTTCCTAGAGCCGGTTTGATGTTCCTGCAGTTTTCACTGTAAAACCGAGTTGGAGCTACTACCTCCCCATATATATGTATGGAGTGGTGTTTGCAACTGAAAAGAAACTTTGTGTACCCAACAAGCTAGTTGAAGGACGGCTTTCACACACACTTATCTCTCAGAACTGAGCATTTGGAGAGACGTTCATTCATCTAGCACAAAGGGAACGGGTGGCAGGAGAAACTTTTACTCTGTTTTCTCAGTCTGTTTCCTAGTGCCGGTTTGATGTTCCTGCAATTTCCACTGTAAAACCGAGTTGGAGCTAGTACCTAACCATATATATGTATGGAGTGGAGTTTGCAACTGAAAAGAAACTTTGTGTTCCCAACAAGCTAGGTGAAGGACGGCTTTCACACACACTTATCTCTCAGAAATGAACATGTGGACAGACTTTCGTTCATCTAGCACAAAGGGAACGGGATATAGGAGAAATTTTACTCTGGTTTCTCAGTCTGTTTCCTAGTGCCGGTTTGAAGTTCCTGCAATTTTCACGGTAAAACCGAGTTGGAGCTAGAACCTCCCCTTATATATGTATGGAGTGGAGTTTGCAACTGAAAAGAAACTTTGTGTTCCCAACAAGGTAGGTGAAGGACGGCTTTCACACACATTTATCTCTCAGATCTGAGCATGTGGAGAGACGTTCGTTCATCTAGCACAAAGAGAACGGTTTGTAGGAGCAACATTTACTCTGGTTTCTCAGTCTGTTTCCTACTGCCGGTTTGAAATTCCTGCAGTTTTTATTGTAAAACCGAGTTGGAGTTAGTACCTCCCCATATATATTTATGGACTGGAGATTGCAACTGAAAAGTAACATTGTGTTCCCAACAAGCTAGTTGAAGGACGGCTTTCAAACACAATTATCTCTCAGAACTGAGCATGTGGAGAGCAGTTCGTTCATCTAGCACAAAGGGAACGGGTTGTAGGAGAATCTTTTACTCTGGTTTCTCAGTCTGTTTCCTAGTGCCGGTTTGAAGTTCCTGCAGTTTTCACTGTAAAACCGAGTTGGAGCTAGTACCTCCCCATATATATGTATGGTGTGGAGTTTGCAACTGAAAAGAAACTTTGTGTTCCCACCAAGCTAGGTGAAGGACGGCTTTCACACACACGTATCTCTCAGGACTGAGCATGTGGACAGACGTTCGTTCATCTAGCAAAAAGTGAACGGGTTGTAGGAGAAACTTTTACTCTGGTTTCTCTGTCTGTGTCCTAGTGCCGGTTTGAAGTTCCTGCAGTTTTCACTGTAAAACCGAGTTGGAGCTAGTACCTCACCATATATATGTATGGAGTGGAGTTTGCAAGTGAGAAGAATCTTTGTGTTCCCAACAAGCTAGGTGAAGGACGGCATTCACACTGACTTATCTCCCAGAACTGAGCATTTGGAGAATCGTTCGTTCATGTAGCACAAAAGGAACGGGTTTTAGGAGAAACTTTTACTATGTTTTCTCAGTTTGTTTCCTAGAGCCGGTTTGAAGTTCCTGGAGTTTTCACTGTAAAACCGAGTTGGAGCGAATACCTCCCCATATATATGTATGGAGTGGAGTTTGCAACAGAAAAGAAACTTTGGTTCCCAACAAGCTAGGTGAAGGACGGGTTTCACACACACTTATCTCTCAGAACTGATCATGTGGAGAGAGTTTAGTTCATCTAGCAGAAAAGGAACGGGTTTTAGTAGAAATTTTTACTCTGGTTTCTCAGTCTGTTTCCTAGTGCCGGTTTGAAGTTCCTGCAGTTTTCACTGTAAAACCGAGTAGGAGCTAGTACATCCCAATATATATGTATGGAGTGGAGTATGCAACTGAAAAGAATCTTTGTGTTCCCAACAAGCAAGATGAAGAACGGCTTTCACACACACTTATCTCTCACAACTGAGCATGTGGACAGACGTTCGTTCATCTAGCACAAATGGAACGGGTTGCAAGAGAAACTTTTACTCTTTATTCTCAGTCTTTTTCCTAGTGCCGGTTTGAAGTTCCTGCAGTTTTCACTGTAAAACCGAGTTGGAGATAGTACCTACCCATATATATGTATGGAGTTGAGTTTGCAACTGAAAAGAAACTTTGTGTTCCCAACAAGCTAGTTGAAGGACGGCTTTCACACACACTTATCTCTCAGAACTGACCATGTGGACAGACGTTCGTTCAACTAGCACAAAGGGAAAGGTGTGCAGGGAAACTTTTCTCTGCTTTCTCAGACTGTTTCCTAGTGCAGGTTTGAAGTTCCTGCAGTTTTCACTGTAAAACCGATTTGGAGATAGTACCTCCCCTTATATATGTATGGAGTGGAGTTTGCAACTGAAAAGAAACTTTGTGTTCCCAACAAGCTAGGTGAAGAACGGCTTTCAGAAACACTTATCTCTCAGAACTGATCATGTGCAGAGACGTTCGTTCATCTAGCAGAAAGGGAACGGGTTGTAGTAGAAACTTTTACTCTGGATTCTCAGTCTGTTTCCTAGTGCCGGTTTGAAGTTCCTGCAGTTTTCACTGTAAAACCGAGTTGGAGCTAGTACATCCCCATATATATGTATGGAGTGGAGTTTGCAACTGAAAAGAAACTTTGTGTTCCCACCAAGCTAGGTGAAGGACGGCTTTCACACACACTTATCTCTCAGAACTGAGCATGTGGACAGACGTTCGTTCATCTAGCACAAAGGGAACGGGTTACAGGAGAAACTTTTACTCTGGTATCTCAGTCTGTTTCCTATTGCCGGTTTGAAGTTCCTGCAGTTTTCACTGTAAAACGCAGTTGGAGCTAGTACCTCCCCATATATATGTATGGAGTGGAGTTTGCAACTGAAAAGAAACTTTGTGTTCCCCACAAGCTAGGTGAAGGACGGCTTTCACACACACTTGTCTCTCAGAACTGAGCATGTGGACAGACGTTCGTTCAACTAGCACAAAGGGAATGGGTTGCAGGTAAACTTTTCTCTGCTTTCTCAGTCTGTTTCCTAGTGCCGGTTTGAAGTTCCTGCAGTTTTCACTGTAAAACCGAGTTGGAGTTGGTACCTCCCCATATATATGTATGGAGTGGAGTTTGCAACTGAAAAGAATCTTTGTGTTCCCAACAAGCTAGGTGAAGGACGGCATTCACACACACTTATCTCTCAGAACAGAGCATGTGGAGAGACGTTCGTTCATGTAGCACAAAAGGAACGGGTTGTAGGGGGAACTTTTACTATGGTTTCTCAGTCTGTTTCCAAGAGCCGGTTTGAAGTTCCTGCAGTTTTCACTGTAAAACCGAGTTGGAGCTACTACCTCCCCATATATATGTATGGAGTGGAGTTTGCAACTGAAAAGAAACGTTGGATCCCAACAAGCTATGTGAAGGACGGCTTTCACACACACTTATCTCTCAGAACTGAGCATGTGGAGAGACGTTCGTTCATCTAGCAGAAAGGGAACGGGTAGTAGGAGAAAATTTTACTCTCGTTTCTCAGTCTGTTTCCTAGTGCAGGTTTGAAGTTCCTGCAATTTTCACTGTAAAACCGAGTTGGAGCTAGTACCTACCCATATATATGTGTGGAGTGGAGTTTGCAACTGAAAAGAAACTTTGTGTCCCCAACAAGCTAGGTGAAGGACGGCTTTCACACACAAGAATCTCTCAGGACTGAGCATGTGGACAGACGTTCGTTCATCTAGCACAAAGTGAACGGGATGTAGGAGAAATTTTACTCTGGTTTCTCAGTCTATGTCCTAGTGCCGGTTTGAAGTTCCTGCAGTTTTCACTGTAAAACCGAGTTGGAGCTTGTACCTCACCATATATATGTATGGTCTGGAGTTTGCAAGTGAAAAGAATCTTTGTGTTCCCAACAAGCTAGGTGAAGGACGGCATTCACACTGATTTATCTCCCAGAACTGAGCATGTGGAGAGACGTTCGTTCATGTAGCACAAAAGGAACGGGTTGTAGGAGAAACTTTTACTATGTTTTCTCAGTTTGTTTCCTAGAGCCGGTTTGAAGTTCCTGGAGTATTCACTGTAAAACCGAGTTGGAGCTACTACCTCCCCATATATATGTATGGAGTGGAGTTTGCAACTGAAAAGAAACTTTGGTTCCCAACAAGCTAGGTGAAGGACGGCTTTCACACACACTAATCTCTCAGAAATGAGCATGTGGAGAGACGTTCGTTCATCTAGCAGAAAGGGATCTGTTTGTAAGAGAAACTATTACTATGGTTTCTCAGTCTGTTTCCTAGTGCCGGTTTGAAGTTCCTGCAGTTTTCACTGTAAAACAGAGTTGGAGCTAGAACCTGCCCATATATATATATGGAGTGGAGTTTGCAACTGAAAAGAATATTTGTGTTCCCAACAAGCTAGGTGAAGGACAGCATTCACACACACTTATCTCCCAGAACTGAGCATTTGGAGAGACGTTCGTTCATGTAGCAAAAAAGGAACGGGTTGTAGGAGAAACATTTACGCTGGTTTCTCAGTCTGTTTCCTAGAGCCGGTTTGAAGTTCCTGCATTTTTCACTGTAAAACCGATTTGGAGCTACTACCTCCCCATAGATATGTATGGAGTGGTGTTTGCAACTGAAAAGAAACTTTGTGTTCCCAACAAGCTAGGTGAAGGACGGCTTTCACACACACATATCTCTCAGAACTGAGCATTTGGAGAGACGTTCGTTCATCTAGCACAAAGGGAACGGGTGGCAGGAGAAACTTTTACTCTGGTTTCTCAGTCTGTTTCCTAGTGCCGGTTAGAAGTTCCTGCAGTTACCACTGTAAAACCGAGTTGGAGCTAGTACCTCCCCATATATATGTATAGATTGGAGTTGGCAACTGAAAAGAATCTTTGTGTTCCCAACAAGCTAGTTGAAGGATGGCTTTCACACACACATATCTCTCAGAACTGAGCATTTGGACAGACGTTCGTTCATCTAGCACAAATGGAACGGGTTCTAGAAGAAACTATTACTCTGGTTTCTCAGTCTGTTTCCTAGTGCCGGTAAGAAGTTCCTGCAGTTTTCACTGTAAAACCGAGTTGGAGCTAGTACCTCCCCATATATATATATGGATTGGAGTTTGCAACTGAAAAGAAACTTTGTGTTCCCAACAAGATAGTTGAAGGAAGGCTTTCACACACACTTATCTCTCAGAACAGAGCATGTGGAGAGACGTTCGTTCATGTAGCACAAAAGGAACGGGTTGTAGGAGGAACTTTTACTATGGTTTCTCAGTGTGTTTCCTAGAGCCGGTTTGAAGTTCCTGGAGTTTTCACTGTAAAACCGAGTTGGAGCGAATACCTCCCCATATATATGTATGGAGTGGAGTTTGCAACAGAAAAGAAACTTTGGTTCCCAACAAGCTAGGTGAAGGACGGGTTTCACACACACTTATCTCTCAGAACTGATCATGTGGAGAGAGTTTCGTTCATCTAGCAGAAAAGGAACGGGTTTTAGTAGAAATTTTTACTCTGGTTTCTCAGTCTGTTTCCTAGTGCCGGTTTGAAGTTCCTGCAGTTTTCACTGTAAAACCGAGTAGGAGCTAGTACATCCCAATATATATGTATGGAGTGGAGTATGCAACTGAAAAGAATCTTTGTGTTCCCAACAAGCAAGATGAAGGACGGCTTTCACACACACTTATCTCTCACAACTGAGCATGTGGACAGACGTTCGTTCATCTAGCACAAATGGAACGGGTTGCAAGAGAAACTTTTACTCTTTATTCTCAGTCTTTTTCCTAGTGCCGGTTTGAAGTTCCTGCAGTTTTCACTGTAAAACCGAGTTGGAGATAGTACCTCCCCATATATATGTATGGAGTTGAGTTTGCAACTGAAAAGAAACTTTGTGTTCCCAACAAGCTAGTTGAAGGACGGCTTTCACACACACTTATCTCTCAGAACTGACCATGTGGACAGACGTTCGTTCAACTAGCACAAAGGGAAAGGTTTGCAGGGAAACTTTTCTCTGCTTTCTCAGACTGTTTCCTAGTGCAGGTTTGAAGTTCCTGCAGTTTTCACTGTAAAACAGATTTGGAGATAGTACCTCCCCTTATATATGTATGGAGTGGAGTTTGCAACTGAAAAGAAACTTTGTGTTCCCAACAAGCTAGGTGAAGAACGGCTTTCAGAAACACTTATCTCTCAGAACTGATCATGTGCAGAGACGTTCGTTCATCTAGCAGAAAGGAACGGGTTGTAGTAGAAACTTTTACTCTGGATTCTCAGTCTGTTTCCTAGTGCCGGTTTGAAGTTCCTGCAGTTTTCACTGTAAAACCGAGTTGGAGCTAGTACATCCCCATATATATGTATGGAGTGGAGTTTGCAACTGAAAAGAAACTTTGTGTTCCCACCAAGCTAGGTGAAGGACGGCTTTCACACACACTTATCTCTCAGAACTGAGCATGTGGACAGACGTTCGTTCATCTAGCACAAAGGGAACGGGTTACAGGAGAAACTTTTACTCTGGTATCTCAGTCTGTTTCCTATTGCCGGTTTGAAGTTCCTGCAGTTTTCACTGTAAAACGCAGTTGGAGCTAGTACCTCCCCATATATATGTATGGAGTGGAGTTTGCAACTGAAAAGAAACTTTGTGTTCCCCACAAGCTAGGTGAAGGACGGCTTTCACACACACTTGTCTCTCAGAACTGAGCATGTGGACAGACGTTCGTTCAACTAGCACAAAGGGAATGGGTTGCAGGTAAACTTTTCTCTGCTTTCTCAGTCTGTTTCCTAGTGCCGGTTTGAAGTTCCTGCAGTTTTCACTGTAAAACCGAGTTGGAGTTGGTACCTCCCCATATATATGTATGGAGTGGAGTTTGCAACTGAAAAGAATCTTTGTGTTCCCAACAAGCTAGGTGAAGGACGGCATTCACACACACTTATCTCTCAGAACAGAGCATGTGGAGAGACGTTCGTTCATGTAGCACAAAAGGAACGGGTTGTAGGGGGAACTTTTACTATGGTTTCTCAGTCTGTTTCCAAGAGCCGGTTTGAAGTTCCTGCAGTTTTCACTGTAAAACCGAGTTGGAGCTACTACCTCCCCATATATATGTATGGAGTGGAGTTTGCAACTGAAAAGAAACGTTGGATCCCAACAAGCTATGTGAAGGACGGCTTTCACACACACTTATCTCTCAGAACTGAGCATGTGGAGAGACGTTCGTTCATCTAGCAGAAAGGGAACGGGTAGTAGGAGAAAATTTTACTCTCGTTTCTCAGTCTGTTTCCTAGTGCAGGTTTGAAGTTCCTGCAATTTTCACTGTAAAACCGAGTTGGAGCTAGTACCTACCCATATATATGTGTGGAGTGGAGTTTGCAACTGAAAAGAAACTTTGTGTCCCCAACAAGCTAGGTGAAGGACGGCTTTCACACACAAGTATCTCTCAGGACTGAGCATGTGGACAGACGTTCGTTCATCTAGCACAAAGTGAACGGGATGTAGGAGAAATTTTACTCTGGTTTCTCAGTCTATGTCCTAGTGCCGGTTTGAAGTTCCTGCAGTTTTCACTGTAAAACCGAGTTGGAGCTTGTACCTCACCATATATATGTATGGTCTGGAGTTTGCAAGTGAAAAGAATCTTTGTGTTCCCAACAAGCTAGGTGAAGGACGGCATTCACACTGATTTATCTCCCAGAACTGAGCATGTGGAGAGACGTTCGTTCATGTAGCACAAAAGGAACGGGTTGTAGGAGAAACTTTTACTATGTTTTCTCAGTTTGTTTCCTAGAGCCGGTTTGAAGTTCCTGGAGTATTCACTGTAAAACCGAGTTGGAGCTACTACCTCCCCATATATATGTATGGAGTGGAGTTTGCAACTGAAAAGAAACTTTGGTTCCCAACAAGCTAGGTGAAGGACGGCTTTCACACACACTAATCTCTCAGAAATGAGCATGTGGAGAGACGTTCGTTCATCTAGCAGAAAGGGATCTGTTTGTAAGAGAAACTATTACTATGGTTTCTCAGTCTGTTTCCTAGTGCCGGTTTGAAGTTCCTGCAGTTTTCACTGTAAAACAGAGTTGGAGCTAGAACCTGCCCATATATATATATGGAGTGGAGTTTGCAACTGAAAAGAATCTTTGTGTTCCCAACAAGCTAGGTGAAGGACAGCATTCACACACACTTATCTCCCAGAACTGAGCATTTGGAGAGACGTTCGTTCATGTAGCACAAAAGGAACGGGTTGTAGGAGAAACATTTACTCTGGTTTCTCAGTCTGTTTCCTAGAGCCGGTTTGAAGTTCCTGCATTTTTCACTGTAAAACCGATTTGGAGCTACTACCTCCCCATAGATATGTATGGAGTGGTGTTGGCAACTGAAAAGAAACTTTGTGTTCCCAACAAGCTAGGTGAAGGACGGCTTTCACACACACTTATCTCTCAGAACTGAGCATTTGGAGAGACGTTCGTTCATCTAGCACAAAGGGAACGGGTGGCAGGAGAAACTTTTACTCTGGTTTCTCAGTCTGTTTCCTAGTGCCGGTTAGAAGTTCCTGCAGTTACCACTGTAAAATCGAGTTGGAGCTAGTACCTCCCCATATATATGTATAGATTGGAGTTGGCAACTGAAAAGAATCTTTGTGTTCCCATCAAGCTAGTTGAAGGATGGCTTTCACACACACATATCTCTCAGAACTGAGCATTTGGACAGACGTTCGTTCATCTAGCAGAAAGGGAACGGGTTCTAGAAGAAACTATTACTCTGGTTTCTCAGTCTGTTTCCTAGTGCCGGTATGAAGTTCCTGCAGTTTTCACTGTAAAACCGAGTTGGAGCTAGTACCTCCCCATATATATATATGGATTGGAGTTTGCAACTGAAAAGAAACTTTGTGTTCCCAACAAGATAGTTGAAGGAAGGCTTTCACACACACTTATCTCTCAGAACTGAGCATGTGGACAGACGTTCGTTCATCTAGCACAAAAGGAAAGGGTTGTAGGAGAAATTTTACTCTGGTTTCTCAGTCTGTTTCCTAGTGCCGGTTTGAAGTTCCTGCACTTTTCACAGTAAAACCGAGTTGGAGCTAGTACCACCCAATATAAATGTGTGGAGTGGATTTTGCAACTGAAAAGAAATTGTGTTCCCAACAAGCTAGATGAAGGACGGCTTTCACACACACTTATCTCTCAGAAATGAGCATGTGGACAGACGTTCGTTCATCTAGCAGAAAGGGAATGGGTTGTAGTAGAAACTTTTAGTCTGGTTTCTAATTCTGTTTCCTAGTGCAGGTTTGAAGTTCCTGCAATTTTCACTGTAAAACCGAGTTGGAGCTAGTACCCCCCATATATATGTTTGGAGTGGAGTTTGCAACTGAAAAGAAACTTGTGTCCCCAACAAGCTAGGTGAAGGACGGCTTTCACACACACGTATCTCTCAGGACTGAGCATGTGGACAGACGTTCGTTCATCTAGCACAAAGTGAACAGTTTGTAGGAGAAACATTTACTCTGGTTTCTCAGTCTGTTTCCTAGTGCCAGTTTGAAGTTCCTGCAGTTTTCACTGTAAAACCGAGTTGGGGCTTGTACCTCACCATATATATGTATGGAGTGGAGTTTACAAGTGAAAAGAATCTTTGTGTTCCCAACAAGCTAGGTGAAGCACGGCATTCACACAGACTTATCTCCCAGAACTGAGCATGTGGAGAGACGTTCGTTCATCTAGCACAAAGTGAACGGGATGTAGGAGAAACTATTACTATGTTTTCTCAGTCTGTTTCCTAGAGCCGGTTTGAAGTTCCTGCAGTTTTCACTGTAAAACCGAGTTGGAGCTACTACCTCCCCATATATATGTATGGAGTGGAGTTTGCATCTGAAAAGAAACTTTGTGTTCCCAACAAGCTAGTTGAAGGACGCCTTTCAAACACACTTATATCTCAGTACTGAGCATGTGGAGAGACGTTCGTTCATCTAGCACAAATGGAACGGGTTGCAGTAGAAACTTTTACTCTGCTTTCTCATGCTGTTTCTTAGTGCCGGTTTGAAGTTCCTGCAGTTTTCACTGTAAAACCGAGTTGGAGCTAGTACCTCCCCTTATATATGTATGGAGTGGAGATTGCAAATGAAAACAAACTTTGTGTTCCCAACAAGCTAGGTGAAGAACGGCTTTCACACACACTTATTTCTCAGAACTGTGCATGTGGAGAGACGTTCGTTAATCTAGCACAAATGGAACGGGTTGCTGGAGAAACTTTTACTCTGCTTTCTCAGTCTGTTTCCTAGTGCCGGTTTGAAGTTCCTGCATTTTCCAGTGTAACATGGAGTTGGAGCTAGTACCTCCCCATATATATGTTTGGAGTGGGGATTTCAACTGAAAAGAAACTTTGGGTTCCCAACAAGCTAGTTCAAGGACGGCATTCACACACACTTATCTCTCAGAACTGAGCATGTGGAGAGACGTTCGTTCATCTAGCAGAAAGGGAACGGGTTGTAGTAGAAACTTTTATTCTGGTTTCTCAGTCTGTTTCCTAGTGCAGGTTTGAAGTTCCTGCATTTTTCACTGAAAAACCGAGTTGCAGCTAGTACCTCCCCATATATATGTATGGAGTGGAGTTTGCAACTGAATTGAAACTTTGTGTTCCCAACAAGCTAGGTGAAGTTCGGCTTTCACACACACTTATCTCTCAGAACTGAGCATGTGGAGAGACTTCGTTCATCTAGCAGAAATGGAACGGGTTGTAGGAGAAACTTTTACTCTGGTATCTCAGTCTGTTTCCATGTGCCGGTATGAAGTTCCTGCAGTTTTCACTGTAAAACCGAGTTGGAGCTAGTACCTCCCCATATATATGTATGGAGTAGATTTTGCAACTGAAAAGAAACTTTGTGTTCACAACAAGGTAGGTTAAGGACGGCTTTCACACACACTTATCTCTCAGAACTTAGCATGTGGAGAGACGTTCGTTCATCTAGCAGAAAAGGAACGGGTTGTAGGAGAAACTATTACTATGGTTTCTCAGTCTGTTTCCTAGAGCCGGTTTGATGTTCCTGCAGTTTTCACTGTAAAACCGAGTTGGAGCTACTACCTCCCCATATATATGTATGGAGTGGTGTTTGCAACTGAAAAGAAACTTTGTGTACCCAACAAGCTAGGTGAAGGACGGCTTTCACACACACTTATCTCTCAGAACTGAGCATTTGGAGAGACGTTCATTCATCTAGCACAAAGGGAACGGGTGACAGGAGAAACTTTTACTCTTTTTTCTCAGTCTGTTTCCTAGTGCCGGTTTGAAGTTCCTGCAGTTTCCACTGTAAAACCGAGTTGGAGCTAGTACCTCCCCATATATATGTATGGATTGGAGTTGGCAACTGAAAAGAATCTTTGTGTTCCCAACAAGCTAGGTGAAGGATGGCTTTCACACACACTTATCTCTCAGAACTGAGCATGGGGACAGACGTTCGTTCAACTAGCACAAAAGGATCGGGTTGTAGGAGAAATTTTACCCTGGTTTCTCAGTCTGTTTCCTAGTGCCGGTTTGATGTTCCTGCAGTTTTCACAGTAAAACCGAGTTGGAGCTAGTACCTCCTCATATATATGTATGGAGTGGAGTTTGCAACTGAAAAGAAAATTTGTGTTCCCAACAAGGTAGGTGAAGGACGGCTTTCACACACACTTATCTCTCAGAACTGAGCATGTGGAGAGTCGTTCGTTCATCTAGCAGAAAGGGAACGAGTTGTAGGAGAAACTTTTACTCTGGTTTCTCAGCATGTTTCCTAGTGCCGGTTTGAAGTTCCTGCAGTTTTCTCTGTAAAACAGAGTTGGAGCTAGTACCACCCCATATAAATGTGTGGAGTGGATTTTGCAACTGAAAAGAAACTTTGTGTTCCCAACAAGCAAGGTGAAGGATGGCTTTCACACACACTTATCTCTCAGAAATGAGCATGTGGACAGACGTTCGTTCATCTAGCAGTAAGGGAACGGGTTGAAGGAATAACTTTTACTCTGGTTTCTCAGTCTGTTTCCTAGTGCCGGTTTGAAGTTCCTGCAATTTTCACTGTAAAACCGAGTTGGAGGTTGTACCTCCCCATATATATGTATTGATTGGAGTTTGCAACTGAAAAGAAACTTTGTGTTCCCAAAAAGCTAGTTGAAGGACGGCTTTCACACACACTTATCTCTCAGAACTGAGTATGTGGAGAGACGTTCCTTCATCTAGCACAAAGGGAACAGGTTGCAGGAGAAACTTTTACTCTGGTTTCTCAGTCTGTTTCCTAGGGCCGGTTTGAAGTTCCTGCAGTTTTCACTGTAAAACAGAGTTGGAGCTAGTACCTCCCAATATATATATATGGAGTGGAGTTTGCAACTGAAAAGAAACTTTGTGTTCCCAACAAGCTAGTTGAAGGACGCCTTTCAAACTCACTTATCTCTCAGAACTGAGCATGTGGAGAGACGTTCGTTTATCTAGCACAAATGGAAAGGGTTGCAGTAGAAACTTTTACTCTGCTTTCTCATGCTCTTTCCTAGTGCCGGTTTGAATTTCCTGCAGTTTTCACTGTAAAATCGAGTTGGAGATATTACCTCCCCATATATATGTATGGAGTGGAGATTGCAAATGAAAACAAACTTTGTGTTCCCAACAAGATAGGTGAAGAACGGCTTTCACACACACTTATTTCTCAGAACTGTGCATGTGGAGAGACGTTCGTTCAACTAGCACAAAGGGAACGGGTTGCAGGAGAAACTTTTACTCTGCTTTCTCAGTCTGTTTCCTAGTTCCGGTTTGAAGTTCCTGCAGTTTCCACTGTAACATGGAGTTGGAGCTAGTACCTCCCCATATATATGTTTGGAGTGGAGTTTGCAACTGAAAAGAATCTATGTGTTCCCAACAAGCTAGGTGAAGTACGGCTTTCACACACACTTATCTCTCAGAACTGAGCATGTGGATAGACGTTCGTTCATCTAGCAGAAAGGGAACGGGTTGTAGGAGAAACTTTTACTCTGGTTTCTCAGCATGTTTCCTAGTGCCGGTTTGAAGTTCCTGCAGTTTTCACTGTAAAACAGAGTTGGAGCTAGTACCACCCCATATAAATATCTGGAGTGGATTTTGCAACTGAAAAGAAATTGTGTTCCCAACAAGCTAGATGAAGGACGGCTTTCACACACACTTATCTCTCAGAAATGAGCATGTGGACAGACGTTCGTTCATCTAGCAGACAGGGAATGGGTTGTAGTAGAAACTTTTACTCTGGTTTCTCATTCTGTTTCCTAGTGCAGGTTTGAAGTTCCTGCAATTTTCACTGTAAAACCGAGTTGGAGCTAGTACCCCCCATATATATGTTGGAGTGGAGTTTGCAACTGGAAAGAAACTTTGTGTCCCCAACAAGCTAGGTGAAGGACGGCTTTCACACACACGTATCTCTCAGGACTGAGCATGTGGACAGACGTTCGTTCATCTAGCACAAAGTGAACAGTTTGTAGGAGAAACATTTACTCTGGTTTCTCAGTCTGTTTCCTAGTGCCAGTTTGAAGTTCCTGCAGTTTTCACTGTAAAACCGAGTTGGGGCTTGTACCTCTCCATATATATGTATGGAGTGGAGTTTACAAGTGAAAAGAATCTTTGTGTTCCCAACAAGCTAGGTGAAGCACGGCATTCACACAGACTTATCTCCCAGAACTGAGCATGTGGAGAGACGTTCGTTCATGTAGCACAAAGTGAACGGGTTGTAGGAGAAACTATTACTATGTTTTCTCAGTCTGTTTCCTAGAGCCGGTTTGAAGTTCCTGCAGTTTTCACTGTAAAACCGAGTTGGAGCTACTACCTCCCCATATATATGTATGGAGTGGAGTTTGCAACTGAAAAGAAACTTTGTGTTCCCAACAAGCTAGTTGAAGGACGCCTTTCAAACACACTTATATCTCAGTACTGAGCATGTGGAGAGACGTTCGTTCATCTAGCACAAATGGAACGGGTTGCATTAGAAACTTTTACTCTGCTTTCTCATGCTGTTTCTTAGTGCCGGTTTGAAGTTCCTGCAGTTTTCACTGTAAAACCGAGTTGGAGCTAGTACCTCCCCTTATATATGTATGGATTGGAGATTGCAAATGAAAACAAACTTTGTGTTCCCAACAAGCTAGGTGAAGAACGGCTTTCACACACACTTATTTCTCAGAAATGTGCATGTGGAGAGACTTTCGTTAATCTAGCACAAATGGAACGGGTTGCTGGAGAAACTTTTACTCTGCTTTCTCAATCTGTTTCCTAGTGCCGGTTTGAAGTTCCTGCATTTTCCAGTGTAACATGGTGTTGGAGCTAGTACCTCCCCATATATATGTTTAGAGTGGGGATTTCAACTGAAAAGAAACTTTGGGTTCCCAACAAGCTAGTTCAAGGACGGCATTCACACACACTTATCTCTCAGAACTGAGCATGTGGAGAGACGTTCGTTCATCTAGCAGAAAGGGAACGGGTTGTAGTAGAAACTATTATTCTGGTTTCTCAGTCTGTTTCCTAGTGCAGGTTTGAAGTTCCTGCATTTTTCACTGTAAAACCGAGTTGCAGCTAGTACCTCCCCATATATATGTATGGAGTGGAGTTTGCAACTGAATTGAAACTTTGTGTTCCCAACAAGCTAGGTGAAGTTCGGCTTTCACACACACTTATCTCTCAGAACTGAGCATGTGGAGAGACTTCGTTCATCTAGCAGAAATGGAAAGGGTTGTAGGAGAAACTTTTACTCTGGTATCTCAGTCTGTTTCCTAGTGCCGGTATGAAGTTCCTGCAGTTTTCACTGTAAAACCGAGTTGGAGCTAGTACCTCCCCATATATATGTATGGAGTAGATTTTGCAACTGAAAAGAAACTTTGTGTTCACAACAAGGTAGGTTAAGGACGGCTTTCACACACACTTATCTCTCAGAACTTAGCATGTGGAGAGACGTTCGTTCATCTAGCAGAAAAGGAACGGGTTGTAGGAGAAACTATTACTATGGTTTCTCAGTCTGTTTCCTAGAGCCGGTTTGATGTTCCTGCAGTTTTCACTGTAAAACCGAGTTGGAGCTACTACCTCCCCATATATATGTATGGAGTGGTGTTTGCAACTGAAAAGAAACTTTGTGTACCCAACAAGCTAGTTGAAGGACGGCTTTCACACACACTTATCTCTCAGAACTGAGCAATTGGAGAGACGTTCATTCATCTAGCACAAAGGGAACGGGTGGCAGGAGAAACTTTTACTCTGTTTTCTCAGTCTGTTTCCTAGTGCCGGTTTGAAGTTCCTGCAGTTTCCACTGTAAAACCGAGTTGGAGCTAGTACCTCCCCATATATATGTATGGATTGGAGTTGGCAACTGAAAAGAATCTTTGTGTTCCCAACAAGCTATGTGAAGGATGGCTTTCACACACACTTATCTCTCAGATCTGAGCATGTGGACAGAAGTTCGTTCATCTAGCAAAAATGGAACGGGTTCTAGAAGAAACTTTTACTCTGGTTTCTCAGTCTGTTTCCTAGTACCGGTATGAAGTTCCTGCAGTTTTCGCTGTAAAACCGAGTTGGAGCTAGTACCTCCCCATATATATGTATGGATTGGAGTTTGCAACTGAAAAGAAACTTTGTGTTCCCAACAAGCTAGGTGAAGGACGGCTTTCACACACACTTATCTCTCAGAACTGAGCATGTGGACAGACGTTCGTTCAACTAGCACAAAAGGAACGGGTTTTAGGAGAAATTTTACCCTGGTTTCTCAGTCTGTTTCCTAGTGCCGGTTTGAAGTTCCTGCAGTTTTCACAGTAAAACCGAGTTGGAGCTAGGACCTCCTCATATATATGTATGGAGTGGAGTTTGCAACTGAAAAGAAAATTTGTGTTCCCAACAAGGTAGGTGAAGGACGGCTTTCACACACACTTATCTCTCAGAACTGAGCATGTGGAGAGTCGTTCGTTCATCTAGCAGAAAGGGAACGAGTTGTAGGAGAAACTTTTACTCTGGTTTCTCAGCATGTTTCCTAGTGCCGGTTTGAAGTTCCTGCAGTTTTCTCTGTAAAACATAGTTGGAGCTAGTACCACCCCATATAAATGTGTGGAGTGGATTTTGCAACTGAAAAGAAACTTTGTGTTCCCAACAAGCAAGGTGAAGGATGGCTTTCACACACACTTATCTCTCAGAAATGAGCATGTGGACAGACGTTCGTTCATCTAGCAGTAAGGGAACGGGTTGAAGGAATAACTTTTACTCTGGTTTCTCAGTCTGTTTCCTAGTGCCGGTTTGAAGTTCCTGCAATTTTCACTGTAAAACCGAGTTGGAGGTTGTACCTCCCCATATATATGTATTGATTGGAGTTTGCAACTGAAAAGAAACTTTGTGTTCCCAAAAAGCTAGTTGAAGGACGGCTTTCACACACACTTATCTCTCAGAACTGAGTATGTGGAGAGACGTTCCTTCATCTAGCACAAAGGGAACAGGTTGCAGGAGAAACTTTTACTCTGGTTTCTCAGTCTGTTTCCTAGGGCCGGTTTGAAGTTCCTGCAGTTTTCACTGTAAAACAAATTTGGAGCTAGTACCTCCCAATATATATATATGGAGTGGAGTTTGCAACTGAAAAGAAACTTTGTGTTCCCAACAAGCTAGTTGAAGGACGCCTTTCAAACACACTTATCTCTCAGAACTGAGCATGTGGAGAGACGTTCGTTTATCTAGCACAAATGGAAAGAATTGCAGTAGAAACTTTTACTCTGCTTTCTCATGCTGTTTCCTAGTGCCGGTTTGAATTTCCTGCAATTTTCACTGTAAAATCGAGTTGGAGATATTACCTCCCCATATATATGTATGGAGTGGAGATTGCAAATGAAAACAAACTTTGTGTTCCCAACAAGATAGGTGAAGAACGGCTTTCACACACACTTATTTCTCAGAACTGTGCATGTGGAGAGACGTTCGTTCAACTAGCACAAAGGGAACGGGTTGCAGGAGAAACTTTTACTCTGCTTTCTCAGTCTGTTTCCTAGTTCCGGTTTGAAGTTCCTGCAGTTTCCACTGTAACATGGAGTTGGAGCTAGTACCTACCCATATATATGTTTGGAGTGGAGTTTGCAACTGAAAAGAATCTATGTGTTCCCAACAAGCTAGGTGAAGTACGGCTTTCACACACACTTATCTCTCAGAACTGAGCATGTGGATAGACTTTCGTTCATCTAGCAGAAAGGGAACGGGTTGTAGGAGAAACTTTTACTCTGGTTTCTCAGCATGTTTCCTAGTGCCGGTTTGAAGTTCCTGCAGTTTTCACTGTAAAACAGAGTTGGAGCTAGTACCACCCCATATAAATATCTGGAGTGGATTTTGCAACTGAAAAGAAATTGTGTTCCCAACAAGCTAGATGAAGGACGGCTTTCACACACACTTATCTCTCAGAAATGAGCATGTGGACAGACGTTCGTTCATCTAGCAGACAGGGAATGGGTTGTAGTAGAAACTTTAACTCTGGTTTCTCATTCTGTTTCCTAGTGCAGGTTTGAAGTTCCTGCAATTTTCACTGTAAAACCGAGTTGGAGCTAGTACCCCCCATATATATGTTGGATTGGAGTTTGCAACTGGAAAGAAACTTTGTGTCCCCAACAAGCTAGGTGAAGGACGGCTTTCACACACACGTATCTCTCAGGACTGAGCATGTGGACAGACGTTCGTTCATCTAGCACAAAGTGAACGGTTTGTAGGAGAAACTTTTACTCTGGTTTCTCAGTCTGTTTCCTAGTGCCAGTTTGAAGTTCCTGCTGTTTTCACTGCAAAACCAAGTTGGAGCTTGTACCTCACCATATATATGTATGGAGTGGAGTTTGTAAGTGAAAAGAATCTTTGAGTTCCCAACAAGCTAGGTGAAGGACGGCATTCACACAGACTTATCTCCCAGAACTGAGCATGTGGAGAGACGTTCGTTCATGTAGCACAAAAGGAACGGGTTGTAGGAGAAACTTTTACTATGTTTTCTCAGTCTGTTTCCTAGAGCCGTTTTGAAGTTCCTGCAGTTTTCACTGTAAAACCGATTTGGAGCTACTACCTCCCCATATATATGTATGGAGTGGAGTTTGCAACTGAAAAGAAACTTTGGTTCCCAACAAGCTAGGTGAAGGACGGCTTTCACACACACTTATCTCTCAGAACTGAGCATGTGGAGAGACGTTCGTTCATCTAGCAGAAAGGGAACGGTTTGTAGGAGAAACTATTACTATGGTTTCTCAGTCTGTTTCCTAGTGCCGGTTTGAAGTTCCTGCAGTTTTCTCTGTAAAAACGAGTTGGAGCTAGTACCTCCCCATATATATGTATGGAGTGGAGTTTGCAACTGAAAAGAATCTTTGTGTTCCCAACAAGCTAGGTGAAGGACAGCATTCACACACACTTATTTCCCAGAACTGAGCATGTGGATAGACGTTCGTTCATGTAGCACAAAAGTAACGGGTTGTGGGAGAAACTTTTACTCTGGTTTCTCAGTCTGTTTCCTAGTACCGGTTTGAAGTTCCTTCAATTTTCACTGTAAAACCGAGTTGGAGCTAGTACCTCACAATATATATGTATGGAGTGGAGTATGCAAATGAAAAGAACTTTGTGTTCCCAACAAGCTAGATGAAGGACGGCTTTCACACACACTTATCTCTCAGAAATGAGCATGTGGACAGACGTTCGTTCATCTAGCAGACAGGGAATGGGTTGTAGTAGAAACTTTTACTCTGGTTTCTCATTCTGTTTCCTAGTGCAGGTTTAAAGTTCCTGCAATTTTCACTGTAAAACCAAGTTGGAGCTAGTACCCCCCATATATATGTTGGAGTGGAGTTTGCAACTGGAAAGAAACTTTGTGTCCCCAACAAGCTAGGTGAAGGACGGCTTTCACACACACGTATCTCTCAGGACTGAGCATTTGGACAGACGTTCGTTCATCTAGCACAAAGTGAACGGTTTGTAGGAGAAACTTTTACTCTGGTTTCTCAGTCTGTTTCCTAGTGCCAGTTTGAAGTTCCTGCTGTTTTCACTGCAAAACCGAGTTGGAGCTTGTACCTCACCATATATATGTATGGAGTGGAGTTTGCAAGTGAAAAGAATCTTTGAGTTCCCAACAAGCTAGGTGAAGGACGGCATTCACACAGACTTATCTCCCAGAACTGAGCATGTGGAGAGACGTTCGTTCATGTAGCACAAAAGGAACGGGTTGTAGGAGAAACTTTTACTATGTTTTCTCAGACTGTTTCCTAGAGCCGTTTTGAAGTTCCTGCAGTTTTCACTGTAAAACCGATTTGGAGCTACTACCTCCCCATATATATGTATGGAGTGGAGTTTGCAACTGAAAAGAAACTTTGGTTCCCAACAAGCTAGGTGAAGGACGGCTTTCACACACACTTATCTCTCAGAACTGAGCATGTGGAGAGACGTTCGTTCATCTAGCAGAAAGGGAACGGTTTGTAGGAGAAACTATTACTATGGTTTCTCAGTCTGTTTCCTAGTGCCGGTTTGAAGTTCCTGCAGTTTTCTCTGTAAAACCGAGTTGGAGCTAGTACCTCCCCATATATATGTATGGAGTGGAGTTTACAACTGAAAAGAATCTTTGTGTTCCCAACAAGATAGGTGAAGGACAGCATTCACACACACTTATTTCCCAGAACTGAGCATGTGGATAGACGTTCGTTCATGTAGCACAAAAGTAACGGGTTGTAGGAGAAACTTTTACTCTGCTTTCTCAGTCTGTTTCCTAGTACCGGTTTGAAGTTCCTTCAGTTTTCACTGTAAAACCGAGTTGGAGCTAGTACCTCACAATATATATGTATGGAGTGGAGTATGCTAATGAAAAGAACTTTGTGTTCCCAACAAGCTAGGTGAAGTTCGGCTTTCACACACACTTTTCTCTCAGAACTGAGCATGTGGAGAGACGTTCGTTCATCTAGCAGAAAGGGAACGGTTTGTAGGAGAAACTATTACTATGGTTTCTCAGTCTGTTTCCTAGTGCCGGTTTGAAGTTCCTGCAGTTTTCTCTGTAAAAACGAGTTGGAGCTAGTACCTCCCCATATATATGTATGGAGTGGAGTTTGCAACTGAAAAGAATCTTTGTGTTCCCAACAAGCTAGGTGAAGGACAGCATTCACACACACTTATTTCCCAGAACTGAGCATGTGGATAGACGTTCGTTCATGTAGCACAAAAGTAACGGGTTGTGGGAGAAACTTTTACTCTGGTTTCTCAGTCTGTTTCCTAGTACCGGTTTGAAGTTCCTTCAGTTTTCACTGTAAAACCGAGTTGGAGCTAGTACCTCACAATATATATGTATGGAGTGGAGTATGCAAATGAAAAGAACTTTGTGTTCCCAACAAGCTAGATGAAGGACGGCTTTCACACACACTTATCTCTCAGAAATGAGCATGTGGACAGACGTTCGTTCATCTAGCAGACAGGGAATGGGTTGTAGTAGAAACTTTTACTCTGGTTTCTCATTCTGTTTCCTAGTGCAGGTTTAAAGTTCCTGCAATTTTCACTGTAAAACCAAGTTGGAGCTAGTACCCCCCATATATATGTTGGAGTGGAGTTTGCAACTGGAAAGAAACTTTGTGTCCCCAACAAGCTAGGTGAAGGACGGCTTTCACACACACGTATCTCTCAGGACTGAGCATTTGGACAGACGTTCGTTCATCTAGCACAAAGTGAACGGTTTGTAGGAGAAACTTTTACTCTGGTTTCTCAGTCTGTTTCCTAGTGCCAGTTTGAAGTTCCTGCTGTTTTCACTGCAAAACCGAGTTGGAGCTTGTACCTCACCATATATATGTATGGAGTGGAGTTTGCAAGTGAAAAGAATCTTTGAGTTCCCAACAAGCTAGGTGAAGGACGGCATTCACACAGACATATCTCCCAGAACTGAGCATGTGGAGAGACGTTCGTTCATGTAGCACAAAAGGAACGGGTTGTAGGAGAAACTTTTACTATGTTTTCTCAGACTGTTTCCTAGAGCCGTTTTGAAGTTCCTGCAGTTTTCACTGTAAAACCGATTTGGAGCTACTACCTCCCCATATATATGTATGGAGTGGAGTTTGCAACTGAAAAGAAACTTTGGTTCCCAACAAGCTAGGTGAAGGACGGCTTTCACACACACTTATCTCTCAGAACTGAGCATGTGGAGAGACGTTCGTTCATCTAGCAGAAAGGGAACGGTTTGTAGGAGAAACTATTACTATGGTTTCTCAGTCTGTTTCCTAGTGCCGGTTTGAAGTTCCTGCAGTTTTCTCTGTAAAACCGAGTTGGAGCTAGTACCTCCCCATATATATGTATGGAGTGGAGTTTACAACTGAAAAGAATCTTTGTGTTCCCAACAAGATAGGTGAAGGACAGCATTCACACACACTTATTTCCCAGAACTGAGCATGTGGATAGACGTTCGTTCATGTAGCACAAAAGTAACGGGTTGTAGGAGAAACTTTTACTCTGCTTTCTCAGTCTGTTTCCTAGTACCGGTTTGAAGTTCCTTCAGTTTTCACTGTAAAACCGAGTTGGAGCTAGAACCTCACAATATATATGTATGGAGTGGAGTATGCAAATGAAAAGAACTTTGTGTTCCCAACAAGCTAGGTGAAGTTCGGCTTTCACACACACTTTTCTCTCAGAACTGAGCATGTGGAGAGACGTTCGTTCATCTAGCAGAAAGGGAACGGGTTGTAGGAGAAACTATACTCTGGTTTCTCGGTCTGTTTCCTAGTGCCGGTTTGAAGTTCCTGCTGTTTTCACTGTAAAACCGAGTTGCAGCTAGTACCTCCCCATATATATATATGGAGAGGAGTTTGCAAATGAAAAGTAAATTTGTGTTCCTAACAAGCTAGGTGAAGGAGAGCTTTC
This sequence comes from Camelus dromedarius, assembly GCF_036321535.1. Taxonomy (NCBI): domain Eukaryota; kingdom Metazoa; phylum Chordata; class Mammalia; order Artiodactyla; family Camelidae; genus Camelus; species Camelus dromedarius. The sequence continues at coordinate 3,495,841 of NW_026989814.1, forward strand.
ACACACACTTATCTCTCAGAAATGAGCATGTGAGAGACGTTCGTTCATCTTGCACAAATGGAACGGTTTGCAGGTGATACTTTTACTCTAGATTCTCAGTCTGTTTCCTAGTGCCCGTATGAAGGTCCTGCATTTTTCACTGTAAAAACGAGTTGGAGCCTGTACCTCCCCATATATATGTATGGAGTGGAGATTGCAACTGAAAAGAAACTTTGTGTTCCGAACAAGCTAGGTGAAGGACGGCTTTCACACACACTTATCTCTCAGAACTGAGCATGTGGACAGACGTTCGTTCAACTAGCACAAAAGGAACGGGATGTAGGAGAAATTTTACTCTGGTTTCTCAGTCTGTTTCCTAGTGCCGATTTGAAGTTCCTGCAGTTTTCGCAGTAAAACCGAGTTGGAGCTAGTACCTCCTCATATATATGTATGGAGTGGAGTTTTCAACTGAAAAGAAACTTTGTGTTCCCAACAAGCTATGTGAAGGACGGCATTCACACACACTTATCTCTCAGAACTGAGCATGTGGGAGACGTTCGTTCATCTAACACAAAGGGAACGGGTTGTAGGATGAAATTTTACTCTGGTTTCTAAGTCTGTCTCCTAGTGCAGGCTTGAAGTTCCTGCAGTTTTCACTGTAACATGGAGTTGGAGCTAGTACCTCCCCATATATATGCTTGGAGTGGGGTTTTCAACTGAAAAGAAACTATGTGTTCCCAACAAGCTATTTCAAGGACGGCATTCACACACACTTATCTCTCAGAACTGAGCATGTGGAGAGACGTTCGTTCATCTAGCAGAAAGGGAACGGGTTGTAGTAGAAACTTTTATTCTGGTTTCTCAGTCTGTTTCCTAGTGCAGGTTTGAAGTTCCTGCATTTTTCACTGTAAAACCGAGTTGCAGCTAGTACCTCCCCATATATATGTATGGAGTGGAGTTTGCAACTGAATAGAAACTTTGTGTTCCCATCAAGCTAGGTGAAGTTCGGCTTTCACACACACGTATCTCTCAGAACTGAGCATGTGGAGAGACTTTGTTCATCTAGCAGAATGGAACGGGTTGTAGGAGAAACTTATACTCTGGTATCTCAGTCTGTTTCCTAGTGCCGGTATGAAGTTCCTGCAGTTTTCACTGTAAAACCGAGTTAGAGCTAGTACCTCCCCATATATATGTATGGAGTAGATTTTGCAACTGAAAAGAAACTTTGTGTTCACAACAAGGTAGGTTAAGGACGGCTTTCACACACACATACCTCTCAGGACTGAGCATGTGGAGAGACGTTCGTTCATCTAGCACAAAGGGAACTGGTTGTAGGAGAAACTTTTACTCTGGTTTCTCAGTCTGTTTCCTATTGCCGGGTTGATGTTCCTGCAGTTTTCACTGTAAAACCGAGTTGGAGCTAGTACCTCCCCATATATATGTATGGAGTGGAGTTTGCAACTGAAAAGAACTTTGTGTTCCGAACAAGCTAGTTGAAGGTCGGCTTTCACACACACTTATCTCTCAGAACTCAGCATGTGGACAGACGTTCGTTCATCTAGCACAAAGTGAACGGGTTGCAGGGGAAAATTTTACTCTGCTTTCTCAGTCTGTTTCCTACTGCCGGTTTGAATTTCCTGCAGTTTTCACTGTAAAACCGAGTTGGAGCTAGTACCTACCCATATATATGTATGGAGTGGAGATTGCAACTGAAAACAAACTTTGTGTTCCCAACAACTAGGTGAAGGACGGCTTTCACACACACTTATTTCTCAGAACGGTGCATGTTGAGAGACGTTCGCTCATCTAGCAGAAAGGGAACGGGTTGTAGGAGAAACTTTTACTCTGGTATCTCAATCTGTTTCCTAGTGCCGGTATTAAGTTCCTGCAGTTTTCACTGTAAAACCGAGTTGGATCTCGTACCTCCCCATATATATGTATGGAGTAGATTTTGCAACTGAAAAGAAACTTTGGTTCCCAACAAGGTTGGTTAAGGACAGCTTTCACACACAAATACCTCTCAGGACTGAGCATGTGGAGAGACGTTCGTTCATCTAGCAGAAAGGGAAATGGTTGCAGGAGAAACTTTTACTCTGGTTTCTCAGTCTGTTTCCTATTGCCGGGTTGATGTTCCTGCAGTTTTCACTGTAAAACCGAGTTGGAGCTAGTACATCCCCATATATATGTATGGAGTGTAGTTTGCAACTGAAAAGAACTTTGAGTTCCGAACAAGCTAGTTGAAGGTCGGCTTTCACACACACTTATCTCTCAGAACTCAGCATGTGGACAGACGTTCGTTCATCTAGCACAAAGGGAACGGGTTGCAGGGGAAACTTTTACTCTGCTTTCTCATTCTGTTTCCTAGTGCCGGTTTGAAGTTCCTGCAGTTTTCACTGTAAAACCGAGTTGGAGCTAGTACCTCACCATATATATTTGTATGGAGTGGAGTTTGCAACTGAAAAGAAACTTTGTGTTCCCACAAGCTACATGAAGGACGGCTTTCACACACACTTATCTCTCAGAACTGAGCATGTGGAGAGACGTTCGTTCATCTAGCACAAAGGAACGGGTTGCAGGAGAAACTTTTACTCTGTTTTCTCAGTCTGTTTCCTAGTGCCGGTTTGAAGTTCCTTCAGTTTTAACTGTAAAACCGAGTTGGAGCTAGTACCACCCCATATATATGTATGGAGTGGAGTTTGCAACTGAAAAGAAACTTTGTGTTCCCAACAAGCTAGGTGAAGGACGGCTTTCACACACAATTATCTCTCAGAACTGAGCATGTGGAGAGACGTTCGTTCATGTAGCACAAAGGAACGGGTTGTAGGAGAAACTTTTACGTTTGTTTCTCAGACTGTTTCCTAGTGCCGGTTTGAAGTTCGTGCAGTTTTGACTGTAAAACCGAGTTGGAGCTAGTACCTACCCATATATATGTATGGAGTGGAGATTGCAACTGAAAACAAACTTTGTGTTCCCAACAACTAGGTGAAGGACGGCTTTCACACACACTTATCTCTCAGAACTGAGCATGTGGAGAGACGTTCGTTCATCTAGCACAAAGGGAACGGGTTGTAGGTGGAAATTTTACTCTGGTTTCTCAGTCTGTCTCCTAGTGCAGGTTTGAAGTTCCTGCAGTTTTCACTGTAATTCCGATTTGGTGCTATTAACTCCCCATATATATGTATGGAGTGGAGTTTGCAACTGAAAAGAAATTTTGTGTTCCCAACAAGGTAGGTGAAGGACGGCTTTCACACACACTTATCTCTCAGAACTTAGCATGTGGAGAGACGTTCGTTCATCTAGCAGAAATGGAACGGGTTGTAGGAGAAACTTTTACTCTGGTTTCTCAGCATGTTTCCTAGTGCCGGTTAGAAGTTCCTGCAGTATTCTCTGTAAAACAGAGTTGGAGCTAGTACCACCCCATATAAATGTGTGGAGTGGATTTTGCAACTGAAAAGAAACTTTGTGTTCCCAACAAGCTAGGTGAAGGACGGCTTTCACACACACTTATCTCTCAGAAATGAGCATGTGGACAGACGTTCGTTCATCTAGCAGAAAGGGAACGGGTTGAAGGAATAACATTTACTCTGGTTTCTCAGTCTGTTTCCTAGTGCCGGTTTGAAGTTCCTGCTATTTTCACAGTAAAACCGAGTTGGAGCTTTTACCTCCCCAAATATATGTATTGATTGGAGTTTGCAACTGAAAAGAAACTTTGTGTTCCCAAAAAGCTAGGTGAAGGACGGCTTTCAAACACACTTATCTCTCAGAACAGAGTATGTGGAGAGACGTTCCTTCATCTAGCACAAAGGGAACAGGTTGCAGGAGAAACTTTTACTCTGGTTTCTCAGTCTGTTTCCTAGGGCCGGTTTGAAGTTCCTGCAGTTTTCACTGTAAAACCGAGTTGGAGCTAGTACCTCCACATATATATATATGGAGTGGAGTTTGCAACTGAAAAGAAAATTTGTGTTCCCAACAAGCTAGTTGAAGGACGCCTTTCAAACACACTTATCTCTCAGAACTGAGCATGTGGAGAGACGTTCGTTCATCTATCAGAAAGGGAACTGGTTGCAGGAGAAACTTTTACTCTGGTTTCTCAGTCTGTTTCCTAGTGCCAGTTTGAAGTTCCTGCTGTTTTCACTGCAAAACCGAGTTGGAGCTTGTACCTCACCATATATATGTATGGAGTGGAGTTTGCAAGTGAAAAGAATCTTTGAGTTCCCAACAAGCTAGGTGAAGGACGGCATTCACACAGACTTATCTCCCAGAACTGAGCATGTGGAGAGACGTTCGTTCATGTAGCACAAAAGGAACGGGTTGTAGGAGAAACTTTTACTATGTTTTCTCAGACTGTTTCCTAGAGCCGTTTTGAAGTTCCTGCAGTTTTCACTGTAAAACCGATTTGGAGCTACTACCTCCCCATATATATGTATGGAGTGGAGTTTGCAACTGAAAAGAAACTTTGGTTCCCAACAAGCTAGGTGAAGGACGGCTTTCACACACACTTATCTCTCAGAACTGAGCATGTGGAGAGACGTTCGTTCATCTAGCAGAAAGGGAACGGTTTATAGGAGAAACTATTACTATGGTTTCTCAGTCTGTTTCCTAGTGCCGGTTTGATGTTCCTGCAGTTTTCTCTGTAAAACCGAGTTGGAGCTAGTACCTCCCCATATATATGTATGGAGTGGAGTTTACAACTGAAAAGAATCTTTGTGTTCCCAACAAGATAGGTGAAGGACAGCATTCACACACACTTATTTCCCAGAACTGAGCATGTGGATAGACGTTCGTTCATGTAGCACAAAAGTAACGGGTTGTAGGAGAAACTTTTACTCTGCTTTCTCAGTCTGTTTCCTAGTACCGGTTTGAAGTTCCTTCAGTTTTCACTGTAAAACCGAGTTGGAGCTAGAACCTCACAATATATATGTATGGAGTGGAGTATGCAAATGAAAAGAACTTTGTGTTCCCAACAAGCTAGGTGAAGTTCGGCTTTCACACACACTTTTCTCTCAGAACTGAGCATGTGGAGAGACGTTCGTTCATCTAGCAGAAAGGGAACGGGTTGTAGGAGAAACTATACTCTGGTTTCTCGGTCTGTTTCCTAGTGCCGGTTTGAAGTTCCTGCTGTTTTCACTGTAAAACCGAGTTGCAGCTAGTACCTCCCCATATATATATATGGAGAGGAGTTTGCAAATGAAAAGTAAATTTGTGTTCCTAACAAGCTAGGTGAAGGAGAGCTTTCACACACACTTATCTCTCAGAACTGAGCATGTGAGAGACGTTCGTTCATCTTGCACAAATGGAACGGTTTGCAGGTGATACTTTTACTCTGGATTCTCAGTCTGTTTCCTAGTGCCCGTATGAAGGTCCTGCATTTTTCACTGTAAAAACGAGTTGGAGCCTGTACCTCCCCATATATATGTATGGAGTGGAGATTGCAACTGAAAAGAAACTTTGTGTTCCGAACAAGCTAGGTGAAGGACGGCTTTCACACACACTTATCTCTCAGAACTGAGCATGTGGACAGACGTTCGTTCAACTAGCACAAAAGGAACGGGATGTAGGAGAAATTTTACTCTGGTTTCTCAGTCTGTTTCCTAGTGCCGATTTGAAGTTCCTGCAGTTTTCGCAGTAAAACCGAGTTGGAGCTAGTACCTCCTCATATATATGTATGGAGTGGAGTTTTCAACTGAAAAGAAACTTTGTGTTCCCAACAAGCTATGTGAAGGACGGCATTCACACACACTTATCTCTCAGAACTGAGCATGTGGGAGACGTTCGTTCATCTAGCACAAAGGGAACGGGTTGTAGGATGAAATTTTACTCTGGTTTCTAAGTCTGTCTCCTAGTGCAGGTTTGAAGTTCCTGCAGTTTTCACTGTAACATGGAGTTGGAGCTAGTACCTCCCCATATATATGCTTGGAGTGGGGTTTTCAACTGAAAAGAAACTATGTGTTCCCAACAAGCTATTTCAAGGACGGCATTCACACACACTTATCTCTAAGAACTGAGCATGTGGAGAGACGTTCGTTCATCTAGCAGAAAGGGAACGGGTTGTAGTAGAAACTTTTATTCTGGTTTCTCAGTCTGTTTCCTAGTGCAGGTTTGAAGTTCCTGCATTTTTCACTGTAAAACCGAGTTGCAGCTAGTACCTCCCCATATATATGTATGGAGTGGAGTTTGCAACTGAATAGAAACTTTGTGTTCCCATCAAGCTAGGTGAAGTTCGGCTTTCACACACACGTATCTCTCAGAACTGAGCATGTGGAGAGACTTTGTTCATCTAGCAGAATGGAACGGGTTGTAGGAGAAACTTATACTCTGGTATCTCAGTCTGTTTCCTAGTGCCGGTATGAAGTTCCTGCAGTTTTCACTGTAAAACCGAGTTAGAGCTAGTACCTCCCCATATATATGTATGGAGTAGATTTTGCAACTGAAAAGAAACTTTGTGTTCACAACAAGGTAGGTTAAGGACGGCTTTCACACACACATACCTCTCAGGACTGAGCATGTGGAGAGACGTTCGTTCATCTAGCACAAAGGGAACTGGTTGTAGGAGAAACTTTTACTCTGGTTTCTCAGTCTGTTTCCTATTGCCGGGTTGATGTTCCTGCAGTTTTCACTGTAAAACCGAGTTGGAGCTAGTACCTCCCCATATATATGTATGGAGTGGAGTTTGCAACTGAAAAGAACTTTGTGTTCCGAACAAGCTAGTTGAAGGTCGGCTTTCACACACACTTATCTCTCAGAACTCAGCATGTGGACAGACGTTCGTTCATCTAGCACAAAGTGAACGGGTTGCAGGGGAAAATTTTACGCTGCTTTCTCAGTCTGTTTCCTACTGCCGGTTTGAATTTCCTGCAGTTTTCACTGTAAAACCGAGTTGGAGCTAGTACCTACCCATATATATGTATGGAGTGGAGAATGCAACTGAAAACAAACTTTGTGTTCCCAACAACTAGGTGAAGGACGGCTTTCACACACACTTATTTCTCAGAACGGTGCATGTTGAGAGACGTTCGCTCATCTAGCAGAAAGGGAACGGGTTGTAGGAGAAACTTTTACTCTGGTATCTCAATCTGTTTCCTAGTGCCGGTATTAAGTTCCTGCAGTTTTCACTGTAAAACCGAGTTGGATCTCGTACCTCCCCATATATATGTATGGAGTAGATTTTGCAACTGAAAAGAAACTTTGGTTCCCAACAAGGTTGGTTAAGGACAGCTTTCACACACAAATACCTCTCAGGACTGAGCATGTGGAGAGACGTTCGTTCATCTAGCAGAAAGGGAAATGGTTGCAGGAGAAACTTTTACTCTGGTTTCTCAGTCTGTTTCCTATTGCCGGGTTGATGTTCCTGCAGTTTTCACTGTAAAACCGAGTTGGAGCTAGTACATTCCCATATATATGTATGGAGTGTAGTTTGCAACTGAAAAGAACTTTGAGTTCCGAAGAAGCTAGTTGAAGGTCGGCTTTCACACACACTTATCTCTCAGAACTCAGCATGTGGACAGACGTTCGTTCATCTAGCACAAAGGGAACGGGTTGCAGGGGAAACTTTTACTCTGCTTTCTCATTCTGTTTCCTAGTGCCGGTTTGAAGTTCCTGCAGTTTTCACTGTAAAACCGAGTTGGAGCTAGTACCTCACCATATATATTTGTATGGAGTGGAGTTTGCAACTGAAAAGAAACTTTGTGTTCCCACAAGCTACATGAAGGACGGCTTTCACACACACTTATCTCTCAGAACTGAGCATGTGGAGAGACGTTCGTTCATCTAGCACAAAGGAACGGGTTGCAGGAGAAACTTTTACTCTGTTTTCTCAGTCTGTTTCCTAGTGCCGGTTTGAAGTTCCTTCAGTTTTAACTGTAAAACCGAGTTGGAGCTAGTACCACCCCATATATATGTATGGAGTGGAGTTTGCAACTGAAAAGAAACTTTGTGTTCCCAACAAGCTAGGTGAAGGACGGCTTTCACACACAATTATCTCTCAGAACTGAGCATGTGGAGAGACGTTCGTTCATGTAGCACAAAGGAACGGGTTGTAGGAGAAACTTTTACGTTTGTTTCTCAGACTGTTTCCTAGTGCCGGTTTGAAGTTCGTGCAGTTTTGACTGTAAAACCGAGTTGGAGCTAGTACCTACCCATATATATGTATGGAGTGGAGATTGCAACTGAAAACAAACTTTGTGTTCCCAACAACTAGGTGAAGGACGGCTTTCACACACACTTATCTCTCAGAACTGAGCATGTGGAGAGACGTTCGTTCATCTAGCACAAAGGGAACGGGTTGTAGGTGGAAATTTTACTCTGGTTTCTCAGTCTGTCTCCTAGTGCAGGTTTGAAGTTCCTGCAGTTTTCACTGTAATTCCGATTTGGTGCTATTAACTCCCCATATATATGTATGGAGTGGAGTTTGCAACTGAAAAGAAAATTTGTGTTCCCAACAAGGTAGGTGAAGGACGGCTTTCACACACACTTATCTCTCAGAACTTAACATGTGGAGAGACGTTCGTTCATCTAGCAGAAATGGAACGGGTTGTAGGAGAAACTTTTACTCTGGTTTCTCAGCATGTTTCCTAGTGCCGGTTAGAAGTTCCTGCAGTATTCTCTGTAAAACAGAGTTGGAGCTAGTACCACCCCATATAAATGTGTGGAGTGGATTTTGCAACTGAAAAGAAACTTTGTGTTCCCAACAAGCTAGGTGAAGGACGGCTTTCACACACACTTATCTCTCAGAAATGAGCATGTGGACAGACGTTCGTTCATCTAGCAGAAAGGGAACGGGTTGAAGGAATAACATTTACTCTGGTTTCTCAGTCTGTTTCCTAGTGCCGGTTTGAAGTTCCTGCTATTTTCACAGTAAAACCGAGTTGGAGCTTTTACCTCCCCAAATATATGTATTGATTGGAGTTTGCAACTGAAAAGAAACTTTGTGTTCCCAAAAAGCTAGGTGAAGGACGGCTTTCAAACACACTTATCTCTCAGAACAGAGTATGTGGAGAGACGTTCCTTCATCTAGCACAAAGGGAACAGGTTGCAGGAGAAACTTTTACTCTGGTTTCTCAGTCTGTTTCCTAGGGCCGGTTTTAAGTTCCTGCAGTTTTCACTGTAAAACCGAGTTGGAGCTAGTACCTCCACATATATATATATGGAGTGGAGTTTGCAACTGAAAAGAAAATTTGTGTTCCCAACAAGCTAGTTGAAGGACGCCTTTCAAACACACTTATCTCTCAGAACTGAGCATGTGGAGAGAGGTTCGTTCATCTAGCAGAAAGGGAACTGGTTGCAGGAGAAACTTTTACTCTGGTTTCTCAGTCTGTTTCCTATTGCCGGGTTGATGTTCCTGCAGTTTTCACTGTAAAACCGAGTTGGAGCTAGTACATCCCCATATATATGTATGGAGTGGAGTTTGCAACTGAAAAGAAACTTTGTGTTCCCACAAGCTACGTGAAGGACGGCTTTCACACACACTTATCACTCAGAACTGAGCATGTGGAGAGACGTTCGTTCATCTAGCACAAAGGGAACGGGTTGCAGGAGAAACTTTTACTCTGTTTTCTCAGTCTGTTTCCTAGTGCCGGTTTGAAGTTCCTTCAGTTTTAACTGTAAAACCGAGTTGGAGCTTGTACCTCCCCATATATATGTATGGATTGGAGTTTGCAACTGAAAAGAAACTTTGTGTTCCCAACAAGCTAGATGAAGGACGGCTTTCACACACACTTATCTCTCAGAACTGAGCATGTGGAGAGACTTTCGTTCATGTAGCACAAAGGAACGGGTTGTAGGAGAAACTTTTACTTTTGTTTCTCAGTCTGTTTCCTAGTGCCGGTTTGAAGTTCCTGCAGTTTTCACTGTAAAACCGAGTTGGAGCTAGTACCTACCCATATATATGTATGGAGTGGAGATTGCAACTGAAAACAAACTTTGTGTTCCCAACAACTAGGTGAAGGACGGCTTTCACACACACTTATCTCTCAGAACTGAGCATGTGGAGAGACGTTCGTTCATCTAGCACAAAGGGAACGGGTTGTAGGAGGAAATTTTACTCTGGTTTCTCAGTCTGTCTCCTAGTGCAGGTTTGAAGTTCCTGCAGTTTTCACTGTAATTCCGATTTGATGCTATTAACTCCTCATATATATGTATGGAGTGGAGTTTGCAACTGAAAAGAAAATTTGTGTTCCCAACAAGGTAGGTGAAGGACGGCTTTCACACACACTTATCTCTCAGAACTGAGCATGTGGAGAGACGTTCATTCATCTAGCAGAAAGGGAACGGTTTGTAGGAGAAACTTTTACTCTGGTTTCTCAGCATGTTTCCTAGTGCCTGTTTGAAGTTCCTGCAGTTTTCTCTGTAAAACAGTTTTGGAGCTAGTACCACCCCATATAAATGTTTGGAGTGGATTTTGCATCTGAAAAGAAATTTTGTGTTCCCAACAAGCTAGGTGAAGCACGGCTTTCACACACACTTATCTCTCAGAAATGAGCATGTGGACAGACGTTCTTTCATCTAACAGAAAGGGAACGGTTTGAAGGAATAACGTTTACTCTGGTTTCTCAGTCTGTTTCCTAGTGCCGGTTTGAAGTTCCTGCTATTTTCACTGTAAAACCGATTTGGAGCTTGTACCTCCCCATAGATATGAATTGATTGGAGTTTGCAACTGAAAAGAAACTTTGTGTTCCCAAAAAGCTAGGTGAAGGACGGCTTTCACACACACTTATCTCTCAGAACAGAGTATGTGGAGAGACGTTCCTTCATCTAGCACAAAGGGAACAGGTTGCAGGAGAAACTTTTACTCTGGTTTCTCAGTCTGTTTCCTAGGGCCGGTTTGAAGTTCCTGCAGTTTTCACTGTAAAACCGAGTTGGAGCTAGTACCTCCCCATATATATATATGGAGTGGAGTTTGCAACTGAAAAGAAACTTTGTGTTCCCAACAAGCTAGTTGAAGGACGCCTTTCAAACACACTTATCTCTCAGAACTGAGCATGTGGACAGACGTTCGTTCTTTTAGCACAAATGGAACGGGTTGCAGTAGAAACTTTTACTCTGCTTTCTCATGCTGTTTCCTAGTGCAGGTTTGAAGTTCCTGCATTTTTCACTGTAAAACCGAGTTGCAGCTAGTACCTCCCCATATATATGTATGGAGTGGAGTTTGCAACTGAATAGAAACTTTGTGTTCCCATCAAGCTAGGTGAAGTTCGGCTTTCACACACACTTATCTCTCAGAACTGAGCATGTGGAGAGACTTCGTTCATCTAGCAGAAAGGGAACGGGTTGTAGGAGAAACTTTTACTCTGGTATCTCAGTCTGTTTCCTAGTGCCGGTATGAAGTTCCTGCAGTTTTCACTGTAAAACCGAGTTGGAGCTCGTACCTCCCCATATATATGTATGGAGTAGATTTTGCAACTGAAAAGAAACTTTGCGTTCCCAACAAGTTTGGTTAAGGACGGCTTTCACACACACATACCTCTCAGGACTGAGCATGTGGAGAGACGTTCGTTCATCTAGCAGAAAGGGAACTGGTTGCAGGAGAAACTTTTACTCTGGTTTCTCAGTCTGTTTCCTATTGCCGGGTTGATGTACCTGCAGTTTTCACTTTAAAACCGAGTTGGAGCTAGTACATCCCCATATATATGTATGGAGTGGAGTTTGCAACTGAAAAGAACTTTGTGTTCCCAACAAGCTAGTTGAAGGTCGGCTTTCACACACACTTATCTCTCAGAACTCAGCATGTGGACAGACGTTCGTTCATCTAGCACAAAGGGAACGGGTTGCAGGGGAAACTTTTACTCTGCTTTCTCAGTCTGTTTCCTAGTGCCGGTTTGAAGTTCCTGCAGTTTTCACTGTAAAACCGTGTTGGAGCTAGTACCTCACCATATATATGTATGGAGTGGAGTTTGCAACTGAAAAGAAACTTTGCGTTCCCACAAGCTACGTGAAGGACGGCTTTCACACACACTTATCTCTCAGAACTGAGCATGTGGAGAGACGTTCGTTCATCTAGCACAAATGGAACGGGTTGCAGGAGAAACATTTCTCTGTTTTCTCAGTCTGTTTCCTAGTGCCGTTTTGACGTTCCTTCAGTTTTAACTGTAAAACAGTGTTGGAGCTAGTACCTCCCCATAAATATGTATGGAGTGGAGTTTGCAACTGAAAAGAAACTTTGTGTTCCCAACAAGCTAGTTGAAGGACGGCTTTCACACACACTTATCTCTCAGAACTGAGCATGTGGAGAGACGTTCGTTCATGTAGCACAAAGGAACGGGTTGTAGGAGAAACTTTTACTTTTGTTTCTCAGTCTGTTTCCTAGTGCCGGTTTTAAGTTCCTGCAGTTTTCACTGTAAAAACGAGTTGGAGCTAGTACCTACCCATATATATGTATGGAGTGGAGATTGCAACTGAAAACAACCTTTGTGTTCCCAACAACTAGGTGAAGGACGGCTTTCACACACACTTATCTCTCAGAACTGAGCATGTGGAGAGACGTTCGTTCATCTAGCACAAAGGGAACGGGTTGTAGGAGGAAATTTTACTCTGGTTTCTCAGTCTGTCTCCTAGTGCAGGTTTGAAGTTCCTGCAGTTTTCACTGTAAAACCGAGTTGGAGCTAGTACCTCCCCATATATATATATGGAGTGGAGTTTGCAACTGAAAAGAAAATTTGTGTTCCCAACAAGCTAGTTGAAAGACGCCTTTCAAACACACTTATCTCTCAGAACTGAGCATGTGGAGAGACGTTCGTTCATCTAGCAGAAAGGGAACTGGTTGCAGGAGAAACTTTTACTCTGGTTTCTCAGTCTGTTTCCTATTGCCGGGTTGATGTTCCTGCAGTTTTCACTGTAAAACCGAGTTGGAGCTAGTACATCCCCATATATATGTACGGAGTGGAGTTTGCAACTGAAAAGAAACTTTGTGTTCCCACAAGCTACGTGAAGGACGGCTTTCACACACACTTATCTCTCAGAACTGAGCATGTGGAGAGACGTTCGTTCATCTAGCACAAAGGGAACGGGTTGCAGGAGAAACTTTTACTCTGTTTTCTCAGTCTGTTTCCTAGTGCCGGTTTGAAGTTCCTTCAGTTTTAACTGTAAAACCGAGTTGGAGCTAGTACCTCCCCATATATATGTATGGAGTGGAGTTTGCAACTGAAAAGAAACTTTGTGTTCCCAACAAGCTAGGTGAAGGACGGCTTTCACACACACTTATCTCTCAGAACTGAGCATGTGGAGAGACTTTCGTACATGTAGCACAAAGGAACGGGTTGTAGGAGAAACATTTACTTTTGTTTCTCAGTCTGTTTCCTAGTGCCGGTTTGAAGTTCCTGCAGTTTTCACTGTAAAACCGAGTTGGAGCTAGTACCTACCAATATATATGTATGGAGTGGAGATTGCAACTGAAAACAAAGTTTGTGTTCCCAACAACTAGGTGAAGGACGGCTCTCACACACACTTATCTCTCAGAACTGAGCATGTGGAGAGACGTTCGTTCATCTAGCACAAAGGGAACGGGTTGTAGGAGGAAATTTTACTCTGGTTTCTCAGTCTGTCTCCTAGTGCAGGTTTGAAGTTCCTGCAGTTTTCACTGTAATTCCGATTTGGTGCTATTAACTCCCCATATATATGTATGGAGTGGAGTTTGCAACTGAAAAGAAAATTTGTGTTCCCAACAAAGTAGGTGAAGGACGGCTTTCACACACACTTATCTCTCAGAACTGAGCATGTGGAGAGACGTTCGTTCATCTAGCAGAAAGGGAACGGGTTGAAGGAGAAACTTTTACTCTGGTTTCTCAGCATGTTTCCTAGTGCCGGTTTGAAGTTCCTGCAGTTTTCACTGTAAAACCGAGTTGGAGCTCGTACCTCCCCATATATATTTATGGAGTAGATTTTGCAACTGAAAAGAAACTTTGCATTCCCAACAAGGTTGGTTAAGGACGGCTTTCACACACACATACCTCTCAGGACTGAGCATGTGGAGAGACGTTCGTTCATCTAGCAGAAAGGGAACTGGTTGCAGGAGAAACTTTTACTCTGGTTTCTCAGTCTGTTTCCTATTGCCGGGTTGATGTACCTGCAGTTTTCACTGTAAAACCGAGTTGGAGCTAGTACATCCCCATATATATGTATGGAGTGGAGTTTGCAACTGAAAAGAACTTTGTGTTCCCAACAAGCTAGTTGAAGTTCGGCTTTCACACACACTTATCTCTCAGAACTCAGCATGTGGACAGACGTTCGTTCATCTAGCACAAAGGGAACGGGTTGCAGGGGAAACTTTTACTCTGCTTTCTCAGTCTGTTTCCTAGTGCCGGTTTGAAGTTCCTGCAGTTTTCACTGTAAAACCGAGTTGGAGCTAGTACCTCACCATATATATATATGGAGTGGAGTTTGCAACTGAAAAGAAACTTTTTGTTCCCACAAGCTACGTGAAGGACGGCTTTCACACACACTTATCTCTCAGATTTGAGCATGTGGAGAGACGTTCGTTCATCTAGCACAAATGGAACGGTTTGCAGGAGAAACTTTTCTCTGTTTTCTCAGTCTTTTTCCTAGTGCCGGTTTGAAGTTCCTTCAGTTTTAACTGTAAAACCGAGTTGGAGCTAGTACCTCCCCATATATATGTATGGAGTGGAGTTTGCAACTGAAAAGAAACTTTGTGTTCCCAACAACTAGGTGAAGGACGGCTTTCACACACACTTATCTCTCAGAACTGAGCATGTGGAGAGACGTTCGTTCATCTAGCACAAAGGGAACGGGTTGTAGGTGGAAATTATACTCTGGTTTCTCAGTCTGTCTCCTAGTGCAGGTTTGAAGTTCCTGCAGTTTTCACTGTAATTCCGATTTGGTGCTATTAACTCCCCATATATATGTATGGAGTGGAGTTTGCAACTGAAAAGAAAATTTGTGTTCCCAACAAGGTAGGTGAAGGACGGCTTTCACACACACTTATCTCTCAGAACTTAGCATGTGGAGAGACGTTCGTTCATCTAGCAGAAATGGAACGGGTTGTAGGAGAAACTTTTACTCTGGTTTCTCAGCATGTTTCCTAGTGCCGGTTTGAAGTTCCTGCAGTATTCTCTGTAAAACAGAGTTGGAGCTAGTACCACCCCATATAAATGTGTGGAGTGGATTTTGCAACTGAAAAGAAACTTTGTGTTCCCAACAAGCTAGGTGAAGGACGGCTTTCACACACACTTATCTCTCAGAAATGAGCATGTGGACAGACGTTCGTTCATCTAGCAGAAAGGGAACGGGTTGAAGGAATAACATTTACTCTGGTTTCTCAGTCTGTTTCCTAGTGCCGGTTTGAAGTTCCTGCTATTTTCACAGTAAAACCGAGTTGGAGCTTTTACCTCCCCATATATATGTATTGATTGGAGTTTGCAACTGAAAAGAATCTTTGTGTTCCCAAAAAGCTAGGTGAAGGACGGCTTTCAAACACACTTATCTCTCAGAACAGAGTATGTGGAGAGACGTTCCTTCATCTAGCACAAAGGGAACAGGTTGCAGGAGAAACTTTTACTCTGGTTTCTCAGTCTGTTTCCTAGGGCCGGTTTGAAGTTCCTGCAGTTTTCACTGTAAAACCGAGTTGGAGCTAGTACCTCCACATATATATATATGGAGTGTAGTTTGCAACTGAAAAGAAAATTTGTGTTCCCAACAAGCTAGTTGAACGACGCCTTTCAAACACACTTATCTCTCAGAACTGAGCATGTGGAGAGACGTTCGTTCATCTAGCAGAAAGGGAACTGGTTGCAGGAGAAACTTTTACTCTGGTTTCTCAGTCTGTTTCCTATTGCCGGGTTGATGTTCCTGCAGTTTTCACTGTAAAACCGAGTTGGAGCTAGTACATCCCCATATATATGTATGGAGTGGAGTTTGCAACTGAAAAGAAACTTTGTGTTCCCACAAGCTACGTGAAGGACGGCTTTCACACACACTTATCACTCAGAACTGAGCATGTGGAGAGACTTTCGTTCATCTAGCACAAAGGGAACGGGTTGCAGGAGAAACTTTTACTCTGTTTTCTCAGTCTGTTTCCTAGTGCCGGTTTGAAGTTCCTTCAGTTTTAACTGTAAAACCGAGTTGGAGCTTGTACCTCCCCATATATATGTATGGAGTGGAGTTTGCAACTGAAAACAAACTTTGTGTTCCCAACAACTAGGTGAAGGACGGCTTTCACACACACTTATCTCTCAGAACTGAGCATGTGGAGAGACGTTCGTTCATCTAGCACAAAGGGAACGGGTTGTAGGAGGAAATTTTACTCTGGTTTCTCAGTCTGTCTCCTAGTGCAGGTTTGAAGTTCCTGCAGTTTTCACTGTAATTCCGATTTGATGCTATTCACTCCTCATATATATGTATGGAGTGGAGTTTGCAACTGAAAAGAAAATTTGTGTTCCCAACAAGGTAGGTGAAGGACGGCTTTCACACACACTTATCTCTCAGAACTGAGCATGTGGAGAGACGTTCGTTCATCTAGCAGAAAGGGAACGGTTTGTAGGAGAAACATTTACTCTGGTTTCTCAGCATGTTTCCTAGTGCCTGTTTGAAGTTCCTGCAGTTTTCTCTGTAAAACAGATTTGGAGCTAGTACCACCCCATATAAATGTTTGGAGTGGATTTTGCAACTGAAAAGAAACTTTGTGTTCCCAACAAGCTAGGTGAAGGACGGCTTTCACACACACTTATCTCTCAGAAATGAGCATGTGGACAGACGTTCGTTCATCTAACAGAAAGGGAACGGGTTGAAGGAATAACGTTTACTCTGGTTTCTCAGTCTGTTTCCTAGTGCCGGTTTGAAGTTCCTGCTATTTTCACTGTAAAACCGATTTGGAGCTTGTACCTCCCCATATATATGTATTGATTGGAGTTTGCAACTGAAAAGAAACTTTGTGTTCCCAAAAAGCTAGGTGAAGGACGGCTTTCACACACACTTATCTCTCAGAACAGAGTATGTGGAGAGACGTTCCTTCATCTAGCACAAAGGGAACAGGTTGCAGGAGAAACTTTAACTCTGGTTTCTCAGTCTGTTTCCTAGGGCCGGTTTGAAGTTCCTGCAGTTTTCACTGTAAAACCGAGTTGGAGCTAGCACCTCCCCATATATATATATGGAGTGGAGTTTGCAACTGAAAAGAAACTTTGTGTTCCCAACAAGCTAGTTGAAGGATGCCTTTCAAACACACTTATCTCTCAGAACTGAGCATGTGGACAGACGTTCGTTCTTTTAGCACAAATGGAACGGGTTGCAGTAGAAACTTTTACTCTGCTTTCTCATGCTGTTTCCTAGTGCAGGTTTGAAGTTCCTGCATTTTTCACTGTAAAACCGAGTTGCAGCTTGTACCTCCCCATATATATTTATGGAGTGGAGTTTGCAACTGAATAGAAACTTTGTGTTCCCATCAAGCTAGGTGAAGTTCGGCTTTCACACACACTTATCTCTCAGAACTGAGCATGTGGAGAGACTTCGTTCATCTAGCAGAAAGGGAACGGGTTGTAGGAGAAAATTTTACTCTGGTATCTCAGTCTGTTTCCTAGTGCCGGTATGAAGTTCCTGCAGTTTTCACTGTAAAACCGAGTTGGAGCTCGTACCTCCCCATATATATGTATGGAGTAGATTTTGCAACTGAAAAGAAACTTTGCGTTCCCAACAAGTTTGGTTAAGGACGGCATTCACACACACATACCTCTCAGGACTGAGCATGTGGAGAGACGTTCGTTCATCTAGCAGAAAGGGAACTGGTTGCAGGAGAAACTTTTACTCTGGTTTCTCAGTCTGTTTCCTATTGCCGGGTTGATGTACCTGCAGTTTTCACTTTAAAACCGAGTTGGAGCTAGTACATCCCCATATATATGTATGGAGTGGAGTTTGCAACTGAAAAGAACTTTGTGTTCCCAACAAGCTAGTTGAAGGTCGGCTTTCACACACACTTATCTCTCAGAACTCAGCATGTGGACAGACGTTCGTTCATCTAGCACAAATGGAACGGGTTGCAGGGGAAACTTTTACTCTGCTTTCTCAGTCTGTTTCCTAGTGCCGGTTTGAAGTTCCTGCAGTTTTCACTGTAAAACCGTGTTGGATCTAGTACCTCACCATATATATGTATGGAGTGGAGTTTGCAACTGAAAAGCAACTTTGTGTTCCCACAAGCTACGTGAAGGACGGCTTTCACACACACTTATCTCTCAGAACTGAGCATGTGGAGAGACGTTCGTTCATCTAGCACAAATGGAACGGGTTGCAGGAGAAACTTTTCTCTGTTTTCTCAGTCTGTTTCCTAGTGCCGGTTTGAAGTTCCTTCAGTTTTAACTGTAAAACAGAGTTGGAGCTAGTACCTCCCCATATATATGTATGGAGTGGAGTTTGCAACTGAAAAGAAACTTTGTGTTCCCAACAAGCTAGTTGAAGGACGGCTTTCACACACACTTATCTCTCAGAACTGAGCATGTGGAGAGACGTTCGTTCATGTAGCACAAAGAACGGGTTGTAGGAGAAACTTTTACTTTTGTTTCTCAGTCTGTTTCCTAGTGCCGGTTTTAAGTTCCTGCAGTTTTCACTGTAAAACCGAGTTGGAGCTAGTACCTACCCATATATAAGTATGGAGTGGAGATTGCAACTGAAAACAAACTTTGTGTTCCCAACAACTAGGTGAAGGACGGCTTTCACACACACTTATCTCCCAGAACTGAGCATGTGGAGAGACGTTCGTTCATCTAGCACAAAGGGAACGTGTTGTAGGAGGAAATTTTACTCTGGTTTCTCAGTCTGTCTCCTAGTGCAGGTTTGAAGTTCCTGCAGTTTTCACTGTAATTCCGATTTGGTGCTATTAACTCCCCATATATATGTATGGAGTGGAGTTTGCAACTGAAAAGAAAATTTGTGTTCCCAACAAGGTAGGTGAAGGACGGCTTTCACACACACTTACCTCTCAGAACTGAGCATGTGGAGAGACGTTCGTTCATCTAGCAGAAATGGAACGGTTTGTAGGAGAAACTTTTACTCTGGTTTCTCAGCATGTTTCCTAGTGCCGGTTTGAAGTTCCTGCAGTTTTCTCTGTAAAACAGAGTTGGAGCTAGTTCCACCCCATATAAATGTGTGGAGTGGATTTTGCAACTGAAAAGAAACTTTGTGTTCCCAACAAGCTAGGTGAAGGACGGCATTCACACACACTTATCTCTCAGAAATGAGCATGTGGACAGACGTTCGTTCATCTAGCAGAAAGGGAACGGGTTGAAGGAATAACTTTTACTCTGGTTTCTCAGTCTGTTTCCTAGTGCCGGTTTGAAGTTCCTGCTATTTTCACAGTAAAACCGAGTTGGAGCTTGTACCTCCCCATATATATGTATTGATTGGAGTTTGCAACTGAAAAGAAACTTTGTGTTCCCAAAAAGCTAGGTGAAGGACGGCTTTCAAACACACATATCTCTCAGAACAGAGTATGTGGAGAGACGTTCCTTCATCTAGCACAAAGTGAACAGGTTGCAGGAGAAACTTTTACTCTGGTTTCTCAGTCTGTTTCCTAGGGCCGGTTTGAATTTCCTGCAGTTTTCACTGTAAAACCGAGTTGGAGCTAGTACCTCCCCATATATATATATGGAGTGGAGTTTGCAACTGAAAAGAAAATTTGTGTTCCCAACAAGCTAGTTGAAAGACGCCTTTCAAACACACTAATCTCTCAGAACTGAGCATGTGGAGAGACGTTCGTTCATCTAGCAGAAAGGGAACTGGTTGCAGGAGAAACTTTTACTCTGGTTTCTCAGTCTGTTTCCTATTGCCGGGTTGATGTTCCTGCAGTTTTCACTGTAAAACCGAGTTGGAGCTAGTACATCCCCATATATATGTATGGAGTGGAGTTTGCAACTGAAAAGAAACTTTGTGTTCCCACAAGCTACGTGAAGGACGGCTTTCACACACACTTATCTCTCAGAACTGAGCATGTGGAGAGACGTTCGTTCATCTAGCACAAAGGGAACGGGTTGCAGGAGAAACTTTTACTCTGTTTTCTCAGTCTGTTTCCTAGTGCCGGTTTGAAGTTCCTTCAGTTTTAACTGTAAAACCGAGTTGGAGCTAGTACCTCCCCATATATATGTATGGAGTGGAGTTTGCAACTGAAAAGAAACTTTGTGTTCCCAACAAGCTAGGTGAAGGACGGCTTTCACACACACTTATCTCTCAGAACTGAGCATGTGGAGAGACTTTCGTTCATGTAGCACAAAGGAACGGGTTGTAGGAGAAACATTTACTTTTGTTTCTCAGTCTGTTTCCTAGTGCCGTTTTGAAGTTCCTGCAGTTTTCACTGTAAAACCGAGTTGGAGCTAGTACCTACCAATATATATGTATGGAGTGGAGATTGCAACTGAAAACAAAGTTTGTGTTCCCAACAACTAGGTGAAGGACGGCTTTCACACACACTTATCTCTCAGAACTGATCATGTGGAGAGACGTTCGTTCATCTAGCACAAAGGGAACGGGTTGTAGGAGGAAATTTTACTCTGGTTTCTCAGTCTGTCTCCTAGTGCAGGTTTGAAGTTCCTGCAGTTTTCACTGTAATTCCGATTTGGTGCTATTAACTCCCCATATATATGTATGGAGTGGAGTTTGCAACTGAAAAGAAAATTTGTGTTCCCAACAAGGTAGGTGAAGGACGGCTTTCACACACACTTATCTCTCAGAACTGAGCATGTGGAGAGACGTTCGTTCATCTAGCAGAAAGAGAACGGGTTGTAGGAGAAACTTTTACTCTGGTTTCTCAGCATGTTTCCTAGTGCCGGTTTGAAGTTCCTGCAGTTTTCACTGTAAAACCGAGTTGGAGCTCGTACCTCCCCATATATATTTATGGAGTAGATTTTGCAACTGAAAAGAAACTTTGCATTCCCAACAAGGTTGGTTAAGGACGGCTTTCACACACACATACCTCTCAGGAATGAGCATGTGGAGAGACGTTCGTTCATCTAGCAGAAATGGAACTGGTTGCAGGAGAAACTTTTACTCTGGTTTCTCAGTCTGTTTCCTATTGCCGGGTTGATGTACCTGCAGTTTTCACTGTAAAACCGAGTTGGAGCTAGTACATCCCCATATATATGTATGGAGTGGAGTTTGCAACTGAAAAGAACTTTGTGTTCCCAACAAGCTAGTTGAAGTTCGGCTTTCACACACACTTATCTCTCAGAACTCAGCATGTGGACAGACGTTCGTTCATCTAGCACAAAGGGAACGGGTTGCAGGGGAAACTTTTACTCTGCTTTCTCAGTCTGTTTCCTAGTGCCGGTTTGAAGTTCCTTCAGTTTTAACTGTAAAACCGAGTTGGAGCTAGTACCTCCCCATATATATGTATGGAGTGGAGTTTGCAACTGAAAAGAAACTTTGTGTTCCCAACAAGCTAGGTGAAGGACGGCTTTCACGCACACTTATCTCTCAGAACTGAGCATGTGGAGAGACGTTCGTTCATGTAGCACAAAGGAACGGGTTGTAGGAGAAACTTTTACTTTTGTTTCTCAGACTGTTTCCTAGTGCCGGTTTGAAGTTCCTGCAGTTTTCACTGCAAAACCGAGTTGGAGCTTGTACCTACCCATATACATGTATGGAGTGGAGATTGCAACTAAAAACAAACTTTGTGTTCCCAACAACTAGGTGAAGGACGGCTTTCACACACACTTATCTCTCAGAACTGAGCATGTGGAGAGACGTTCGTTCATCTAGCACAAAGGGAACGGGTTGTAGGAGGAAATTTTACTCTGGTTTCTCAGTCTGTCTCCTAGTGCAGGTTTGAAGTTCCTGCAGTTTTCACTGTAATTCCGATTTGGTGCTATTAAATCCACATATATATGTATGGAGTGGATTTTGCAACTGAAAAGAAACTTTGTGTTCCCAACAAGCTAGGTGAAGGACGGCTTTCACACACAATTATCTCTCAGAAATGAGCATGTGGACAGACGTTCGTTCATCTAGCAGAAAGGGAACGGGTTGAAGGAATAACTTTTACTCTGGTTTCTCAGTCTGTTTCCTAGGGCCGGTTTGAAGTTCCTGCAGTTTTCACTGTAAAACCGAGTTGGAGCTAGTACCTCCCCATATATATATATGGAGTGGAGTTTGCAACTGAAAAGAAAATTTGTGTTCCCAACAAGCTAGTTGAAGGACGCCTTTCAAACACACTTATCTCTCAGAACTGAGCATGTGGAGAGACGTTCGTTCATCTAGCAGAAAGGGAACTGGTTGCAGGAGAAACTTTTACTCTGGTTTCTCAGTCTGTTTCCTATTGCCGGGTTGATGTTCCTGCAGTTTTCACTGTAAAACCGAGTTGGAGCTAGTACATCCCCATATATATGTATGGAGTGGAGTTTGCAACTGAAAAGAAACTTTGTGTTCCCACAAGCTACGTGAAGGACGGCTTTCACACACACTTATCTCTCAGAACTGAGCATGTGGAGTGACGTTCGTTCATCTAGCACAAAGGGAACGGGTTGCAGGAGAAACTTTTACTCTGTTTTCTCAGTCTGTTTCCTAGTGCCGGTTTGAAGTTCCTTCAGTTTTAACTGTAAAACCGAGTTGGAGCTAGTACCTCCCCATATATATGTATGGAGTAGAGTTTGCAACTGAAAAGAAACTTTGTGTTCCCAACAAGCTAGGTGAAGGACGGCTTTCACACACACTTATCTCTCAGAACTGAGCATGTGGAGAGACTTTCGTTCATGTAGCACAAAGGAACGGGTTGTAGGGGAAACTTTTACTTTTGTTTCTCAGTCTGTTTCCTAGTGCCGGTTTGAAGTTCCTGCAGTTTTCACTGTAAAACCGAGTTGGAGCTAGTACCTACCCATATATATGTATGGAGTGGAGATTTCAACTGAAAACAAACTTTGTGTTCCCAACAACTAGGTGAAGGACGGCTTTCACACACACTTATCTCTCAGAACTGAGCATGTGGAGAGACGTTCGTTCATCTAGCACAAAGGGAACGGGTTGTAGGAGGAAATTTTACTCTGGTTTCTCAGTCTGTCTCCTAGTGCAGGTTTGAAGTTCCTGCAGTTTTCACTGTAATTCCGATTTGGTGCTATTAACTCCCCATATATATGTATGGAGTGGAGTTTGCAACTGAAAATAAAATTTATGTTCCCAACAAGGTAGGTGAAGGAAGGCTTTCATACACACTTATCTCTCAGAACTGAGCATGTGGAGAGACGTTCGTTCATCTAGCAGAAAGGGAACGGGTTGTAGGAGAAACTTTTACTCTGGTTTCTCAGCATGTTTCCTAGTGCCGGTTTGAAGTTCCTGCAGTTTTCACTGTAAAACCGAGTTGGAGCTCGTACCTCCCCATATATATGTATGGAGTAGATTTTGCAACTGAAAAGAAACTTTGCGTTCCCAACAAGGTTGGTTAAGGACGGCTTTCACACACACATACCTCTCAGGACTGAGCATGTGGAGAGACGTTCGTTCATCTAGCAGAAAGGGAACTGGTTGCAGGAGAAACTTTTACTCTGGTTTCTCAGTGTGTTTCCTATTGCCGGGTTGATGTACCTGCAGTTTTCACTGTAAAACCGAGTTGGAGGTAGTACATCCCCATATATATGTATGGAGTGGAGTTTGCAACTGAAAAGAACTTTGTGTTCCCAACAAGCTAGTTGAAGGTCGGCTTTCACACACACTTATCTCTCAGAACTCAGCATGTGGACAGACGTTCGTTCATCTAGCACAAAGGGAACGGGTTGCAGGGGAAACTTTTACTCTGCTTTCTCAGTCTGTTTCCTAGTGCCGGTTTGAAGTTCCTGCAGTTTTCACTGTAAAACCGAGTTGGAGCTAGTACCTCACCATATATATGTATGGAGTGGAGTTTGCGAATGAAAAGAAACTTTGTGTTCCCACAAGCTACGTGAAGGACGGCTTTCACACACACTTATCTCTCAGAACTGAGCATGTGGAGAGACGTTCGTTCATCTAGCACAAATGGAACGGGTTGCAGGAGAAACTTTTCTCTGTTTTCTCAGTCTGTTTCCTAGTGCCGGTTTGAAGTTCCTTCAGTTTTAACTGTAAAACCGAGTTGGAGCTAGTACCTCCCCATATATATGTATGGAGTGGAGTTTGCAACTGAAAAGAAACTTTGTGTTCCCAACAAGCTAGGTGAAGGACGGCTATCACACACACTTATCTCTCAGAACTGAGCATGTGGAGAGACGTTCGTTCATGTAGCACAAAGGAACGGGTTGTAGGAGAAACTTTTACTTTTGTTTCTCAGTCTGTTTCCTAGTCCGGTTTGAAGTTCCTGCAGTTTTCACTGTAAAACCGAGTTGGAGCTAGTACCTACCCATATATATGTATGGAGTGGAGATTGCAACTGAAAACAAACATTGTGTTCCCAACAACTAGGTGAAGGACGGCTTTCACACACACTTATTTCTCAGAACTCTGCATGTGGAGAGTCGTTCGTTCATCTAGCACAAAGGGAACGGTTTTCATGAGAAACTTTTACTCTGCTTTCTCAGTCTGTTTCCTAGTGCCGGTTTGAAGTTCCTGCAGTTTCCACTGTAACAAAGATTTGGAGCTAGTACCTCCCCATATATATTTTTGGAGTGGGGTTTTCAACTGAAAAGAAACTTTGGGTTCCCAACAAGCTAGTTCAAGGACGGCTTTCACACACACTTATCTCTCAGAACTGAGCATGTGGATAGACGTTCGTTCATCTAGCAGAAAGGGAACGGGTTGTAGTAGAAACTTTTATTCTGGTTTCTCAGTCTGTTTCCTAGTGCATGTTTGAAGTTCCTGCATTTTTCACTGTAAAACCGAGTTGCAGCTAGTACCTCCCCATATATATGTATGGAGTGGAGTTTGCACAAAATAGAAACTTTGTGTTCCCAACAAGCTAGGTGAAGTTCGGCTTTCACACACACTTATCTCTCAGAACTGAGCATGTGGACAGACGTTCGTTCATCTAGCAGAAAGAGAAAGGGTTGTAGGGGAAACTTTTACTCTGGTATCTCAGTCTGTTTCCTAGTGCCGGTATGAAGTTCCTGCAGTTTTCACTGTAAAACAGAGTTGGAGCTCGTACCTCCCCATATATATGTATGGAGTAGATTTTGCAACTGAAAAGAAACTTTGTGTTCCCAACATGGTTGGTTAAGGACGGCTTTCACACACACATACCTCTCAGGACTGAGCATGTGGAGAGACGTTCGTTCATATAGCAGAAAGGGAATGGGTTGCCGGGGAAACTTTACTCTGCTTTCTCAGTCTGTTTCCTAGTGCCGGTTTGAAGTTCCTGCAGTTTTCACTGTAAAACCGAGTTGGAGCTAGTACCTCCCCATATATATGTATGGAGTGGAGTTTGCAACTGAAAAGAAACTTTGTGTTCCCAACAAGCTAGTTGAAGGACGGCTTTCACACACACTTATCTCTCAGAACTGAACATGTGGAGAGACGTTCGTTCATCTAGCACAAAAGGAACGGGTAGCAGGAGAAACTTTTTCTCTGGGTTCTCAGTCTTTTTCCTAGTGCCGGTTTGATGTTCCTGCAGTTTTCACTGTAAAACCGAGTTGGAGCTAGTACCTCCCCATATATATTTATGGATTGGAGTTTGCAACTGAAAAGAAACTTTGTGTTCCCAACAAGCTAGTTGAAGGACGGTTTCACACACACTTATCTCTCAGAACTGAACATATGGAGAGACGTTCGTTCATCTAGCACAAAGTGAACGGGTTGCAGGAGAAACTTTTACTCTGTTTCTCAGTCTGTTTCCTAGTGCCGGTTTGAAGTTCCTTCAGTTTTAACTGTAAAACCGTGTTGGAGCTAGTACCTCCCCATATATATGTATGGAGTGGAGTTTGCAACTGAAAAGAAACTTTGTGTTCCCAACAAGCTAGGTGAAGGACGGCTTTCACACACACTTATCTCTCAGAACTGAGCATGTGGAGAGACATTCGTTAATGTAGCACAAAGAACGGGTTGTAGGAGAAACTTTTACTTTTGTTTCTCAGTATGTTTCCTAGTGCCGGTTTGAAGTTCCTGCAGTTTTCACTGTAAAACCGAGTTGGAGGTAGTACCACCCCATATATATGTATGGAGTGGAGTTTGCAACTGAAAAGAAACTTTGTGTTCCCATCAAGCTAGGTGAAGGACGGCTTTCACACACACTTATCTCTCAAGACTGAGCATGTGGAGAGACGTTCGTTCATCTAGCAGAAAGGGAACGGGTTGTAGGAGAAATTTTTACTCTGGTTTCTCAGTCTGTGTCCTAGTGCCGGTTTGAAGTTCCTGCAGTTTTCTCTGTAAATCGGAGTTGGAGCTAGTACCTCCCCATAATTATGTATGGAGTGGGGTTTGCAACTGAAAAGAATCTTTATTTTCCCAACAAGCTAGGTGAATGACGGCTTTCACACACACTTATCTCTCAGAAATGAGCATGTGGAGAGACGTTCGTTCATCTAGCAGAAAGGGAACGGGTTGTAGTAGAAAGTTTTACTTGGTTTTCTCAGTCTGTTTCCTAGTGCCGGTTTGAAGTTCCTGCAGTTTTCACTGTAAACCGAGTTATAGGTAGTACCCCCCCATATGTATGTATGGAGTGGAATTTGCAACTGAAAAGAAACTTTGTGTTCCCAACAAGCTAGGTGAATGTCGGGTTTCACACACACTTATCTCTCAGAACTGAGCATGTGGAGAGACTTTCGTTCATCTAGCAGAAATGGATCAGGTTGTAGGAGAAACTTTTACTCTGGTATCTCACTCTGTTTCTTAGTGCAGGTTTGAAGTTCCTACATTTTTCACTGTAAAACCGATTTGGAGCTTGTACATCTCCATATATTTGTATGGAGTGGAGTTTGCAACTGAAAAGAAACTTTGTGTTCCCAACAAGCTAGGTGAAGTCCGGCATTCACACACACTTATCTCTCAGAACTGATTATGTGGAGAGACGTTCCTTCATCTAGCACAAAGGGAACAGGTTGCAGGAGAAACTTTTACTCTGGTTTCTCAGTCTGTTTCCTAGGGCCGGTTTGAATTTCCTGCAGTTTTCACTGTAAAACCGAGTTGGAGCTAGTACCACCCCTTATATATATATGGAGTGGAGATTGCAACTGAAAAGAAACTTTGTGTTCCCAACAAGCTAGTTGAAGGACGCCTTTCAAACACACTTATCCCTCAGAACTGAGCATGTGGAGAGACGTTCGTTCATCTAGCACAAATGGAACGGGTTGCAGTAGAAACTTTTTCTCTGCTTTCTCATGCTGTTTCCTAGTGCCGGTTTGAAGTTCCTGCAGTTTTCTCTGTAAAACGGAGTTGGAGCTAGTACCTCCCCATATTTATGTATGGAGTGGAGTTTACAACTGAAAAGAATCTTTGTGTTCCCAACAAGCTAGTTGAAGGACGGCTTTCACACACAATTTTCTCTCAGAAATGAGCAAGTGGAGAGACGTTCGTTCATCTAGCAGAAATGGAACGGGTTGTAGTAGAAACTTTTACTTGGTTTTCTCAGTCTGTTTCCTAGTGCCGGTTTGAAGTTCCTGCAGTTTTCACTGTAAAACCGAGTTATAGCTAGTACCTCCCCATATATATGTATGGAGTGGAATTTGCAACTGAAAAGATACTTTGTGTTCCCAACAAGCTAGGTGAAGGTCGGGTTTCACACACACTTATCTCTCAGAACTGAGCATGTGTAGAGACATTCGTTCATCTAGCACAAAGGGAACGGTTTGCAGGAGAAACTTTTATCTGATTTCTCAGTCTGTTTCCTAGTGCCGGTTTGAAGTTCCTGCAGTTTTCACTGTAAAACCGAGTTGGAGCTATTACCTCCCCATATATATGTATGGAGTGGAGTTTGCAACTGAAAAGAAACTTTGTGTTCCCAACAAGCTAGTTGAAGGACGGCTATCACACACACTTATCTCTCAGAACTGAACATGTGGAGAGACGTTCGTTCATCTAGCAAAAAAGAACGGGTTGCAGGAGAAACTTTTAATCTGGGTTCTCAGTCTTTTTCCTAGTGCTGGTTTGATGTTCCTGCAGTTTTCACTGTAAAACCGTGTTGGAGCTAGTACCTCTCCATATTTATTTATGGATTGGAGTTTGCAACTGAAAAGAAACTTTGTGTTCCCAACAAGCTAGGTGAAGGACGGCTTTCACACACACTTTTCTCTCAGAACTGAGCATGTGGAGAGACGTTCGTTCATCTAGCACAAAGGAACGTGTTGCAGGATAAACATTTACTCTGGTTTCTCAGTCTGTTTCCTAGTGCCGATATTAAGTTTCTGCAGTTTTCACTGTAAAACCGAGTTGGGGCTAGTACCTCCCCATATATATGTATGGAGTGGAGTTTGCAACTGAAAAGAATCTTTGTGTTCCCAACAAGCTAGGTGAAGGACGGCTTTCACACACACTTACCTCTCAAAACTGAGCATGTGGACAGACGTTCGTTCATCTAGCAAAAAGGTAATGGTTTGTAGGAGAAACTTTTACTCTGGTTTCTCAGTCTGTTTCCTAGTGCCGGTTTGAAGTTCCTTCAGTTTTCACTGTAAAACCGAGTTGGAGCTAGTACCTCACAATATATATGTATGGAGTGGAATTTGCAACTGAAAAGAAACTTTGTGTTCCCAACAAGCTAGGTGAAGGACAGCTTACACACACACTTATTTCTCAGAACTGAGCATGTGAGAGACGTTCGTTCATCTAGCACAAAGGGAACGGCTTGCAGGTGATACTTTTATTCTGGATTCTCAGTCTGTTTCCAAGTGCCGGTTTGAAAGTCCTGCAGTTTTCACTGTAAAAACGAGTTTGAGCCTGTACCTCCCCATATATATGTATGGAGTGGAGTTTGCAACTTAAAAGAAACTTTGTGTTCCCAACAACCTTGGTGAAGGACGGCTTTCACACACACTTATCTCTTAGAACTGAGCATGTGGAGAGACGTTCTTTCATCTAGCACAAAGGGAACAGGTTGCAGGAGAAACTTTTACTCTGGTTTCTCAGTCTGTTTCCTACGGCCGGTTTGAAGTTCCTGCAGTTTTCACTGTAAAACCGAGTTGGAGCTAGTACCTCCCAATATATATATATGGAGTGGTGTTTGCAACTGAAAAGAAACTTTGTGTTCCCAACAAACTAGTTGAAGGACGCCTTTCAAACCCACTTATCTCTCAGAACTGAGCATGTGGAGAGACGTTCTTTCATCTAGCACAAATGGAACAGGATGCAGTAGAAACATTTAATCTGCTTTCTCATGCTGTTTCCTAGTGCCGGTTTGAATTTACTGCAGTTTTCTCTGTAAAATGGAGTTGGAGGTAGTTCCTCCCCATATTTATGTATGGAGTGGAGTTTGCAACTGAAAAGAATCTTTGTGTTCCCAACAAGCTAGTTGAAGGACGGCTTTCAAACACACTTATCTCTCAGAAATGAGCATGTGGAGAGACGTTCGTTCATCTAGCAAAAAGGGAAGGGGTTGTGGTAGAAACTTTTACTTGGTTTTCTCAGTCTGTTTCCTAGTGCCGGTTTGAAGTTCCTGCAGTTTTCACTGTAAAACCGAGTTATAGCTAGTACCTCCCCATATATATGTATGGAGTGGAATTAGCAAATTAAAAGATACTTTGTGTTCCCAACAAGCTAGGTGAAGTTCGGTTTTCACACACACTTATCTCTCAGAACTGAGCATGTGGAGAAACTTTCGTTCATCTAGCAGAAAGGGATCAGGTTGTAGGAGAAACTTTTACTCTGCTGTCTCATTCTGTTTCCTAGTGCCGGTTTGAAGTTCCTGCATTTTTCACTGTAAAACCGATTTGGAGCTAGTACCTCCCCATATATATGTATGGAGTGGAGTTTGCAACTGAAAAGAAACTTTGTGTTCCGAACAAGGCAGGTGAAGGACGGCTTTCACACACAGTTATCTCTCAGGACTGAGCATGTGGAGAGACATTCCGTCATCTAGCAAAAAGGGAACGTGTTGTAGGAGAAACTTTTACTCTGGATTCTCAGTCTGTTTCCTAGTGCAGGTTTGAAGTTCCTGCAGTTTTCACTGTAAAACCGAGTTGGAGCTAGTACTTCCCCATATATATGTATGGAGTAGAGTTGGCAACTGAAAAGAAACTTTGTGTTCTCAACAAGCTAGGTGAAGGACGGCTTTCACACACACTTAACTCTCAGAACTGAGCATGTGGAGAGACTTTCGTTCATCTAGCACAAAGGGAACGGTTTGCAGGAGAAACATTTGCTCTGCTTTCTCAGTCTATTTCCTAGTGCCGTTTTGATGTTCCTGCAGTTTTCACTGTAAAACCGAGTTGGAGCCAATAACTCCCCATATATATGAATGGATTGGAGTTTGCAACTGAAAAGAAACTTTGTGTTCCCAACAAGCTAGGTTAAGGACGGCTTTCACACACACTTATCTCTCAGAACTGAGCATGTGGAGAGACGTTCGTTCATCTAGCACAAAGGGAACGGGTTGCAGGAGGAACTTTTACTCTGGTTTCTCAGTCTGTTTCCTACTGCCGGTTTGAATTTCCTGCAGTTTTCACTGTAAAACCGAGTTGGTGCTAGTACCAACCCATATATATGTATGGAGTGGAGATTGCAACTGAAAACAAACTTTGTGTTCCCAACAAGCTAGGTGAAGGACGGCTTTCACACACCTTTTTCTCAGAACTGTGCATGTGGAGAGACGTTCGTTCATCTAGCACAAAGGGAACGGGATGCAGGAGAAACTTTACTCTGCTTTCTCAGTCTGTTTCCTAGTGCCGGTTTGAAGTTCCTGCAGTTTCCACTGTAACATGCAGTTGGAGCTAGTACCTCCCCATATATATGTTTGGAGTGGGGTTTGCAACTGAAAAGAAACTTTGGGTTCCCAACAAGCTAGTTCAAGGACGGCTTTCAGACACACTTATCTCACAGAACTTAGCATGTGGAGAGACTTTCGTACATCTAGCAGAAAGGGAACGGGTTGTAGTAGAAACTTTTATTCTGGTTTCTCAGTCTGTTTCCTAGTGCAGTTTTGAAGTTCCTGCAATTTTCACTGTAAACCCGAGTTGCAGCTAGTACCTCCCCATATATATGTATGGAGTGGAGTTTGCAACTGAATAGAAACTTTGTGTTCCCAACAAGCTAGGTGAAGTTCGGCTTTCACACACACTTATCTCTCGGAACTGAGCATGTGGAGAGACTTCGTTCATCTAGCAGAAAGGGTACGGGTTGTAGGAGAAACTTTTACTTGGTTTCTCAGTCTGTTTCCTAGTGCCGTTTGGAAGTTCCTGCAGTTTTCACTGTAAAACCGAGTTATAGCTAGTACCTCCCCATATATATGTATGGAGTGGAATTTGCAACTGAAAAGAAACTTTGTGTTCCCAACAAGCTAGGTGAAGTTCAGGTTTCACACACAATTATCTCTCAGAAATGAGCATGTGGAGAGACTTTCGTTCATCTAGCAGAAAGGGATCAGGTTGTAGGAGAAACTTTTACTCTGGTTTCTCACTCTTTTTCCTAGTGCCGGTTTGAAGTTCCTGCATTTTTCACTGTAAAACCGATTTGGAGCTAGTACCTCCCCATATATATGTATGGAGTGGAGTTTGCAACTGAAAAGAAACTTTGTGTTCCGAACAAGGTAGGTGAAGGACGGCTTTCACACACAGTTATCTCTCAGGACTGAGCATGTGGAGAGACATTCGTTCATCTAGCAGAAAGGGAACTGGTTGTAGGGGAAACTTTTATTCTGGATTCTCAGTCTGTTTCCTATTGCCGGGTTGAAATTCCTGCAGTTTTCACTATAAAACCGAGTTGGAGCTTGTACCTCCCCATATATATTTATGGAGTGGAGTTTGCAACTGAAAAGAATCTTTGTGTTCCCAACAATCTAGTTGAAGGACGGCTTTCACACACACTTATCTTTCAGAACTGAGCATGTGGAGGGACGTTACTTCATCTAGCACAAAGAGAACGTGTTGTAGGAGAAACTTTTACTCTGGATTCTCAGTCTGTTTCCTAGTGCCGGTTTGAAGTTCCTACAGTTTCCACTGTAACATGGAGTTGGAGTTAGTACCTCCCCATATATATGTTTGGAGTGGGGTTTGCAACTGAAAAGAAACTTTGGGTTCCCAACAAGCTAGTTCAAGGACGGCTTTCACACACACTTAACTCTCAGAACTGAGCATGTGGAGAGACTTTCGTTCATCTAGCACAAAGGGAACGGTTTGAAGGAGAAACATTTGCTCTGTTTCTCAGTATATTTCCTAGTGCCGTTTTGAAGTTCCTGCAGTTTTCACTGTAAAACCGAGTTGGAGCCAATAACTCCCCATATATATGAATGGATTGGAGTTTGCAACTGAAAAGAAACTTTGTGTTCCCAACAAGCTAGGTTAAGGACGGCTTTCACACACACTTATCTCTCAGAACTGAGCATGTGGAGAGACGTTCGTTCATCTAGCACAAAGGGAACGGGTTGCAGGAGGAACTTTTACTCTGATTTCTCAGACTGTTTCCTACTGCCGGTTTGAATTTCCTGCAGTTTTCACTGTAAAACCGAGTTGGTGCTAGTACCAACCCATATATATGTATGGAGTGGAGATTGCAACTGAAAACAAACTTTGTGTTCCCAACAAGCTAGGTGAAGGACGGCTTTCACACACTTATTTCTCAGAACTGTGCATGTGGAGAGACGTTCGTTCATCTAGCACAAAGGGAACGGGATGCAGGAGAAACTTTACTCTGCTTTCTCAGTCTGTTTCCTAGTGCCGGTTTGAAGTTCCTGCAGTTTCCACTGTAACATGCAGTTGGAGCTAGTACCTCCCCATATATATGTTTGGAGTGGGGTTTGCAACTGAAAAGAAACTTTGGGTTCCCAACAAGCTAGTTCAAGGACGGCTTTCAGACACACTTATCTCACAGAACTGAGCATGTGGAGAGACTTTCGTACATCTAGCAGAAAGGGAACGGGTTGTAGTAGAAACTTTTATTCTGGTTTCTCAGTCTGTTTCCTAGTGCAGTTTTGAAGTTCCTGCAATTTTCACTGTAAACCCGAGTTGCAGCTAGTACCTCCCCATATATATGTATGGAGTGGAGTTTGCAACTGAATAGAAACTTTGTGTTCCCAACAAGCTAGGTGAAGTTCGGCTTTCACACACACTTATCTCTCAGAACTGAGCATGTGGAGAGACTTCGTTCATCTAGCAGAAAGGGTACGGGTTGTAGGAGAAACTTTTACTTGGTTTCTCAGTCTGTTTCCTAGTGCCGTTTGGAAGTTCCTGCAGTTTTCACTGTAAAACCGAGTTATAGCTAGTACCTCCCCATATATATGTATGGAGTGGAATTTGCAACTGAAAAGAAACTTTGTGTTCCCAACAAGCTAGGTGAAGTTCAGGTTTCACACACAATTATCTCTCAGAAATGAGCATGTGGAGAGACTTTCGTTCATCTAGCAGAAAGGGATCAGGTTGTAGGAGAAACTTTTACTCTGGTTTCTCACTCTTTTTCCTAGTGCCGGTTTGAAGTTCCTGCATTTTTCACTGTAAAACCGATTTGGAGCTAGTACCTCCCCATATATATGTATGGAGTGGAGTTTGCAACTGAAAAGAAACTTTGTGTTCCGAACAAGGTAGGTGAAGGACGGCTTTCACACACAGTTATCTCTCAGGACTGAGCATGTGGAGAGACATTCGTTCATCTAGCAGAAAGGGAACTGGTTGTAGGAGAAACTTTTACTCTGGATTCTCAGTCTGTTTCCTATTGCCGGGTTGAAATTCCTGCAGTTTTCACTATAAAACCGAGTTGGAGCCAATAACTCCCCATATATATTTATGGAGTGGAGTTTGCAACTGAAAAGAAACTTTGTGTTCCCAACAATCTAGGTGAAGGACGGCTTTCACACACACTTATCTTTCAGAACTGAGCATGTGGAGGGACGTTACTTCATCTAGCACAAAGGGAACGTGTTGTAGGAGAAACTTTTACTCTGGATTCTCAGTCTGTTTCCTAGTGCCGGTTTGAAGTTCCTACAGTTTCCACTGTAACATGGAGTTGGAGTTAGTACCTCCCCATATATATGTTTGGAGTGGGGTTTGCAACTGAAAAGAAACTTTGGGTTCCCAACAAGCTAGTTCAAGGACGGCTTTCACACACACTTAACTCTCAGAACTGAGCATGTGGAGAGACTTTCGTTCATCTAGCACAAAGGGAACGGTTTGCAGGAGAAACATTTGCTCTGTTTCTCAGTATATTTCCTAGTGCCGTTTTGAAGTTCCTGCAGTTTTCACTGTAAAACCGAGTTGGAGCCAATAACTCCCCATATATATGAATGGATTGGAGTTTGCAACTGAAAAGAAACTTTGTGTTCCCAACAAGCTAGGTTAAGGACGGCTTTCACACACACTTATCTCTCAGAACTGAGCATGTGGAGAGACGTTCGTTCATCTAGCACAAAGGGAACGGGTTGCAGGAGGAACTTTTACTCTGATTTCTCAGACTGTTTCCTACTGCCGGTTTGAATTTCCTGCAGTTTTCACTGTAAAACCGAGTTGGTGCTAGTACCAACCCATATATATGTATGGAGTGGAGATTGCAACTGAAAACAAACTTTGTGTTCCCAACAAGCTAGGTGAAGGACGGCTTTCACACACTTATTTCTCAGAACTGTGCATGTGGAGAGACGTTCGTTCATCTAGCACAAAGGGAACGGGATGCAGGAGAAACTTTTACTCTGCTTTATCAGTCTGTTTCCTAGTGCCGGTTTGAAGTTCCTGCAGTTTCCACACTAACATGGAGTTGGAGCTAGTACCTCCCCATATATATGTTTGGAGTGGGGTTTGCAACTGAAAAGAAACTTTGGGTTCCCAACAAGCTAGTTCAAGTACGGCTTTCAGACACACTTATCTCACAGAACTGAGCATGTGGAGAGACTTTCGAACATCTAGCAGAAAGGGAACGGGTTGTAGTAGAAACTTTTATTCTGGTTTCTCAGTCTGTTTCCCAGTGCAGTTTTGAAGTTCCTGCAATTTTCACTGTAAACCCGAGTTGCAGCTAGTACCTCCCCATATATATGTATGGAGTGGAGTTTGCAACTGAATAGAAACTTTGTGTTCCCAACAAGCTAGGTGAAGTTCGGCTTTCACACACACTTATCTCTCAGAACTGAGCATGTGGAGAGGCGTTCGTTCATCTAGCACATAGGGAACGGTTTGCAGGAGAAACTTTTACTCTGTTTTCTCAGTCTGTTTCCTAGTGCCGGTTTGTAGTTCCTTCAGTTTTAACTGTAAAACCGAGTTGGAGCTAGTACCACCCCATATATATGTATGGATTGGAGTTTGCAACTGAAAAGAAACTTTGTGTTCCCATCAAGCTATGTGAAGGACGGCTTTCACACACACTTATCTCTCAGAACTAAGCATGTGGACAGACGTTCGTTCATCAAGCACAAAGGGAAACGGTAGTAGGAGGAACTTTTACTCTGGTTTCTCAGTCTGTTTCCTAGTGCAGGTTTGAATTTCCTGCAGATTTCACTGTAAATCCGAGTTGGAGCTATTACCTCCCCTTATATAGGTATGGAGTGGAGTTTGTAAAAGAAAAGAATCTTTCTGTTCCCAACAAGGTAGGTGAAGGACGGCTTTCACACACACTTATCTCTCAAGACTGAGCATGTGGAGAGACGTTCGTTCATCTAGCAGAAAGGGAACGGGTTGTAGGAGAAATTTTTACTCTGGTTTCTCAGTCTGTTTCCTAGTGCCGGTTTGAAGTTCCTGCAGTTTTCACTGTAAAACCGAGTTGGAGCTAGTACCACCCCATATATATGTATGGAGTGGAGTTTGCAACTGAAAAGAAACTTTGTGTTCCCAACAAGCTAGGTGAAGGACGGCTTTCACACACACTTATCTCTCAGAACTGAGCATGTGGAGAGACGTTCGTTCATGTAGCACAAAGGGAACGGGTGTTGGATAAAATTTTACTCTGGTTTCTCAGTCTATTTCCTAGTGCCGGTTTGAAGTTCCTGCAGTTTTCACTGTAAAACGTGTTGGAGCAGTACCTCCCCATATATATCTGTATGGAGTGGATTTGGCAACCGAAAAGAAACTTTGTGTTCCCAACAAGCTATGTGAAGGGACGACTTTCACACACACATATCTCTCACAACTGAGCATGTGGACAGACGTTCGTTCATCAAGCACAAAGTGAACGGTTTGCAGGAGAAACTTTTACTCTGCTTTCTCAGTCTGTTTCCTAGTGCCGGTTTTAAGATCCTGCAGTTTTCAATGTAAAACCGTGTTGGAGATAGTACCTCCCCATATACATGTATGGAGTGTAGTTTGCAACTGAAAAGAAACTTTGTGTTCCCAACAAGCTAGGTTAATTACGGGTTTCACACACACTTAACTCTCAGAACTGAACATGTGGAGAGACGTTCGTTCATCTAGCACAAATGGAACGGGTTGCAGGAGAAACTTTTAATCTGGGTTCTCAGTCTGTTTCCTAGTGCAGGTTTGAATTTCCTGCAGTTTTCACTGTAAATCCGAGTTGGAGCTATTACCTAGCCTTATATATGTATGGAGTGGGTTTTGTAAAAGAAAAGAATCTTTCTGTTATAAGAAGGTAGGTGAAGGACGGCTTTCACACACACTTATCTCTCAAGACTGAGCATGTGGAGAGACGTTCGATCATCTAGCAGAAAGGGAACGGGTTGTAGGATAAATTTTTACTCTGGTTTCTCAGTGTGTTTCCTAGTGCCGGTTTGAAGTTCCTGCAGTTTTCACTGTAAAACCGAGTTGGAGCTAGTACCTCCCCATATATATGTATGGAGTGGAGTTTGCAACTGAAAAGAAACTTTGTGTTCCCAACAAGCTAGGTGAAGGACGGCTTTCACACACACTTATCTCTCAGAACTGAGCATGTGGAGAGACGTTCGTTCATGTAGCACAAAGGGAACGGGTGTAGGATAAACTTTTACTCTGGACTCTCAGTCTATTTCCTAGTGCCGGTTTGAAGTTCCTGCAGTTTTCACTGTAAAAGCGTGTTGGAGCAGTACCTCCCCATATATATCTGTATGGAGTGGATTTGGCAACCGAAAAGAAACTTTGTGTTCCCAACAAGCTATGTGAAGGGACGGCTTTCACACACACATATCTCTCACAACTGAGCATGTGGACAGACGTTCGTTCATCAAGCACAAAGGGAACGGTTTGCAGGAGAAACTTTTACTCTGGTTTCTCAGTCTGTTTCCTAGGGCCGGTTTGAAGATCCTTCAATTTTCACTGTAAAACAGAGTTGGAGCTAGTACCTCCCCATATATAATTATGGAGTGGAGTTGGCAACTGAAAAGAAACTTTGTGATCCCAACAAGCTAGGTGAAGGACGGCTTTCACACACACATATCTTTCAGAACTTAGCATGAGGAGAGACGTTCGTTCATCTAGCACAAAGGGAAAAGTTTGTAGGAGAAACTTTTACTCTGGTTTCTCAGTCTGTTTCCTAGTGCCGGGTTGAAGTTCCTGCAGTTTTCACTGTAAAATCGAGTTGGAACTAGTACCTCCCCATATATATATGGAGTGGAGTTTGCAACTGAAAAGAAACTTTGTGTTCCCAAAAAGCTAGGTGAAGGTCGGCTTTCACACACACTTATCTCTCAGAATTGAGCATGTGGAGAGACGTTCCTTCATCTACCACAAAGGTAACGGGTTGTAGGAGAAATTTTACTCTGGTTTCTCAGTCTGTTTCCTAGTGCCGGTTTGAATTTCCTGCAGTTTTCACTGTAAAATCGTGTTGGAGCTTGTATCTCCCCATATATAAGTATGGAGTGGAGTTGGCAACTGAAAAGAAACTTTGTGTTCCCAACAAGCTATGTGAAGGACGGCTTTCACACACACTTATCTCTCAGAACTGAGCATGTGGAGAGACTTTCGTTCATCTAGCACAACGGGAGCTGTTTGCAGGAGAAACTTTTACTCTGCATTCTCAGTCTGTTTCCTAGTGCCGGATTGATGTTCCTGCAGTTTTCACTGTAAAAACGTGTTGGACCTAGTACCTCCCCATATATATGTATGGATTGGAGTTTGCAACTGAAAAGAATCTTTGTGATCCCAACAAGCTAGTTGAAGGCGGCTTTCACACACACTTATCTCTCAGAACTGAGCATGTAGAGAGATGTTCATTCATCTAGCACAAAGGAAACGGGTTGTAGGAGAAACTTACACTCTGGTTTCTCTGTCTGTTTCCTAGTGCCGTTATGAAGTTCCTGCAATTTTCACTGTAAAATCGATTTGGAGCTAGTACCATCCCATATATATGTTTGGAGTGGAGTTTGCAACTGAAAAGAAACTTTGTGTTCCCAACAAGCTAGGTGAAGGAAGGCTTTCACACACACTTATCTCTCAGAACTGAGCATGTGGACAGGCGTTCGTTCATCTAGCACAAAGGGAATGGGTTGTAGGAGAAACTTTTACTCTGGTTTCTCAGTCTGATTCCTAGTGCCGGTTTGAAGTTAATTCTATTTTCACTGTAAAATCGTGTTGGAGCTTGTACCTCCCCATATATATGTAAGGATTGGAGTTTGCAACTGAAAAGAAACTTTGTGTTCCCAACAAGATAGGTGAAGGACGGCTTTCACACACACTTATTTCTCAGAACTGTGCATGTGGAGAGACGTTCGTTCATCTAGCACAAAGGGAACGGGTTGCAGGAGAAACTTTTACTCTGGTTTCTCAGTCTGTTTCCTACTGCCTGTTTGAAGTTCATTCAGTTTCCACTGTAACATGGAGTTGGATCTAGTTCTTCCCCATATATATGTTTGGAGTGGGGTTTGCAACTGAAAAGAAATTTTGGGTTCCCAACAAGCTAGTTCAAGGACGGCTTTCACACACACTTATCTCTCAGAACTGAGCATGTGGAGAGACGTTCGTTCATCTAGCACAAAGGGAACGGGTTGTAGTAGAAACTTTTACTCTGGGTTCTCAGTCTGTTTCCTAGTGCCGGTTTGAAGTTCCTGCATTTTTCACTGTAAAACCGAGTTGCAGCTAGTACCTCCCCGTATATATGTATGGATTGGAGTTTGCAACTGAATAGAAACTTTGTGTTCCCAACAAACTAGGTGAAGTTCGGCTTTCACACACACTTATCTCTCAGAACTGAGCATGTGGATAGACTTTCGTTCATCTAGCAGAAAGGGAACGG
Source organism: Camelus dromedarius (assembly GCF_036321535.1). Taxonomy (NCBI): domain Eukaryota; kingdom Metazoa; phylum Chordata; class Mammalia; order Artiodactyla; family Camelidae; genus Camelus; species Camelus dromedarius. Next base: position 3,534,907 of record NW_026989814.1, read on the forward strand.
GTTGTAGGGGAAACTTTTACTCTGGTATCTCAGTCTGTTTCCTAGTGCCGGTATGAAGTTCCTGCAGTTTTCACTGTAAAACCGAGTTGGAGGTAGTACCTCCGCATATATATATATGGAGTAGATTTTGCAACTGAAAAGAAACTTTGTGTTCCAAACAAGGTAGTTTAAGGACGGCTTTCACACACACATACCTCTCAGGACTGAGCATGTGGAGAGTCGTTCGTTCATCTAGCAGAAAGGGAACTGGTTGTAGGAGCAACTTTTACTCTGGTTTCTCAGTCTGCTTCCTATTGCCGGGTTGATGTTCCTGCAGTTTTCACTGTAAAACCGATTTGGTGCTAGTACTTCCCCATATATATTTATGGAGTGGAGTTTGCAACTGAAAAGAACTTTGTGTTCCCAACAAGCTAGTTGAAGTTCGGCTTTCACACACACTTATCTCTCAGAACTGAGCATGTGGACAGACGTTCATTCATCTAGCACAAAGGGAACGGGTTGCAGGGGAAACTTTTACTCTGCTTTCTCAGTCTTTTTCCTAGTGCCGGTTTGAAGATCCTTCAATTTTCACTGTAAAAATTAGTTGGAGCTAGTACCTCCCCATATATATTTATGGAGTGGAGTTGGCAACTGGAAAGAAACTTTGTGATCCCAACAAGCTAGGTGAAGGACGGCTTTCACACACACATATCTTTCAGAACTGAGCATGTGGAGAGACGTTCGTTCATCTAGCACAAAGGGAAAGTTTTGTAGGAGAAACTTTTACTCTGGTTTCTCAGTCTGTTTCCTAGTGCCGTGTTGAAGTTCCTGCAGTTTTCACTGTAAAATCGATTTGGAGCTAGTACCTACCCATATATATGTATGGAGTGGAGTTTGCAACTGAAAAGAAACTTTGTGTTCCCATCAAGCTTTCTTAAGGACGGCTTTCACACACAATTATCTCTCAGAACTGAGCATGTGTAGAGACGTTCGTTCATCTAGCACAAAGGGAACGGGATGTAGGAGGAACTTTTACTCTGGTTTCTCAGTCTGTTTCCTAGTGCCGGTTTGAAGTTCCTGCAGTTTTCACTGTAAAACCGAGTTGGGGCTAGTACCTACCCATATATATGTATGGAGTGGAGTTTGCAACTGAAAAGAAACTTTGTGTTCCCAAAAAGGTAGGTGAAGGACGGCTTTCACACACACTTATCTCTCAGGACTGTGCATGTGGAAAGACGTTTTTTAACCTAGCAGAAATGGAACGGGTTGTAGGAGAAATTTTTACTCCGGGTTCTCAGTCTGTTTCCTAGTGCCGTTTGAAGTTCCGGCAGTTTTCACTGTAAAACCGAGTTGGAACTTGTACCTCCCCATATATATGTATGGATTGGAGTATGCAACTGAAAAGAACTTTGTGTTCGGAACAAGCTAGGTGAAGTTCGGCTTTCACACACACTTTTCTCTCAGAACTGAGCATGTGGAGATTCGTTCGTTCATCTAGCAGAATGGGAACGGTTTGTAGGAGAAACTTTTACTCTGGTTTCTCAGTCTGTTTCCTAGTGCCGGTTTGAATTTCCTGCAGTTTTCAATGTAAAACCGAGTTGGAGCTTGTACCTCCCCATATATATGTATGGAGTGGAGTTTGCAACTGAAAAGAAACTTTGTGTTCCCAACAAGCTAGGTGAAGTGTGGCTTTCACACAAAATTATCTCTCAGAACTTAGCATGTGGAGAGACGTTCCTTCATCTACCACAAAGGGAACGGGTTGTAGGAGAAAATTTTACTCTGGTTTATCAGTCTGTTTCCTAGTGCCGGTATGAAGTTCCTGCAGTTTTCACTGTAAAACCGTTTTGGTGCTTGTACATCCCCATATATATGTATGGAGTGGAGTTGGCAACTGAAAAGTAACTTTGTGTTCCCAACAATCTATATGAAGGACGGCTTTCACACACACTTATCTCTCAGAAATGAGAATGTGGAGAGATTTTCGTTCATCTAGCACAAAGGGAACGGTTTGCAGGAGAAACTTTTACTCTGCTTTCTCAGTCTCTTTACTAGTGCCGGTTTGAAATTCCTGCAGTTTTCACTGTAAAAAAGAGTTGGAGCTAGTACCTCCCCATATATATTTATGGAGTGTAGTTTGCAACTGAAAACCAACTTTGTGTTCCCAACAAACTAGGTGAATGACGGCTTTCACACACACTTATCTCTCAGAACTGAGCATTTGGAGAGACTTTCGTTCATCTAGCACAAAGGGAACGGGTTGCAGGAGAAACTTTTACTCTGGGTACTCAGTCTGTTTCCTAGTGCCGGTTTGAAGTTCCTGCAGTTTTCACTGTAAAACCGAGTTGGAACTTGTACCTCCCCATATATATGTATGGATTGGAGTTTGAACTGAAAAGAAACTTTGTGTTCCCAACAAGCTAGGTGAAGGAAGGCTTTCACACACACTTATCTCTCAGAACTGAGCATGTGGACAGACGTTCGTTCATCTAGCACAAATGGAATGGTTTGTAGGAAAAACTTTTACTCTGGTTTCTCACTCTGTTTCCTAGTGCCGGTTTGAAGTTCCTTCAGTTTTCACTGTAAAACCGAGTTGGAGCTATTACCTCCCCATATATATGTAAGGAGTGGAGTTGGCAACTTAAAAGAAAATTGTGTTCCCAACAAGCTAGGTGAAGGACGGCTTTCACAAACAATTTTGTCTCAGAACTTAGCATGTGGAGAGACGTTCGTTCATGAGGCACAAAGGGAACGGGTAGTAGGAGAAACTTTTACTCTGGTTTCTCAGTCTGTTTCCTAGTGCCGGTATGAAGTTCCTGCAGTTTTCACTGTAAAACCGAGTTGGAGCTAGTATCTCACCTTATATATGTATGGAGTGGAGTTTGCAACTGAAAAGAAACTTTGTGTTCCCATCAAGCTAGGTGAAGTACGGCTTTCACACACACATATCTCTCAGAACTGAGCATGTGCAGAAACGTTCGTTCATCTGGCACAAAGGGAAGTGTTTGTAGGAGGAACTTTTACTCTGGTTTCTCAGTCTGTTTCCTAGTGCAGTTTTGAAGTTCCTGCAGTTTTCACTGTAAAACCGAGTTGGACCTAGAACCTCCCCATATATATGTATGGAGTGGAGTTTGCAACTGAAAAGAAACTTTGTGTTCCCAAAAAGTTAGGTGAAGGACGGCTTTCACACACACTTATCTCTCAGGACTCAGCATTTGGGGAGACGTTCGTTCATCTAGCACAAAAAGAACGGGTTGTAGGAGCAACATTTACTCTGGTTTCTCAGTCTGTTTCCTACTGCCGGTTTGAAGTTCCTGCAGTTTTTATTGTAAAACCGAGTTGGAGCTAGTACCTCCCCATATATATGTATGGAGTGTAGTTTGCAACTGAATAGAAACTTTGTGTTCCCAAAAAGCAAGGTGAAGGACGGCATTCACACTCACTTATCTCTCAGAACTGAGCATGTGGACAGACGTTCGTTCATCTAGCACAAATGGAACGGGTTGTAGGAGAAACTTTTACACTGGTTTCTCAGTCTGTTTCCTAATGCCGGTTTGAAATTCCTGCAATTTTCATTGTTAAACCGAGTTGGAGCTAGTACCTCCAAATATATATGTATGGAGTGGAGTTTGCTACTGAAAACAATCTATGTGTTCCCAAAAAGCTACGTGAAGTACGGCATTCACACTCACTTAACTCTCAGAACTGAGCATGTGGACAGACGTTCGTTCATCTAGCACAAAGGGAACGGGTTGCAGGGGAAACTTTTACTCTGCTTTCTCAGTCTGTTTCCTAGTGCCGGTTTGAAGTTCCTGCAGTTTTCACTGTAAAACCGAGTTGGAGCTAATACCTCCCCTTATATATTTATGGAGTGGAGTTTGCAACTGAAAAGAAACTTTGTGTTCCCATCAAGCTAGGTGAAGGACGGCTTTCACACACACTTATCCCTCAGAATTGAGCATGTGGACAAATGTTCGTTCATCTAGCACAAAGGGAACGGTTTGTAGGATAAACCTTTACTCTGGTTTCTCAGTCTGTTTCCTAGTGCCGGTATGAAGTTCCTGCAGTTTTCACTGTAAAACCGATTTGGAGCTATTACCTCCAAATATATATGTATGGAGTGGATTTTGCAACTGAAAAGAAACTTTGTGTTCCCAACAAGCTAGTTGAAGGACGGCTTTCACACACACGTATCTCTCAGGACTGAGCATGTGGACAGACGTTCGTTCATCTAGCACAAATGGAAAGGGTTGCAGGAGAAACTATTACTCTGGTTTCTCATTCTGTTTCTTAGTGCCGGTTTGAAGTTCCTGCAGTTTTCACTGTAAAACTGAGTTGGAGCTACTAACTCCCCATATATATGTATGGAGTGGAGTTTGCAACTGAAAAGAAACTTTGTGTTCCCAACAGGCTAGGTGAAGGACGGCTTTCACACACACTTATCTCTGAGAAATGAGCATGTGGACAGACGTTCGTTCATCTAGCATAAAGGAATCGGGTTGCAGAAGAAACTTTTACTCTGGTTTCTCAGTCTGTTTCCTAGTGCCGGTTTGAAGTTCCTGCAGTTTTCACTGTAAAACCGAGTTGGAGCTAGTACCTACCCATATATATGTATGGAGTGGAGTTTGCATCTGAAAAGAAACTATGTGTTCCCAAAAAGCTAGGTGAAGTACGGCATTCACACTCACTTAACTCTCAGAACTGAGCATGTGGACAGACGTTCGTTCATCTAGCACAAATGGAACGGGTTGCAGGAGAAACTTTTACTCTGCTTTTTCAGACTGTTTCCTAATGCCGGTTTGAAGTTCCTGCAGTTTTCACTGTAAAACCGAGATGGAGCTAGTACCTCCCCATATATATATATGGAGTGGAGTTGCAACTGAAAAGAAACTTTGTGTTCCCAACAAGATAGGTGTAGGACTGCTTTCACACACACATATCCCTCAGAACTGAGCATGTGGACAGATGTTCGTTCATCTAACACAAAGGGAAAGGTTTGTAGGAGAAACTTTTACTCTGGTTTCTCAGTCTGTTTCCTAGTGCCGGTTTGAAGTTCCTGCAGTTTTCACTGTAAAACCGAGTTGGAGCTAGTACCTCAAAATATATATGTATGGAGTGGATTTTGCAACTGAAAAGAAACTTTGTTTTCCCAACATGCTAGGGGAAGGACGGCTTTCACACACACTTATCCCTCAGAACTGAGCATGTGGACAAATGTTCTTTCATTTAGCACAAAGGGAACAGTTTGTAGGAGAAACCTTTACTCTGGTATCTCAGTCAGTTTCCTAGTGCCGGTATGAAGTTCCAGCAGTTTTCACTGTAAAACCGATTTGGAGCTACTATCTCCCCATATATATGTATGGAGTGGAGTTTGCAACTGAAAAGAAACTTTGTGTTCCCAACAAGATAGGTGAAGGACGGCTTTCACACACACTTATCTCTCAGAACTGAGCATGTGGACAGACGTTCGTTCATCTAGCAGAAAGTGAACGGGTTGTAGGAGAAACTTTTTCTCTGGTTTCTCAGTCTGTTTCCTAGTGCCGGTTTGAAGTTCCTGCAGTTTTCACTGTAAAACCGAGTTGGAGCTAGTACCTCCCCATATATATGTATGGAGTGGAGTTTGCAACTGAAAAGAAACTTTGTGTTCCCAACAAGCTAGGTGAAGGACGGCTTTCACACACAATTATCTCTCAGAAATGAGCATGTGGACAGACGTTCGTTCATCTAGCACAAAGGAATCGGGTTGCAGAAGAAACTTTTACTCTGGATTCTCAGTCTGTTTCCTAGTGCCGGTTTGAAGTTCCTGCAGTTTTCACTGTAAAACCGAGTTGGAGCTAGTACATACCCATATATATGTATGGAGTGGAGTTTGCATCTGAAAAGAATCTATGTGTTCCCAAAAAGCTAGGTGAAGGACGGCATTCACACTCACTTAACTCTCAGAACTGAGCATGTGGACAGACGTTCGTTCATCTAGCACAAATGGAACGGGTTGTAGGAGAAACTTTTACTCTGCTTTTTCAGTCTGTTTCCTAATGCCGGTTTGAAGTTCCTGCAGTTTTCACTGTAAAACGGAGATGGAGCTAGTTCCTCCCCATATATATATATGGAGTGGAGTTGCAACTGAAAAGAAACATTGTGTTCCCAACAAGATAGGTGAAGGACGGCTTTCACACACACATATCCCTCAGAACTGAGCATGTGGACAGATGTTCGTTCATCTAGCACAAAGGGAAAGGTTTGTAGGAGAAACTTTTACTCTGGTTTCTCAGTCTGTTTACTAGTGCCGGTTTGAAGTTCCTGCAGTTTTCACTGTAAAACCGAGTTGGAGCTTGTACCTCCAAATATATATGTATGGAGTGGATTTTGCAACTGAAAAGAAACTTTGTGTTCCCAACAAGCTAGGTGAAGGACGGCTTTCACACACACTTATCTCTCAGAACTGAGCATGTGGACAGACGTTCGTTCATCTAGCACAAATGGAACGGGTTGCAGGAGAAACTATTACTCTGGTTTCTCAGTCTGTTTCCTAGTGCCGGTTTGAAGTTCCTGCAGTAATCACTGTAAAACCGAGTTGGAGCTAGTACCTCCCCATATATATGTATGGAGTAGAGTTTTCAACTGAAAAAACTTTGTGTTCCCAACAAGCTAGGTGAAGGACGGCTTTCACACACACTTATCTCTCAGAACTGAGCATGTGGACAGACTTTCGTTCATCTAGCAGAAATGGAACGGGTTGTAGGAGAAACTTTTACTCTGGTTTCTCAGTCTGTTTCCTAGTGCCGGTTTGAAGTTCCTGCAATTTTCACTGTAAAACCGATTTGGAGCTTGTACCTCCCCTTATATATATATGGAGTGGAGTTTGCAACTGAAAAGAAACTTTGTGTTCCCAACAAGCTAGGTGAAGGACGGCTTTCACACACACTTATCTCTCAGAACTGAGCATGTGGACAGACTTTCGTTCATCTAGCACAAATGGAACGGGTTGCAGGAGAAACCTTTACTCTGGTTTCTCAGTCTGTTTCCTAGTGCCGGTATGAAGTTCCTGCAGTTTTCACTGTAAAACCGAGTTGGAGCTATTACCTCCTAATATATATGTATGGAGTGGATTTTGCAACTGAAAAGAAACTTTGTGTTCCCAACAAGCTATGTGATGGACGGCTTTCATACACACTTATCTCTCAGAACTGAGCATGTGGACAGACGTTCGTTCATCTAGCACAAATCGAAAGGGTTGCAGGAGAAACTATTACTCTGGTTTCTCATTCTGTTTCCTAGTGCCGGTTTGAAGTTCCTGCAATTTTCACTGTAAAACCGAGTTGGAGCTACTACCTCCCCATATATATGTATGGAGTGGAGTTTGCAACTGAAAAGAAACTTTGTGTTCCCAACAAGCTAGGTGAAGGACGGCTTTCACACACACTTATCTCTCAGAACTGAGCATGTGGACAGACGTTCGTTCATCTAGCAGAAAGGGAACGGGTTGTAGGAGAAACTTTTTCTCTGGTTTCTCAGTCTGTTTCCTAGTGCCGGTTTGAAGTTCCTGCAGTTTTCACTGTAAAACCGAGTTGGAGCTAGTACCTCCCCATATATATGTATGGAGTGGACTTTGCAACTGAAAAGAAACTTTGTGTTCCCAACAAGCTAGGTGAAGGACCGCTTTCACACACAATTACTCTCAGAAATGAGCATGTGGACAGACGTTCGTTCATCTAGCACAAATGAATCGGGTTGCAGAAGAAACTTTTACTCTGGATTCTCAGTCTGTTTCCTAGTGCCGGTTTGAAGTTCCTGCAGTTTTCACTGTAAAACCGAGTTGGAGCTAGTACATACCCATATATATGTATGGAGTGGAGTTTGCATCTGAAAAGAAACTATGTGTTCCCAAAAAGCTAGGTGAAGGACGGCATTCACACTCACTTAACTCTCAGAACTGAGCATGTGGACAGACGTTCGTTCATCTAGCACAAATGGAACGGGTTGCAGGAGAAACTTTTACTCTGCTTTTTCAGTCTGTTTCCTAATGCCGGTTTGAAGTTCCTGCAGTTTTCACTGTAAAACCGAGATGGAGCTAGTACCTCCCCATATATATATATGGAGTGGAGTTGCAACTGAAAAGAAACTTTGTGTTCCCAACAAGATAGGTGAAGGACGGCTTTCACACACACATATCCCTCAGAACTGAGCATGTGGACAGATGTTCGTTCATCTAGCACAAAGGGAAAGGTTTGTAGGAGAAACTTTTACTCTGGTTTCTCAGTCTGTTTCCTAGTGCCGGTTTGAAGTTCCTGCAGTTTTCACTGTAAAACCGAGTTGGAGCTAGTACCTCCAAATATATATTTATGGAGTGGATTTTGCAACTGAAAAGAAACTTTGTGTTCCCAACAAGATAGGTGAAGGACGGCTTTCACACACAATTATCTCTCAGAACTGAGCATGTGGACAGACGTTCGTTCATCTAGCACAAATGGAACGGGTTGCAGGAGAAACTATTACTCTGGTTTCTCAGTCTGTTTCCTAGTGCCGGTTTGAAGTTCCTGCAGTTATCACTGTAAAACCGAGTTGGAGCTAGTACCTCCCCATATATATGTATGGAGTGGAGTTTGCAACTGAAAAAACTTTGTGTTCCCAACAAGCTAGGTGAAGGACGGCTTTCACACACACTTATATCTCAGAACTGAGCATGTGGACAGACGTTCGTTCATCTAGCACAAATGGAACGGGTTGCAGGAGAAACCTTTACTCTGGTTTCTCAGTCTGTTTCCTAGTGCCGGTATGAAGTTCCTGCAGTTTTCACTGTAAAACCGAGTTGGAGCTATTACCTCCTAATATATATGTATGGAGTGGATTTTGCAACTGAAAAGAAACTTTGTGTTCCCAACAAGCTATGTGAAGGACGGCTTTCATACACACTTATCTCTCAGAACTGAGCATGTGGACAGACATTCGTTCATCTAGCACAAATCGAAAGGGTTGCAGGAGAAACTATTACTCTGGTTTCTCATTCTGTTTCCTAGTGCCGGTTTGAAGTTCCTGCAGTTTTCACTGTAAAACCAAGTTGGAGCTACTACCTCCCCATATATATGTATGGAGTGGAGTTTGCAACTGAAAAGAAACTTTGTGTTCCCAACAAGCTAGGTGAAGGACGGCTTTCACACACACTTATCTCTCAGAACTGAGCATGTGGACAGACGTTCGTTCATCTAGCAGAAAGGGAACGGGTTGTAGGAGAAACTTTTTCTCTGGTTTCTCAGTCTGTTTCCTAGTGCCGGTTTGAAGTTCCTGCAGTTTTCACTGTAAAACCGAGTTGGAGCTAGTACCTCCCCATATATATGTATGGAGTGGAGTTTGCAACTGAAAAGAAACTTTGTGTTCCCAACAAGCTAGGTGAAGGACCGCTTTCACACACAATTACTCTCAGAAATGAGCATGTGGACAGACGTTCGTTCATCTAGCACAAATGAATCAGGTTGCAGAAGAAACTTTTACTCTGGATTCTCAGTCTGTTTCCTAGTGCCGGTTGGATGTTCCTGCAGTTTTCACTGTAAAACCGAGTTGGAGCTAGTACATACCCATATATATGTATGGAGTGGAGTTTGCATCTGAAAAGAAACTATGTGTTCCCAAAAAGCTAGGTGAAGGACGGCATTCACACTCACTTAACTCTCAGAACTGAGCATGTGGACAGACTTTCGTTCATCTAGCACAAATGGAACGGGTTGCAGGAGAAACTTTTACTCTGCTTTTTCAGTCTGTTTCCTAATGCCGGTTTGAAGTTCCTGCAGTTTTCACTGTAAAACCGAGATGGAGCTAGTACCTCCCCATATATATATATGGAGTGGAGATGAACTGAAAAGAAACTTTGTGTTCCCAACAAGATAGGTGAAGGACGGCTTTCACACACACATATCCCTCAGAACTGAGCATGTGGACAGATGTTCGTTCATCTAGCACAAAGGGAAAGGTTTGTAGGAGAAACTTTTACTCTGGTTTCTCAGTCTGTTTCCTAGTGCCGGTTTGAAGTTCCTGCAGTTTTCACTGTAAAACCGAGTTGGAACTAGTACCTCCAAATATATATTTATGGAGTGGATTTTGCAACTGAAAAGAAACTTTGTGTTCCCAACAAGCTAGGTGAAGGACGGCTTTCACACACACTTATCTCTCAGAACTGAGCATGTGGACAGACGTTCGTTCATCTAGCACAAATGGAACGGGTTGCAGGAGAAACTATTACTCTGGTTTCTCAGTCTGTTTCCTAGTGCCGGTTTGAAGTTCCTGCAATTTTCACTGTAAAACCGATTTGGAACTTGTACCTCCCCTTATATATGTATGGAGTGGAGTTTGCAACTGAAAAAAACTTTGTGTTCCCAACAAGCTAGGTGAAGAACGGCTTTCACACACACTTATCTCTCAGAACTGATCATGTGGAGAGACGTTCTTTCATCTAGCAGAAAGGGAACGGGTTGTAGTAGAAACTTTTACTTTGGATTCTCACTCTGTTTCCTAGTCCCGGTTTGATTTTCCTGCAGTTTTCACTGTAAAACCGAGTTGGAGCTACTACCTCCCCATATATATGTATGGAGTGGAGTTTGCAACTGAAAAGAAACTTTGTGTTCCCAACAAGCTAGGTGAAGGACGGCTTTCACACACACTTATCTCTCAGAACTGAGCATGTGGACAGACGTTCATTCATCTAGCACAAAGGGAACGGGTTGCAGGAGAAAATTTTACTCTGGTTTCCCAGTCTGTTTCCAAGTGCCGGTTTGAAGTTCCTGCAGTTTTCACTGTAAAACCGAGTTGGAGCAAGTACCTCCCAATATATTTGTATGGAGTGGAGTTTGCAACTGAAAGAAACTTTGTGTTCCCAACAAGCTAGGTGAAGGATGGCTTTCACACACAATTATCTCTCAGAAATGAGCATGTGGACAGACGTTCGTTCATCTAGCATAAAGGGAAAGGTTTGCAGAAGAAACAATTACTCTGGTTTCTCAATCTGTTTCCTAGTGCCGGTTTGAAGTTCCTGCAGTTTTCACTGTAAAACCGAGTTGGAGCTAGTACCTCCAAATATATATGTATGGAGTGGATTTTGCAACTGAAAAGAAACTTTGTGTTCCCAACAAGCTAGGTGAAGGACGGCTTTCCCACACAATTTCCTCTCAGAACTGAGCATGTGGACAGACGTTCGTTCATCTATCAGAAAGGAAACGGTTTGTAGGAGAAACTTTTACTCTGGTTTCTCAGTCTGTTTCCTAGTGCTGGTTTGAAGTTCCTGCAGTTTTCACTGTAAAACCGAGTTGGAGCTAGTACCTCCCCTTATATATGTATGGAGTGGAGTTTGCAACTGAAAAGAAACTTTATGTTCCCAACAAGCTAGGTGAAGGACGGCTTTCACACACACTTATCTCTCAGAACTGATAATGTGGAGAGACTTTCGTTCATCTAGCAGAAAGGGAACGGGTTGTAGTAGAAACTTTTACTCTGGTTTCTCAGTCTGTTTCCTAGTGCCGGTTTGAATTTCCTGCAGTTTTCACTGTAAAACCGAGTTGGAGCTACTACATCCCCATATATATGTATGGAGTGCATTTTTCAACTGAAAAGAAACTTTTTGTTCCCAACAACTTGGTGAAGGACGGCTTTCACACACAATTTTCTCTCAGAACTGAGCATGTGGAGAGAAGTTCGTTCATCTAGCAGAAATGGAACTGGTTGTAGGAGAAACTTTTACTCTGGTTTCTCAGTCTGTTTCCTAGTGCAGGTTTGAAGTTCCTGCATTTTTCACTTAAAAACGAGTTGGAGCTAGTACCTCCAAATATATATGTATGGAGTGGAGTTAGCAACTGAAAAGTAACTTTGTGTTCCCTACAAGCTAGGTGAAGGACGGCTTTCACACACACTTATCACTCAGAACTGAGCATGTGGAGAGACGTTCGTTCATCTAGCAGAAAGGAAACGGGTTTTAGTAGAAACTTTTACTCTGGTTTCTCACTCTGATTCCTAGTGCCTGTTTGTAGTTCCTGCAGTTTTCACTGTAAAACGGAGTTGGAGCTAATACCTCCCCATATATATGCATGGAGTGGAGTTAGCAACTGAAAAGAAACTTTGTGTTCCCAACAAGCTAGTTGAAGGACGGCTTTCACACACACTTATCTCTCAGAACTGATCATGTGGAGAGACGTTCTTTCATCTAGCAGAAAGGGAACGGGTTGTAGTAGAAAATTTTACTTTGGTTTCTCACTCTGTTTCCTAGTGCCGGTTTGATTTTCCTGCAGATTTCACTGTAAAACCGAGTTGGAGGTACTACTTCCCCATATATAAGTATGGAGTAGAGTTTGCAACTGAAAAGAAACTTTGTGTTCCCAACAAGCTAGGTGAAGGACGGCTTTCACACACACTTATCTCTCAGAACTGAGCATGTGGACAGACGTTCATTCATCTAGCACAAAGGGAACGGGTTGCAGGAGAAAATTTTACTCTGGTTTCCCTGTCTGTTTCCTAGTGCCGGTTTGAAGTTCCTGCAGTTTTCACTGTAAAACCGAGTTGGAGCAAGTACCTCCCAATATATTTGTATGGAGTGGAGTTTGCAACTGAAAAGAAACTTTGTGTTCCCAACAAGGTAGGGTAAGGATGGCTTTCACACACAATTATCTCTCAGAAATGAGCATGTGGACAGACGTTCGTTCATCTAGCATAAAGGGAACGGTTTGCAGAAGAAACAATTACTCTGGTTTCTCAATCTGTTTCCTAGTGCCTGTTTGAAGTTCCTGCAGATTTCACTGTAAAACCGAGTTGGAGCTAGTACCTACCCATATATATGTATGGAGTGGAGTTTGCAACTGAAAAGAAACTTTGTGTTCCCAACAAGCTAGGTGAAGGACGGCTTTCACACACACTTATCTCTCAGACCTGAGCATGTGGACAGACGTTCGTTCATCTAGCACAAAAGGAACGGGTTGCAGGGGAAACTTTTCTCTGCTTTCTAGTCTGTTTCCTAGTGCCGGATTGAAGTTCCTGCAGTTTTCACTGTAAAACCGAGTTGGAGCTAGTACCTCCAAATATATATGTATGGAGTGGATTTTGCAACTGAAAAGAAACTTTGTGTTCCCAACAATCTAGGTGAAGGACGGCTTTCCCACACAATTTCCTCTCAGAACTGAGCATGTGGACAGACGTTCGTTCATCTATCAGAAAGGAAACGGTTTGTAGGAGAAACTTTTACTCTGGTTTCTCAGTCTGTTTCCTAGTGCTGGTTTGAAGTTCCTGCAGTTTTCACTGTAAAACCGAGTTGGAGCTAGTACCTCCCCTTATATATGTATGGAGTGGAGTTTGCAACTGAAAAGAAACTTTTTGTTCCCAACAAGCTAGGTGAAGGACGGCTTTCACACACACTTATCTCTCAGAACTGATAATGTGGAGAGAATTTCGTTCATCTAGCAGAAAGGGAACGGGTTGTAGTAGAAACTTTTACTCTGGTTTCTCAGTCTGTTTCCTAGTGCCGGTTTGAATTTCCTGCAGTTTTCACTGTAAAACCGAGTTGGAGCTACTACATCCCCATATATATGTATGGAGTGCATTTTTCAACTGAAAAGAAACTTTTTGTTCCCAACAACTTGGTGAAGGACGGCTTTCACACACAATTTTCTCTCAGAACTGAGCATGTGGAGAGAAGTTCGTTCATCTAGCAGAAATGGAACTGGTTGTAGGAGAAACTTTTACTCTGGTTTCTCAGTCTGTTTCCTAGTGCAGGTTTGAAGTTCCTGCATTTTTCACTTAAAACGAGTTGGAGCTAGTACCTCCAAATATATATGTATGGAGTGGAGTTAGCAACTGAAAAGAAACTTTGTGTTCCCTACAAGCTAGGTGAAGGACGGCTTTCACACACACTTATCACTCAGAACTGAGCATGTGGAGAGACGTTCGTTCATCTAGCAGAAAGGAAACGGGTTTTAGTAGAAACTTTTACTCTGGTTTCTCACTCTGATTCCTAGTGCCTGTTTGTAGTTCCTGCAGTTTTCACTGTAAAACGGAGTTGGAGCTAATACCTCCCCATATATATGCATGGAGTGGAGTTAGCAACTGAAAAGAAACTTTGTGTTCCCAACAAGCTAGTTGAAGGACGGCTTTCACACACACTTATCTCTCAGAACTGATCATGTGGAGAGACGTTCTTTCATCTAGCAGAAAGGGAACGGGTTGTAGTAGAAAATTTTACTTTGGTTTCTCACTCTGTTTCCTAGTGCCGGTTTGATTTTCCTGCAGATTTCACTGTAAAACCGAGTTGGAGGTACTACCTCCCCATATATAAGTATGGAGTAGAGTTTGCAACTGAAAAGAAACTTTGTGTTCCCAACAAGCTAGGTGAAGGACGGCTTTCACACACACTTATCTCTCAGAACTGAGCATGTGGACAGACGTTCATTCATCTAGCACAAAGGGAACGGGTTGCAGGAGAAAATTTTACTCTGGTTTCCCTGTCTGTTTCCTAGTGCCGGTTTGAAGTTCCTGCAGTTTTCACTGTAAAACCGAGTTGGAGCAAGTACCTCCCAATATATTTGTATGGAGTGGAGTTTGCAACTGAAAAGAAACTTTGTGTTCCCAACAAGGTAGGGTAAGGATGGCTTTCACACACAATTATCTCTCAGAAATGAGCATGTGGACAGACGTTCGTTCATCTAGCATAAAGGGAACGGTTTGCAGAAGAAACAATTACTCTGGTTTCTCAATCTGTTTCCTAGTGCCTGTTTGAAGTTCCTGCAGATTTCACTGTAAAACCGAGTTGGAGCTAGTACCTACCCATATATATGTATGGAGTGGAGTTTGCAACTGAAAAGAAACTTTGTGTTCCCAACAAGCTAGGTGAAGGACGGCTTTCACACACACTTATCTCTCAGACCTGAGCATGTGGACAGACGTTCGTTCATCTAGCACAAAAGGAACGGGTTGCAGGGGAAACTTTTCTCTGCTTTCTAGTCTGTTTCCTAGTGCCGGATTGAAGTTCCTGCAGTTTTCAATGTAAATCCGAGTTGGAGCTAGTACCTCCAAATATATATGTATGGAGTGTATTTTGCAACTGAAAAGAAACTTTGTGTTACCAACAAGCTAGGTGAAGGACGGCTTTCCCACACAATTTTCTCTCAGAACTGAGCATGTGGACAGACGTTCGTTCATCTATCAGAAAGGAAACGGTTTGTAGGAGAAACTTTTACTCTGGTTTCTCAGTCTGTTTCCTAGTGCTGGTTTGAAGTTCCTGCAGTTTTCACTGTAAAACCGAGTTGGAGCTAGTACCTCCTCATATATATGTATGGAGTGGAGTTTGAAACTGAAAAGAAACTGTGTTCCCAACAAGCTAGGTGAAGGACGGCTTTCACACACACTTATCTCTCAGAACTGAGCATGTGGACAGACGTTCGTTCAACTAGCACAAAGGGAACGGGTTGCAGTGGAAACTTTTCTCTGGTTTCTCAGTCTGTTTCCTAGTGCCGGTTTGAAGTTCCTGCAGTTTTCACTGTAAAACCGAGTTGGAGCTAGTACCTCCTCATATATATGTATGGAGTGGAGTTTGAAACTGAAAAGAAACTGTGTTCCCAACAAGCTAGGTGAAGGACGGCTTTCACACACACTTATCTCTCAGAACTGAGCATGTGGACAGACTTTCGTTCATCTAGCAGAAAGGGAACGGGTTGTAGGAGAAACTTTTACTCTGGTTTCTCAGTCTGTTTCCTAGTGCCGGTTTGAAGTTTCTGCAGTTTTCACTGTAAAATCGATTTGGAGCTAGTACCTCCCCATATATATGTATGGAGTGTAGTTTGCAACTGAAAAGAAACTTTGTGTTCCCAACAAGTTAGGTGAAGGACAGCTTTCACACACACTTATCTCTCAGAAATGAGCATGGGGAGAGAAATTTGTTCATCTAGCAGAAAGGGAACTGGTTGTAGGAGAAACTTTTACTCTGGATTCCCAGTCTGTTTCCTACTGCCGGTTTGAAGTTCCTGCAGTTTTCATTGTAAAACCGAGTTGGATCTAGTACCTACCCATATATATGTACGGAGTGGAGTTTGCAACTGAAAAGAAACTTTGTGTTCCCAACAAGATAGGTGAAGGACGGCTTTCACACACACTTATCTCTCAGAACTGAGCATGTGGACAGACGTTCGTTCATCTAGCAGAAAGGGAACGGGATGTAGTAGAAACTTTTACTCTGGTTTCTCAGTCTGTTTCCTAGTGCCGGTTTGAATTTCCTGCAGTTTTCACTGTAAAACCGAGTTGGAGCTAGTACATCCACATATATATGTATGGAGTGCAGTTTTCAACTGAAAAGAAACTTTTTGTTCCCAACAACTTGGTGAAGGACGGCTTTCACACACAATTTTCCCTCAGAACTGAGCATGTGGAGAGACGTTCGTTCATCTAGCAGAAAGGAAACGGGTTTTAGTAGAAACTTTTACTCTGGTTTCTCACTCTGATTCCTAGTGCCTGTTTGTAGTTCCTGCAGTTTTCACTGTAAAACGGAGTTGGAGCTAATACCTCCCCATATATATGCATGGAGTGGAGTTAGCAACTGAAAAGTAACTTTGTGTTCCCAACAAGCTAGTTGAAGGACGGCTTTCACACACACTTATCTCTCAGAACTGATCATGTGGAGAGACGTTCTTTCATCTAGCAGAAAGGGAACGGGTTGTAGTAGAAAATTTTACTTTGGTTTCTCACTCTGTTTCCTAGTGCCGGTTTGATTTTCCTGCAGTTTTCACTATAAAACCGAGTTGGAGCTACTACCTCCCCATATATAAGTATGGAGTAGAGTTTGCAACTGAAAAGAAACTTTGTGTTCCCAACAAGCTATGTGAAGGACGGCTTTCACACACACTTATCTCTCAGAACTGAGCATGTGGACAGACGTTCATTCATCTAGCACAAAGGGAACGGTTTGCAGAAGAAACAATTACTCTGGTTTCTCAATCTGTTTCCTAGTGCCTGTTTGAAGTTCCTGCAGTTTTCACTGTAAAACCGAGTTGGAGCTAGTACCTACTCATATATATGTATGGAGTGGAGTTTGCAACTGAAAAGAAACTTTGTGTTCCCAACAAGCTAGGTGAAGGACGGCTTTCACACACACTTATCTCTCAGACCTGAGCATGTGGACAGACGTTCGTTCAACTAGCACAAAAGGAACGGGTTGCAGGGGAAACTTTTCTCTGCTTTCTCAGTCTGTTTCCTAGTGCCGGTTTGAAGTTCCTGCAGTTTTCAATGTAAAACCGAGTTGGAGCTTGTACCTCCAAATATATATGTATGGAGTGTATTTTGCAACTGAAAAGAAACTTTGTGTTCCCAACAAGCTAGGTGAAGGACGGCTTTCCCACACAATTTTCTCTCAGAACTGAGCATGTGGACAGACGTTCGTTCATCTATCAGAAAGAAAACGGTTTGTAGGAGAAACTATTACTCTGGTTTCTCAGTCTGTTTCCTAGTGCTGCTTTGAAGTTCCTGCAGTTTTCACTGTAAAACCGAGTTGGAGCTAGTACCTCCCCTTATATATGTATGGAGTGGAGTTTGCAACTGAAAAGAAACTTTTTGTTCCCAACAAGCTAGGTGAAGGACGGCTTTCACACACACTTATCTCTCAGAACTGATAATGTGGAGAGACTTTCGTTCATCTAGCCGAAAGGGAACGGGTTGTAGTAGAAATTTTTACTCTGGTTTCTCAGTCTGTTTCCTAGTGCCTGTTTTGTATTTCCTGCAGTTTTCACTGTAAAACCGATTTGGAGCTAGTACATTACCATATATATGTATGGAGTGCAGTTTTCAACTGAAAAGGAACTTTTTGTTCCCAACAACTTGGTGAAGGACGGCTTTCACACACAATTTTCTCTCAGAACTGAGCATGTGGAGAGACGTTCGTTCATCTAGCAGAAATGGAACTGGTTGTAGGAGAAACTTTTACTCTGGTTTCTCAGTCTGTTTCCTAGTGCAGGTTTGAAGTTCCTGCATTTTTCAGTTAAAACCGAGTTGGAGCTAGTACCTCCAAATATATATGTATGGAGTGGAGTTAGCAACTGAAAAGAAACTTTGTGTTCCCTACAAGCTAGGTGAAGGACGGCTTTCACACACACTTATCACTCAGAACTGAGCATGTGGAGAGACGTTCGTTCATCTAGCAGAAAGGAAACGGGTTTTAGTAGAAACTTTTACTCTGGTTTCTCACTCTGATCCCTAGTGCCTGTTTGTTGTTCCTGCAGTTTTCACTGTAAAACGGATTTGGAGCTAGTACCTCCCCATATATATGCATGGAGTGGAGTTAGCAACTGAAAAGAAACTTTGTGTTCCCAACAAGCTAGGTGAAGGACGGCTTTCACACACACTTATCTCTCAGAACTGAGCATGTGGACAGACGTTCGTTCATCTAGCACAAAGGGAACGGTGTGCAGGGGAAACTTTTACTCTGGTTTCACAGTCTGTTTCCTAGTGCCGGTTTGTAGTTCCTGCAGTTTTCACTGTAAAACATACTTGGAACTAGTACCTCCCTATATATTTGTATGGAGTGGAGTTTGCAACTTAAAAGAAACTTTGTGTTCCCAACAAGCTAGGTGAAGGACGGCTTTCACACACACTTATCTCTCAGATCTGAGCATGTGGACAGACGTTCGTTCATCTAGCACAAAGGGAACGGGTTGCAGGAGAAACCTTTACTCTGGTTTCTCAGTCTGTTTCCTAGTGCCGGTATGAAGTTCCTGCAGTTTTCAATGTAAAACCGAGTTGGAGCTATTACCTCCAAATATATATGTATGGAGTGGATTTTGCAACTGACAAGAAACTTTGTGTTCCCAACAAGATAGGTGAAGGACGGCTTTCACACACACTTATCTCTCAGAACTGAGCATGTGGACAGACGTTCGTTCATCTAGCAGAAATGGAACGGGTTGTAGGAGAAACATTTTCTCTGGTTTCTCAGTCTGTTTCTTAGTGCCGGTATGAAGTTCCTGCAGTTTTCACTGTAAAACCGAGTTGGAGCTAGTACCTCCCCATATATATGTATGGAGTGGAGTTTGCAACTGAAAAGAAACTTTGTGTTCCCAACAAGCTAGGTGAAGTACGGCTTTCACACACAATTATCTCTCAGAAATGAGCATGTGCACAGACGTTCGTTCATCTAGCACAAAGGAATCGGGTTGCAGAAGAAACTTTTACTCTGGTTTCTCAGTCTGTTTCCTAGTGCCGGTTTGAATTTCCTGCAGTTTTCACTGTAAAACCGAGTTGGAGCTAGTACATACCCATATATATGTATGGAGTGGAGTTTGCATCTGAAAAGAAACTATGTGTTCCCAAAAAGCTAGGTGAAGTACGGCATTCACACTCACTTAAGTCTCAGAACTGAGCATGTGGACAGACGTTCGTTCATCTAGCACAAATGGAACGGGTTGCAGGAGAAACTTTTACTCTGCTTTCTCAGTCTGTTTCCTATTGCCGGTTTGAAGTTCCTGCAGTTTTCACTGTAAAACCGAGTTGGAGCTAGTACCTCCAAATATATATGTATGGAGTGGATTTTGCAACTGAAAAGAAACTTTGTGTTCCCAACAAGCTAGGTGAAGGACGGCTTTCCCACACAATTTTCTCTCAGAACTGAGCATGTGGACAGACGTTCGTTCATCTATCAGAAAGGAAACGGTTTGTAGGAGAAACTTTTACTCTGGTTTCTCAGTCTGTTTCCTAGTGCTGGTTTGAAGTTCCTGCAGATTTCACTGTAAAACCGGGTTGGAGAAAGTACCTCCCCTTATATATGTATGGAGTGGAGTTTGCAACTGAAAAGAAACTTTTTGTTCCCAACAAGCTAGGTGAAGGACGGCTTTCACACACACTTATCTCTCAGAACTGATAATGTGGAGAGACTTTCGTTCATCTAGCAGAAAGGGAACGGGTTGTAGTAGAAACTTTTACTCTGGTTTCTCAGTCTGTTTCCTAGTGCCGGTTTGAATTTCCTGCAGTTTTCACTGTAAAACCGAGTTGGAGCTAGTACATCCCCATATATATGTATGGAGTGCAGTTTTCAACTGAAAAGAAACTTTTTTTTCCCAACAACTTGGTGAAGGACGGCATTCACACACAATTTTCTCTCAGAACTGAGCATGTGGAGAGACGTTCGTTCATGTAGCAGAAATGGAACTGGTTGTAGGAGAAACTTTTACTCTGGTTTCTCAGTCTGTTTCCTAGTGCAGGTTTGAAGTTCCTGCATTTTTCACTTAAAACCGAGTTGGAGCTAGTACATCCAAATATATATGTATGGAGTGGAGTTAGCAACTGAAAAGAAACTTTGTGTTCCCTACAAGCTAGGTGAAGGACGGCTTTCACACACACTTATCACTCAGAACTGAGCATGTGGAGAGACGTTCGTTCATCTAGCAGAAAGGAAACGGGTTTTAGTAGAAACTTTTACTCTGGATGCTCACTCTGATTCCTAGTGCCTGTTTGTAGTTCCTGCATTTTTCACTGTAAAACGGAGTTGGAGCTAGTACCTCCCCATATATATGCATGGAGTGGAGTTTGCAACTGAAAAGAAACTTTGTGTTCCCAACAAGCTAGTTGAAGGACGGCTTTCACACACACTTATCTCTCAGAACTGATCATGTGGAGAGACGTTCTTTCATCTAGCAGAAAGGGAACGGGTTGTAGTAGAAACTTTTACTTTGGTTTCTCACTCTGTTTCCTAGTGCCGGTTTGATTTTCCTGCAGTTTTCACTGTAAAACCGAGTTGGAGCTACTACCTCCCCATATATATGTATGGAGTGGAGTTTGCAACTGAAAAGAAACTTTGTGTTCCCAACAAGCTAGGTGAAGGACGGCTTTCACACACAATTATCTCTCAGAACTGAGCATGTGGATAGACTTTCGTTCATCTAGCAGAAAGGGAACGGGTTGTAGGGGAAACTTTTACTCTGGTATCTCAGTCTGTTTCCTAGTGCCGGTATGAAGTTCCTGCAGTTTTCACTGTAAAACCGAGTTGGAGGTAGTACCTCCGCGTATATATTTATGGAGTAGATTTTGCAACTGAAAAGAAACTTTGTGTTCCAAACAAGGTAGGTTAAGGACGGCTTTCACACACACATACCTCTCAGGACTGAGCATGTGGAGAGACGTTCGTTCATCTAGCACAAAGGGAACGGGTTGCAGGAGAAACCTTTACTCTGGTTTCTCAGTCTGTTTCCTAGTGCCGGTATGAAGTTCCTGCAGTTTTCAATGTAAAACCGAGTTGGAGCTATTACCTCCAAATATATATGTATGGAGTGGATTTTGCAACTGACAAGAAACTTTGTGTTCCCAACAAGCTATGTGAAGGACGGCTTTCACACACACTTATCACTCAGAACTGAGCATGTGGACAGACGTTCGTTCATCTAGCACAAAGGAATCGGGTTGCAGAAGAAACTTTTACTCTGGTTTCTCAGTCTGTTTCCTAGTGCCGGTTTGAAGTTCCTGCAGTTTTCACTGTAAAACCGAGTTGGAGCTACTACCTCCCCATATATATGTATGGAGTGGAGTTTGCAACTGAAAAGAAACTTTTTGTTCCCAACAACTTGGTGAAGGACGGCTTTCACACACAATTTTCTCTCAGAACTGAGCATGTGGAGAGACGTTCGTTCATCTAGCAGAAAGGAAACGGGTTTTAGTAGAAACTTTTACTCTGGTTTCTCACTCTGATTCCTAGTGCCTGTTTGTAGTTCCTGCAGTTTTCACTGTAAAACGGAGTTGGAGCTAATACCTCCCCATATATATGCATGGAGTGGAGTTAGCAACTGAAAAGTAACTTTGTGTTCCCAACAAGCTAGTTGAAGGACGGCTTTCACACACACTTATCTCTCAGAACTGATCATGTGGAGAGACGTTCTTTCATCTAGCAGAAAGGGAACGGGTTGTAGTAGAAAATTTTACTTTGGTTTCTCACTCTGTTTCCTAGTGCCGGTTTGATTTTCCTGCAGTTTTCACTGTAAAACCGAGTTGGAGCTACTACCTCCCCATATATAAGTATGGAGTAGAGTTTGCAACTGAAAAGAAACTTTGTGTTCCCAACAAGCTAGGT
Organism: Camelus dromedarius; assembly: GCF_036321535.1. NCBI lineage: Eukaryota > Metazoa > Chordata > Mammalia > Artiodactyla > Camelidae > Camelus > Camelus dromedarius. The sequence continues at coordinate 3,556,949 of NW_026989814.1, forward strand.
GAAGGACGGCTTTCACACACACTTATCTCTCAGAACTGAGCATGTGGACAGACGTTCATTCATCTAGCACAAAGGGAACGGTTTGCAAAAGAAACAATTACTCTGGTTTCTCAATCTGTTTCCTAGTGCCTGTTTGAAGTTCCTGCAGTTTTCACTGTAAAACCGAGTTGGAGCTAGTACCTACTCATATATATGTATGGAGTGGAGTTTGCAACTGAAAAGAAACTTTGTGTTCCCAACAAGCTAGGTGAAGGACGGCTTTCACACACACTTATCTCTCAGACCTGAGCATGTGGACAGACGTTCGTTCAACTAGCACAAAAGGAACGGGTTGCAGGGGAAACTTTTCTATGTTTTCCCAGTCTGTTTCCTTGTGCCGGTTTGAAGTTCCTGCAGTTTTCAATGTAAAACCGAGTTGGAGCTAGTACCTCCTAATATATATGTATGGAGTGTATTTTGCAACTGAAAAGAAACTTTGTGTTCCCAACAAGCTAGGTGAAGGACGGCTTTCCCACACAATTTTCTCTCAGAACTGAGCATGTGGACAGACGTTCGTTCATCTATCAGAAAGGAAACGGTTTGTAGGGGAAACTATTACTCTGGTTTCTCAGTCTGTTTCCTAGTGCTGCTTTGAAGTTCCTGCAGTTTTCACTGTAAAACCGAGTTGGAGCTAGTACCTCCCCTTATATATGTATGGAGTGGAGTTTGCAACTGAAAAGAAACTTTTTGTTCCCAACAAGCTAGGTGAAGGACGGCTTTCACACACACTTATCTCTCAGAACTGATAATGTGGAGAGACTTTCGTTCATCTAGCCGAAAGGGAACGGGTTGTAGTAGAAATTTTTACTCTGGTTTCTCAGTCTGTTTCCTAGTGCCGGTTTTGTATTTCCTGCAGTTTTCACTGTAAAACCGATTTGGAGCTAGTACATTACCATATATATGTATGGAGTGCAGTTTTCAACTGAAAAGGAACTTTTTGTTCCCAACAACTTGGTGAAGGACAGCTTTCACACACAATTTTCTCTCAGAACTGAGCATGTGGAGAGACGTTCGTTCATCTAGCAGAAATGGAACTGGTTGTAGGAGAAACTTTTACTCTGGTTTCTCAGTCTGTTTCCTAGTGCAGGTTTGAAGTTCCTGCATTTTTCACTTAAAACCGAGTTGGAGCTAGTACCTCCAAATATATATGTATGGAGTGGAGTTAGCAACTGAAAAGAAACTTTGTGTTCCCTACAAGCTAGGTGAAGGACGGCTTTCACACACACTTATCACTCAGAACTGAGCATTTGGAGAGACGTTCGTTCATCTAGCAGAAAGGAAACGGGTTTTAGTAGAAACTTTTACTCTGGTTTCTCACTCTGATCCCTAGTGCCTGTTTGTAGTTCCTGCAGTTTTCACTGTAAAACGGATTTGGAGCTAGTACCTCCCCATATATATGCATGGAGTGGAGTTAGCAACTGAAAAGAAACTTTGTGTTCCCAACAAGCTAGGTGAAGGACGGCTTTCACACACACTTATCTCTCAGAACTGAGCATGTGGACAGACGTTCGTTCATCTAGCACAAAGGGAACGGTGTGCAGGGGAAACTTTTACTCTGGTTTCACAGTCTGTTTCCTAGTGCCGGTTTGTAGTTCCTGCAGTTTTCACTGTAAAACATACTTGGAACTAGTACCTCCCTATATATTTGTATGGAGTGGAGTTTGCAACTGAAAAGAAACTTTGTGTTCCCAACAAGCTAGGTGAAGGACGGCTTTCACACACACTTATCTCTCAGATCTGAACATGTGGACAGACGTTCGTTCATCTAGCACAAAGGGAACGGGTTGCAGGAGAAACCTTTACTCTGGTTTCTCAGTCTGTTTCCTAGTGCCGGTATGAAGTTCCTGCAGTTTTCAATGTAAAACCGAGTTGGAGCTATTACCTCCAAATATATATGTATGGAGTGGATTTTGCAACTGACAAGAAACTTTGTGTTCCCAACAAGCTATGTGAAGGACGGCTTTCACACACACTTATCACTCAGAACTGAGCATGTGGACAGACGTTCGTTCATCTAGCACAAATGGAAAGGGTTGCTGGAGAAACTATTACTCTGGTTTCTCATTCTGTTTCCTAGTGCCGGTTTGAAGTTCCTGCAGTTTTCACTGTAAAACCGAGTTGGAGCTACTACCTCCCCATATATATGTATGGAGTGGAGTTTGCAACTGAAAAGAAACTTTGTGTTCCCAACAAGATAGGTGAAGGACGGCTTTCACACACACTTATCTCTCAGAACTGAGCATGTGGACAGACGTTCGTTCATCTAGCAGAAATGGAACGGGTTGTAGGAGAAACATTTTCTCTGGTTTCTCAGTCTGTTTCTTAGTGCCGGTATGAAGTTCCTGCAGTTTTCACTGTAAAACCGAGTTGGAGCTAGTACCTCCCCATATATATGTATGGAGTGGAGTTTGCAACTGAAAAGAAACTTTGTGTTCCCAACAAGCTATGTGAAGGACGGCTTTCACACACAATTATCTCTCAGAAATGAGCATGTGGACAGACGTTCGTTCATCTAGCACAAAGGAATCGGGTTGCAGAAGAAACTTTTACTCTGGTTTCTCAGTCTGTTTCCTAGTGCCGGTTTGAAGTTCCTGCAGTTTTCACTGTAAAACCGAGTTGGAGCTAGTACATACCCATATATATGTATGGAGTGGAGTTTGCATCTGAAAAGAAACTATGTGTTCCCAAAAAGCTAGGTGAAGTACGGCATTCACACTCACTTAAGTCTCAGAACTGAGCATGTGGACAGACGTTCGTTCATCTAGCACAAATGGAACGGGTTGCAGGAGAAACTTTTACTCTGCTTTCTCAGTCTGTTTCCTATTGCCGGTTTGAAGTTCCTGCAGTTTTCACTGTAAAACCGAGTTGGAGCTAGTACCTCCAAATATATATGTATGGAGTGGATTTTGCAACTGAAAAGAAACTTTGTGTTCCCAACAAGCTAGGTGAAGGACGGCTTTCCCACACAATTTTCTCTCAGAACTGAGCATGTGGACAGACGTTCGTTCATCTATCAGAAAGGAAACGGTTTGTAGGAGAAACTTTTACTCTGGTTCTCAGTCTGTTTCCTAGTGCTGGTTTGAAGTTCCTGCAGATTTCACTGTAAAACCGGGTTGGAGAAAGTACCTCCCCTTATATATGTATGGAGTGGAGTTTGCAACTGAAAAGAAACTTTTTGTTCCCAACAAGCTAGGTGAAGGACGGCTTTCACACACACTTATCTCTCAGAACTGATAATGTGGAGAGACTTTCGTTCATCTAGCAGAAAGGGAACGGGTTGTAGTAGAAACTTTTACTCTGGTTTCTCAGTCTGTTTCCTAGTGCCGGTTTGAATTTCCTGCAGTTTTCACTGTAAAACCGAGTTGGAGCTAGTACATCCCCATATATATGTATGGAGTGCAGTTTTCAACTGAAAACAAACTTTTTGTTCCCAACAACTTGGTGAAGGACGGCATTCACACACAATTTTCTCTCAGAACTGAGCATGTGGAGAGACGTTCGTTCATGTAGCAGAAATGGAACTGGTTGTAGGAGAAACTTTTACTCTGGTTTCTCAGTCTGTTTCCTAGTGCAGGTTTGAAGTTCCTGCATTTTTCACTTAAAACCGAGTTGGAGCTAGTACATCCAAATATATATGTATGGAGTGGAGTTAGCAACTGAAAAGAAACTTTGTGTTCCCTACAAGCTAGGTGAAGGACGGCTTTCACACACACTTATCACTCAGAACTGAGCATGTGGAGAGACGTTCGTTCATCTAGCAGAAAGGAAACGGGTTTTAGTAGAAACTTTTACTCTGGTTGCTCACTCTGATTCCTAGTGCCTGTTTGTAGTTCCTGCATTTTTCACTGTAAAACGGAGTTGGAGCTAGTACCTCCCCATATATATGCATGGAGTGGAGTTTGCAACTGAAAAGAAACTTTGTGTTCCCAACAAGCTAGTTGAAGGACGGCTTTCACACACACTTATCTCTCAGAACTGATCATGTGGAGAGACGTTCTTTCATCTAGCAGAAAGGGAACGGGTTGTAGTAGAAACTTTTACTTTGGTTTCTCACTCTGTTTCCTAGTGCCGGTTTGATTTTCCTGCAGTTTTCACTGTAAAACCGAGTTGGAGCTACTACCTCCCCATATATATGTATGGAGTGGAGTTTGCAACTGAAAAGAAACTTTGTGTTCCCAACAAGCTAGGTGAAGGACGGCTTTCACACACACTTATCTCTCAGAACTGATAATGTGGAGAGACTTTCGTTCATCTAGCAGAAAGGGAACGGGTTGTAGGGGAAACTTTTACTCTGGTATCTCAGTCTGTTTCCTAGTGCCGGTATGAAGTTCCTGCAGTTTTCACTGTAAAACCGAGTTGGAGGTAGTACCTCCGCATATATATTTATGGAGTAGATTTTGCAACTGAAAAGAAACTTTGTGTTCCAAACAAGGTAGGTTAAGGACGGCTTTCACACACACATACCTCTCAGGACTGAGCATGTGGAGAGACGTTCGTTCATCTAGCACAAAGGGAACGGGTTGCAGGAGAAACCTTTACTCTGGTTTCTCAGTCTGTTTCCTAGTGCCGGTATGAAGTTCCTGCAGTTTTCAATGTAAAACCGAGTTGGAGCTATTACCTCCAAATATATATGTATGGAGTGGATTTTGCAACTGACAAGAAACTTTGTGTTCCCAACAAGCTATGTGAAGGACGGCTTTCACACACACTTATCACTCAGAACTGAGCATGTGGACAGACGTTCGTTCATCTAGCAAAAATGGAAAGGGTTGCAGGAGAAAATATTACTCTGGTTTCTCATTCTGTTTCCTAGTGCCGGTTTGAAGTTCCTGCAGTTTTCACTGTAAAACCGAGTTGGAGCTACTACCTACCCATATATATGTATGGAGTGGAGTTTGCAACTGAAAAGAAACTTTGTGTTCCCAACAAGATAGGTGAAGGACGGCTTTCACACACACTTATCACTCAGAACTGAGCATGTGGACAGACTTTCGTTCATCTAGCAGAAATGGAACGGGTTGTAGGAGAAACATTTTCTCTGGTTTCTCAGTCTGTTTCTTAGTGCCGGTATGAAGTTCCTGCAGTTTTCACTGTAAAACCGAGTTGGAGCTAGTACCTCCCCATATATATGTATGGAGTGGAGTTTGCAACTGAAAAGAAACTTTGTGTTCCCAACAAGCTAGGTGAAGTACGGCTTTCACACACAATTATCTCTCAGAAATGAGCATGTGGACAGACGTTCGTTCATCTAGCACAAAGGAATCGGGTTGCAGAAGAAACTTTTACTCTGGTTTCTCAGTCTGTTTCCTAGTGCCGGTTTGAAGTTCCTGCAGTTTTCACTGTAAAACCGAGTTGGAGCTAGTACATACCCATATATATGTATGGAGTGGAGTTTGCATCTGAAAAGAAACTATGTGTTCCCAAAAAGCTAGGTGAAGTACGGCATTCACACTCACTTAAGTCTCAGAACTGAGCATGTGGACAGACGTTCGTTCATCTAGCACAAATGGAACGGTTTGCAGGAGAAACTTTTACTCTGCTTTCTCAGTCTGTTTCCTATTGCCGGTTTGAAGTTCCTGCAGTTTTCACTGTAAAACCGAGTTGGAGCTAGTACCTCCAAATATATATGTATGGAGTGGATTTTGCAACTGAAAAGAAACTTTGTGTTCCCAACAAGCTAGGTGAAGGACGGCTTTCCCACACAATTTTCTCTCAGAACTGAGCATGTGGACAGACGTTCGTTCATCTATCAGAAAGGAAACGGTTTGTAGGAGAAACTTTTACTCTGGTTTCTCAGTCTGTTTCCTAGTGCTGGTTTGAAGTTCCTGCAGATTTCACTGTAAAACCGGGTTGGAGAATGTACCTCCCCTTATATATGTATGGAGTGGAGTTTGCAACTGAAAAGAAACTTTTTGTTCCCAACAAGCTAGGTGAAGGACGGCTTTCACACACACTTATCTCTCAGAACTGATAATGTGGAGAGACTTTCGTTCATCTAGCAGAAAGGGAACGGGTTGTAGTAGAAACTTTTACTCTGGTTTCTCAGTCTGTTTCCTAGTGCCGGTTTGAATTTCCTGCAGTTTTCACTGTAAAACCGAGTTGGAGCTAGTACATCCCCATATATATGTATGGAGTGCAGTTTTCAACTGAAAAGAAACTTTTTGTTCCCAACAACTTGGTGAAGGACGGCATTCACACACAATTTTCTCTCAGAACTGAGCATGTGGAGAGACGTTCGTTCATGTAGCAGAAATGGAACTGGTTGTAGGAGAAACTTTTACTCTGGTTTCTCAGTCTGTTTCCTAGTGCAGGTTTGAAGTTCCTGCATTTTTCACTTAAAACCGAGTTGGAGCTAGTGCATCCAAATATATATGTATGGAGTGGAGTTAGCAACTGAAAAGAAACTTTGTGTTCCCTACAAGCTAGGTGAAGGACGGCTTTCACACATACTTATCACTCAGAACTGAGCATGTGGAGAGACGTTCGTTCATCTAGCAGAAAGGAAACGGGTTTTAGTAGAAACTTTTACTCTGGTTGCTCACTCTGATTCCTAGTGCCTGTTTGTAGTTCCTGCAGTTTTCACTGTAAAACGGAGTTGGAGCTAGTACCTCCCCATATATATGCATGGAGTGGAGTTTGCAACTGAAAAGAAACTTTGTGTTCCCAACAAGCTAGTTGAAGGACGGCTTTCACACACACTTATCTCTCAGAACTGATCATGTGGAGAGACGTTCTTTCATCTAGCAGAAAGGGAACGGGTTGTAGTAGAAACTTTTACTTTGGTTTCTCACTCTGTTTCCTAGTGCCGGTTTGATTTTCCTGCAGTTTTCACTGTAAAACCGAGTTGGAGCTACTACCTCCCCATATATATGTATGGAGTGGAGTTTGCAACTGAAAAGAAACTTTGTGTTCCCAACAAGCTAGGTGAAGGACGGCTTTCACACACACTTATCTCTCAGAACTGAGCATGTGGATAGACTTTCGTTCATCTAGCAGAAAGGGAACGGGTTGTAGGGGAAACTTTTACTCTGGTATCTCAGTCTGTTTCCTAGTGCCGGTATGAAGTTCCTGCAGTTTTCACTGTAAAACCGAGTTGGAGGTAGTACCTCCGCATATATATTTATGGAGTAGATTTTGCAACTGAAAAGAAACTTTGTGTTCCAAACAAGGTAGGTTAAGGACGGCTTTCACACACACATACCTCTCAGGACTGAGCATGTGGAGAGACGTTCGTTCATCTAGCAGAAAGGGAACTGTTTGTAGGAGCAACTTTTACTCTGGTTTCTCAGTCTGCTTCCTATTGCCGGGTTGATGTTCCTGCAGTTTTCACTGTAAAACCGATTTGGTGCTAGTACCTCCCCATATATATGTATGGAGTGGAGTTTGCAACTGAAAAGAACTTTGTGTTCCCAACAAGCTAGTTGAAGTTCGGCTTTCACACACACTTATCTCTCAGAACTGAGCATGTGGACAGACGTTCATTCATCTAGCACAAAGGGAACGGGTTGCAGGGAAACTTTTACTCTGCTTTCTCAGTCTGTTTCCTAGTGCCGGTTTGAAGATCCTTCAATTTTCACTGTAAAACTGAGTTGGAGCTAGTACCTCCCCATATATATTTATGGAGTGGAGTTGGCAACTGGAAAGAAACTTTGTGATCCCAACAAGCTAGGTGAAGGACGGCTTTCACACACACATATCTTTCAGAACTGAGCATGTGGAGAGACGTTCGTTCATCTAGCACAAAGGGAAAGTTTTGTAGGAGAAACTTTTACCCTGGTTTCTCAGTCTGTTTCCTAGTGCCGTGTTGAAGTTCCTGCAGTTTTCACTGTAAAATCGATTTGGAGCTAGTACCTCCCCATATATATGTATGGAGTGTAGTTTGCAACTGAAAAGAAACTTTGTGTTCCCAACAAGCTTGGTGAAGTACGGCTTTCACAAACAATTATCTCTCAGAACTGAGCATTTGGAGAGACGTTCGTTCATGTATCACAAAGGGAACGGGTTGTAGGAGAAACTTTTACTCTGGTTTCTCAATCTGTTTCCTAGTGCCGGTTTGAAGTTCCTGCAGTTTTCACTGTAAAACCGAGTTGGAGCTAGTACCTCCCCATATATATGTATGGAGTGGAGTTTGCAACTGAAAAGAAACTTTGTGTTCCCATCAAGCTTTCTTAAGGACGGCTTTCACACACAATTATCTCTCAGAACTGAGCATGTGTAGAGACGTTCGTTCATCTAGCACAAAGGGAACGGGATGTAGGAGGAACTTTTACTCTGGTTTCTCAGTCTGTTTCCTAGTGCCGGTTTGAAGTTCCTGCAGTTTTCACTGTAAAACCGAGTTGGGGCTAGTACCTACCCATATATATGTATGGAGTGGAGTTTGCAAGTGAAAAGAAACTTTGTGTTCCCAAAAAGGTAGGTGAAGGACGGCTTTCACACACACTTATCTCTCAGGACTGTGCATGTGGAGAGACATTTTTTAACCTAGCAGAAATGGAACGGGTTGTAGGAGAAATTTTTACTCCGGGTTCTCAGTCTGTTTCCTAGTGCCGTTTGAAGTTCCGGCAGTTTTCACTGTAAAACCGAGTTGGAACTTGTACCTCCCCATATATATGTATGGAGTGGAGTATGCAACTGAAAAGAACTTTGTGTTCGGAACAGGCTACGTGAAGTTCGGCTTTCACACAAACTTATCTCTCAGAACTTAGCATGTGGAGAGACGTTCCTTCATCTCCCACAAAGGGAACGGGTTGTAGGAGAAAATTTTACTCTGGTTTATCAGTCTGTTTCCTAGTGCCGGTATGAAGTTCCTGCAGTTTTCACTGTAAAACCGTGTTGGTGCTTGTACATCCCCATATATATGTATGGAGTGGAGTTGGCAACTGAAAAGTAACTTTGTGTTCCCAACAATCTATATGAAGGACGGCTTTCACACACACTTATCTCTCAGAAATGAGCATGTGGAGAGATTTTCGTTCATCTAGCACAAAGGGAACGGTTTGCAGGTGAAACTTTTACTCTGCTTTCTCAGTCTCTTTCCTAGTGCCGGTTTGAAATTCCTGCAGTTTTCACTGTAAAAAAGAGTTGGAGCTAGTACCTCCCCATATATATTTATGGAGTGTAGTTTGCAACTGAAAACAAACTTTGTGTTCCCAACAAACTAGGTGAATGACGGCTTTCACACACACTTATCTCTCAGAACTGAGCATTTGGAGAGACTTTCGTTCATCTAGCACAAAGGGAACGGGTTGCAGGAGAAACATTTACTCTGGGTACTCAGTCTGTTTCCTAGTGCCGGTTTGAAGTTCCTGCAGTTTTCACTGTAAAACCGAGTTGGAACTTGTACCTCCCCATATATATGTATGGATTGGAGTTTGCAACTGAAAAGAAACTTTGTGTTCCCAACAAGCTAGGTGAAGAATGGCTTTCACACACACTTATCTCTCAGAACTGAGCATGTGGAGAGACGTTCGTTCATCTAGCAAAAAGGAAACGGGTTGCAGGAGAAACTTTCACTCTGGTATCTCAGTCTGTTTCCTAGTGCCGGTATGAAGTTCCTGCAGTTTTCACTGTAAAACCGATTTGGAGCTAGTACTACCCCATATATATGTTTGGAGTGGAGTTTGAACTGAAAAGAAACTTTGTGTTCCCAACAAGCTAGGTGAAGGAAGGCTTTCACACACACTTATCTCTCAGAACTGAGCATGTGGACAGACGTTCTTTCATCTAGCACAAAGGGAATGGGTTGTAGGAAAAACTTTTACTCTGGTTTCTCAGTCTGTTCCCTAGTGCCGGTTTGAAGTTCCTTCAGTTTTCACTGTAAAACCGAGTTGGAGCTATTACCTCCCCATATATATGTAAGGAGTGGAGTTGGCAACTTAAAAGAAACTTTGTGTTCCCAACAAGCTAGGTGAAGGACGGCTTTCACAAACAATTTTCTCTCAGAACTGAGCATGTGGAGAGACGTTCGTTCATGTAGCACAAAGGGAACGGGTAGTAGGAGAAACTTTTACTCTGGTTTCTCAGTCTGTTTCCTAGTGCCGGTATGAAGTTCCTGCAGTTTTCACTGTAAAACCGAATTGGAGCTAGTATCTCCCCTTATATATGTATGGAGTGGAGTTTGCAACTGAAAAGAAACTTTGTGTTCCCATCAAGCTAGGTGAAGTACGGCTTTCACACACACATATCTCTCAGAACTGAGCATGTGCAGAAACGTTCGTTCATCTAGCACAAAGGGAAGTGTTTGTAGGAGGAACTTTTACTCTGGTTTCTCAGTCTGTTTCCTAGTGCAGTTTTGAAGTTCCTGCAGTTTTCACTGTAAAACCGAGTTGGACCTAGTTCCTCCCCATATATATGTATGGAGTGGAGTTTGCAACTGAAAGAAACTTTGTGTTCCCAAAAAGTTAGGTGAAGGACGGCTTTCACACACACTTATCTCTCAGGACTGAGCATTTGGGGAGACGTTCGTTCATCTAGCACAAAAAGAACGGGTTGTAGGAGCAACATTTACTCTGGTTTCTCAGTCTGTTTCCTACTGCCGGTTTGAAGTTCCTGCAGTTTTTATTGTAAAACCGATTTGGAGCTAGTACCTCCCCATATATATGTATGGAGTGTAGTTTGAAACTGAATAGAAACTTTGTGTTCCCAAAAAGCAAGGTAAAGTACGGCATTCACACTCACTTATCTCTCAGAACTGAGCATGTGGACAGACGTTCGTTCATCTAGCACAAATGGAACGGGTTGTAGGAGAAACTTTTACTCTGGTTTCTCAGTCTGTTTCCTAATGCCGGTTTGAAATTCCTGCAATTTTCATTGTTAAACCGAGTTGGAGCTAGTACCTCCAAATATATATGTATGGAGTGGAGTTTGCTACTGAAAACAATCTATGTGTTCCCAAAAAGCTACGTGAAGTACGGCATTCACACTCACTTAACTCTCAGAACTGAGCATGTGGACAAATGTTCGTTCATCTAGCACAAAGGGAACGGTTTGTAGGATAAACCTTTACTCTGGTTTCTCAGTCTGTTTCCTAGTGCCGGTATGAAGTTCCTGCAGTTTTCACTGTAAAACCGATTTGGAGCTATTACCTCCAAATATATATGTATGGAGTGGATTTTGCAACTGAAAAGAAACTTTGTGTTCCCAACAAGCTAGTTGAAGGACGGCTTTCACAGACACGTATCTCTCAGGACTGAGCATGTGGACAGACGTTCGTTCATCTAGCACAAATGGAAAGGGTTGCAGGAGAAACTATTACTCTGGTTTCTCATTCTGTTTCTTAGTGCCGGTTTGAAGTTCCTGCAGTTTTCACTGTAAAACCGAGTTGGAGCTAGTACCTACCCATATATATGTATGGAGTGGAGTTTGCAACTGAAAAGAAACTTTGTGTTCCCAACAGGCTAGGTGAAGGACGGCTTTCACACACACTTATCTCTCAGAAATGAGCATGTGGACAGACGTTCGTTCATCTAGCACAAAGGAATCGGGTTGCAGAAGAAACTTTTACTCTGGTTTCTCAGTCTGTTTCCTAGTGCCGGTTTGAAGTTCCTGCAGTTTTCACTGTAAAACCGAGTTGGAGCTAGTACCTACCCATATATATGTATGGAGTGGAGTTTGCATCTGAAAAGAAACTATGTGTTCCCAAAAAGCTAGGTGAAGTACGGCATTCACACTCACTTAACTCTCAGAACTGAGCATGTGGACAGACGTTCGTTCATCTAGCACAAATGGAACGGGTTGCAGGAGAAACTTTTACTCTGCTTTTTCAGTCTGTTTCCTAATGCCGGTTTGAAGTTCCTGCAGTTTTCACTGTAAAACCGAGATAGAGCTAGTACCTCCCCATATATATATATGGAGTGGAGTTGCAACTGAAAAGAAACTTTGTGTTCCCAACAAGATAGGTGAAGGACGGCTTTCACACACACATATCCCTCAGAACTGAGCATGTGGACAGATGTTCGTTCAAATAACACAAAGGGAAAGGTTTGTAGGAGAAACTTTTACTCTGGTTTCTCAGTCTGTTTCCTAGTGCCGGTTTGATGTTCCTGCAGTTTTCACTGTAAAACCGAGTTGGAGCTAGTACCTCCAAATATATATGTATGGAGTGGATTTTGCAACTGAAAAGAAACTTTGTTTTCCCAACATGCTAGGTGAAGGACGGCTTTCACACACACTTATCCCTCAGAACTGAGCATGTGGACAAATGTTCTTTCATTTAGCACAAAGGGAAAGGTTTGTAGGAGAAACCTTTACTCTGGTATCTCAGTCTGTTTCCTAGTGCCGGTATGAAGTTCCTGCAGTTTTCACTGAAAAACCGAGTTGGAGCTATTACCTCCAAATATATATGTATGGAGTGGATTTTGCAACTGAAAAGAAACTTTGTGTTCCCAACAAGCTATGTGAAGGACGGCTTTCACACACACTTATCTCTCAGACCTGAGCATGTGGACAGACGTTCGTTCATCTAGCACAAATGGAAAGGGTTGCAGGAGAAACTTTTTCTCTGGTTTCTCATTCTGTTTCCTAGTGCCGGTTTGAAGTTCCTGCAGTTTTCACTGTAAAACCGAGTTGGAGCTAGTACCTCCCCATATATATGTATGGAGTGGAGTTTGCAACTGAAAAGAAACTTTGTGTTCCCAACAAGCTAGGTGAAGGACGGCTTTCACACACAAATATCTCTCAGAAATGAGCATGTGGACAGACGTTCGTTCATCTAGCACAAAGGAATCGGGTTGCAGAATAAACTTTTACTCTGGATTCTCAGTCTGTTTCCTAGTGCCGGTTTGAAGTTCCTGCAGTTTTCACTGTAAAACCGAGTTGGAGCTAGTACATACCCATATATATGTATGGAGTGGAGTTTGCATCTGAAAAGAAACTATGTGTTCCCAAAAAGCTAGGTGAAGGACGGCATTCACACTCACTTAAGTCTCAGAACAGAGCATGTGGACAGACGTTCGTTCATCTAGCACAAATGGAACGGGTTGCAGGAGAAACTTTTACTCTGCTTTTTCAGTCTGTTTCCTAATGCCGGTTTGAAGTTCCTGCAGTTTTCACTGTAAAACCGAGATGGAGCTAGTACCTCCCCATATATATATATGGAGTGGAGTTGCAACTGAAAAGAAACTTTGTGTTCCCAACAAGACAGGTGAAGGACGGCTTTCACACACACATATCCCTCAGAACTGAGCATGTGGACAGATGTTCGTTCATCTAGCACAAAGGGAAAGGTTTGTAGGAGAAACTTTTACTCTGGATTCTCAGTCTGTTTACTAGTGCCGGTTTGAAGTTCCTGCAGTTTTCACTGTAAAACCGAGTTGGAGCTAGTACCTCCAAATATATATGTATGGAGTGGATTTTGCAACTGAAAAGAAACTTTGTGTTCCCAACAAGCTAGGTGAAGGACGGCTTTCACACACACTTATCTCTCAGAACTGAGCATGTGGACAGACGTTCGTTCATCTAGCACAAATGGAACGGGTTGCAGGAGAAACTATTACTCTGGTTTCTCAGTCTGTTTCCTAGTGCCGGTTTGAAGTTCCTGCAGTTATCACTGTAAAACCGAGTTGGAGCTAGTACCTCCCCATATATATGTATGGAGTAGAATTTTCAACTGAAAAAACTTTGTGTTCCCAACAAGCTAGGTGAAGGACGGCTTTCACACACACTTATCTCTCAGAACTGAGCATGTGGACAGACTTTCGTTCATCTAGCAGAAATGGAACGGGTTGTAGGAGAAACTTTTACTCTGGTTTCTCAGTCTGTTTCCTAGTGCCGGTTTGAAGTTCCTGCAATTTTCACTGTAAAACCGATTTGGAGCTTGTACCTCCCCTTATATATGTATGGAGTGGAGTTTGCAACTGAAAAGAAACTTTGTGTTCCCAACAATCTAGGTGAAGGACGGCTTTCACACACACTTATCTCTCAGAACTGATCATGTGGAGAGACGTTCTTTCATCTAGCAGAAAGGGAACGGGTTGTAATAGAAACTTTTACTTTGGTTTCTCACTCTGTTTCCTAGTGCCGGTTTGATTTTCCTGCAGTTTTCACTGTAAAACCGAGTTGGAGCTAGTACCTCCCCATATATATGTATGGAGTGGAGTTTGCAACTGAAAAGAAACTTTGTGTTCCCAACAAGCTAGGTGAAGGACGGCTTTCACACACACTTATCTCTCAGAACTTAGCATGTGGACAGACGTTCGTTCATCTAGCACAAATTGAACGGATTGCAGGTGAAAACTTTACTCTGGTTTATCAGTCTGTTTCCTAGTGCCGGTATGAAGTTCCTGCAGTTTTCACTGTAAAACCGAGTTGGAGCTATTACCTCCTAATATATATGTATGGAGTGGATTTTGCAACTGAAAGAAACTTTGTGTTCCCAACAGGCTATATGAAGGACGGCTTTCACACACACATATCTCTCAGAACTGAGCATGTGGACAGACGTTCGTTCATCTAGCACAAATCGAAAGGGTTGCAGGAGAAACTATTACTCTGGTTTCTCATTCTGTTTCCTAGTGCCGGTTTGAAGTTCCTGCAGTTTTCACTGTAAAACCGAGTTGGAATTACTACCTCCCCATATATATGTATGGAGTGGAGTTTGCAACTGAAAAGAAACTTTGTGTTCCCAACAAGATAGGTGAAGGACGGCTTTCACACACACTTATCTCTCAGAACTGAGCATGTGGACAGACGTTCGTTCATCTAGCAGAAAGGGAACGGGTTGTAGGAGAAACTTTTTCTCTGGTTTCTCAGTCTGTTTCCTAGTGCCGGTTTGAAGTTCCTGCAGTTTTCACTGTAAAACCGAGTTGGAGCTAGTACCTCGCCATATATATGTATGGAGTGGGGTTTGCAACTGAAAAGAAACTTTGTGTTCCCAACAAGCTAGGTGAAGGACGGCTTTCACACACAATTACTCTCAGAAATGTGCATGTGGACAGACGTTCGTTCATCTAGCACAAAGGAATCGGGTTGCAGAAGAAACTTTTACTCTGGATTCTCAGTCTGTTTCCTAGTGCCGGTTTGAAGTTCCTGCAGTTTTCACTGTAAAACCGAGTTGGAGCTAGTACATACCCATATATATGTATGGAGTGGAGTTTGCATCTGAAAAGAAACTATGTGTTCCCAAAAAGCTAGGTGAAGGACGGCATTCACACTCACTTAACTCTCAGAACTGAGCATGTGGACAGACGTTCGTTCATCTAGCACAAATGGAACGGGTTGCAGGAGAAACTTTTACTCTGCTTTTTCAGTCTGTTTCCTAATGCCGGTTTGAAGTTCCTGCAATTTTCACTGTAAAACCGATTTGGAGCTTGTACCTCCCCTTATATATGTATGGAGTGGAGTTTGCAACTGAAAAAAACTTTGTGTTCCCAACAAGCTAGGTGAAGAACGGCTTTCACACACACTTATCTCTCAGAACTGATCATGTGGAGAGACGTTCTTTCATCTAGCAGAAAGGGAACGGGTTGTAGTAGAAACTTTTACTTTGGTTTCTCACTCTGTTTCCTAGTGCCGGTTTGATTTTCCTGCAGTTTTCACTGTAAAACCGAGTTGGAGCTACTACCTCCCCATATATATGTATGGAGTGGAGTTTGCAACTGAAAAGAAACTTTGTGTTCCCAACAAGCTAGGTGAAGGACGGCTTTCACACACACTTATCTCTCAGAACTGAGCATGTGGACAGACGTTCATTCATCTAGCACAAAGGGAACGGGTTGCAGGAGAAAATTTTACTCTGGTTTCCCAGTCTGTTTCCAAGTGCCGGTTTGAAGTTCCGGCAGTTTTCACTGTAAAACCGAGTTGGAGCAAGTACCTCCCAATATATTTGTAAGGAGTGGAGTTTGCAACTGAAAAGAAACTTTGTGTTCCCAACAAGCTAGGTGAAGGATGGCTTTCACACACAATTATCTCTCAGAAATGAGCATGTGGACAGACGTTCGTTCATCTAGCATAAATGGAACGGTTTGCAGAAGAAACAATTACTCTGGTTTCTCAATCTGTTTCCTAGTGCCGGTTTGAAGTTCCTGCAGTTTTCACTGTAAAACCGAGTTGGAGCTAGTACCTACCCATATATATGTATGGAGTGGTGTTTGCAACTGAAAAGAAACTTTGTGTTCCCAACAAGCTAGGTGAAGGACGGCTTTCACACACACTTATCTCTCAGACCTGAGCATGTGGACAGACGTTCGTTCAACTAGCACAAAGGGAACGGGTTGCAGGGGAAACTTTTCTCTGCTTTCTCAGTCTGTTTCCTAGTGCCGGTTTGAAGTTCCTGCAGTTTTCACTGTAAAACCGAGTTGGAGCTAGTACCTCCAAATATATATGTATGGAGTGGATTTTGCAACTGAAAAGAAACTTTGTGTTCCCAACAAGCTAGGTGAAGGACGGCTTTCCCACACAATTTTCTCTCAGAACTGAGCATGTGGACAGACGTTCGTTCATCTATCAGAAAGGAAACGGTTTGTAGGAGAAACTTTTACTCTGGTTTCTCAGTCTGTTTCCTAGTGCTGGTTTGAAGTTCCTGCAGTTTTCACTGTAAAACCGAGTTGGAGCTAGTACCTCCCCTTATATATGTATGGAGTGGAGTTTGCAACTGAAAAGAAACTTTTTGTTCCCAACAAGCTTGGTGAAGGACGGCTTTCACACACACTTATCTCTCAGAACTGATAATGTGGAGAGACTTTCGTTCATCTAGCAGAAAGGGAACGGGTTGTAGTAGAAACTTTTACTCTGGTTTCTCAGTCTGTTTCCTAGTGCCGGTTTGAATTTCCTGCAGTTTTCACTGTAAAACCGAGTTGGAGCTAGTACATCCCCATATATATGTATGGAGTGCAGTTTTCAACTGAAAAGAAACTTTTTGTTCCCAACAACTTGGTGAAGGACGGCTTTCACACACAATTTTCTCTCAGAACTGAGCATGTGGAGAGACGTTCGTTCATCTAGCAGAAATGGAACTGGTTGTAGGAGAAACTTTTACTCTGGTTTCTCAGTCTGTTTCCTAGTGCAGGTTTGAAGTTCCTGCATTTTTCACTTAAAACCGAGTTGGAGCTAGTACCTCGAAATATATATGTATGGAGTGGAGTTAGCAACTGAAAAGAAACTTTGTTTTCCCTACAAGCTAGGTGAAGGACGGCTTTCACACACACTTATCACTCAGAACTGAGCATGTGGAGAGACGTTCGTTCATCTAGCAGAAAGGAAACGGGTTTTAGTAGAAACTTTTACTCTGGTTTCTCACTCTGATTCCTAGTGCCTGTTTGTAGTTCCTGCAGTTTTCACTGTAAAACGGAGTTGGAGCTAATACCTCCCCATATATATGCATGGAGTGGAGTTAGCAACTGAAAAGAAACTTTGTGTTCCCAACAAGCTAGTTGAAGGACGGCTTTCACACACACTTATCTCTCAGAACTGATCATGTGGAGAGACGTTCTTTCATCTAGCAGAAAGGGAACGGTTTGTAGGAGAAACTTTTACTCTGGTTTCTCAGTCTGTTTCCTAGTGCTGGTTTGAAGTTCCTGCAGTTTTCACTGTAAAACCGAGTTGGAGCTAGTACCTCCCCTTATATATGTATGGAGTGGAGTTTGCAACTGAAAAGAAACTTTTTGTTCCCAACAAGCTAGGTGAAGGACGGCTTTCACACACACTTATCTCTCAGAACTGATAATATGGAGAGACTTTCGTTCATCTAGCAGAAAGGGAACGGTTTGTAGTAGAAACTTTTACTCTGGTTTCTCAGTCTGTTTCCTAGTGCCGGTTTGAATTTCCTGCAGTTTTCACTGTAAAACCGAGTTGGAGCTAGTACATCCCCATATATATGTATGGAGTGCAGTTTTCAACTGAAAAGAAACTTTTTGTTCCCAACAACTTGGTGAAGGACGGCTTTCACACACAATTTTCTCTCAGAACTGAGCATGTGGAGAGACGTTCGTTCATGTAGCACAAGTGGAACTGGTTGTAGGAGAAACTTTTACTCTGGTTTCTCAGTCTGTTTCCTAGTGCAGGTTTGAAGTTCCTGCATTTTTCACTTAAAACCGAGTTGGAGCTAGTACCTCCAAATATATATGTATGGAGTGGAGTTAGCAACTGAAAAGAAACTTTGTGTTCCCTACAAGCTAGGTGAAGGACGGCTTTCACACACACTTATCACTCAGAACTGAGCATGTGGAGAGACGTTCGTTCATCTAGCAGAAAGGAAACGGGTTTTAGTAGAAACTTTTACTCTGGTTTCTCACTCTGATTCCTAGTGCCTGTTTGTAGTTCCTGCAGTTTTCACTGTAAAACGGAGTTGGAGCTAGTACCTCCCCATATATATGCATGGAGTGGAGTTAGCAACTGAAAAGAAACTTTGTGTTCCCAACAAGCTAGTTGAAGGACGGCTTTCACACACACTTATCTCTCAGAACTGATCATGTGGAGAGACGTTCTTTCATCTAGCAGAAAGGGAACGGGTTGTAGTAGAAAATTTACTTTGGTTTCTCACTCTGTTTCCTAGTGCCGGTTTGATTTTCCTGCAGTTTTCACTGTAAAACCGAGTTGGAGCTACTACCTCCCCATATATATGTATGGAGTGGAGTTTGCAACTGAAAAGAAACTTTGTGTTCCCAACAAGCTAGGTGAAGGACGGCTTTCACACACACTTATCTCTCAGAACTGAGCATGTGGACAGACGTTCATTCATCTAGCACAAAGGGAACGGGTTGCAGGAGAAAATTTTACTCTGGTTTCCCAGTCTGTTTCCTAGTGCCGGTTTGAAGTTCCTGCAGTTTTCACTGTAAAACCGAGTTGGAGATAGTACCTACCCATATATATGTATGGAGTGGAGCTTGCAACTGAAAAGAATCTATGTTTTCCCAACAAGCTAGGTGAAGGACGGCATTCACACACACTTATCTCTCAGAACTGAGCATGTGGGGAGACGTTCTTTCATGTAGCACAAAAGGAACGGTTTGTAAGAGAAATTTTAACTCTAGTTTCTCATTCTGTTTCCTAGTGCCTTTTTGAAGTTCCTGCAGTTTTCACTGTAAAACCGAGTTGGAGCTAGTACCTCCCAATATATATGTATGGAATGGAGTTTGCAACTGAAAAGAAATTTTGTGTTCCCAACAAGCTAGCTGAAGGACGGCTTTCACACACATTTATCTCTCAGAACTGAGCATGTGGAGAGACTTTCGTTCGTCTACCAGAAAGGGAATGGTTTGTAGGAGAAACTTTTACTCTGGTTTCTCAGTATGTTTCCTAGTGCCTTTTTGAACTTCCTGCAGTTTTCACTGTAAAACCGATTTGGAGCTAGTACCACCCCATATATAATTATGGGGTGGAGTTTGCAACTGAAAAGAAACTTTGTGTTCCCAACAAGCTATTTGAAGGACGGCATTCACACACAATTATCTCTCAGAACTGAGCATGTGGACAGACGTTCGTTCATCTAGCACAAAAAGAACGGGTTGTAGGAGAAACTTTACTCTGATTTCTCAGTCTGTTTCCTACTGCCGGTTTGAAGTTCCTGCAGTTTTCTCTGTAAAACCGAGTTGGAGCTAATACCTCCCCATATATATGTATGGAGTGGAGTTTGCAACTGAAAAGAAACTTTGTGTTCCCTACAAGCTAGGTGAAGGACGGCTTTCACACACACATATCTCTCAGAACTGAGCATGTGGACAGACGTTCGTTCATCAGGCAGAACAGGAACGGTTTGCAGGAGAAACATTTACTCTCGATTCTCAGTCTGTTTCCTAGTGCCGGTTTGAAATTGCTGCAGTTTTCACTGTAAAACCGAGTTGGAGCAAGTACCTCCCAATATATTTTTATGGATTGGAGTTTGCAAATGAAAAGAAACTTTGTGTTCCCAACAAGCTAGGTGAAGGACGGCTTTCACACACAATTATCACTCAGAAATGAGCATGTGGAGACACGTTCGTTCATATTGCATAAATGGAACGGTTTGCAGTAGAAACATTTACTCTGGTTTCTCAGTCTGTTTCCTAGTGCCGGTTAGAAGTTTCTGCATTTTTCACTGTAAAATCGAGTTGGAGCTAGTACCTCCCCATATATATGTATGGAGTGGAGTTGGCAACTGAAAAGAAACTTTGTGTTCCCAACAAGCTAGGTGAAGGACGGCTTTCACACACACTTATCTCTCAGAACTGAGCATGTGGACAGACGTTCGTTCATCTAGCACAACGGGAACGGGTTGCAGGGGAAACTTTTACTCTGCTTTCTAAGTCTGTTTCCTAGTGCCGGTTTGAATTTCCTGCAGTTTTCACTGTAAAACCTGGTTGGAGCTACTACCTCCCAATATTTATGTATGGAGTGCAGTTTGAACTGAAAAGAAACTTTGTGTTCCCAACAACTTGGTGAAGGTCGGCTTTCCCACACACTTATCTCTCAGAACTGAGCATGTGGACAGACGTTCGTTCGTCTAGCACAAAGTGAACATGTTGTAGGAGAAACTTTTACTCTGGTTTCTCAGTCTGTTTCCTAGTGCAGGTTTGAAGTTCCTGCAGTTTTCACTGTAAAACCGTGTTGGAGCTAGTACTTCCCCATATATATGTGGAGTGGAGATTGCAACTGAAAAGAAACTTTGTGTTCCCAACAAGTTAGGTGAAGGACGGCTTTCACACACACATATCTGTCAGAACTGAGCATGTGGACAGACGTTCGTTCATGAAGGCCAAAGTGAACGGGTTGTAGGAGAAACTTTTACTCTGGTTTCTCAGTCTGTTTCCTAGTGCCGGTTTGAAGTTCCTGCAGTTTTCACTGTAAAATCGAGTTGGAGCTTGTACCTCCCAATATATTTGTATGGAGTGGAGTTTGCAACTGAAAAGAAACTTTGTGTTCCCAACAAGCTAGGTGAAGGACGGCTTTCACACACACTTATCTCTCAGAACTGAGCATGTGGACAGACGTTCATTCATCTAGCACAAAGGGAACAGTTTGCAGAAGAAACAATTACTCTGGTTTCTCAATCTGTTTCCTAGTGCCTGTATGAAGTTCCTGCAGTTTTCACTGTAAAACCGAGTTGGAGCTAGTACCTACTCATATATATGTATGGAGTGGAGTTTGCAACTGAAAAGAAACTTTGTGTTCCCAACAAGCTAGGTGAAGGACGGCTTTCACACACACTTATCTCTCAGACCTGAGCATGTGGACAGACTTTCGTTCAACTAGCACAAAAGGAACGGGTTGCAGGGGAAACTTTTCTCTGCTTTCTCAGTCTGTTTCCTAGTGCCGGTTTGAAGTTCCTGCAGTTTTCAATGTAAAACCGAGTTGGAGCTAGTACCTCCAAATATATATGTATGGAGTGTATTTTGCAACTGAAAAGAAACTTTGTGTTCCCAACAAGCTAGGTGAAGGACGGCTTTCCCACACAATTTTCTCTCAGAACTGAGCATGTGGACAGACGTTCGTTCATCTATCAGAAAGGAAACGGTTTGTAGGAGAAACTATTACTCTGGTTTCTCAGTCTGTTTCCTAGTGCTGCTTTGAAGTTCCTGCAGTTTTCACTGTAAAACCGAGTTGGAGCTAGTACCTCCCCTTATATATGTATGGAGTGGAGTTTGCAACTGAAAAGAAACTTTTTGTTCCCAACAAGCTAGGTGAAGGACGGCTTTCACACACACTTATCTCTCAGAACTGATAATGTGGAGAGACTTTCGTTCATCTAGCCGAAAGGGAACGGGTTGTAGTAGAAACTTTTACTCTGGTTTCTCAGTCTGTTTCCTAGTGCCGGTTTTGTATTTCCTGCAGTTTTCACTGTAAAACCGAGTTGGAGCTAGTACATTACCATATATATGTATGGAGTGCAGTTTTCAACTGAAAAGGAACTTTTTGTTCCCAACAACTTGGTGAAGGACGGCTTTCACACACAATTTTCTCTCAGAACTGAGCATGTGGAGAGACGTTCGTTCATCTAGCAGAAATGGAACTGGTTGTAGGAGAAACTTTTACTCTGGTTTCTCAGTCTGTTTCCTAGTGCAGGTTTGAAGTTCCTGCATTTTTCACTTAAAACCGAGTTGGAGCTAGTACCTCCAAATATATATGTATGGAGTGGAGTTAGCAACTGAAAAGAAACTTTGTGTTCCCTACAAGCTAGGTGAAGGACGGCTTTCACACACACTTATCACTCAGAACTGAGCATGTGGAGAGACGTTCGTTCATCTAGCAGAAAGGAAACGGGTTTTAGTAGAAACTTTCACTCTGGTTTCTCACTCTGATCCCTAGTGCCTGTTTGTAGTTCCTGCAGTTTTCACTGTAAAACGGATTTGGAGCTAGTACCTCCCCATATATATGCATGGAGTGGAGTTAGCAACTGAAAAGAAACTTTGTGTTCCCAACAAGCTAGGTGAAGGACGGCTTTCACACACACTTATCTCTCAGACCTGAGCATGTGGACAGACGTTCGTTCATCTAGCACAAAGGGAACGGGGTGCAGGGGAAACTTTTACTCTGGTTTCACAGTCTGTTTCCTAGTGCCGGTTTGTAGTTCCTGCAGTTTTCACTGTAAAACATACTTGGAACTAGTACCTCCCTATATATTTGTATGGAGTGGAGTTTGCAACTGAAAAGAAACTTTGTGTTCCCAACAAGCTAGGTGAAGGACGGCTTTCACACACACTTATCTCTCAGATCTGAGCATGTGGACAGACGTTCGTTCATCTAGCACAAAGGGAACGGGTTGCAGGAGAAACCTTTACTCTGGTTTCTCAGTCTGTTTCCTAGTGCCGGTATGAAGTTCCTGCAGTTTTCAATGTAAAACCGAGTTGGAGCTATTACCTCCAAATATATATGTATGGAGTGGATTTTGCAACTGACAAGAAACTTTGTGTTCCCAACAAGCTATGTGAAGGACGGCTTTCACACACACTTATCTCTCAGAACTGAGCATGTGGACAGACGTTCGTTCATCTAGCACAAATGGAAAGGGTTGCAGGAGAAACTATTACTCTGGTTTCTCATTCTGTTTCCTAGTGCCGGTTTGAAGTTCCTGCAGTTTTCACTGTAAAACCGAGTTGGAGCTACTACCTCCCCATATATATGTATGGAGTGGAGTTTGCAACTGAAAAGAAACTTTGTGTTCCCAACAAGATAGGTGAAGGACGGCTTTCACACACACTTATCTCTCAGAACTGAGCATGTGGACAGACGTTCGTTCATCTAGCAGAAATGGAACGGGTTGTAGGAGAAACATTTTCTCTGGTTTCTCAGTCTGTTTCTTAGTGCCGGTATGAAGTTCCTGCAGTTTTCACTGTAAAACAGAGTTGGAGCTAGTACCTCCCCATATATATGTATGGAGTGGAGTTTGCAACTGAAAAGAAACTTTGTGTTCCCAACAAGCTAGGTGAAGTACGGCTTTCACACACAATTATCTCTCAGAAATGAGCATGTGGACAGACGTTCGTTCATCTAGCACAAAGGAATCGGGTTGCAGAAGAAACTTTTACTCTGGTTTCTCAGTCTGTTTCCTAGTGCCGGTTTGAAGTTCCTGCAGTTTTCACTGTAAAACCGAGTTGGAGCTAGTACATACCCATATATATGTATGGAGTGGAGTTTGCATCTGAAAAGAAACTATGTGTTCCCAAAAAGCTAGGTGAAGTACGGCATTCACACTCACTTAAGTCTCAGAACTGAGCATGTGGACAGACGTTCGTTCATCTAGCACAAATGGAACGGGTTGCAGGAGAAACTTTTCCTCTGCTTTCTCAGTCTGTTTCCTATTCCCGGTTTGAAGTTCCTGCAGTTTTCACTGTAAAACCGAGTTGGAGCTAGTACCTCCAAATATATATGTATGGAGTGGATTTTGCAACTGAAAAGAAACTTTGTGTTCCCAACAAGCTAGGTGAAGGACGGCTTTCCCACACAATTTTCTCTCAGAACTGAGCATGTGGACAGACGTTCGTTCATCTATCAGAAAGGAAACGGTTTGTAGGAGAAACTTTTACTCTGGTTTCTCAGTCTGTTTCCTAGTGCTGGTTTGAAGATCCTGCAGTTTTCACTGTAAAACCGAGTTGGAGAAAGTACCTCCCCTTATATATGTATGGAGTGGAGTTTGCAACTGAAAAGAAACTTTTTGTTCCCAACAAGCTAGGTGAAGGACGGCTTTCACACACACTTATCTCTCAGAACTGATAATGTGGAGAGACTTTCGTTCATCTAGCAGAAAGGGAACGGGTTGTAGTAGAAACTTTTACTCTGGTTTCTTAGTCTGTTTCCTAGTGCCGGTTTGAATTTCCTGCAGTTTTCACTGTAAAACCGAGTTGGAACTAGTACATCCCCATATATATGTATGGAGTGCAGTTTTCAACTGAAAAGAAACTTTTTGTTCCCAACAACTTGGTGAAGGACGGCATTCACACACAATTTTCTCTCAGAACTGAGCATGTGGAGAGACGTTCGTTCATGTAGCAGAAATGGAACTGGTTGTAGGAGAAACTTTTACTCTGGTTTCTCAGTCTGTTTCCTAGTGCAGGTTTGAAGTTCCTGCATTTTTCACTTAAAACCGAGTTGGAGCTAGTACATCCAAATATATATGTATGGAGTGGAGTTACCAACTGAAAAGAAACTTTGTGTTCCCTACAAGCTAGGTGAAGGACGGCTTTCACACACACTTATCACTCAGAACTGAGCA
Source organism: Camelus dromedarius (assembly GCF_036321535.1). Taxonomy (NCBI): domain Eukaryota; kingdom Metazoa; phylum Chordata; class Mammalia; order Artiodactyla; family Camelidae; genus Camelus; species Camelus dromedarius. The sequence continues at coordinate 3,581,607 of NW_026989814.1, forward strand.
TGTGGAGAGACGTTCGTTCATCTAGCAGAAAGGAAACGGGTTTTAGTAGAAACTTTTACTCTGGTTGCTCACTCTGATTCCTAGTGCCTGTTTGTAGTTCCTGCATTTTTCACTGTAAAACGGAGTTGGAGCTAGTACCTCCCATATATATGCATGGAGTGGAGTTTGCAACTGAAAAGAAACTTTGTGTTCCCAACAAGCTAGTTGAAGGACGGCTTTCACACACACTTATCTCTCAGAACTGATCATGTGGAGAGACGTTCTTTCATCTAGCAGAAAGGGAACGGGTTGTAGTAGAAACTTTTACTTTGGTTTCTCACTCTGTTTCCTAGTGCCGGTTTGATTTTCCTGCAGTTTTCACTGTAAAACCGAGTTGGAGCTACTACCTCCCCATATATATGTATGGAGTGGAGTTTGCAACTGAAAAGAAACTTTGTGTTCCCAACAAGCTAGGTGAAGGACGGCTTTCACACACACTTATCTCTCAGAACTGAGCATGTGGATAGACTTTCGTTCATCTAGCAGAAAGGGAACGGGTTGTAGGGGAAACTTTTACTCTGGTATCTCAGTCTGTTTCCTAGTGCCGGTATGAAGTTCCTGCAGTTTTCACTGTAATACCGAGTTGGAGGTAGTACCTCCGCATATATATTTATGGAGTAGATTTTGCAACTGAAAAGAAACTTTGTGTTCCCAACAAGCTAGGTGAAGGACGGCTTTCCCACACAATTTTCTCTCAGAACTGAGCATGTGGACAGACGTTCGTTCATCTATCAGAAAGGAAACGGTTTGTAGGAGAAACTTTTACTCTGGTTTCTCAGTCTGTTTCCTAGTGCTGGTTTGAAGATCCTGCAGTTTTCACTGTAAAACCGAGTTGGAGAAATTACCTCCCCTTATATATGTATGGAGTGGAGTTTGCAACTGAAAAGAAACTTTTTGTTCCCAACAAGCTAGGTGAAGGACGGCTTTCACACACACTTATCTCTCAGAACTGATAATGTGGAGAGACTTTCGTTCATCTAGCAGAAAGGGAACGGGTTGTAGTAGAAACTTTTACTCTGGTTTCTCAGTCTGTTTCCTAGTGCCGGTTTGAATTTCCTGCAGTTTTCACTGTAAAACCGAGTTGGAGCTAGTACATCCCCATATATATGTATGGAGTGCAGTTTTCAACTGAAAAGAAACTTTTTGTTCCCAACAACTTGGTGAAGGACGGCATTCACACACAATTTTCTCTCAGAACTGAGCATGTGGAGAGACGTTCGTTCATGTAGCAGAAATGGAACTGGTTGTAGGAGAAACTTTTACTCTGGTTTCTCAGTCTGTTTCCTAGTGCAGGTTTGAAGTTCCTGCATTTTTCACTTAAAACCGAGTTGGAGCTAGTACATCCAAATATATATGTATGGAGTGGAGTTAGCAACTGAAAAGAAACTTTGTGTTCCCTACAAGCTAGGTGAAGGACGGCTTTCACACACACTTATCACTCAGAACTGAGCATGTGGAGAGACGTTCGTTCATCTAGCAGAAAGGAAACGGGTTTTAGTAGAAACTTTTACTCTGGTTGCTCACTCTGATTCCTAGTGCCTGTTTGTAGTTCCTGCATTTTTCACTGTAAAACGGAGTTGGAGCTAGTACCTCCCATATATATGCATGGAGTGGAGTTTGCAACTGAAAAGAAACTTTGTGTTCCCAACAAGCTAGTTGAAGGACGGCTTTCACACACACTTATCTCTCAGAACTGATCATGTGGAGAGACGTTCTTTCATCTAGCAGAAAGGGAACGGGTTGTAGTAGAAATTCTTACTTTGGTTTCTCACTCTGTTTCCTAGTGCCGGTTTGATTTTCCTGCAGTTTTCACTGTAAAACCGAGTTGGAGCTACTACCTCCCCATATATATGTATGGAGTGGAGTTTGCAACTGAAAAGAAACTTTGTGTTCCCAACAAGCTAGGTGAAGGACGGCTTTCACACACACTTATCTCTCAGAACTGAGCATGTGGATAGACTTTCGTTCATCTAGCAGAAAGGGAACGGGTTGTAGGGGAAACTTTTACTCTGGTATCTCAGTCTGTTTCCTAGTGCCGGTATGAAGTTCCTGCAGTTTTCACTGTAATACCGAGTTGGAGGTAGTACCTCCGCATATATATTTATGGAGTAGATTTTGCAACTGAAAAGAAACTTTGTGTTCCAAACAAGGTAGGTTAAGGACGGCTTTCACACACACATACCTCTCAGGACTGAGCATGTGGAGAGACGTTCGTTCATCTAGCAGAAAGGGAACTGTTTGTAGGAGCAACTTTTACTCTGGTTTCTCAGTCTGCTTCCTATTGCCGGGTTGATGTTCCTGCAGTTTTCACTGTAAAACCGATTTGGTGCTAGTACCTCCCCATATATATGTATGGAGTGGAGTTTGCAACTGAAAAGAACTTTGTGTTCCCAACAAGCTAGTTGAAGTTCGGCTTTCACACACACTTATCTCTCAGAACTGAGCATGTGGACAGACGTTCATTCATCTAGCATAAAGGGAACGGGTTGCAGGGGAAACTTTTACTCTGCTTTCTCAGTCTGTTTCCTAGTGCCGGTTTGAAGATCCTTCAATTTTCACTGTAAAACTGAGTTGGAGCTAGTACCTCCCCATATATATTTATGGAGTGGGGTTGGCAACTGGAAAGAAACTTTGTGATCCCAACAAGCTAGGTGAAGGACGGCTTTCACACACACATATCTTTCAGAACTGAGCATGTGGAGAGACGTTCGTTCATCTAGCACAAAGGGAAAGTTTTGTAGGAGAAACTTTTACCCTGGTTTCTCAGTCTGTTTCCTAGTGCCGTGTTGAAGTTCCTGCAGTTTTCACTGTAAAATCGATTTGGAGCTAGTACCTCCCCATATATATGTATGGAGTGTAGTTTGCAACTGAAAAGAAACTTTGTGTTCCCAACAAGCTTGGTGAAGGACGGCTTTCACAAACAATTATCTCTCAGAACTGAGCATTTGGAGAGACGTTCGTTCATGTATCACAAAGGGAACGGGTTGTAGGAGAAACTTTTACTCTGGTTTCTCAGTCTGTTTCCTAGTGCCGGTTTGAAGTTCCTGCAGTTTTCACTGTAAAACCGAGTTGGAGCTAGTACCTCCCCATATATATGTATGGAGTGGAGTTTGCAACTGAAAAGAAACTTTGTGTTCCCATCAAGCTTTCTTAAGGACGGCTTTCACACACAATTATCTCTCAGAACTGAGCATGTGTAGAGACGTTCGTTCATCTAGCACAAAGGGAACGGGATGTAGGAGGAACTTTTACTCTGGTTTCTCAGTCTGTTTCCTAGTGCCGGTTTGAAGTTCCTGCAGTTTTCACTGTAAAACCGAGTTGGGGCTAGTACCTACCCATATATATGTATGGCGTGGAGTTTGCAAGTGAAAAGAAACTTTGTGTTCCCAAAAAGGTAGGTGAAGGACGGCTTTCACACACACTTATCTCTCAGGACTGTGCATGTGGAGAGACATTTTTTAACCTAGCAGAAATGGAACGGGTTGTAGGAGAAATTTTTACTCCGGGTTCTCAGTCTGTTTCCTAGTGCCGTTTGAAGTTCCGGCAGTTTTCACTGTAAAACCGAGTTGGAACTTGTACCTCCCCATATATATGTATGGAGTGGAGTATGCAACTGAAAAGAACTTTGTGTTCGGAACAGGCTAGGTGAAGTTCGGCTTTCACTCAAACTTATCTCTCAGAACTTAGCATGTGGAGAGACGTTCCTTCATCTCCCACAAAGGGAACGGGTTGTAGGAGAAAATTTTACTCTGGTTTATCAGTCTGTTTCCTAGTGCCGGTATGAAGTTCCTGCAGTTTTCACTGTAAAACCGTGTTGGTGCTTGTACATCCCCATATATATGTATGGAGTGGAGTTGGCAACTGAAAAGTAACTTTGTGTTCCCAACAATCTATATGAAGGACGGCTTTCACACACACTTATCTCTCAGAAATGAGCATGTGGAGAGATTTTCGTTCATCTAGCACAAAGGGAACGGTTTGCAGGTGAAACTTTTACTCTGCTTTCTCAGTCTCTTTCCTAGTGCCGGTTTGAAATTCCTGCAGTTTTCACTGTAAAAAAGAGTTGGAGCTAGTACCTCCCCATATATATTTATGGAGTGTAGTTTGCAACTGAAAACAAACTTTGTGTTCCCAACAAACTAGGTGAATGACGGCTTTCACACACACTTATCTCTCAGAACTGAGCATTTGGAGAGACTTTCGTTCATCTAGCACAAAGGGAACGGGTTGCAGGAGAAACATTTACTCTGGGTACTCAGTCTGTTTCCTAGTGCCAGTTTGAAGTTCCTGCAGTTTTCACTGTAAAACCGAGTTGGAACTTGTACCTCCCCATATATATGTATGGATTGGAGTTTGCAACTGAAAAGAAACTTTGTGTTCCCAACAAGCTAGGTGAAGAATGGCTTTCACACACACTTATCTCTCAGAACTGAGCATGTGGAGAGACGTTCGTTCATCTAGCAAAAAGGAAACGGGTTGCAGGAGAAACTTTCACTCTGGTATCTCAGTCTGTTTCCTAGTGCCGGTATGAAGTTCCTGCAGTTTTCACTGTAAAACCGAGTTGGAGCTAGTACTACCCCATATATATGTTTGGAGTGGAGTTTGAACTGAAAAGAAACTTTGTGTTCCCAACAAGCTAGGTGAAGGAAGGCTTTCACACACACTTATCTCTCAGAACTGAGCATGTGGACAGACGTTCGTTCATCTAGCACAAAGGGAATGGGTTGTAGGAAAAACTTTTACTCTGGTTTCTCAGTCTGTTTCCTAGTGCCGGTTTGAAGTTCCTTCAGTTTTCACTGTAAAACCGAGTTGGAGCTATTACCTCCCCATATATATGTAAGGAGTGGAGTTGGCAACTTAAAAGAAACTTTGTGTTCCCAACAAGCTAGGTGAAGGGCGGCTTTCACAAACAATTTTCTCTCAGAACTGAGCATGTGGAGAGACGTTCGTTCATGTAGCACAAAGGGAACGGGTAGTAGGAGAAACTTTTACTCTGGTTTCTCAGTCTGTTTCCTAGTGCCGGTATGAAGTTCCTGCAGTTTTCACTGTAAAACCGAATTGGAGCTAGTATCTCCCCTTATATATGTATGGAGTGGAGTTTGCAACTGAAAAGAAACTTTGTGTTCCCATCAAGCTAGGTGAAGTACGGCTTTCACACACACATATCTCTCAGAACTGAGCATGTGCAGAAACGTTCGTTCATCTAGCACAAAGGGAAGTGTTTGTAGGAGGAACTTTTACTCTGGTTTCTCAGTCTGTTTCCTAGTGCCGTGTTGAAGTTCCTGCAGTTTTCACTGTAAAATCGATTTGGAGCTAGTACCTCCCCATATATATGTATGGAGTGTAGTTTGCAACTGAAAAGAAACTTTGTGTTCCCAACAAGCTTGGTGAAGGACGGCTTTCACAAACAATTATCTCTCAGAACTGAGCATTTGGAGAGACGTTCGTTCATGTATCACAAAGGGAACGGGTTGTAGGAGAAACTTTTACTCTGGTTTCTCAGTCTGTTTCCTAGTGCCGGTTTGAAGTTCCTGCAGTTTTCACTGTAAAACCGAGTTGGAGCTAGTACCTCCCCATATATATGTATGGAGTGGAGTTTGCAACTGAAAAGAAACTTTGTGTTCCCATCAAGCTTTCTTAAGGACGGCTTTCACACACAATTATCTCTCAGAACTGAGCATGTGTAGAGACGTTCGTTCATCTAGCACAAAGGGAACGGGATGTAGGAGGAACTTTTACTCTGGTTTCTCAGTCTGTTTCCTAGTGCCGGTTTGAAGTTCCTGCAGTTTTCACTGTAAAACCGAGTTGGGGCTAGTACCTACCCATATATATGTATGGCGTGGAGTTTGCAAGTGAAAAGAAACTTTGTGTTCCCAAAAAGGTAGGTGAAGGACGGCTTTCACACACACTTATCTCTCAGGACTGTGCATGTGGAGAGACATTTTTTAACCTAGCAGAAATGGAACGGGTTGTAGGAGAAATTTTTACTCCGGGTTCTCAGTCTGTTTCCTAGTGCCGTTTGAAGTTCCGGCAGTTTTCACTGTAAAACCGAGTTGGAACTTGTACCTCCCCATATATATGTATGGAGTGGAGTATGCAACTGAAAAGAACTTTGTGTTCGGAACAGGCTAGGTGAAGTTCGGCTTTCACTCAAACTTATCTCTCAGAACTTAGCATGTGGAGAGACGTTCCTTCATCTCCCACAAAGGGAACGGGTTGTAGGAGAAAATTTTACTCTGGTTTATCAGTCTGTTTCCTAGTGCCGGTATGAAGTTCCTGCAGTTTTCACTGTAAAACCGTGTTGGTGCTTGTACATCCCCATATATATGTATGGAGTGGAGTTGGCAACTGAAAAGTAACTTTGTGTTCCCAACAATCTATATGAAGGACGGCTTTCACACACACTTATCTCTCAGAAATGAGCATGTGGAGAGATTTTCGTTCATCTAGCACAAAGGGAACGGTTTGCAGGTGAAACTTTTACTCTGCTTTCTCAGTCTCTTTCCTAGTGCCGGTTTGAAATTCCTGCAGTTTTCACTGTAAAAAAGAGTTGGAGCTAGTACCTCCCCATATATATTTATGGAGTGTAGTTTGCAACTGAAAACAAACTTTGTGTTCCCAACAAACTAGGTGAATGACGGCTTTCACACACACTTATCTCTCAGAACTGAGCATTTGGAGAGACTTTCGTTCATCTAGCACAAAGGGAACGGGTTGCAGGAGAAACATTTACTCTGGGTACTCAGTCTGTTTCCTAGTGCCAGTTTGAAGTTCCTGCAGTTTTCACTGTAAAACCGAGTTGGAACTTGTACCTCCCCATATATATGTATGGATTGGAGTTTGCAACTGAAAAGAAACTTTGTGTTCCCAACAAGCTAGGTGAAGAATGGCTTTCACACACACTTATCTCTCAGAACTGAGCATGTGGAGAGACGTTCGTTCATCTAGCAAAAAGGAAACGGGTTGCAGGAGAAACTTTCACTCTGGTATCTCAGTCTGTTTCCTAGTGCCGGTATGAAGTTCCTGCAGTTTTCACTGTAAAACCGAGTTGGAGCTAGTACTACCCCATATATATGTTTGGAGTGGAGTTTGAACTGAAAAGAAACTTTGTGTTCCCAACAAGCTAGGTGAAGGAAGGCTTTCACACACACTTATCTCTCAGAACTGAGCATGTGGACAGACGTTCGTTCATCTAGCACAAAGGGAATGGGTTGTAGGAAAAACTTTTACTCTGGTTTCTCAGTCTGTTTCCTAGTGCCGGTTTGAAGTTCCTTCAGTTTTCACTGTAAAACCGAGTTGGAGCTATTACCTCCCCATATATATGTAAGGAGTGGAGTTGGCAACTTAAAAGAAACTTTGTGTTCCCAACAAGCTAGGTGAAGGGCGGCTTTCACAAACAATTTTCTCTCAGAACTGAGCATGTGGAGAGACGTTCGTTCATGTAGCACAAAGGGAACGGGTAGTAGGAGAAACTTTTACTCTGGTTTCTCAGTCTGTTTCCTAGTGCCGGTATGAAGTTCCTGCAGTTTAAACTGTAAAACCGAATTGGAGCTAGTATCTCCCCTTATATATGTATGGAGTGGAGTTTGCAACTGAAAAGAAACTTTGTGTTCCCATCAAGCTAGGTGAAGTACGGCTTTCACACACACATATCTCTCAGAACTGAGCATGTGCAGAAACGTTCGTTCATCTAGCACAAAGGGAAGTGTTTGTAGGAGGAACTTTTACTCTGGTTTCTCAGTCTGTTTCCTAGTGCAGTTTTGAAGTTCCTGCAGTTTTCACTGTAAAACCGAGTTGGACCTAGTACCTCCCCATATATATATATGGAGTGGAGTTTGCAACTGAAAAGAAACTTTGTGTTCCCAAAAAGTTAGGTGAAGGACGGCTTTCACACACACTTATCTCTCAGGACTGAGCATTTGGGGAGACGTTCGTTCATCGAGCACAAAAAGAACGGGTTGTAGGAGCAACATTTACTCTGGTTTCTCAGTCTGTTTCCTACTGCCGGTTTGAAGTTCCTGCAGTTTTTATTGTAAAACCGATTTGGAGCTAGTACCTCCCCATATATATGTATGGAGTGTAGTTTGCAAATGAATAGAAACTTTGTGTTCCCAAAAAGCAAGGTAAAGTACGGCATTCACACTCACTTATCTCTCAGAACTGAGCATGTGGACAGACGTTCGTTCATCTAGCACAAATGGAACAGGTTGTAGGAGAAATTTTACTCTGGTTTCTCAGTCTGTTTCCTAATGCCGGTTTGAAATTCCTGCAATTTTCATTGTTAAACCGAGTTGGAGCTAGTACCTCCAAATATATATGTATGGAGTGGAGTTTGCTACTGAAAACAATCTATGTGTTCCCAAAAAGCTACGTGAAGTACGGCATTCACACTCACTTAACTCTCAGAACTGAGCATGTGGACAGACGTTCGTTCATCTAGCACAAAGGGAACGGGTTGCAGGGGAAACTTTTACTCTGCTTTCTCAGTCTGTTTCCTAGTGCCGGTTTGAAGTTCCTGCAGTTTTCACTGTAAAACCGAGTTGGAGCTAATACCTCCCCTTATATATTTATGGAGTGGAGTTTGCAACTGAAAAGAAACTTTGTGTTCCCATCAAGCTAGGTGAAGGACAGCTTTCACACACACTTATCCCTCAGAACTGAGCATGTGGACAAATGTTCGTTCATCTAGCACAAAGGGAACGGTTTGTAGGATAAACCTTTACTCTGGTTTCTCAGTCTGTTTCCTAGTGCCGGTATGAAGTTCCTGCAGTTTTCACTGTAAAACCGATTTGGAGCTATTACCTCCAAATATATATGTATGGAGTGGATTTTGCAACTGAAAAGAAACTTTGTGTTCCCAACAAGCTAGTTGATGGACGGCTTTCACACACACGTATCTCTCAGGACTGAGCATGTGGACAGACGTTCGTTCATCTAGCACAAATGGAAAGGGTTGCAGGAGAAACTATTACTCTGGTTTCTCATTCTGTTTCTTAGTGCCGGTTTGAAGTTCCTGCAGTTTTCACTGTAAAACCGAGTTGGAGCTTGTACCTACCCATATATATGTATGGAGTGGAGTTTGCAACTGAAAAGAAACTTTGTGTTCCCAACAGGCTAGGTGAAGGACGGCTTTCACACACACTTATCTCTCAGAAATGAGCATGTGGACAGACGTTCGTTCATCTAGCACAAAGGAATCGGGTTGCAGAAGAAACTTTTACTCTGGTTTCTCAGTCTGTTTCCTAGTGCCGGTTTGAAGTTCCTGCAGTTTTCACTGTAAAACCGAGTTGGAGCTAGTACCTACCCATATATATGTATGGAGTGGAGTTTGCATCTGAAAAGAAACTATGTGTTCCCAAAAAGCTAGGTGAAGTACGGCATTCACACTCACTTAACTCTCAGAACTGAGCATGTGGACAGACGTTCGTTCATCTAGCACAAATGGAACGGGTTGTAGGGGAAACTTTTACTCTGGTATCTCAGTCTGTTTCCTAGTGCCGGTATGAAGTTCCTGCAGTTTTCACTGTAATACCGAGTTGGAGGTAGTACCTCCGCATATATATTTATGGAGTAGATTTTGCAACTGAAAAGAAACTTTGTGTTCCAAACAAGGTAGGTTAAGGACGGCTTTCACACACACATACCTCTCAGGACTGAGCATGTGGAGAGACGTTCGTTCATCTAGCAGAAAGGGAACTGTTTGTAGGAGCAACTTTTACTCTGGTTTCTCAGTCTGCTTCCTATTGCCGGGTTGATGTTCCTGCAGTTTTCACTGTAAAACCGATTTGGTGCTAGTACCTCCCCATATATATGTATGGAGTGGAGTTTGCAACTGAAAAGAACTTTGTGTTCCCAACAAGCTAGTTGAAGTTCGGCTTTCACACACACTTATCTCTCAGAACTGAGCATGTGGACAGACGTTCATTCATCTAGCATAAAGGGAACGGGTTGCAGGGGAAACTTTTACTCTGCTTTCTCAGTCTGTTTCCTAGTGCCGGTTTGAAGATCCTTCAATTTTCACTGTAAAACTGAGTTGGAGCTAGTACCTCCCCATATATATTTATGGAGTGGGGTTGGCAACTGGAAAGAAACTTTGTGATCCCAACAAGCTAGGTGAAGGACGGCTTTCACACACACATATCTTTCAGAACTGAGCATGTGGAGAGACGTTCGTTCATCTAGCACAAAGGGAAAGTTTTGTAGGAGAAACTTTTACCCTGGTTTCTCAGTCTGTTTCCTAGTGCCGTGTTGAAGTTCCTGCAGTTTTCACTGTAAAATCGATTTGGAGCTAGTACCTCCCCATATATATGTATGGAGTGTAGTTTGCAACTGAAAAGAAACTTTGTGTTCCCAACAAGCTTGGTGAAGGACGGCTTTCACAAACAATTATCTCTCAGAACTGAGCATTTGGAGAGACGTTCGTTCATGTATCACAAAGGGAACGGGTTGTAGGAGAAACTTTTACTCTGGTTTCTCAGTCTGTTTCCTAGTGCCGGTTTGAAGTTCCTGCAGTTTTCACTGTAAAACCGAGTTGGAGCTAGTACCTCCCCATATATATGTATGGAGTGGAGTTTGCAACTGAAAAGAAACTTTGTGTTCCCATCAAGCTTTCTTAAGGACGGCTTTCACACACAATTATCTCTCAGAACTGAGCATGTGTAGAGACGTTCGTTCATCTAGCACAAAGGGAACGGGATGTAGGAGGAACTTTTACTCTGGTTTCTCAGTCTGTTTCCTAGTGCCGGTTTGAAGTTCCTGCAGTTTTCACTGTAAAACCGAGTTGGGGCTAGTACCTACCCATATATATGTATGGCGTGGAGTTTGCAAGTGAAAAGAAACTTTGTGTTCCCAAAAAGGTAGGTGAAGGACGGCTTTCACACACACTTATCTCTCAGGACTGTGCATGTGGAGAGACATTTTTTAACCTAGCAGAAATGGAACGGGTTGTAGGAGAAATTTTTACTCCGGGTTCTCAGTCTGTTTCCTAGTGCCGTTTGAAGTTCCGGCAGTTTTCACTGTAAAACCGAGTTGGAACTTGTACCTCCCCATATATATGTATGGAGTGGAGTATGCAACTGAAAAGAACTTTGTGTTCGGAACAGGCTAGGTGAAGTTCGGCTTTCACTCAAACTTATCTCTCAGAACTTAGCATGTGGAGAGACGTTCCTTCATCTCCCACAAAGGGAACGGGTTGTAGGAGAAAATTTTACTCTGGTTTATCAGTCTGTTTCCTAGTGCCGGTATGAAGTTCCTGCAGTTTTCACTGTAAAACCGTGTTGGTGCTTGTACATCCCCATATATATGTATGGAGTGGAGTTGGCAACTGAAAAGTAACTTTGTGTTCCCAACAATCTATATGAAGGACGGCTTTCACACACACTTATCTCTCAGAAATGAGCATGTGGAGAGATTTTCGTTCATCTAGCACAAAGGGAACGGTTTGCAGGTGAAACTTTTACTCTGCTTTCTCAGTCTCTTTCCTAGTGCCGGTTTGAAATTCCTGCAGTTTTCACTGTAAAAAAGAGTTGGAGCTAGTACCTCCCCATATATATTTATGGAGTGTAGTTTGCAACTGAAAACAAACTTTGTGTTCCCAACAAACTAGGTGAATGACGGCTTTCACACACACTTATCTCTCAGAACTGAGCATTTGGAGAGACTTTCGTTCATCTAGCACAAAGGGAACGGGTTGCAGGAGAAACATTTACTCTGGGTACTCAGTCTGTTTCCTAGTGCCAGTTTGAAGTTCCTGCAGTTTTCACTGTAAAACCGAGTTGGAACTTGTACCTCCCCATATATATGTATGGATTGGAGTTTGCAACTGAAAAGAAACTTTGTGTTCCCAACAAGCTAGGTGAAGAATGGCTTTCACACACACTTATCTCTCAGAACTGAGCATGTGGAGAGACGTTCGTTCATCTAGCAAAAAGGAAACGGGTTGCAGGAGAAACTTTCACTCTGGTATCTCAGTCTGTTTCCTAGTGCCGGTATGAAGTTCCTGCAGTTTTCACTGTAAAACCGAGTTGGAGCTAGTACTACCCCATATATATGTTTGGAGTGGAGTTTGAACTGAAAAGAAACTTTGTGTTCCCAACAAGCTAGGTGAAGGAAGGCTTTCACACACACTTATCTCTCAGAACTGAGCATGTGGACAGACGTTCGTTCATCTAGCACAAAGGGAATGGGTTGTAGGAAAAACTTTTACTCTGGTTTCTCAGTCTGTTTCCTAGTGCCGGTTTGAAGTTCCTTCAGTTTTCACTGTAAAACCGAGTTGGAGCTATTACCTCCCCATATATATGTAAGGAGTGGAGTTGGCAACTTAAAAGAAACTTTGTGTTCCCAACAAGCTAGGTGAAGGGCGGCTTTCACAAACAATTTTCTCTCAGAACTGAGCATGTGGAGAGACGTTCGTTCATGTAGCACAAAGGGAACGGGTAGTAGGAGAAACTTTTACTCTGGTTTCTCAGTCTGTTTCCTAGTGCCGGTATGAAGTTCCTGCAGTTTTCACTGTAAAACCGAATTGGAGCTAGTATCTCCCCTTATATATGTATGGAGTGGAGTTTGCAACTGAAAAGAAACTTTGTGTTCCCATCAAGCTAGGTGAAGTACGGCTTTCACACACACATATCTCTCAGAACTGAGCATGTGCAGAAACGTTCGTTCATCTAGCACAAAGGGAAGTGTTTGTAGGAGGAACTTTTACTCTGGTTTCTCAGTCTGTTTCCTAGTGCCGTGTTGAAGTTCCTGCAGTTTTCACTGTAAAATCGATTTGGAGCTAGTACCTCCCCATATATATGTATGGAGTGTAGTTTGCAACTGAAAAGAAACTTTGTGTTCCCAACAAGCTTGGTGAAGGACGGCTTTCACAAACAATTATCTCTCAGAACTGAGCATTTGGAGAGACGTTCGTTCATGTATCACAAAGGGAACGGGTTGTAGGAGAAACTTTTACTCTGGTTTCTCAGTCTGTTTCCTAGTGCCGGTTTGAAGTTCCTGCAGTTTTCACTGTAAAACCGAGTTGGAGCTAGTACCTCCCCATATATATGTATGGAGTGGAGTTTGCAACTGAAAAGAAACTTTGTGTTCCCATCAAGCTTTCTTAAGGACGGCTTTCACACACAATTATCTCTCAGAACTGAGCATGTGTAGAGACGTTCGTTCATCTAGCACAAAGGGAACGGGATGTAGGAGGAACTTTTACTCTGGTTTCTCAGTCTGTTTCCTAGTGCCGGTTTGAAGTTCCTGCAGTTTTCACTGTAAAACCGAGTTGGGGCTAGTACCTACCCATATATATGTATGGCGTGGAGTTTGCAAGTGAAAAGAAACTTTGTGTTCCCAAAAAGGTAGGTGAAGGACGGCTTTCACACACACTTATCTCTCAGGACTGTGCATGTGGAGAGACATTTTTTAACCTAGCAGAAATGGAACGGGTTGTAGGAGAAATTTTTACTCCGGGTTCTCAGTCTGTTTCCTAGTGCCGTTTGAAGTTCCGGCAGTTTTCACTGTAAAACCGAGTTGGAACTTGTACCTCCCCATATATATGTATGGAGTGGAGTATGCAACTGAAAAGAACTTTGTGTTCGGAACAGGCTAGGTGAAGTTCGGCTTTCACTCAAACTTATCTCTCAGAACTTAGCATGTGGAGAGACGTTCCTTCATCTCCCACAAAGGGAACGGGTTGTAGGAGAAAATTTTACTCTGGTTTATCAGTCTGTTTCCTAGTGCCGGTATGAAGTTCCTGCAGTTTTCACTGTAAAACCGTGTTGGTGCTTGTACATCCCCATATATATGTATGGAGTGGAGTTGGCAACTGAAAAGTAACTTTGTGTTCCCAACAATCTATATGAAGGACGGCTTTCACACACACTTATCTCTCAGAAATGAGCATGTGGAGAGATTTTCGTTCATCTAGCACAAAGGGAACGGTTTGCAGGTGAAACTTTTACTCTGCTTTCTCAGTCTCTTTCCTAGTGCCGGTTTGAAATTCCTGCAGTTTTCACTGTAAAAAAGAGTTGGAGCTAGTACCTCCCCATATATATTTATGGAGTGTAGTTTGCAACTGAAAACAAACTTTGTGTTCCCAACAAACTAGGTGAATGACGGCTTTCACACACACTTATCTCTCAGAACTGAGCATTTGGAGAGACTTTCGTTCATCTAGCACAAAGGGAACGGGTTGCAGGAGAAACATTTACTCTGGGTACTCAGTCTGTTTCCTAGTGCCAGTTTGAAGTTCCTGCAGTTTTCACTGTAAAACCGAGTTGGAACTTGTACCTCCCCATATATATGTATGGATTGGAGTTTGCAACTGAAAAGAAACTTTGTGTTCCCAACAAGCTAGGTGAAGAATGGCTTTCACACACACTTATCTCTCAGAACTGAGCATGTGGAGAGACGTTCGTTCATCTAGCAAAAAGGAAACGGGTTGCAGGAGAAACTTTCACTCTGGTATCTCAGTCTGTTTCCTAGTGCCGGTATGAAGTTCCTGCAGTTTTCACTGTAAAACCGAGTTGGAGCTAGTACTACCCCATATATATGTTTGGAGTGGAGTTTGAACTGAAAAGAAACTTTGTGTTCCCAACAAGCTAGGTGAAGGAAGGCTTTCACACACACTTATCTCTCAGAACTGAGCATGTGGACAGACGTTCGTTCATCTAGCACAAAGGGAATGGGTTGTAGGAAAAACTTTTACTCTGGTTTCTCAGTCTGTTTCCTAGTGCCGGTTTGAAGTTCCTTCAGTTTTCACTGTAAAACCGAGTTGGAGCTATTACCTCCCCATATATATGTAAGGAGTGGAGTTGGCAACTTAAAAGAAACTTTGTGTTCCCAACAAGCTAGGTGAAGGGCGGCTTTCACAAACAATTTTCTCTCAGAACTGAGCATGTGGAGAGACGTTCGTTCATGTAGCACAAAGGGAACGGGTAGTAGGAGAAACTTTTACTCTGGTTTCTCAGTCTGTTTCCTAGTGCCGGTATGAAGTTCCTGCAGTTTAAACTGTAAAACCGAATTGGAGCTAGTATCTCCCCTTATATATGTATGGAGTGGAGTTTGCAACTGAAAAGAAACTTTGTGTTCCCATCAAGCTAGGTGAAGTACGGCTTTCACACACACATATCTCTCAGAACTGAGCATGTGCAGAAACGTTCGTTCATCTAGCACAAAGGGAAGTGTTTGTAGGAGGAACTTTTACTCTGGTTTCTCAGTCTGTTTCCTAGTGCAGTTTTGAAGTTCCTGCAGTTTTCACTGTAAAACCGAGTTGGACCTAGTACCTCCCCATATATATATATGGAGTGGAGTTTGCAACTGAAAAGAAACTTTGTGTTCCCAAAAAGTTAGGTGAAGGACGGCTTTCACACACACTTATCTCTCAGGACTGAGCATTTGGGGAGACGTTCGTTCATCGAGCACAAAAAGAACGGGTTGTAGGAGCAACATTTACTCTGGTTTCTCAGTCTGTTTCCTACTGCCGGTTTGAAGTTCCTGCAGTTTTTATTGTAAAACCGATTTGGAGCTAGTACCTCCCCATATATATGTATGGAGTGTAGTTTGCAAATGAATAGAAACTTTGTGTTCCCAAAAAGCAAGGTAAAGTACGGCATTCACACTCACTTATCTCTCAGAACTGAGCATGTGGACAGACGTTCGTTCATCTAGCACAAATGGAACAGGTTGTAGGAGAAATTTTACTCTGGTTTCTCAGTCTGTTTCCTAATGCCGGTTTGAAATTCCTGCAATTTTCATTGTTAAACCGAGTTGGAGCTAGTACCTCCAAATATATATGTATGGAGTGGAGTTTGCTACTGAAAACAATCTATGTGTTCCCAAAAAGCTACGTGAAGTACGGCATTCACACTCACTTAACTCTCAGAACTGAGCATGTGGACAGACGTTCGTTCATCTAGCACAAAGGGAACGGGTTGCAGGGGAAACTTTTACTCTGCTTTCTCAGTCTGTTTCCTAGTGCCGGTTTGAAGTTCCTGCAGTTTTCACTGTAAAACCGAGTTGGAGCTAATACCTCCCCTTATATATTTATGGAGTGGAGTTTGCAACTGAAAAGAAACTTTGTGTTCCCATCAAGCTAGGTGAAGGACAGCTTTCACACACACTTATCCCTCAGAACTGAGCATGTGGACAAATGTTCGTTCATCTAGCACAAAGGGAACGGTTTGTAGGATAAACCTTTACTCTGGTTTCTCAGTCTGTTTCCTAGTGCCGGTATGAAGTTCCTGCAGTTTTCACTGTAAAACCGATTTGGAGCTATTACCTCCAAATATATATGTATGGAGTGGATTTTGCAACTGAAAAGAAACTTTGTGTTCCCAACAAGCTAGTTGATGGACGGCTTTCACACACACGTATCTCTCAGGACTGAGCATGTGGACAGACGTTCGTTCATCTAGCACAAATGGAAAGGGTTGCAGGAGAAACTATTACTCTGGTTTCTCATTCTGTTTCTTAGTGCCGGTTTGAAGTTCCTGCAGTTTTCACTGTAAAACCGAGTTGGAGCTTGTACCTACCCATATATATGTATGGAGTGGAGTTTGCAACTGAAAAGAAACTTTGTGTTCCCAACAGGCTAGGTGAAGGACGGCTTTCACACACACTTATCTCTCAGAAATGAGCATGTGGACAGACGTTCGTTCATCTAGCACAAAGGAATCGGGTTGCAGAAGAAACTTTTACTCTGGTTTCTCAGTCTGTTTCCTAGTGCCGGTTTGAAGTTCCTGCAATTTTCACTGTAAAACCGATTTGGAGCTTGTACCTCCCCTTATATATGTATGGAGTGGAGTTTGCAACTGAAAAAAACTTTGTGTTCCCAACAAGCTAGGTGAAGAACGGCTTTCACACACACTTATCTCTCAGAACTGATCATGTGGAGAGACGTTCTTTCATCTAGCAGAAAGGGAACGGGTTGTAGTAGAAACTTTTACTTTGGTTTCTCACTCTGTTTCCTAGTGCCGGTTTGATTTTCCTGCAGTTTTCACTGTAAAACCGAGTTGGAGCTACTACCTCCCCATATATATGTATGGAGTGGAGTTTGCATCTGAAAAGAAACTATGTGTTCCCAAAAAGCTAGGTGAAGGACGGCATTCACACTCACTTAACTCTCAGAACTGAGCATGTGGACAGACGTTCGTTCATCTAGCACAAATGGAACGGGTTGCAGGAGAAACTTTTACTCTGCTTTTTCAGTCTGTTTCCTAATGCCGGTTTGAAGTTCCTGTAGTTTTCACTGTAAAACCGAGATGGAGCTAGTAACTCCCCATATATATATATGGAGTGGAGTTGCAACTGAAAAGAAACTTTGTGTTCCCAACAAGATAGGTGAAGGACGGCTTTCACACACACATATCCCTCAGAACTGAGCATGTGGACAGATGTTCGTTCATCTAGCACAAAGGGAAAGGTTTGTAGGAGAAACTTTTACTCTGGTTTCTCAGTCTGTTTCCTAGTGCCGGTTTGAAGTTCCTGCAGTTTTCACTGTAAAACCGAGTTGGAGCTAGTACCTCCAAATATATATGTATGGAGTGGATTTTGCAACTGAAAAGAAACTTTGTGTTCCCAACAAGCTAGGTGAAGGACGGCTTTCACACACACTTATCTCTCAGAACTGAGCATGTGGACAGACGTTCGTTCATCTAGCACAAATGGAAAGGGTTGCAGGAGAAACTATTACTCTGGTTTCTCAGTCTGTTTCCTAGTGCCGGTTTGAAGTTCCTGCAGTTATCACTGTAAAACCGAGTTGGAGCTAGTACCTCCCCATATATATGTATGGAGTGGAGTTTGCAACTGAAAAAACTTTGTGTTCCCAACAAGCTAGGTGAAGGACGGCTTTCACACACACTTATCTCTCAGAACTGAGCATGTGGACAGACTTTCGTTCATCTAGCAGAATTGGAACTGGTTGTAGGAGAAACTTTTACTCTGGTTTCTCAGTCTGTTTCCTAGTGCCGGTTTGAAGTTCCTGCAATTTTCACTGTAAAACCGATTTGGAGCTTGTACCTCCCCTTATATATGTATGGACTGGGGTTTGCAACTGAAAAGAAACTTTGTGTTCCCAACAAGCTATGTGAAGGACGGCTTTCACACACAATTACTCTCAGAAATGAGCATGTGGACAGACGTTCGTTCATCTAGCACAAAGGAATCGGGTTGCAGAAGAAACTTTTACTCTGGATTCTCAGTCTGTTTCCTAGTGCCGGTTTGAAGTTCCTGCAGTTTTCACTGTAAAACCGAGTTGGAGGTAGTACATACCCATATATATGTATGGAGTGGAGTTTGCATCTGAAAAGAAACTATGTGTTCCCAAAAAGCTAGGTGAAGGACGGCATTCACACTCACTTAACTCTCAGAACTGAGCATGTGGACAGACGTTCGTTCATCTAGCACAAAAGGAACGGGTTGCAGGAGAAACTTTTACTCTGCTTTTTCAGTCTGTTTCCTAATGCCGGTTTGAAGTTCCTGCAGTTTTCACTGTAAAACCGAGATGGAGCTAGTACCTCCCCATATATATATATGGAGTGGAGTTGCAAATGAAAAGAAACTTTGTGTTCCCAACAAGATAGGTGAAGGACGGCTTTCACACACACATATCCCTCAGAACTGAGCATGTGGACAGATGTTCGTTCATCTAGCACAAAGGGAAAGGTTTGTAGGAGAAACTTTTACTCTGGTTTCTCAGTCTGTTTCCTAGTGCCGGTTTGAAGTTCCTGCAGTTTTCACTGTAAAACCGAGTTGGAGCTAGTACCTCCAAATATATATGTATGGAGTGGATTTTGCAACTGAAAAGAAACTTTGTGTTCCCAACAAGCTAGGTGAAGGACGGCTTTCACACACACTTATCTCTCAGAACTGAGCATGTGGACAGACGTTCGTTCATCTAGCACAAATGGAAAGGGTTGCAGGAGAAACTATTACTCTGGTTTCTCAGTCTGTTTCCTAGTGCCGGTTTGAAGTTCCTGCAGTTATCACTGTAAAACCGAGTTGGAGCTAGTACCTCCCCATATATATGTATGGAGTGGAGTTTGCAACTGAAAAAACTTTGTGTTCCCAACAAGCTAGGTGAAGGACGGCTTTCACACACACTTATCTCTCAGAACTGAGCATGTGGACAGAATTTCGTTCATCTAGCAGAATTGGAACTGGTTGTAGGAGAAACTTTTACTCTGGTTTCTCAGTCTGTTTCCTAGTGCCGGTTTGAAGTTCCTGCAATTTTCACTGTAAAACCGATTTGGAGCTTGTACCTCCCCTTATATATGTATGGAGTGGAGTTTGCAACTGAAAAAAACTTTGTGTTCCCAACAAGCTAGGTGAAGAACGGCTTTCACACACACTTATCTCTCAGAACTGATCATGTGGAGAGACGTTCTTTCATCTAGCAGAAAGGGAACGGGTTGTAGTAGAAACTTTTACTTTGGTTTCTCACTCTGTTTCCTAGTGCCGGTTTGATTTTCCTGCAGTTTTCACTGTAAAACAGAGTTGGAGCTACTACCTCCCCATATATATGTATGGAGTGGAGTTTGCAACTGAAAAGAAACTTTGTGTTCCCAACAAGCTAGGTGAAGGACGGTTTTCACACACACTTATCTCTCAGAACTGAGCATGTGGACAGACGTTCATTCATCTAGCACAAAGGGAACGGGTTGCAGGAGAAAATTTTACTCTGGTTTCCCAGTCTGTTTCCAAGTGCCGGTTTGAAGTTCCTGCAGTTTTCACTGTAAAACCGAGTTGGAGCAAGTACCTCCCAAAATATTTGTAAGGAGTGGAGTTTGCAACTGAAAAGAAACTTTGTGTTCCCAACAAGCTAGTTGAAGGATGGCTTTCACACACAGTTATCTCTCAGAAATGAGCATGTGGACAGACGTTCGTTCATCTAGCATAAATGGAACGGTTTGCAGAAGAAACAATTACTCTGGTTTCTCAATCTGTTTCCTAGTGCCGGTTTGAAGTTCCTGCAGTTTTCACTGTAAAACCGAGTTGGAGCTAGTACCTACCCATATATATGTATGGAGTGGAGTTTGCAACTGAAAAGAAACTTTGTGTTCCCAACAAGCTAGGTGAAGGACGGCTTTCACACACACTTATCTCTCAGACCTGAGCATGTGGACAGACGTTCGTTCAACAAGCACAAAAGGAAAGGGTTGCAGGGGAAACTTTTCTCTGCTTTCTCAGTCTGTTTCCTAGTGCCGGTTTGAAGTTCCTGCAGTTTTCACTGTAAAACCGAGTTGGAACTAGTACCTCCAAATATATATGTATGGAGTGGATTTTGCAACTGAAAAGAAACTTTGTGTTCCCAACAAGCTAGGTGAAGGACGGCTTTCCCACACAATTTTCTCTCAGAACTGAGCATGTGGACAGACGTTCGTTCATCTATCAGAAAGGAAACGGTTTGTAGGAGAAACTTTTACTCTGGTTTCTCAGTCTGTTTCCTAGTGCTGGTTTGAAGTTCCTGCAGTTTTCACTGTAAAATCGAGTTGGAGCTAGTACCTCCCCTTATATATGTATGGAGTGGAGTTTGCAACTGAAAAGAAACTTTTTGTTCCCAACAAGCTAGGTGAAGGACGGCTTTCACACACACTTATCTCTCAGAACTGATAATGTGGAGAGACTTTCGTTCATCTAGCAGAAAGGGAACGGGTTGTAGTAGAAACTTTTACTCTGGTTTCTCAGTCTGTTTCCTAGTGCCGGTTTGAATTTCCTGCAGTTTTCACTGTAAAACCGAGTTGGAGCTAGTACATCCCCATATATATGTATGGAGTGCAGTTTTCAACTGAAAAGAAACTTTTTGTTCCCAACAACTTGGTGAAGGACGGCTTTCACACACAATTTTCTCTCAGAACTGAGCATGTGGAGAGACGTTCGTTCATCTAGCAGAAATGGAACTGGTTGTAGGAGAAACTTTTACTCTGTTTTCTCAGTCTGTTTCCAAGTGCAGGTTTGATGTTCCTGCATTTTTCACTTAAAACCGAGTTGGAGCTAGTACCTCCAAATATATATGTATGGAGTGCAGTTAGCAACTGAAAAGAAACTTTGTTTTCCCTACAAGCTAGGTGAAGGACGGCTTTCACACACACTTATCACTCAGAACTGAGCATGTGGAGAGACGTTCGTTCATCTAGCAGAAAGGAAACGGGTTTTAGTAGAAACTTTTACTCTGGTTTCTCACTCTGCTTCCTAGTGCCTGTTTGTAGTTCCTGCAGTTTTCACTGTAAAACGGAGTTGGAGCTAATACCTCCCCATATATATGCATGGAGTGGAGTTAGCAACTGAAAAGAAACTTTGTGTTCCCAACAAGCTAGTTGAAGGATGGCTTTCACACACACTTATCTCTCAGAACTGATCATGTGGAGAGACGTTCTTTCATCTAGCAGAAAGGGAACGGGTTGTAATAGAAAATTTTACTTTGGTTTCTCACTCTGTTTCCTAGTGCCGGTTTGATTTTCCTGCAGTTTTCACTGTAAAACCGAGTTGGAGCTACTACCTCCCCATATATAAGTATGGAGTAGAGTTTGCAACTGAAAAGAAACTTTGTGTTCCCAACAAGCTAGGTGAAGGACGGCTTTCACACACACTTATCTCTCAGAACTGAGCATGTGGACAGACGTTCATTCATCTAGCACAAAGGGAACGGGTTGCAGGAGAAAATTTTACTCTGGTTTCCCAGTCTGTTTCCTAGTGCCGGTTTGAAGTTCCTGCAGTTTTCACTGTAAAACCGAGTTGGAGCAAGTACCTCCCAATATATTTGTATGGAGTGGAGTTTGCAACTGAAAAGAAACTTTGTGTTCCCAACAAGCTAGGTGAAGGATGGCTTTCACACACAATTATCTCTCAGAAATGAGCATGTGGACAGACGTTCGTTCATCTAGCATAAAGGGAACGGTTTGCAGAAGAAACAATTACTCTGGTTTCTCAATCTGTTTCCTAGTGCCGGTTTGAAGTTCCTGCAGTTTTCACTGTAAAACCGAGTTGGAGCTAGTACCTACCCATATATATGTATGGAGTGGAGTTTGCAACTGAAAAGAAACTTTGTGTTCCCAACAAGCTAGGTGAAGGACGGCTTTCACACACACTTATCTCTCAGACCTGAGCATGTGGACAGACGTTCGTTCAACTAGCACAAAAGGAACGGGTTGCAGGGGAAACTTTTCTCTGCTTTCTCAGTCTGTTTCCTAGTGCCGGTTTGAAGTTCCTGCAGTTTTCAATGTAAAACCGAGTTGGAGCTAGTACCTCCAAATATAAATGTATGGAGTGGATTTTGCAACTGAAAAGAAACTTTGTGTTCCCAACAAGCTAGGTGAAGGACGGCTTTCCCACACAATTTTCTCTCAGAACTGAGCATGTGGACAGACGTTCGTTCATCTATCAGAAAGGAAACGGTTTGTAGGAGAAACTTTTACTCTGGTTTCTCAGTCTGTTTCCTAGTGCTGGTTTGAAGTTCCTGCAGTTTTCACTGTAAAACCGAGTTGGAGCTAGTACCTCTCCTTATATATGTATGGAGTGGAGTTTGCAACTGAAAAGAAACTTTTTGTTCCCAACAAGCTAGGTGAAGGACGGCTTTCACACACACTTATCTCTCAGAACTGATAATGTGGAGAGACTTTCGTTCATCTAGCAGAAAGGGAACGGGTTGTAGTAGAAACTTTTACTCTGGTTTCTCAGTCTGTTTCCTAGTGCCGGTTTGAATTTCCTGCAGTTTTCACTGTAAAACCGAGTTGGAGCTTGTACATACCCATATATATGTATGGAGTGCAGTTTTCAACTGAAAAGAAACTTTTTGTTCCCAACAACTTGGTGAAGGACGGCTTTCACACACAATTTTCTCTCAGAACTGAGCATGTGGAGAGACGTTCGTTCATCTACCAGAAATGGAACTGGTTGTAGGAGAAACTTTTACTCTGGTTTCTCAGTCTGTTTCCTAGTGCAGGTTTGAAGTTCCTGCATTTTTCACTTAAAACCGAGTTGGAGCTAGTACCTCCAAATATATATGTATGGAGTGGAGTTTGCAACTGAAAAAACTTTGTGTTCCCAACAAGCTAGGTGAAGGACTGCTTTCACACACACTTATCTCTCAGAACTGAGCATGTAGACAGACTTTCGTTCATCTAGCAGAAATGGAACGGGTTGTAGGAGAAACTTTTACTCTGGTTTCTCAGTCTGTTTCCTAGTGCCGGTTTGAAGTTCCTGCAATTTTCACTGAAAAACCGATTTGGAGCTTGTACCTCCCCTTATATATGTATGGAGTGGAGTTTGCAACTGAAAAGAAACTTTGTGTTCCCAACAAGCTATGTGAAGGATGGCTTTCACACACAATTATCTCTCAGAAATGAGCATGTGGACAGACGTTCGTTCATCTAGCATAAAGGGAACGGTTTGCAGAAGAAACAATTACTCTGGTTTCTCAATCTGTTTCCTAGTGCCGGTTTGAAGTTCCTGCAGTTTTCACTGTAAAACCGAGTTGGAGCTAGTACCTACCCATATATATGTATGGAGTGGAGTTTGCAACTGAAAAGAAACTTTGTGTTCCCAACAAGCTAGGTGAAGGACGGCTTTCACACACACTTATCTCTCAGACCTGAGCATGTGGACAGACGTTCGTTCAACTAGCACAAAAGGAACGGGTTGCAGGGGAAACTTTTCTCTGCTTTCTCAGTCTGTTTCCTAGTGCCGGTTTGAAGTTCCTGCAGTTTTCACTGTAAAACCGAGTTGGAGCTAGTACCTCCAAATATATATGTATGGAGTGGATTTTGCAACTGAAAAGAAACTTTGTGTTCCCAACAAGCTAGGTGAAGGACGGCTTTCCCACACAATTTTCTCTCAGAACTGAGCATGTGGACAGACGTTCGTTCATCTATCAGAAAGGAAACAGTTTGTAGGAGAAACTTTTACTCTGGTTTCTCAGTCTGTTTCCTAGTGCTGGTTTGAAGTTCCTGCAGTTTTCACTGTAAAACCGAGATGGAGCTAGTACCTCCCCTTATATATGTATGGAGTGGAGTTTGCAACTGAAAAGAAACTTTTTGTTCCCAACAAGCTAGGTGAAGGACGGCTTTCACACACACTTATCTCTCAGAACTGATAATATGGAGAGACTTTCGTTCATCTAGCAGAAAGGGAACGGTTTGTAGTAGAAACTTTTACTCTGGTTTCTCAGTCTGTTTCCTAGTGCCGGTTTGAATTTCCTGCAGTTTTCACTGTAAAACCGTGTTGGAGCTAGTACATCCCCATATATATGTATGGAGTGCAGTTTTCAACTGAAAAGAAACTTTTTGTTCCCAACAACTTGGTGAAGGACGGCTTTCACACACAATTTTCTCTCAGAACTGAGCATGTGGAGAGACGTTCGTTCATGTAGCAGAAGTGGAACTGGTTGTAGCAGAAACTTTTACTCTGGTTTCTCAGTCTGTTTCCTAGTGCAGGTTTGAAGTTCCTGCATTTTTCACTTAAAACCGAGTTGGAGCTTGTACCTCCAAATATATATGTATGGAGTGGAGTTAGCAACTGAAAAGAAACTTTGTGTTCCCTACAAGCTAGGTGAAGGACGGCTTTCCCACACACTTATCTCTCAGAACTGAGCATGTGGACAGACGTTCGTTCATCTAGCACAAAGTGAACATGTTGTAGGAGAAACTTTTACTCTGGTTTCTCAGTCTGTTTCCTAGTGCAGGTTTGAAGTTCCTGCAGTTTTCACTGTAAAACCGTGTTGGAGCTAGTACTTCCCCATATATATGTGGAGTGGAGTTTGCAACTGAAAAGAAACTTTGTGTTCCCAACAAGTTAGGTGAAGGACGGCTTTCACACACACATATCTGTCAGAACTGAGCATGTGGACAGACGTTCGTTCATGAAGGCCAAAGTGAACGGGTTGTAGGAGAAACTTTTACTCTGGTTTCTCAGTCTGTTTCCTAGTGCCGGTTTGAAGTTCCTGCAGTTTTCACTGTAAAATCGAGTTGGAGCTTGTACCTCCCAATATATTTGTATGGAGTGGAGTTTGCAACTGAAAAGAAACTTTGTGTTCCCAACAAGCTAGGTGAAGTACGGCTTTCACACACAATTATCTCTCAGAACTGAGCATGTGGACAGACGTTCGTTCATTGAGTACAAAGGGAACGGGTTGCAGGGGAAACTTTTACTCTGATTTCTCAGTCTGTTTCCTAGTGCCGGTTTGAAGTTCCTGCAGTTTTCACTGTAAAACCGAGTTGGAGCTAGTACCTCCCCATATATATGTATGGAGAGGAGTTTGCAACTGAAAAAAACTTTTTTTTCCCAACAACTTGGTGAAAGACGGCTTTCACACACACTTATCTCTCACAACTGAGCATGTGGAGAGGCGTTCGTTCATCTAGCAGAAATGGATCGGGTTGTAGGAGAAACTTTTACTCTGGTTTCTCAGTCTCTTTCCTAGTGCAGTTTGAAGTTCCTGCAGTTATCACTGTAAAACCGAGTTGGAGCTTGTACCTCCCCATATATATGTGTGGAATGGAGTTTGCAACTGAAAGGAAACTTTGTGTTCCCTACAAGTTAGTTGAAGTACGGCTTTCACACGCACTTATCTGTCAGATCTGAGCATGTGGACAGACGTTCGTTCATCTAGCACAAAGTGAACGGGTTGTAGGAGAAACTTTTACTCTGGTTTCTCAGTCTGTTTCCTAGTGCCGGTTTGAAGTTCCTGCAGTTTGGACTGTAAAAGAGTGTTGGAGCTTTTACCTCCCCATATATATGTGTGGATTGGAGTTTGCAACTGAAAAGAAACTTTGTGTTCCCAAAAAGCTAGGTGAAGGAAGGCTTTCACACACTCTTATCTCTCAGAAATTAGCATGTGGACAATCGTTCGTTCATCTAGCACAAAGGGAACGGGTTTTAGGAGAAACTTTTACTCTGGTTTCTCAGTCTGTTTCCTAGTGCCGGTTTGAATTTCCTGCAGTTTTCACTGTAAAACCGAGTTGGAGCTAGTACCTCCCCATATATATGTATGGAGTGGAGTTTGCAACTGAAAAGAAACTTTGTGTTCCCAACAAGCTAAGTGAAGTACGGTTTTCACACACACTTATCTCTCAGAACTGAGCATGTGGAAAGACGTTCGTTCATCTAGCACAACGGGAACGGGTTGCAGGAGAAACTTTTACTCTGGATTCTCAGTCTGTTTCCTAGTGCCGGTTTGAAATTCCTGCAGTTTTCACTGTAAAACCGATTTAGAGCAAGTACCTCCCAATATATTTGTATGGATTGGAGTTTGCAACTGAAAAGAAACTTTGTGTTCCCAACAAGCTATGTGAAGGACGGCTTTCACACACAATTATCTCTCAGAAATGAGCATGTGGACAGACGTTCGTTCATCTAGCACAAAGGAATCGGGTTGCAGAAGAAACTTTTACTCTGGTTTCTCAGTCTGTTTCCTAGTGCCGGGTTGAAGTTCCTGCAGTTTTCACTGTAAAACCGAGTTGGAGCTAGTACCTACCCATATATATGTATGGAGTGGAGTTTGCATCTGAAAAGAAACTATGTGTTCCCAAAAAGCTAGGTGAAGGACGGCATTCACACTCACTTAACTCTCAGAACTGAGCATGTGGACAGACGTTCGTTCATCTAGCACAAATGGAACGGGTTGCAGGAGAAACTTTTACTCTGCTTTTTCAGTCTGTTTCCTAATGCCGGTTTGAAGTTCCTGCAGTTTTCACTGTAAAACCGAGATGGAGCTAGTACCTCCCCATATATATATATGGAGTGGAGTTGCAACTGAAAAGAAACTTTGTGTTCCCAACAAGATAGGAGAAGGACGGCTTTCACACACACATATCCCTCAGAACTGAGCATGTGGAGAGACGTTCGTTCATCTAGCAGAAAGGAAACGGGTTTTAGTAGAAACTTTTACTCTGGTTTCTCAGTCTGTTTCCTAGTGCCGGTTTGAATTTCCTGCAGTTTTCACTGTAAAACCGAGTTGGAGCTAGTACATCCCCATATATATGTATGGAGTGCAGTTTTCAACTGAAAAGAAACATTTTGTTCCCAACAAATTGGTGAAGGACGGCTTTCACACACAATTTTCTCTCAGAACTGAGCATGTGGAGAGACGTTCGTTCATGTAGCAGAAGTGGAACTGGTTGTAGGAGAAACTTTTACTCTGGTTTCTCAGTCTGTTTCCTAGTGCAGGTTTGAAGTTCCTGCATTTTTCACTTAAAACCGAGTTGGAGCTAGTACCTCCAAATATATATGTATGGAGTGGAGTTAGCAACTGAAAAGAAACTTTGTGTTCCCTACAAGCTAGGTGAAGGACGGCTTTCACACACACTTATCACTCAGAACTGAGCATGTGGAGAGACGTTCGTTCATCTAGCAGAAAGGAAACGGGTTTTAGTAGAAACTTTTACTCTGGTTTCTCACTCTGATTCCTAGTGCCTGTTTGTAGTTCCTGCAGTTTTCACTGTAAAACGGAGTTGGAGCTAGTACCTCCCCATATATATGCATGGAGTGGAGTTAGCAACTGAAAAGAAACTTTGTGTTCCCAACAAGCTAGTTGAAGGACGGCTTTCACACACACTTATTTCTCAGAACTGATGATGTGGAGAGACGTTCTTTCATCTAGCAGAAAGGGAACGGGTTGTAGTAGAAAATTTACTTTGGTTTCTCACTCTGTTTCCTAGTGCCGGTTTGATTTTCCTGCAGTTTTCACTGTAAAACCGAGTTGGAGCTACTACCTCCCCATATATATGTATGGAGTGGAGTTTGCAACTGAAAAGAAACTTTGTGTTCCCAACAAGCTAGGTGAAGGACGGCTTTCACACACACTTATCTCTCAGAACTGAGCATGTGGACAGACGTTCATTCATCTAGCACAAAGGGAACGGGTTGCAGGAGAAAATTTTACTCTGGTTTCCCAGTCTGTTTCCTAGTGCCGGTTTGAAGTTCCTGCAGTTTTCACTGTAAAACCGAGTTGGAGATAGTACCTACCCATATATATGTATGGAGTGGAGCTTGCAACTGAAAAGAATCTATGTTTTCCCAACAAGCTATGTGAAGGACGGCATTCACACACACTTATCTCTCAGAACTGAGCATGTGGAGAGACGTTCTTTCATGTAGCACAAAAGGAACGGTTTGTAAGAGAAATTTTAACTCTGGTTTCTCATTCTGTTTCCTAGTGCCTTTTTGAAGTTCCTGCATTTTTCACTGTAAAACCGAGTTGGAGCTAGTACCTCCCAATATATATGTATGGAGTGGAGTTTGCAACTGAAAAGAAATTTTGTGTTCCCAACAAGCTAGCTGAAGGACGGCTTTCACACACATTTATCTCTCAGAACTGAGCATGTGGAGAGACTTTCGTTCGTCTACCAGAAAGGGAATGGTTTGTAGGAGAAACTTTTACTCTGGTTTCTCAGTATGTTTCCTAGTGCCTTTTTGAATTTCCTGCAGTTTTCACTGTAAAACCGATTTGGAGCTAGTACCTCCCCATATATAATTATGGGGTGGAGTTTGCAACTGAAAAGAAACTTTGTGTTCCCAACAAGCTATTTGAAGGACGGCGTTCACACACAATTATCTCTCAGAACTGAGCATGTGGACAGACGTTCGTTCATCTAGCACAGAAAGAACGGGTTGTAGGAGAAACTTTACTCTGATTTCTCAGTCTGTTTCCTACTGCCGGTTTGAATTTCCTGCAGTTTTCTCTGTAAAACCGAGTTGGAGCTAATACCTCCCCATATATATGTATGGAGTGGAGTTTGCAACTGAAAAGAAACTTTGTGTTCCCTACAAGCTAGGTGAAGGACGGCTTTCACACACACATATCTCTCAGAACTGAGCATGTGGACAGACGTTCGTTCATCAGGCACAACAGGAACGGTTTGCAGGAGAAACATTTACTCTGGATTCTCAGTCTGTTTCCTAGTGCCGGTTTGAAATTGCTGCAGTTTTCACTGTAAAACCGAGTTGGAGCAAGTACCTCCCAATATATTTTTATGGATTGGAGTTTGCAAATGAAAAGAAACTTTGTGTTCCCAACAAGCTAGGTGAAGGACGGCTTTCACACACAATTATCACTCAGAAATGAGCATGTGGAGACACGTTCGTTCATATTGCATAAATGGAACGGTTTGCAGTAGAAACATTTACTCTGGTTTCTCAGTCTGTTTCCTAGTGCCGGTTAGAAGTTCCTGCATTTTTCACTGTAAAATCGAGTTGGAGCTAGTACCTCCCCATATATATGTATGGAGTGGAGTTGGCAACTGAAAAGAAACTTTGTGTTCCCAACAAGCTAGGTGAAGGACGGCTTTCACACACACTTATCTCTCAGAACTGAGCATGTGGACAGACGTTCGTTCATCTAGCACAACGGGAACGGGTTGCAGGGGAAACTTTTACTCTGCTTTCTAAGTCTGTTTCCTAGTGCCGGTTTGAATTTCCTGCAGTTTTCACTGTAAAACCTGGTTGGAGCTACTACCTCCCAATATTTATGTATGGAGTGCAGTTTGAACTGAAAAGAAACTTTGTGTTCCCAACAACTTGGTGAAGGTCGGCTTTCCCACACACTTATCTCTCAGAACTGAGCATGTGGACAGACGTTCGTTCATCTAGCACAAAGTGAACATGTTGTAGGAGAAACTTTTACTCTGGTTTCTCAGTCTGTTTCCTAGTGCAGGTTTGAAGTTCCTGCAGTTTTCACTGTAAAACCGTGTTGGAGCTAGTACTTCCCCATATATATGTGGAGTGGAGTTTGCAACTGAAAAGAAACTTTGTGTTCCCAACAAGTTAGGTGAAGGACGGCTTTCACACACACATATCTGTCAGAACTGAGCATGTGGACAGACGTTCGTTCATGAAGGCCAAAGTGAACGGGTTGTAGGAGAAACTTTTACTCTGGTTTCTCAGTCTGTTTCCTAGTGCCGGTTTGAAGTTCCTGCAGTTTTCACTGTAAAATCGAGTTGGAGCTTGTACCTCCCAATATATTTGTATGGAGTGGAGTTTGCAACTGAAAAGAAACTTTGTGTTCCCAACAAGCTAGGTGAAGTACGGCTTTCACACACAATTATCTCTCAGAACTGAGCATGTGGACAGACGTTCGTTCATTGAGTACAAAAGGAACGGGTTGCAGGGGAAACTTTTACTCTGATTTCTCAGTCTGTTTCCTAGTGCCGGTTTGAAGTTCCTGCAGTTTTCACTGTAAAACCGAGTTGGAGCTAGTACCTCCCCATATATATGTATGGAGAGGAGTTTGCAACTGAAAAAAACTTTTTTTTCCCAACAACTTGGTGAAAGACGGCTTTCACACACACTTATCTCTCACAACTGAGCATGTGGAGAGGCGTTCGTTCATCTAGCAGAAATGGATCGGGTTGTAGGAGAAACTTTTACTCTGGTTTCTCAGTCTGTTTCCTAGTGCAGTTTGAAGTTCCTGCAGTTATCACTGTAAAACCGA
Organism: Camelus dromedarius; assembly: GCF_036321535.1. Taxonomy (NCBI): domain Eukaryota; kingdom Metazoa; phylum Chordata; class Mammalia; order Artiodactyla; family Camelidae; genus Camelus; species Camelus dromedarius. The sequence goes on from NW_026989814.1 coordinate 3,612,052, forward strand.
GTTGGAGCTTGTACCTCCCCATATATATGTGTGGAATGGAGTTTGCAACTGAAAGGAAACTTTGTGTTCCCTACAAGTTAGTTGAAGTACGGCTTTCACACGCACTTATCTGTCAGATCTGAGCATGTGGACAGACGTTCGTTCATCTAGCACAAAGTGAACGGGTTGTAGGAGAAACTTTTACTCTGGTTTCTCAGTCTGTTTCCTAGTGCCGGTTTGAAGTTCCTGCAGTTTGGACTGTAAAAGAGTGTTGGAGCTTTTACCTCCCCATATATATGTGTGGATTGGAGTTTGCAACTGAAAAGAAACTTTGTGTTCCCAAAAAGCTAGGTGAAGTACGGCTTTCACACACAATTATCTCTCAGAAATTAGCATGTGGACAATCGTTCGTTCTTTTAGCACAAAGGGAACGGGTTTTACGAGAAACTTTTACTCTGGTTTCTCAGTCTGTTTCCTAGTGCCGGTTTGAAGTTCCTGCAGTTTTCACTGTAAAACCGAGTTGGAGCTAGTACCTCCCCATATATATGTATGGAGTGGAGTTTGCAACTGAAAAGAAACTTTGTGTTCCCAACAAGCTAAGTGAAGTACGGTTTTCACACACACTTATCTCTCAGAACTGAGCATGTGGAAAGACGTTCGTTCATCTAGCACAACGGGAACGGGTTGCAGGAGAAACTTTTACTCTGGATTCTCAGTCTGTTTCCTAGTGCCGGTTTGAAATTCCTGCAGTTTTCACTGTAAAACCGATTTAGAGCAAGTACCTCCCAATATATTTGTATGGATTGGAGTTTGCAACTGAAAAGAAACTTTGTGTTCCCAACAAGCTATGTGAAGGACGGCTTTCACACACAATTATCTCTCAGAAATGAGCATGTGGACAGACGTTCGTTCATCTAGCACAAAGGAATCGGGTTGCAGAAGAAACTTTTACTCTGGTTTCTCAGTCTGTTTCCTAGTGCCGGGTTGAAGTTCCTGCAGTTTTCACTGTAAAACCGAGTTGGAGCTAGTACCTACCCATATATATGTATGGAGTGGAGTTTGCATCTGAAAAGAAACTATGTGTTCCCAAAAAGCTAGGTGAAGGACGGCATTCACACTCACTTAACGCTCAGAACTGAGCATGTGGACAGACGTTCGTTCATCTAGCACAAATGGAACGGGTTGCAGGAGAAACTTTTACTCTGCTATTTCAGTCTGTTTCCTAATGCCGGTTTGAAGTTCCTGCAGTTTTCACTGTAAAACCGAGATGGAGCTAGTACCTCCCCATATATATATATGGAGTGGAGTTGCAACTGAAAAGAAACTTTGTGTTCCCAACAAGATAGGTGAAGGACGGCTTTCACACACACATATCCCTCAGAACTGAGCATGTGGACAGATGTTCGTTCATCTAGCACAAAGGGAAAGGTTTGTAGGAGAAACTTTTACTCTGGTTTCTCAGTCTGTTTACTAGTGCCGGTTTGAAGTTCCTGCAGTTTTCACTGTAAAACCGAGTTGGAGCTAGTACCTCCAAATATATATGTATGGAGTGGATTTTGCAACTGAAAAGAAACTTTGTGTTCCCAACAAGCTAGGTGAAGGACGGCTTTCACACACACTTATCTCTCAGATCTGAGCATGTGGACAGACGTTCGTTCTTCTAGCACAAATGGAACGGGTTGCAGGAGAAACTATTACTCTGGTTTCTCAGTCTGTTTCCTAGTGCCGGTTTGAAGTTCCTGCAGTTATCACTGTAAAACCGAGTTGGAGCTAGTACCTCCCCATATATATGTATGGAGTGGAGTTTTCAACTGAAAAAACTTTGTGTTCCCAACAAGCTAGGTGAAGGACGGCTTTCACACACACTTATCTCTCAGAACTGAGCATGTGGACAGACTTTCGTTCATCTAGCAGAAATGGAACGGGTTGTAGGAGAAACTTTTACTCTGGTTTCTCAGTCTGTTTCCTAGTGCCGGTTTGAAGTTCCTGCAATTTTCACTGTAAAACCGATTTGGAGCTTGTACCTCCCCTTATATATGTATGGAGTGGAGTTTGCAACTGAAAAGAAACTTTGTGTTCCCAACAAGCTAGGTGAAGGACGGCTTTCACACACACTTATCTCTCAGAACTGATCATGTGGAGAGACGTTCTTTCATCTAGCAGAAAGGGAACGGGTTGTAGTAGAAACTTTTACTTTGGTTTCTCACTCTGTTTCCTAGTGCCGGTTTGATTTTCCTGCAGTTTTCACTGTAAAACCGAGTTGGAGCTAATACCTACCCATATATATGTATGGAGTGGAGTTTGCAACTGAAAAGAAACTTTGTGTTCCCAACAAGCTAGGTGAAGGACGGCTTTCACACACACTTATCTCTCAGAACTGAGCATGTGGACAGACGTTCGTTCATCTAGCACAAAGGGAACGGGTTGCAGGAGAAACCTTTACTCTGGTTTCTCAGTCTGTTTCCTAGTGCCGGTATGAAGTTCCTGCAGTTTTCACTGTAAAACCGAGTTGGAGCTATTACCTCCAAATATATATGTATGGAGTGGATTTTGCATCTGAAAAGAAACTTTGTGTTCCCAACAAGCTATGTGAAGGACGGCTTTCACACACACTTATCTCTCAGAACTGAGCATGTGGACAGACGTTCGTTCATCTAGCACAAATGGAAAGGGTTGCAGGAGAAACTATTACTCTGGTTTCTCATTCTTTTTCCTAGTGCCGGTTTGAAGTTCCTGCAGTTTTCACTGTAAAACCGAGTTGGAGCTACTACCTCCACATATATATGTATGGAGTGGAGTTTGCAACTGAAAAGAAACTTTGTGTTCCCAACAAGATAGGTGAAGGACGGCTTTCACACACACTTATATCTCAGAACTGAGCATGTGGACAAACGTTCGTTCATCTAGCAGAAAGGGAACGGGTTGTAGGAGAAACTTTTTCTCTGGTTTCTCAGTCTGTTTCCTAGTGCCGGTTTGAAGTTCCTGCAGTTTTCACTGTAAAACCGAGTTGGAGCTAGTACCTCCCCATATATATGTATGGAGTGGAGTTTGCAACTGAAAAGAAACTTTGTGTTCCCAACAAGCTAGGTGAAGGACGGCTTTCACACACACTTATCTCTCAGAACTGAGCATGTGGACAGACGTTCGTTCATCTAGCACAAAGGAATCGGGTTGCAGAAGAAACTTTTACTCTGGTTTCTCAGTCTGTTTCCTAGTGCCGGTTTGAAGTTCCTGCAGTTTTCACTGTAAAACCGAGTTGGAGCTAGTACATACCCATATATATGTATGGAGTGGAGTTTGCATCTGAAAAGAATCTATGTGTTCCCAAAAAGCTAGGTGAAGGACGGCATTCACACTCACTTAAGTCTCAGAACTGAGCATGTGGACAGACGTTCGTTCATCTAGCACAAATGGAACGGGTTGCAGGAGAAACTTTTACTCTGCTTTTTCAGTCTGTTTCCTAATGCCGGTTTGAAGTTCCTGCAGTTTTCACTGTAAAACCGAGATGGAGCTAGTACCTCCCCATATATATATATGGAGTGGAGTTGCAACTGAAAAGAAACTTTGTGTTCCCAACAAGCTAGGTGAAGGACGGCTTTCGCACACACTTATCTCTCAGAACTGAGCATGTGGACAGACGTTCGTTCATCTAGCACAAATGGAACGGTTTGCAGGAGAAACTATTACTCTGGTTTCTCAGTCTGTTTCCTAGTGCCGGTTTGAAGTTCCTGCAGTTATCACTGTAAAACCGAGTTGGAGCTAGTACCTCCCCATATATATGTATGGAGTGGAGTTTGCAACTGAAAAAACTTTGTGTTCCCAACAAGCTAGGTGAAGGACTGCTTTCACACACACTTGTCTCTCAGAACTGAGCATGTGGACAGACTTTCGTTCATCTAGCAGAAATGGAACGGGTTGTAGGAGAAACTTTTACTCTGGTTTCTCAATCAGTTTCCTAGTGCCGGTTTGAAGTTCCTGCATTTTTCACTGAAAAACCGATTTGGAGCTTGTACCTCCCCTTATATATGTATGGAGTGGAGTTTGCAACTGAAAAAAACTTTGTGTTCCCAACAAGCTAGGTGAAGGACGGCTTTCACACACACTTATCTCTCAGAACTGATCATGTGGAGAGACGTTCTTTCATCTAGCAGAAAGGGAACGGGTTGTAGTAGAAACTTTTACTTTGGTTTCTCACTCTGTTTCCTAGTGCCGGTTTGATTTTCCTGCAGTTTTCACTGTAAAACCGAGTTGGAGCTACTACCTCCCCATATATATGTATGGAGTGGAGTTTGCAACTGAAAAGAAACTTTGTGTTCCCAACAAGCTAGGTGAAGGACGGCTTTCACACACACTTATCTCTCAGAACTGAGCATGTGGACAGACGTTCGTTCATCTAGCACAAAGGGAACGGGTTGCAGGAGAAAATTTTACTCTGGTTTCCCAGTCTGTTTCCTAGTGCCGGTTTGAAGTTCCTGCAGTTTTCACTGTAAAACCGAGTTGGAGCAAGTACCTCCCAATATATTTGTATGGAGTGGAGTTTGCAACTGAAAAGAAACTTTGTGTTCCCAACAAGCTAGGTGAAGGATGGCTTTCACACACAATTATCTCTCAGAAATGAGCATGTGGACAGACGTTCGTTCATCTAGCATAAAGGGAACGGTTTGCAGAAGAAACAATTACTCTGGTTTCTCAATCTGTTTCCTAGTGCCGGTTTGAAGTTCCTGCAGTTTTCACTGTAAAACCGAGTTGGAGCTAGTACCTACCCATATATATGTATGGAGTGGAGTTTGCAACTGAAAAGAAACTTTGTGTTCCCAACAAGCTAGGTGAAGGACGGCTTTCACACACACTTATCTCTCAGACCTGAGCATGTGGACAGACGTTCGTTCAACTATCACAAAAGGAACGGGTTACAGGGGAAACTTTTCTCTGCTTTCTCAGTCTGTTTCCTAGTGCCGGTTTGAAGTTCCTGCAGTTTTCACTGTAAAACCGAGTTGGAGCTAGTACCTCCAAATATATATGTATGGAGTGGATTTTGCAACTGAAAAGAAACTTTGTGTTCCCAACAAGCTAGGTGAAAGACGGCTTTCCCACACAATTTTCTCTCAGAACTGAGCATGTGGACAGACGTTCGTTCATCTATCAGAAAGGAAACGGTTTGTAGGAGAAACTTTTACTCTGGTTTCTCAGTCTGTTTACTAGTGCTGGTTTGAAGTTCCTGCAGTTTTCACTGTAAAACCGAGTTGGAGCTAGTACCTCCCCTTATATATGTATGGAGTGGAGTTTGCAACTGAAAAGAAACTTTTTGTTCCCAACAAGCTAGGTGAAGGAAGGCTTTCACACACACTTATCTCTCAGAACTGATAATATGGAGAGACTTTCGTTCATCTAGCAGAAAGGGAACGGTTTGTAGTAGAAACTTTTACTCTGGTTTCTCAGTCTGTTTCCTAGTGCCGGTTTGAATTTCCTGCAGTTTTCACTGTAAAACCGAGTTGGAGCTAGTACATCCCCATATATATGTATGGAGTGCAGTTTTCAACTGAAAAGAAACTTTTTGTTCCCAACAACTTGGTGAAGGACGGCTTTCACACACAATTTTCTCTCAGAACTGAGCATGTGGAGAGACGTTCGTTCATGTAGCAGAAGTGGAACTGGTTGTAGGAGAAACTTTTACTCTGGATTCTCAGTCTGTTTCCTAGTGCAGGTTTGAAGTTCCTGCATTTTTCACTTAAAACCGAGTTGGAGCTAGTACCTCCAAATATATATGTATGGAGTGGAGTTAGCAACTGAAAAGAAACTTTGTGTTCCCTACAAGCTAGGTGAAGGACGGCTTTCACACACACTTATCACTCAGAACTGAGCATGTGGAGAGACGTTCGTTCATCTAGCAGAAAGGAAACGGGTTTTAGTAGAAACTTTTACTCTGGTTTCTCACTCTGATTCCTAGTGCCTGTTTGTAGTTCCTGCAGTTTTCACTGTAAAACGGAGTTGGAGCTAGTACCTCCCCATATATATGCATGGAGTGGAGTTAGCAACTGAAAAGAAACTTTGTGTTCCCAACAAGCTAGTTGAAGGACGGCTTTCACACACACTTATCTCTCAGAACTGATCATGTGGAGAGACGTTCTTTCATCTAGCAGAAAGGGAACGGGTTGTAGTAGAAAATTTACTTTGGTTTCTCACTCTGTTTCCTAGTGCCGGTTTGATTTTCCTGCAGTTTTCACTGTAAAACCGAGTTGGAGCTACTACCTCCCCATATATATGTATGGAGTGGAGTTTGCATCTGAAAAGAAACTTTGTGTTCCCAACAAGCTAGGTGAAGGACGGCTTTCACACACACTTATCCCTCAGAACTGAGCATGTGGACAGACGTTCATTCATCTAGCACAAAGGGAACGGGTTGCAGGAGAAAATTTTACTCTGGTTTCCCAGTCTGTTTCCTAGTGCCGGTTTGAAGTTCCTGCAGTTTTCACTGTAAAACCGAGTTGGAGATAGTACCTACCCATATATATGTATGGAGTGGAGCTTGCAACTGAAAAGAATCTATGTTTTCCCAACAAGCTAGGTGAAGGACGGCATTCACACACACTTATCTCTCAGAACTGAGCATGTGGAGAGACGTTCTTTCATGTAGCACAAAAGGAACGGTTTGTAAGAGAAATTTTAACTCTGGTTTCTCATTCTGTTTCCTAGTGCCTTTTTGAAGTTCCTGCATTTTTCACTGTAAAACCGAGTTGGAGCTAGTACCTCCCAATATATATGTATGGAGTGGAGTTTGCAACTGAAAAGAAATTTTGTGTTCCCAACAAGCTAGCTGAAGGACGGCTTTCACACACATTTATCTCTCAGAACTGAGCATGTGGAGAGACTTTCGTTCGTCTACCAGAAAGGGAATGGTTTGTAGGAGAAACTATTACTCTGGTTTCTCAGTATGTTTCCTAGTGCCTTTTTGAACTTCCTGCAGTTTTCACTGTAAAACCGATTTGGAGCTAGTACCTCCCCATATATAATTATGGGGTGGAGTTTGCAACTGAAAAGAAACTTTGTGTTCCCAACAAGCTATTTGAAGGACGGCATTCACACACAATTATCTCTCAGAACTGAGCATGTGGACAGACGTTCGTTCATCTAGCACAAAAAGAACGGGTTGTAGGAGAAACTTTACTCTGATTTCTCAGTCTGTTTCCTACTGCCGGTTTGAAGTTCCTGCAGTTTTCTCTGTAAAACCGAGTTGGAGCTAATACCTCCCCATATATATGTATGGAGTGGAGTTTGCAACTTAAAAGAAACTTTGTGTTCCCTACAAGCTAGGTGAAGGACGGCTTTCACACACACATATCTCTCAGAACTGAGCATGTGGACAGACGTTCGTTCATCAGGCACAACAGGAACGGTTTGCAGGAGAAACATTTACTCTGGATTCTCAGTCTGTTTCCTAGTGCCGGTTTGAAATTTCTGCAGTTTTCACTGTAAAACCGAGTTGGAGCAAGTACCTCCCAATATATTTTTATGGATTGGAGTTTGCAAATGAAAAGAAACTTTGTGTTCCCAACAAGCTAGGTGAAGGACGGCTTTCACACACAATTATCACTCAGAAATGAGCATGTGGAGACACGTTCGTTCATATTGCATAAATGGAACGGTTTGCAGTAGAAACATTTACTCTGGTTTCTCAGTCTGTTTCCTAGTGCCGGTTAGAAGTTCCTGCATTTTTCACTGTAAAATCGAGTTGGAGCTAGTACCTCCCCATATATATGTATGGAGTGGAGTTGGCAACTGAAAAGAAACTTTGTGTTCCCAACAAGCTAGGTGAAGGACGGCTTTCACACACACTTATCTCTCAGAACTGAGCATGTGGACAGACGTTCGTTCATCTAGCACAACGGGAACGTGTTGCAGGGGAAACTTTTTCTCTGCTTTCTAAGTCTGTTTCCTAGTGCCGGTTTGAATTTCCTGCAGTTTTCACTGTAAAACCTGGTTGGAGCTACTACCTCCCAATATTTATATATGGAGTGCAGTTTGAACTGAAAAGAAACTTTGTGTTCCCAACAACTTGGTGAAGGTCGGCTTTCCCACACACTTATCTCTCAGAACTGAGCATGTGGACAGACGTTCGTTCATCTAGCACAAAGTGAACATGTTGTAGGAGAAACTTTTACTCTGGTTTCTCAGTCTGTTTCCTAGTGCAGGTTTGAAGTTCCTGCAGTTTTCACTGTAAAACCGAGTTGGAGCTAGTACTTCCCCATATATATGTGGAGTGGAGTTTGCAACTGAAAAGAAACTTTGTGTTCCCAACAAGTTAGGTGAAGGACGGCTTTCACACACACATATCTGTCAGAACTGAGCATGTGGACAGACGTTCGTTCATGAAGGCCAAAGTGAACGGGTTGTAGGAGAAACTTTTACTCTGGTTTCTCAGTCTTTTTCCTAGTGCCGGTTTGAAGTTCCTGCAGTTTTCACTGTAAAATCGAGTTGGAGCTTGTACCTCCCAATATATTTGTATGGAGTGGAGTTTGCAACTGAAAAGAAACTTTGTGTTCCCAACAAGCTAGGTGAAGTACGGCTTTCACACACAATTATCTCTCAGAACTGAGCATGTGGACAGACGTTCGTTCATTGAGTACAAAGGGAACGGGTTGCAGGGGAAATTTTACTCTGATTTCTCAGTCTGTTTCCTAGTGCCGGTTTGAAGTTCCTGCAGTTTTCACTGTAAAACCGAGTTGGAGCTAGTACCTCCCCATATATATGTATGGAGAGGAGTTTGCAACTGAAAAAAACTTTTTTTTCCCAACAACTTGGTGAAAGACGGCTTTCACACACACTTATCTCTCACAACTGAGCATGTGGAGAGGCGTTCGTTCATCTAGCAGAAATGGATCGGGTTGTAGGAGAAACTTTTACTCTGGTTTCTCAGTCTGTTTCCTAGTGCAGTTTGAAGTTCCTGCAGTTATCACTGTAAAACCGAGTTGGAGCTTGTACCTCCCCATATATATGTGTGGAATGGAGTTTGCAACTGAAAGGAAACTTTGTGTTCCCTACAAGTTAGTTGAAGTACGGCTTTCACACGCACTTATCTGTCAGATCTGAGCATGTGGACAGACGTTCGTTCATCTAGCACAAAGTGAACGGGTTGTAGGAGAAACTTTTACTCTGGTTTCTCAGTCTGTTTCCTAGTGCCGGTTTGAAGTTCCTGCAGTTTTGACTGTAAAAGAGTGTTGGAGCTTTTACCTCCCCATATATATGTGTGGATTGGAGTTTGCAACTGAAAAGAAACTTTGTGTTCCCAAAAAGCTAGGTGAAGGAAGGCTTTCACACACTCTTATCTCTCAGAACTGAGCATGTGGAGAGACGTTCTTTCATGTAGCACAAAAGGAAATGTTTGTAGGAGAAAATTTTACTCTGGTTTCCCAGTCTGTTTCCTAGTGCCGGTTTGAAGTTCCTGCAGTTTTCACTGTAAAACCGAGTTGGAGATAGTACCTACCCATATATATGTATGGAGTGGAGCTTGCAACTGAAAAGAATCTATGTTTTCCCAACAAGCTAGGTGAAGGACGGCATTCACACACACTTATCTCTCAGAACTGAGCATGTGGAGAGACGTTCTTTCATGTAGCACAAAAGGAACGGTTTGTAAAAGAAATTTTAACTCTGGTTTCTCATTCTGTTTCCTAGTGCCTTTTTGAAGTTCCTGCATTTTTCACTGTAAAACCGAGTTGGAGCTAGTACCTCCCAATATATATGTATGGAGTGGAGTTTGCAACTGAAAAGAAATTTTGTGTTCCCAACAAGCTAGCTGAAGGACGGCTTTCACACACATTTATCTCTCAGAACTGAGCATGTGGAGAGACTTTCATTCGTCTACCAGAAAGGGAATGGTTTGTAGGAGAAACTTTTACTCTGGTTTCTCAGTATGTTTCCTAGTGCCTTTTTGAACTTCCTGCAGTTTTCACTGTAAAACCGATTTGGAGCTAGTACCTCCCCATATATAATTATGGGGTGGAGTTTGCAACTGAAAAGAAACTTTGTGTTCCCAACAAGCTATTTGAAGGACGGCATTCACACACAATTATCTCTCAGAACTGAGCATGTGGACAGACGTTCGTTCATCTAGCACAAAAAGAACGGGTTGTAGGAGAAACTTTACTCTGATTTCTCAGTCTGTTTCCTACTGCCGGTTTGAAGTTCCTGCAGTTTTCTCTGTAAAACCGAGTTGGAGCTAATACCTCCCCATATATATGTATGGAGTGGAGTTTGCAACTTAAAAGAAACTTTGTGTTCCCTACAAGCTAGGTGAAGGACGGCTTTCACACCCACATATCTCTCAGAACTGAGCATGTGGACAGACGTTCGTTCATCAGGCACAACAGGAACGGTTTGCAGGAGAAACATTTACTCTGGATTCTCAGTCTGTTTCCTAGTGCCGGTTTGAAATTTCTGCAGTTTTCACTGTAAAACCGAGTTGGACCAAGTACCTCCCAATATATTTTTATGGATTGGAGTTTGCAAATGAAAAGAAACTTTGTGTTCCCAACAAGCTAGGTGAAGGACGGCTTTCACACACAATTATCACTCAGAAATGAGCATGTGGAGAGACGTTCGTTCATATTGCATAAATGGAACGGTTTGCAGTAGAAACATTTACTCTGGTTTCTCAGTCTGTTTCCTAGTGCCGGTTAGAAGTTCCTGCATTTTTCACTGTAAAATCGAGTTGGAGCTAGTACCTCCCCATATATATGTATGGAGTGGAGTTGGCAACTGAAAAGAAACTTTGTGTTCCCAACAAGCTAGGTGAAGGACGGCTTTCACACACACTTATCTCTCAGAACTGAGCATGTGGACAGACGTTCGTTCATCTAGCACAACGGGAACGGGTTGCAGGGGAAACTTTTACTCTGCTTTCTAAGTCTGTTTCCTAGTGCCGGTTTGAATTTCCTGCAGTTTTCACTGTAAAACCTGGTTGGAGCTACTACCTCCCAATATTTATGTATGGAGTGCAGTTTGAACTGAAAAGAAACTTTGTGTTCCCAACAACTTGGTGAAGGTCGGCTTTCCCACACACTTATCTCTCAGAACTGAGCATGTGGACAGACGTTCGTTCATCTAGCACAAAGTGAACATGTTGTAGGAGAAACTTTTACTCTGGTTTCTCAGTCTGTTTCCTAGTGCAGGTTTGAAGTTCCTGCAGTTTTCACTGTAAAACCGAGTTGGAGCTAGTACTTCCCCATATATATGTGGAGTGGAGTTTGCAACTGAAAAGAAACTTTGTGTTCCCAACAAGTTAGGTGAAGGACGGCTTTCACACACACATATCTGTCAGAACTGAGCATGTGGACAGACGTTCGTTCATGAAGGCCAAAGTGAACGGTTTGTAGGAGAAACTTTTACTCTGGTTTCTCAGTCTGTTTCCTAGTGCCGGGTTGAAGTTCCTGCAGTTTTCACTGTAAAATCGAGTTGGAGCTTGTACCTCCCAATATATTTGTATGGAGTGGAGTTTGCAACTGAAAAGAAACTTTGTGTTCCCAACAAGCTAGGTGAAGTACGGCTTTCACACACAATTATCTCTCAGAACTGAGCATGTGGACAGACTTTCGTTCATTGAGTACAAAGGGAACGGGTTGCAGGGGAAACTTTTACTCTGATTTCTCAGTCTGTTTCCTAGTGCCGGTTTGAAGTTCCTGCAGTTTTCACTGTAAACCCGAGTTGGAGCTAGTACCTCCCCATATATATGTATGGAGAGGAGTTTGCAACTGAAAAAAACTTTTTTTTCCCAACAACTTGGTGAAAGACGGCTTTCACACACACTTATCTCTCACAACTGAGCATGTGGAGAGGCGTTCGTTCATCTAGCAGAAATGGATCGGGTTGTAGGAGAAACTTTTACTCTGGTTTCTCAGTCTGTTTCCTAGTGCAGTTTGAAGTTCCTGCAGTTATCACTGTAAAACCGAGTTGGAGCTTGTACCTCCCCATATATATGTGTGGAATGGAGTTTGCAACTGAAAGGAAACTTTGTGTTCCCTACAAGTTAGTTGAAGTACGGCTTTCACACGCACTTATCTGTCAGATCTGAGCATGTGGACAGACGTTCGTTCATCTAGCACAAAGTGAACGGGTTGTAGGAGAAACTTTTACTCTGGTTTCTCAGTCTGTTTCCTAGTGCCGGTTTGAAGTTCCTGCAGTTTTGACTGTAAAAGAGTGTTGGAGCTTTTACCTCCCCATATATATGTGTGGATTGGAGTTTGCAACTGAAAAGAAACTTTGTGTTCCCAAAAAGCTAGGTGAAGGAAGGCTTTCACACACTCTTATCTCTCAGAAATTAGCATGTGGACAATCGTTCGTTCATCTAGCACAAAGGGAACGGTTTTTAGGAGAAACTTTTACTCTGGTTTCTCAGTCTGTTTCCTAGTGCCGGTTTGAAGTTCCTGCAGTTTTCACTGTAAAACCGAGTTGGAGATAGTACCTACCCATATATATGTATGGAGTGGAGCTTGCAACTGAAAAGAAACTTTGTGTTCCCAACAAGCTAGGTGAAGGACGGCATTCACACACACTTATCTCTCAGAACTGAGCATGTGGAGAGACGTTCTTTCATGTAGCACAAAAGGAAAGGTTTGTAGGAGAAACTTTTACTCTGGTTTCTCAGTCTGTTTCCTAGTGCCGGTTTGATGTTCCTGCAGTTTTCACTGTAAAACCGAGTTGGAGCTAGTACCTCCCCATATATATATATGGAGTTTAGTTTGCAACTGAATAGACATTTTGTGTTCCCAACAAGCTAGCTGAAGGACGGCTTTCACACACACTTATCTCTCAGAACTGAGCATGTGGAGAGACTTTCGTTCGTCTACCAGAAAGGGAACGGTTTGTAGAAGAAACTTTTACTCTGGTTTCTCAGTATGTTTCCTAGTGCCTTTTTGAAGTTCCTGCAGATTTCACTGTAAAACCGAGTTGGAGCTAGTACCTCCCCATATATAAGTATGGAGTGGAGTTTGCAAGTGAAAAGAAACTTTGTGTTCCCAACAAGCTAGTTGAAGGACGGCATTCACACACAATTATCTCTCAGAACTGAGTATGTGGACAGACGTTCGTTCATCTAGCACAAAAAGAACGGTTTGTAGGAGAAACTTTACTCTGGTTTCTCAGTCTGTTTCCTACTGCGGGTTTGAAGTTCCTGCCGTATTCAATGAAAAACCGAGTTCGAGCTGGTACATCCCCATATATATGTATGGAGTGGAGTTTGCAACTGAAAAGAAACTTTGGTTCCCAACAAGCTCGGTGAAGGACGGCTTTAACACACACATATCTCTAAGAACTGAGCATGTGGACAGACGTTCGTTCATCTAGCACAAAGTGAACGTGTTGTAGGAGTAACTTTTACTCTGGTTTGTCAGTCTCTTTCCTAGTGCCAGTTTGAAGTTCCTGCAGTTTTCACTGTAAAACCGAGTTGGATCTAGTACCTCCCCATATATATGTATGCAGTGGAGTTTGCAAATGAAAAGAATCTTTGTGTTCCCAACAAGCTAGGTGAAGGAAGGCATTCACACACACATATCTCTCAGAACTGAGCATGTGGAGAGACGTTCGTTCATGTAGCACAAAAGGAACAGATTGTAGGAGGAACTTTTACTATGGTTTCTCAGTCTGTTTCCAACAGCCGGTTTGAAGTTACTGCAGTTCTCACTGTAAAACCGAGTTGGAGATACTACCTCCACATATATATGTATGGAGTGGAGTTTGCACATGAAAAGAATCTTTGTGTTCCCAACAAGCTCGTTGAAGGACGGCTTTCACACACATTTATCTCTGATCTGAGCATGTGGAGAGACGTTCGTTCATCTAGCAGGAAGGGAACGGGTTGTAGGAGATACTTTTACTCTGGTTTCTCATTCTGTTTCCTAGTGCAGGTTTGAAGTTCCTGCAGTTTTCACTGTAAAACCGTGTTGGAGCTAGTACCTCCCCATATATATGTTTGGAGTGGAGTTTGCAACTGAAAAGAAACTTTGTGTTCCCAACAAGCTAGGTGAAGTACGGCTTTCACACACAATTATCTCTCAGAACTGAGCATGTGGAGAGACGTACGTTCATCTAGCACAAAGTGAACGGGTTGTAGGAGAAACTTTTACTCTGGATCCTTAGTTTGTTTCCTAGTGCAGGTTTGATGTTCCTGCAGTTTTCACTGTAAAACCGAGTTGGAGCTAGTACCTACCCATATATATGTGGGGATTGGAGTTTGCAACTGAAAAGAAACTTTGTGTCCCCAACAAGCTAGTTGAAGGGCGGCTTTCACACACACGTTTCTCTCAGGACTGAGCATGTGGACAGACGTTCGTTCATCTAGCACAAAGTGAACGTGTTGTAGGAGAAACTTTTACTCTGGTTTCTCAGTCTGTTTCCTAGTGCCAGTTTGAAGTTCCTGCAGTTTTCACTGTAAAACCGAGTTGGAGCTAGTACCTCCCCATATATATGTATGGAGTGGAGTTTGCAACTGAAAAGAAACTTTGTGTTCCCAACAAGCTAGGTGAAGGACGGCATTCACACACACTTTTCTCTCAGAACTGAGCATGTGGAGAGGCGTTCGTTCATCTAGCACAAAGGGAACGGGTTGTAGGAGGAAATTTTACTCTGGTTTCTCAGTCTGTCTCCTAGTGCAGGTTAGAAGTTCCTGCAGTTTTCACTGTAATTCCGATTTGGAGCTATTAACTCCCAATATATATGTATGGAGTGGAGTTTGCAACTGAAAAGAAACTTTGTGTTCCCAACAAGGTAGGTGAAGGACGGCTTTAACACACACTTATCTCTCAGAACAGAGCATGTGGAGAGAAGTTCGTTCATCTAGCAGAAAGGTAACGGGTTGTAGGAGAAACTTTTACTCTGGTTTCTCAGCATGTTTCCTAGTGCCGGTTTGAAGTTCCTGCAGTTTTCACTGTAAAACAGAGTTGGAGCTTGTACCTCGCCATATAAATTTGTGGAGTGGATTTTGCAACTGAAAAGAAACTTTGTGTTCCCAACAAGCTAGGTGAAGGATGGCTTTCACACACACTTATCTCTCAGAAATAACCATGTGGACAGACGTTCGTTCATCTAGCAGAAAGGGAAAGGGTTGCAGGAGTAACTATTACTCTGGTTTCTCAGTCTGTTTCCTAGTGCCGGTTTGAAGTTCCTGCAGTTTTCACTGTAAAAACGAGTTGGAGCTAGTACCTCCCCATATATATTTAAGGAGTGGTGTTTTCAACTGAAAAGAAACTTTGTGTCCCAACAAGCTAGGTGAAGGACGGCTTTCACACACACTTATCTCTCAGAACTGAGCATGTGGAGAGACGTTCGTTCATCTAGCACAAATGGAACGGGTTGCAGGAGAAAATTTTACTCTGGTTTCTCAGTATTTTTCCTAGTGCCGGTTTGAAGTTCCTGCAGTTTTCACTGTAAAACCGAGTTGGTGTTAGTACCTCCCCATATATATGTATGGATTGGAGTTTGCAACTGAAAAGAAACTTTGTGTTCCCAGCAAGCTAGGTGAAGGAAGGCTTTCACACACACTTATTTCTCAGAACTGAGCATGTGGAGAGACGTTCCTTCATCTAGCACAAATGGAATGGGTTGTAGGAGAAACTTTTACTCTGCTTTATCAGTCTGTTTCCTAGTGCCGGTATGAAGTTCCTGCAGTTTTCACTGTAAAACAGAGTTGGAGCTAGTACCTCCCCATATATATGTATGGAGTGGAGTTGGCAACTGAAAAGAAACTTTGTGTTCCCAACAAGCAAGGTTCAGGACGGCTTTCACACACACTTATCTCTCAGAACTGAGCATGTGGAGAGACTTTCTTTCATCTAGCACAAAGGGAACGGTTTGCAGGAGAAACTTTTACTCTGATTTCTCAGTCTGTTTCCTAGTGCTGGTTTGAAGTTCCTGCAGTTTTCACTGTAAAACCTAGTTGGAGCTATTACCTCCCCATATATATGTATGGAGTGGAGTTTGCAACTGAAAAGAAACTTTGTGTTCCCAACAAGCTAGTTGAAGGACGGTTTTCACACACACTTATCTCTCAGAACTGAACATGTGGAGAGACGTTCGTTCATCTAGCACAAAAGGAACGGGTTGCAGGAGAAACTTTTACTCTGTATTCTCAGTCTGTTTCCTAGTGCCGGTTTGATGTTCCTGCAGTTTTCACTGTAAAACCGAGTTGGAGCTAGTACCTCCACATATATATATATGCAGTGGATTTTGCTACTGAATAGAAACTTTGTGTTCCCAACAAGCTAGGTGAAGGACGGTTTTCACACACACTTATCTCTCAGAACTGAACATGTGGAGAGACTTTCGTTCATCTAGCCAAAAGGAACGGGGTGCAGGGGAAACTTTTACTCTGGTTTCACAGTCTGTTTCCTAGTGCCGGTTTGTAGTTCCTGCAGTTTTCACTGTAAAACATAGTTGGAACTAGTACCACCCTATATATTTGTATGGAGTGGAGTTTGCAACTGAAAAGAAACTTTGTGTTCCCAACAAGCTAGGTGAAGGACGGCTTTCACACACACTTATCTCTCAGAACTGAGCATGTGGACAGACTTTCGTTCAACTAGCACAAAGGGAACGGGTTGCAGGGAAACTTTTCCCTGCTTTCTCAGTCTGTTTCCTAAAGCCGCTTTGAAGTTCCTGCATTTTACACTATAAAACCGAGTTGGAGCTTGTACCTCCCATATATATGTATGGAGTGGAGTTTGCAACTGAAAAGAAACTTTGTGTTCCCAACAAGCTAGGTGAAGGACGGCTTTCACACACACTTATCTCTCAGAACTTAGCATGTGGACAGACTTTCGTTCAACTAGCACAAAGGGAACGGGTTGCAGGGAAACTTTTCCCTGCTTTCTCAGTCTGTTTCCTAGTGCCTGTTTGAAGTTCCTGCAGTTTTCACTGTAAAACCGAGTTGGAGCTAGTACCTCCAAATATATATGTATGGAGTGGAGTTTGCAACTGAAAAGAAACTTTGTGTTCCCAACAAGCTAGGTGAAGGACGGCATTCCCACACACTTATCTCTCAGAACTGAGCATGTGGACAGACGTTCGTTCATCTAGCAGAAAGAGAACGGGTTGTAGGGGAAACTTTTACTCTGGTTTCTCAGTCTGTTTCCTAGTGCCGGTTTGAAGTTCCTGCAGTTTTCACTGTAAAACCGAGTTGGAGCTAGTACCTCCCCATATATATGTATGGAGTGGAGTTTGCAACTGAAAAGAAACTTTGTGTTCCCAACAAGCTAAGTGAAGTACGGTTTTCACACACACTTATCTCTCAGAACTGAGCATGTGGACAGACGTTCGTTCATCTAGCACAACGGGAACGGGTTGCAGGAGAAACATTTACTCTGGATTCTCAGTCTGTTTCCTAGTGCCGGTTTGAAATTCCTGCAGTTTTCACTGTAAAACCGAGTTGGAGCAAGTACCTCAAAATATATTTGTATGGATTGGAGTTTGCAACTGAAAAGAAACTTTGTGTTCCCAACAAGCTATGTGAAGGACGGCTTTCACACAGAATTATCACTCAGAAATGAGCATGTGGAGAGACGTTCGTTCATCTTGCATAAAGGGAACGGTTTGCAGTAGAAACTTTTACTCTGGTTTCTCAGTCTGTTTCCTAGTGCCGGTTTGATTTTCCTGCAGTTTTCACTGTAAAACCGGGTTGGAGCTAGCAACTCCCCATATATATGTATGGAGTGCAGTTTGAACTGAAAAGAAACTTTGTGTTCCCAACAACTTGGTGAAGGGCGGCTTTCCCACACACTTATCTCTCAGAACTTAGCATGTGGACAGACGTTCGTTCATCTAGCACAAAGTGAACGTGTTGTAGGAGAAACTTTTACTCTGATTTCTCAGTCTGTTTCCTAGTGCCGGTTTGAAGTTCCTGCAGTTTTCACTGTAAAACCGAGTTGGAGCTAGTACCTCCCCATATATATGTGTGGAGTGGAGTTTGCAACTGAAAGGAAACTTTGTGTTCCCTACAAGTTAGTTGAAGTACGGCTTTCACACACACATATCTGTCAGAACTGAGCATGTGGACAGACGTTCGTTCATCTAGCACAAAGTGAACGGGTTGTAGGAGAAACTTTTACTCTGGTTTCTCAGTCTGTTTCCTAGTGCCGGTTTGAAGTTCCTGCAGTTTTGACTGTAAAAGAGTGTTGGAGCTTGTACCTCCCCATATATATTTGTGGATTGGAGTTCGCAACTGAAAAGAAACTTTGTGTTCCCAAAAAGCTATGTGAAGGAAGGCTTTCACACACACTTATCTCTCAGAAATTAGATTTTGGACAATCGTTCGTTCATCTAGCACAAAGGGAACGGGTTGTAGTAGAAACTTTTACTCTGGTTTCTCAGTCTGTTTCCTAGTGCCGGTTTGAAGTTCCTGCAGTTTTCACTGTAAAACCGAGTTGGAGATAGTACCTACCCATATATATGTATGGAGTGGAGCTTGCAACTGAAAAGAATCTTTGTGTTCCCAACAAGCTAGGTGAAGGACGGCATTCACACACACTTATCTCTCAGAACTGAGCATGTGGAGAGACGTTCTTTCATGTAGCAAAAAAGGAACAGTTTGTAGGGGAAATTTTTACTCTGGTTTCTCATTCTGTTTCCTAGTGCCTTTTTGAAGTTCCTGCAGTTTTCACTGTAAAACCGAGTTGGAGCTAGTACCTCCCCATATATATGTATGGAGTGGGGTTGGCAACTGAAAAGAAATTTTGTGTTCCCAACAAGCTAGCTGAAGGACGGCTTTCACACACACTTATATCTCAGAACTGAGCATGTGGAGAGACTTTCGTTCGTCTACCAGAAAGGGAACGGTTTGTTGGAGAAACTTTTACTCTGGTTTCTCAGTATGTTTCCTAGTGCCTTTTTGAAGTTCCTGCAGTTTTCACTGTAAAACCGATTTGGAGCTAGTACCTCCCCATATATAATTATGGGGTGGAGTTTGTAACTGAAAAGAAACTTTGTGTTCCCAACAAGCTATTTGAAGGACGGCATTCACACACAATTATCTCTCAGAACTGAGCATGTGGACAGACGTTCGTTCATCTAGCACAAAAATAACGGGTTGTAGGAGAAACTTTACTCTGATTTCTCAGTCTGTTCCCTACTGCCGGTTTGAAGTTCCTGCAGTTTTCTCTTTAAAACCGAGTTGGAGCTAATACTTCCCCATATATATGTATGGAGTGGAGTTTGCAACTGAAAAGAAACTTTGTGTTCCCAACAAGCTAGGTGAAGGACGGCTTTCACACACACATATCTCTCAGAACTGAGCATGTGGACAGACGTTCGTTCATCTAGCACAACGGGAACGGTTTGCAAGAGAAACTTTTACTCTGGATTCTCAGTCTGTTTCCTAGTGCCGGTTTGAAATTGCTGCTGTTTTCACAGTAAAACCGAGTTGGAGCAAGTACCTCCCAATATATTTTTATGGATTGGAGTTTGCAACTGAAAAGAAATTTGTGTTCCCTACAAGCTAGGTGAAGGACGGCTTTCACACACAATTATCACTCAGAAATGAGCATGTGGAGACACGTTCGTTCATATTGCATAAAGGGAACGGTTTGCAGTAGAAACATTTACTCTGGTTTCTCAGTCTGTTTCCTAGTGCCGGTTTGAAGTTCCTGCATTTTTCACTGTAAAATCGAGTTGGAGCTAGTACCTCCCCATATATATGTATGGAGTGGATTTGGCAACTGAAAAGAAACTTTGTGTTCCAAACAAGCTAGGTGAAGGACGGCTTTCACAGACACTTATCTCTCAGAAATGAGCATGTGGACAGACGTTCGTTCATCTAGCACAACGGGAACGGGTTGCAGGGGAAACTTTTACTCTGCTTTCTCAGTCTGTTTCCTAGTGCCGGTTTGAATTTCCTGCAGTTTTCACTGTAAAACCGGGTTGGAGCTACTACCTCCCCATATTTATGTATGGAGTGCAGTTTGAACTGAAAAGAAACTTTGTGTTACCAACAACTTGGTGAAGGTCGGCTTTCCAACACACTTATCTCTCAGAACTGAGCATGTGGACAGAAGTTCGTTCATCTAGCACAAAGATAACATGTTTTAGGAGAAACTTTTACTCTGGTTTCTCAGTCTGTTTCCTAGTGCAGGTTTGAAGTTCCTGCAGTTTTCACTGTAAAACCGTGTTGGAGCTAGTACTTCCCCATATATATGTGGAGTGGAGTTTGCAACTGAAAAGAAACTTTGTGTTCCCAACAAGTTAGGTGAAGGACGGCTTAAACACACACATATCTGTCAGAACTGAGCATGTGGACAGACATTCGTTCATCAAGCACAAAGTAAACCGGTTGTAGGAGAAACTTTTACTCTGCTTTCTCAGTCTGTTTCCTAGTGCCGGTTTGAAGTTCCTGCAGTTTTCACTGTAAAACCGAGTTGGAGCTTGTACCTCCCAATATATTTGTATGGAGTGGAGTTTGCAACTGAAAAGAAACTTTGTGTTCCCAAAAAGCTAGGTGAAGGAAGGCTTTCACACACTCTTATCTCTCAGAAATTAGCATGTGGACAATCGTTCGTTCATCTAGCACAAAGGGAACGGGTTTTAGGAGAAACTTTTACTCTGGTTTCTCAGTCTGTTTCCTAGTGCCGGTTTGAAGTTCCTGCAGTTTTCACTGTAAAACCGAGTTGCAGATTGTACCTACCCATATATATGTATGGAGTGGAGCTTGCAACTGAAAAGAAACTTTGTGTTCCCAACAAGCTAGGTGAAGGACGGCATTCACACACACTTATCTCTCAGAACTGAGCATGTGGAGAGACGTTCTTTCATGTAGCACAAAAGGAAATGTTTGTAGGGGAAACTTTTACTCTGGTTTCTCATTCTGTTTCCTAGTGCTGGTTTGATGTTCCTGCATTTTTCACTGTAAAACCGAGTTGGAGCTAGTACCTCCCCATATATATATATGGAGTTTAGTTTGCAACTGAATAGAAATTTTGTGTTCCCAACAAGCTATCTGAAGGACGGCTTTCACACACACTTATCTCTCAGAACTGAGCATGTGGAGAGACTTTCGTTCGTCTACAAGAAAGGGAACGGGTTGTAGGAGAAACTTTACTCTGGTTTCTCAGTCTGTTTCCTACTGCGGGTTTGAAGTTCCTGCAGTTTTCACTGAAAAACCGAGTTCGAGCTGGTACCTCCCCATATATATGTATGGAGTGGAGTTTGCAACTGAAAAGAAACTTTTGTTCCCAACAAGCTCGGTGAAGGACGGCTTTAACACACACATATCTCTAAGAACTGAGCATGTGGACAGACGTTCGTTCATCTAGCACAAAGTGAACGTGTTGTAGGAGTAACTTTTACTCTGGTTTCTCAGTCTGTTTCCTAGTGCAGGTTTGAAGTTCCTGCAGTTTTCACTGTAAAACCGTGTTGGAGCTAGTACTTCCCCATATATATGTGGAGTGGAGTTTGCAACTGAAAAGAAACTTTGTGTTCCCAACAAGTTAGGTGAAGGACGGCTTAAACACACACATATCTGTCAGAACTGAGCATGTGGACAGACATTCGTTCATCAAGCACAAAGTAAACCGGTTGTAGGAGAAACTTTTACTCTGCTTTCTCAGTCTGTTTCCTAGTGCCGGTTTGAAGTTCCTGCAGTTTTCACTGTAAAACCGAGTTGGAGCTTGTACCTCCCAATATATTTGTATGGAGTGGAGTTTGCAACTGAAAAGAAACTTTGTGTTCCCAAAAAGCTAGGTGAAGGAAGGCTTTCACACACTCTTATCTCTCAGAAATTAGCATGTGGACAATCGTTCGTTCATCTAGCACAAAGGGAACGGGTTTTAGGAGAAACTTTTACTCTGGTTTCTCAGTCTGTTTCCTAGTGCCGGTTTGAAGATCCTGCAGTTTTCACTGTAAAACCGAGTTGCAGATAGTACCTACCCATATATATGTATGGAGTGGAGCTTGCAACTGAAAAGAAACTTTGTGTTCCCAACAAGATAGGTGAAGGACGGCATTCACACACACTTATCTCTCAGAACTGAGCATGTGGAGAGACGTTCTTTCATGTAGCACAAAAGGAAATGTTTGTAGGAGAAACTTTTACTCTGGTTTCTCATTCTGTTTCCTAGTGCTGGTTTGATGTTCCTGCATTTTTCACTGTAAAACCGAGTTGGAGCTAGTACCTCCCCATATATATATATGGAGTTTAGTTTGCAACTGAATAGAAATTTTGTGTTCCCAACAAGCTACCTGAAGGACGGCTTTCACACACACTTATCTCTCAGAACTGAGCATGTGGAGATACTTTCGTTCGTCTACCAGAAAGGGAACGGGTTGTAGGAGAAACTTTACTCTGGTTTCTCAGTCTGTTTCCTACTGCGGGTTTGAAGTTCCTGCAGTTTTCACTGAAAAACCGAGTTCGAGCTGGTACCTCCCCATATATATGTATGGAGTGGAGTTTGCAACTGAAAAGAAACTTTTGTTCCCAACAAGCTCGGTGAAGGACGGCTTTAACACACACATATCTCTAAGAACTGAGCATGTGGACAGACGTTCGTTCATCTAGCACAAAGTGAACGTGTTGTAGGAGTAACTTTTACTCTGGTTTCTCAGTCTGTTTCCTAGTGCCAGTTTGAAGTTCCTGCAGTTTTCACTGTAAAACCGAGTTGGATCTAGTACCTCCCCATATATATGTATGCAGTGGAGTTTGCAAATGAAAAGAATCTTTGTGTTCCCAACAAGCTAGGTGAAGGAAGGCATTCACACACACATATCTCTCAGAACTGAGCATGGGGAGAGACGTTCGTTCATGTAGCACAAAAGGAACAGTTTGTAGGAGGACCTTTTACTATGGTTTCTCAGTCTGTTTCCAAGAGCCGGTTTGAAGTTACTGCAGTTCTCACTGTAAAACCGAGTTGGAGATACTACCTCCCCATATATATGTATGGAGTGGAGTTTGCACATGAAAAGAAACGTTGGTTCCCAACAAGCTATGTGAAGGACGGCTTTCACACACATTTATCTCTCAGATCTGAGCATGTGGAGAGACGTTCGTTCATCTAGCAGGAAGGGAACGGGTTGTAGGAGAAACTTTTACTCTGGTTTCTCATTCTGTTTCCTAGTGCAGGTTTGAAGTTCTGCAGTTTTCACTGTAAAACCGTGTTGGAGCTAGTACCTCCCCATATATATGTTTGGAGTGGAGTTTGCAACTGAAAAGAAACTTTGTGTTCCCAACAAGCTAGGTGAAGTACGGCTTTCACACACAATTATCTCTCAGAACTGAGCATGTGGAGAGACGTTCGTTCATCTAGCACAAAGTGAACGGGTTGTAGGAGAAACTTTTACTCTGCTTTCTTAGTTTGTTTCCTAGTGCAGGTTTGATGTTCCTGCAGTTTTCACTGTAAAACCGAGTTGGAGCTATTACCTACACATATATATGTGGGGATTGGAGTTTGCAACTGAAAAGAAACTTTGTGTCCCCAACAAGCTAGTTGAAGGGCGGCTTTCACACACACGTTTCTCTCAGGACTGAGCATGTGGACAGACGTTCGTTCATTTAGCACAAAGTGAACGTGTTGTAGGAGAAACATTTACTCTGGTTTCTCAGTCTGTTTCCTAGTGCCAGTTTGAAGTTCCTGCAGTTTTCACTGTAAAACCGAGTTGGAGCTAGTACCTCCCTATATATATGTATGGAGTGGAGTTTGCAACTTAAAAGAAACTTTGTGTTCCCAACAAGCTAGGTGAAGGACGGCATTCTCACACACTTTTCTCTCAGAACTGAGCATGTGGAGAGACGTTCGTTCATCTAGCACAAAGGGAATAGGTTGTAAGAGGAAATTTTACTCTGGTTTCTCAGTCTGTTTCCTAGTGCCGGTTTGAAGTTCCTGCAGTTTTCACTGTAAAACCTATTTGGTGCTAGTACCTCCCCATATATATGTATGGAGTGGAGTTGGCAACTGAAAAGAAACTTTTTGTTCCCAACAAGCTAGGTGAAGGACGGCTTTCACACACACTTATCTCTCAGAACTGAGCATGTGGAGAGACTTTCTTTCATCTAGCACAAAGGGAACGGATTGCAGGAGAAACTTTTACTCTGATTTCTCAGTCTGTTTCCTAGTGCCGGTTTGAAGTTCCTGCAGTTTTCACTGTAAAATCTAGTTGGAGCTATTACCTCCCCATATATATGTATGGAGTGGAGTTTGCAACTGAAAAGGAACTTTGTGTTCCCAACAAGCTAGTTGAAAGTCGGTTTTCACACACACTTATCTCTCAGAACTGAACATGTGGAGAGACGTTCGTTCATCTAGCACAAAAGGAATGGGTTGCTGGAGAAACTTTTACTCTGTATTCTCAGTCTGTTTCCTAGTGCCGGTTTGATGTTCCTGCAGTTTTTACTGTAAAACCGAGTTGGAGCTAGTACCTCCCCATATATATTTATGGAGTAGATTTTGCAACTGAAAAGAAACTTTGTGTTCCCAACAAGCTAGGTGAAGGACGGCTTTCACACACACTTATCTCTCAAAACTGAGCATGTGGAGAGACGTTCTTTCATCTAGCACAAAGGGAACGGGTTGCAGGAGAAACTTTTACTCTGTTTTCTCAGTCTGTTTCCTAGTGCCGGTATTAAGTTTCTGCAGTTTTCACTGTAAAACCGAGTTGGGGCTAGTACCTCCCATATATATATATGGAGTGGAGTTTGCAACTGAAAAGAATCTTTGTGTTCCCAACAAGCTAGGTGAAGGACGGCTTTCACACACACTTATCTCTCAAAACTGAGCATGTGGACAGACGTTCGTTCATCTAGCACAAAAGGAATGGGTTGTAGGAGAAACTTTTACTCTGGTTTCTCAGTCTGTTTCCTAGTGCCGGTTTGAAGTTCCTGCAGTTTTCACTGTAAAACCGAGTTGGAGCTAGTACCTCACAATATATATGTATGGAGTTGACTATGCAACTGAAAAGTACTATGTGTTCCCAACTAGCTAGGTGAAGGTCGGCTTTCACACACACTTTTCTCTCAGAACTGAGCATGTGGAGAGACGTTCGTTCATCTAGCAGAAAGGGAACGGGTTGTAGGAGAAACTTTTACTCTGGTTTCTCGGTCTGTTTCCTAGTGCCGGTTTGAAGTTCCTGCTGTTTTCACTGTAAAACCGATTTGCAGCTAGTACCTCCCCATATATATATATGGAGTGGAATTTGCAATTGAAAAGAAAATTTGTGTTCCCAACAAGCTAGTTGAAGGACGGCTTTCACACACACTTATCTCTCAGAAATGAGCATGTGGAGAGACGTTCGTTCATCTAGCAGAAATGGAACGGGTTGTATTAGAAACTTTTACTTGGTTTTCTCAGTCTGTTTCCTAGTGCCGGTTTGAAGTTCCTGCAGTTTTCACTGTAAAACCGAGTTATAGATAGTACCTCCCCATATATATGTATGGCGTGGAATTTGCAACTGAAAAGATACTTTGTGTTCCCAACAAGCTAGGTGAAGGACGGCTTTCACACACACATATCTTTCAGAACTGAGCATGT
Organism: Camelus dromedarius; assembly: GCF_036321535.1. Taxonomy (NCBI): domain Eukaryota; kingdom Metazoa; phylum Chordata; class Mammalia; order Artiodactyla; family Camelidae; genus Camelus; species Camelus dromedarius. The sequence goes on from NW_026989814.1 coordinate 3,637,521, forward strand.
GCAGAGACGTTCGTTCATCTAGCACAAAGGGAACGGGTTGCAGGAGAAACATTTACTCTGGTTTCTCAGTCTGTTTCCTAGTGCCGGTATTAAGTTTTGGCATTTTTCACTGTAAAACCGAGTTGGGGCTTGTACCTCCCCATATATATATATGGAGTGGAGTTTGCAACTGAAAAGAATCTTTGTGTTCCCAATAAGCTAGGTGAAGGACGGCTTTCACACACAATTATCTCTCAAAACTGAGCATGTGGACAGACGTTCGTTCATCAAGCACAAAGGGAATGGGTTGTAGGGGAAACTTTTACTCTGGTTTCTCAGTCTGTTTCCTAGTGCCGGTTTGAAGTTCCTTCAGTTTTCACTGTAAACCCGAGTTGGAGCTAGTACCTCACAATATATATGTATGGATTGGAGTATGCAACTGAAAAGAACTTTGTGTTCCGAACAACCTAGGTGAAGGTCGGCTTTCACACACACTTTTCTCTCAGAACTCAGCATGTGGAGAGACGTTCGTTCATCTAGCAGAAAGGGAACGGGTTGTAGGAGAAACTTTTACTCTGGTTTCTCGGTCTGTTTCCTAGTGCTGGTTTGAAGTTCCTGCTGTTTTCACTGTAAAACCGAGTTGCAGCTTGTACCTCCCCATATATATATATGGAGTGGAGTTTGCAACTGAAAAGAAAATTTGTGTTCCCAACAAGCTAGGTGAAGGACAGCTTTCACACACACACATCTCTCAGAACTGAGAATGTGAGAGACGTTCATTCATCTAGCACAAAGGGAACGGTTTGCAGGTGATACTTTTACTCTGGATTCTCAGTCTGTTTCCTAGTGCCGGTTTGAAGGTCCTGCAGTTTTCACTGTAAAAACGAGTTGGAGCCTGTAACTCCCCATATATATGTATGGAGTGGAGTTTGCAACTGAAAAGAAACTTTGTGTTCCCAACAAGCTAGGTGAAGGACGGCTTTCACACACACTTATCTCTCAGAACTGAGCATGTGGAGAGACTTTCGTTCATCTAACAGAAAGAGAACGGGTTGTAGGAGAAACTTTTACTCTGGTTTCTCAGTCTGTTTCTTAGTGCCGGTTTGAAGTTCCTGCATTTTTCTCTGTGAAACCGAGTTGGAGATAGTACCTCCTCATATATATTTATGGAGTGGAGTTTGCAACTGAAAAGAAACTTTGTGTTCCCAACAAGCTAGTTGAAGGCCGGCATTCACACACACTTATCTCTCAGAACTGAGTATGTGGAGAGACGTTCCTTCATCTAGCACAAAGGGAACAGATTGCAGGAGAAACTTTTACTCTGGTTTCTCAGTCTGTTTCCTAGGGCCGGTTTGAAGTTCCTGCAGTTTTCTCTGTAAAACGGAGTTGGAGCTAGTACCTACCCATATTTATGTATGGAGTGGAGTTTGCAACTGAAAAGAATCTTTGTGTTCCCAACAAGCTAGTTGAAGGACCGCTTTCACACACTCTTATCTCTCAGAAATGAGCATGTGAAGAGACGTTCGTTCATCAGGCAGAAAGGGAACGTGTTGTAGTAGAAACTTTTACTTGGTTTTCTCAGTCTGTTTCCTAGTGCCGGTTTGAAGTTCCTGCAGATTTCACTGTAAAACCGAGTTATAGCTAGTACCTCCCCATATATATGTATGGAGTGGAATTTGCAACTGAAAAGATACTTTTTGTTCCCAACAAGCTAGGTGAATGTCGGGTTTCACACACACTTATCTCTCAGAACTGAGCATGTGGAGAGACTTTCGTTCATCTAGTAGAAAGGGATCAGGTTGTAGGAGAAACTTTTACTCTGGTATCTCACTATGTTTCCTAGTGCCGGTTTGAATTTCCTGCATTTATCACTGTAAAACCGATTTATTGCTAGTATCTCCCCATGTATATGTATGGAGTGGAGTTTGCAACTGAAAAGAAACTTTGTGTTCCGAACAAGGTAGGTGAAGGACGGCATTCACACACAGATATCTCTCAGGACTGAGCATGTGGAGAGACATTCGTTCATCTAGCAGAAAGGGAACTGGTTGCAGGAGAATCTTTTGCTCTGCTTTCTCAGTGTGTTTCCTAGTGCCGGTTTGAAGTTCCTGCAGTTTTCACTGTAAAACCGAGTTGGAGCCAATACCTCCCAATATATGTGTATGGATTGGAGTTTGCAACTGAAAAGAAACTTTGTGTTCCCAACAAGCTAGGTGAAGGACGGCTTTCACACACACATACCTCTCAGGAATGAGCATGTGGAGAGACGTTCATTCATCTAGCAGAAAGGGAACTGGTTGTAGGAGAAACTTTTACTCTGCTTTCTCAGTCTGTTTCCTAGTGCCGGTTTGAAGTTCCTGCAGTTTCCACTGTAACATGGAGTTGGAGCTAGTACCTCCCCATATATATGTTTTGAGTGGGGTTTTCAACTGAAAAGAAACTTTGGGTTCCCAACAAGCTATTTCAAGGACGGCTTTCACACACTTATCTCTCAGAACTGAGCATGTGGAGAGACGTTCGTTCATCTAGCAGAAAGGGAACTGGTTGTAGTAGAAACTTTTATTCTGGTTTCTCAGTCTGTTTCCTAGTGCAGGTTTGAAGTTCCTGCATTTTTCACTGTAAAACCGAGTTGCAGCTTGTACATCCCCATATATATTTATGGAGTGGAGTTTGCAACTGAATAGAAATTTTGTGTTCCCAACAAGCTAGGTGAATTTCGGCATTCACACACACTTGTCTCAGAACTGAGCATGTGGAGAGAATTCGTTCATTTAGCAGAAAGGGAACGGGTTGTAGGAGAAACTTTAACTCTGGTTTCTCAGTCTGTTTCCTATTTCCGGGTTGATGTTCCTGCAGTTTTCACTTTAAAACCGAGTTGGAGCTAGTACCTCCCCATATATATGTATGGAGTGGAGTTTGCAACTGAAAAGAACTTTGTGTTCCCAACAAGCTAGTTGAAGTACAGCTTTCACACACACTTATCTCTCAGAACTCAGCATGTGGACAGACGTTCGTTCATCTAGCACAAAGGGAACGGTTTGCAGGGGAAACTTTTACTCTGCTTTCTCAGTCTGTTTCCTAGTGCCGGTTTGAAGTTCCTTCAGTTTTCCCTGTAAAACCGAGTTGGATCTAGTTCTTCCCCATATATATGTATGGATTGGAGTTAGCAACTGAAAAGAAACTTTGTGTTCCCAACAATCTATGTGAAGGACGGCTTTTACACACACTTATCTCTCAGAGCTGAGCATGTGGAGAGACGTTCGTTCATCTAGCACAAAGAGAACGGGTTGCAGGGGAAAATTTTCCTCTGGTTTCTCAGTCTGTTTCCTAGTGCCGGTTTGAAGTTCCTGCAGTTTTCACTGTAATCCCGAGTTGGAGCTTGTACCTCACCATATATATGTATGGAGTGGATTTTGCAACTGAAAAGAAACTTTGTGTTTCCAACAAGCTACGTGAAGGACGGCTTTCACACACACTTATCTCTCAGAACTTAGCATGTGGAGAGACGTTCGTTCATCTAGCAGAAAGGTAACGGGGTGTAGTAGAAACTTTTACTTAGTTTTCTCAGTCTGTTTCCTAGTGCCTGTTTGAAGTTCCTGCAGTTTTCACTGTAAAACCGAGTTATAGCTAGTACCTCCCCATATGTATGTATGGAGTGGAATTTGCAACTGAAAAGAAACTTTGTGTTCCCAACAAGCTAGGTGAAGTTCGGGTTTCACACACACTTATCTCTCGGAACTGAGCATGTGGAGAAACTTTCCTTCATCTAGCAGAAATGGATAAGTTTGTAGGAGAAACTTTTACTCTGGTATCTCACTCTGTTTCCTAGTGCCTGTTTGAAGTTCCTGCATTTTTCACTGTAAAACAGATTTGGAGCTAGTACCTCCCCATATATATGTATGGAGTGGAGTTTGCAACTAAAAAGAAACTTTGTGTTCCCAACAAGATATGTGAAGTCCGGCATTCACACACACTTATCTCTCAGAACTGAGTATGTGGAGTGACGTTCCTTCATCTAGCACAAAGGGAACAGGTTGCAGGAGAAACTTTTACTCTGGATTCTCAGTCTGTTTCCTAGGGCCGGTTTGAAGTTCCTGCAGTTTTCACTGTAAAACCGAGCTGGAGCTAGTACCTCCCCATATATATATATGGAGTGGAGTTTGCAACTGAAAAGAAACTTTGTGTTCCCAACATGCTAGTTGAAGGACGCCTTTCAAACACACTTATCTCTCAGAAATGAGCATGTGGAGAGACGTTCGTTCATCTAGCACAAATGGAACTGGTTGCTATAGAAACTTTTACTCTGCTTTCTCATGCTGTTTCCTAGTGCCGGTTTGAATTTCCTGCAGTTTTCTCTGTAAAACGAGTTTGGAGCTAGTACCTCCCCATATTTATGTATGGAGTGGAGTTTGCAACTGAAAAGAATCTTTGTTCCCAACAAGCTAGTTGAAGGACGGCTTTCACACACACTTATCTCTCAGAAATGAGCATGTGGAGAGACGTTCGTTCATCTAGCAGAAAGGGAACGGGTTGTAGTAGAAACTTTTACTTGGTTTTCTCAGTCTGTTTCCTAGTGCCGGTTTGAAGTTCCTGCAGTTTTCACTGTAAAACCGAGTTATAGCTAGTACATCCCCATATGTACGTATGGAGTGGAATTTGCAACTGAAAAGATACTTTGTGTTCCCAACAAGCTAGGTTAAGTTCGGGTTTCACACACACTTATCTCTCAAAACTGAGCACGTGGAGAGACGTTCCTTCATCTAAAACAAAGGGAACGGTTTGCAGGAGAAACTTTTACTCTGATTTCTCAGTCTGTTTCCTAGTGCCGGTTTGAAGTTCCTGCAGTTTTCACTGTAAAACAGATTTGGAGCTATTACCTCCCCATATATATGTCTGGAGTGGAGTTTGCAACTGAAAAGAAACTTTGTGTTCCCAACAAGCTAGGTGAAGTACGGCTTTCACACAAACTTATCTCTCAAAACTGAGCATGTGGACAGACGTTCGTTCATCTAGCACAAAGGGAATGGGTTGTAGGATAAACTTTTACTCTGGTTTCTCAGTCTGTTTCCTAGTGCCGGTTTGAAGTTCCTTCAGTTTTCACTGTAAAACCGAGTTGGAGCTAGTACCTCACAATATATATGTATGGAGTGGAGTATGCACCTGAAAAGAACTTTGTGATCCCAACAAGCTAGGCGAAGGTCGGCTTTCACACACACTTTTCTCTCAGAACTGAGCATGTGGAGAGACGTTCGTTCAAATAGCAGAAAGGGAACGGTTGTAGGAGAAAATTTTACTCTGGTTTCTCGGTCTGTTTCCTAGTGCTGGTTTGAAGTTCCTGCTGTTTTCACTGTAAAACCGAGTTGGAGCTAGTACCTCCCCATATATATGTTTGTAGTGGAGTTTGCAACTGAAAAGAAACTTTGTGTTCCCAACAAGCTAGGTGAAGTACAGCTTTCACACACACTTATCTCTCAGAACTGAGCTTGTGAGAGACGTTCGTTCATCTAGCACAAACGGAACGGGTTGCAGGTGATACTTTTACTCTGGATTCTCAGACTGTTTCCTAGTGCCGGTTTGAAGGTCCTGCAGTTTTCACTTTTAAAACGAGTTGGAGCCTGTACCTCCCCATATATATGTATGGAGTGGAGTTTGCAACTGAAAAGAATCTTTGTGTTACCATCAAGCTAAGTGAAGGACGGCTTTCACACACACTTATCTCTCAGAACTGAGCATGTGGAGAGACGTTCGTTCATCTAACGGAAAGGGAACGGGTTGTAGGAGAAACTTTTACTCTGGTTTCTCAGTCTGTTTCCTAGTGCCGGTTTGAAGTTCCTGCAGTTTTCACTGTAAAATCGAGTTGGAGCTAGTATCTCCTCATATATATTTATGGAGTGGTGTTTGCAACTGAAAAGAAACTTTTGTTCCCAACAAGCTCGGTGAAGGACGGCTTTAACACACACATATCTCTAAGAACTGAGCATGTGGACAGACGTTCGTTCATCTAGCACAAAGTGAACGTGTTGTAGGAGTAACTTTTAATCTGGATTCTCAGTCTGTTTCCTAGTGCCAGTTTGAAGTTCCTGCAGTTTTCACTGTAAAACCGAGTTGGATCTAGTACCTCCCCATATATATGTATGCAGTGGAGTTTGCAAATGAAAAGAATCTTTGTGTTCCCAACAAGCTAGGTGAAGGAAGGCATTCACACACACATATCTCTCAGAACTGAGCATGTGGAGAGACGTTCGTTCATGTAGCACAAAAGGAACAGTTTGTAGGAGGACCTTTTACTATGGTTTCTCAGTCTGTTTCCAAGAGCCGGTTTGAAGTTACTGCAGTTCTCACTGTAAAACCGAGTTGGAGATACTACCTCCCCATATATATGTATGGAGTGGAGTTTGCACATGAAAAGAAACGTTGGTTCCCAACAAGCTATGTGAAGGACGGCTTTCACACACATTTATCTCTCAGATCTGAGCATGTGGAGAGACGTTCGTTCATCTAGCAGGAAGGGAACGGGTTGTAGGAGAAACTTTTACTCTGGTTTCTCATTCTGTTTCCTAGTGCAGGTTTGAAGTTCTGCAGTTTTCACTGTAAAACCGTGTTGGAGCTAGTACCTCCCCATATATATGTTTGGAGTGGAGTTTGCAACTGAAAAGAAACTTTGTGTTCCCAACAAGCTAGGTGAAGTACGGCTTTCACACACAATTATCTCTCAGAACTGAGCATGTGGAGAGACGTTCGTTCATCTAGCACAAAGTGAACGGGTTGTAGGAGAAACTTTTACTCTGCTTTCTTAGTTTGTTTCCTAGTGCAGGTTTGATGTTCCTGCAGTTTTCACTGTAAAACCGAGTTGGAGCTATTACCTACACATATATATGTGGGGATTGGAGTTTGCAACTGAAAAGAAACTTTGTGTCCCCAACAAGCTAGTTGAAGGGCAGCTTTCACACACACGTTTCTCTCAGGACTGAGCATGTGGACAGACGTTCGTTCATCTAGCACAAAGTGAACGTGTTGTAGGAGAAACATTTACTCTGGTTTCTCAGTCTGTTTCCTAGTGCCAGTTTGAAGTTCCTGCAGTTTTCACTGTAAAACCGAGTTGGAGCTAGTACCTCCCCATATATATGTATGGAGTGGAGTTTGCAACTGAAAAGAAACTTTGTGTTCCCAACAAGCTAGGTGAAGGACGGCATTCTCACACACTTTTCTCTCAGAACTGAGCATGTGGAGAGACGTTCGTTCATCTAGCACAAAGGGAATAGGTTGTAAGAGGAAATTTTACTCTGGTTTCTCAGTCTGTTTCCTAGTGCCGGTTTGAAGTTCCTGCAGTTTTCACTGTAAAACCTATTTGGTGCTAGTACCTCCCCATATATATGTATGGAGTGGAGTTGGCAACTGAAAAGAAACTTTTTGTTCCCAACAAGCTAGTTGAAGGACGGCTTTCACACACACTTATCTCTGAACTGAGCATGTGGAGAGACGTTCCTTCATCTAAAACAAAGGGAACGGGAGATAGGAGAAACTTTTACTCTGGTTTCTCAGTCTGTTTCCTAGTGCCGGTTTGAAGTTCCTGCAGTTTTCACTGTAAAACCGAGTTAGAGCTAGTACCTCCCCATATATATGTATGGATTGGAGTTTGCAACTGAAAAGAAACTTTGTGTTCCCAGCAATCTAGGTGAAGGAAGGCTTTCACACACATATTTCTCAGAACTGAGCATGTGGAGAGACGTTCCTTCATCTAGCAAAAATGGAACGGGTTGTAGGAGAAACTTTTACTCTGCTTTCTCAGTCTGTTTCCTAGTGCCGGTATGAAGTTCCTGCAGTTTTCACGGTAAAACCGAGTTGGAGCTAGTACCTCCCCATATATATGTATGGAGTGGAGTTGGCAACTGAAAAGAAACTTTGTGTTCCCCACAAGCTAGGTGCAGGACGGCTTTCACACACACTTATCTCTCAGAACTGAGCATGTGGAGAGACTTTCTTTCATCTAGCACAAAGGGAACGGATTGCAGGAGAAACTTTTCTCTGATTTCTCAGTCTGTTTCCTAGTGCCGGTTTGAAATTCCTGCAGTTTTCACTGTAAAATCTAGTTGGAGCTATTACCTCCCCATATATATGTATGGAGTGGAGTTTGCAACTGAAAAGGAACTTTGTGTTCCCAACAAGCTAGTTGAAGGTCGGTTTTCACACACACTTATCTCTCAGAACTGAACATGTGGAGAGACGTTCGTTCATCTAGCACAAAAGGAATGGGTTGCTGGAGAAACTTTTACTCTGTATTCTCAGTCTGTTTCCTAGTGCCGGTTTGATGTTCCTGCAGTTTTTACTGTAAAACCGAGTTGGAGCTAGTACCTCCCCATATATATTTATGGATTGGAGTTTGCAACTGAAAAGAAACTTTGTGTTCCCAACAAGCTAGGTGAAGGACGGCTTTCACACACACTTATCTCTCAAAACTGAGCATGTGGAGAGACGTTCTTTCATCTAGCACAAAGGGAACGGGTTGCAGGAGAAACTTTTACTCTGTTTTCTCAGTCTGTTTCCTAGTGCCGGTATTAAGTTTCTGCAGTTTTCACTGTAAAACCGAGTTGGGGCTAGTACCTCCCATATATATATATGGAGTGGAGTTTGCAACTGAAAAGAATCTTTGTGTTCCCAACAAGCTAGGTGAAGGACGGCTTTCACACACACTTATCTCTCAAAACTGAGCATGTGGACAGACGTTCGTTCATCTAGCACAAAGGGAATGGGTTGTAGGAGAAACTTTTACTCTGGTTTCTCAGTCTGTTTCCTAGTGCCGGTTTGAAGTTCCTGCAGTTTTCACTGTAAAACCGAGTTGGAGCTAGTACCTCACAATATATATGTACGGAGTTGACTATGCAACTGAAAAGTACTTTGTGTTCCCAACTAGCTAGGTGAAGGTCGGCTTTCACACACACTTTTCTCTCAGAAGTGAGCATGTGGAGAGACGTTCGTTCATCTAGCAGAAAGGGAACGGGTTGTAGGAGAAACTTTTACTCTGGTTTCTCGGTCTGTTTCCTAGTGCCGGTTTGAAGTTCCTGCTGTTTTCACTGTAAAACCGATTTGCAGCTAGTACCTCCCCATATATATATATGGAGTGGAATTTGCAATTGAAAAGAAAATTTGTGTTCCCAACAAGCTAGTTGAAGGACGGCTTTCACACACACTTATCTCTCAGAAATGAGCATGTGGAGAGACGTTCGTTCATCTAGCAGAAAGGGAACGGGTTGTAGTAGAAACTTTTACTTGGTTTTCTCAGTCTGTTTCCTAGTGCCGGTTTGAAGTTCCTGCAGTTTTCACTGTAAAACCGAGTTATAGATAGTACCTCCCCATATATATGTATGGCGTGGAATTTGCAACTGAAAAGATACTTTGTGTTCCCAACAAGCTAGGTGAAGGACGGCTTTCACACACACATATCTTTCAGAACTGAGCATGTGCAGAGACGTTCGTTCATCTAGCACAAAGGGAACGGGTTGCAGGAGAAACATTTACTCTGGTTTCTCAGTCTGTTTCCTAGTGCCGGTATTAAGTTTTGGCATTTTTCACTGTAAAACCGAGTTGGGGCTTGTACCTCCCCATATATATATATGGAGTGGAGTTTGCAACTGAAAAGAATCTTTGTGTTCCCAATAAGCTAGGTGAAGGACGGCTTTCACACACAATTATCTCTCAAAACTGAGCATGTGGACAGACGTTCGTTCATCAAGCACAAAGGGAATGGGTTGTAGGGGAAACTTTTACTCTGGTTTCTCAGTCTGTTTCCTAGTGCCGGTTTGAAGTTCCTTCAGTTTTCACTGTAAACCCTAGTTGGAGCTAGTACCTCACAATATATATGTATGGATTGGAGTATGCAACTGAAAAGAACTTTGTGTTCCGAACAACCTAGGTGAAGGTCGGCTTTCACACACACTTTTCTCTCAGAACTCAGCATGTGGAGAGACGTTCGTTCATCTAGCAGAAAGGGAACGGGTTGTAGGAGAACCTTTTACTCTGGTTTCTCGGTCTGTTTCCTAGTGCTGGTTTGAAGTTCCTGCTGTTTTCACTGTAAAACCGAGTTGCAGCTTGTACCTCCCCATATATATATATGGAGTGGAGTTTGCAACTGAAAAGAAAATTTGTGTTCCCAACAAGCTAGGTGAAGGACAGCTTTCACACACACACATCTCTCAGAACTGAAAATGTGAGAGACGTTCATTCATCTAGCACAAAGGGAACGGTTTGCAGGTGATACTTTTACTCTGGATTCTCAGTCTGTTTCCTAGTGCCGGTTTGAAGGTCCTGCAGTTTTCACTGTAAAAACGAGTTGGAGCCTGTAACTCCCCATATATATGTATGGAGTGGAGTTTGCAACTGAAAAGAAACTTTGTGTTCCCAACAAGCTAGGTGAAGGACGGCTTTCACACACACTTATCTCTCAGAACTGAGCATGTGGAGAGACTTTCGTTCATCTAACAGAAAGAGAACGGGTTGTAGGAGAAACTTTTACTCTGGTTTCTCAGTCTGTTTCTTAGTGCCGGTTTGAAGTTCCTGCATTTTTCTCTGTGAAACCGAGTTGGAGATAGTACCTCCTCATATATATTTATGGAGTGGAGTTTGCAACTGAAAAGAAACTTTGTGTTCCCAACAAGCTAGTTGAAGGCCGGCATTCACACACACTTATCTCTCAGAACTGAGTATGTGGAGAGACGTTCCTTCATCTAGCACAAAGGGAACAGATTGCAGGAGAAACTTTTACTCTGGTTTCTCAGTCTGTTTCCTAGGGCCGGTTTGAAGTTCCTGCAGTTTTCTCTGTAAAACGGAGTTGGAGCTAGTACCTACCCATATTTATGTATGGAGTGGAGTTTGCAACTGAAAAGAATCTTTGTGTTCCCAACAAGCTAGTTGAAGGACCGCTTTCACACACTCTTATCTCTCAGAAATGAGCATGTGGAGAGACGTTCGTTCATCAGGCAGAAAGGGAACGTGTTGTAGTAGAAACTTTTACTTGGTTTTCTCAGTCTGTTTCCTAGTGCCGGTTTGAAGTTCCTGCAGATTTCACTGTAAAACCGAGTTATAGCTAGTACCTCCCCATATATATGTATGGAGTGGAATTTGCAAATGAAAAGATACTTTTTGTTCCCAACAAGCTAGGTGAATGTCGGGTTTCACACACACTTATCTCTCAGAACTGAGCATGTGGAGAGACTTTCGTTCATCTAGTAGAAAGGGATCAGGTTGTAGGAGAAACTTTTACTCTGGTATCTCACTATGTTTCCTAGTGCCGGTTTGAATTTCCTGCATTTATCACTGTAAAACCGATTTATTGCTAGTACCTCCCCATGTATATGTATGGAGTGGAGTTTGCAACTGAAAAGAAACTTTGTGTTCCGAACAAGGTAGGTGAAGGACGGCATTCACACACAGATATCTCTCAGGACTGAGCATGTGGAGAGACATTCGTTCATCTAGCAGAAAGGGAACTGGTTGCAGGAGAATCTTTTGCTCTGCTTTCTCAGTGTGTTTCCTAGTGCCGGTTTGAAGTTCCTGCAGTTTTCACTGTAAAACCGAGTTGGAGCCAATACCTCCCAATATATGTGTATGGATTGGAGTTTGCAACTGAAAAGAAACTTTGTGTTCCCAACAAGCTAGTTGAAGGACGGCTTTCACACACACATACCTCTCAGGACTGAGCATGTGGAGAGACGTTCATTCATCTAGCAGAAAGGGAACTGGTTGTAGGAGAAACTTTTACTCTGCTTTCTCAGTCTGTTTCCTAGTGCCGGTTTGAAGTTCCTGCAGTTTCCACTGTAACATGGAGTTGGAGCTAGTACCTCCCCATATATATGTTTGGAGTGGGGTTTTCAACTGAAAAGAAACTTTGGGTTCCCAACAAGCTATTTCAAGGACGGCTTTCACACACTTATCTCTCAGAACTGAGCATGTGGAGAGACGTTCGTTCATCTAGCAGAAAGGGAACTGGTTGTAGTAGAAACTTTTATTCTGGTTTCTCAGTCTGTTTCCTAGTGCAGGTTTGAAGTTCCTGCATTTTTCACTGTAAAACCGATTTGCAGCTTGTACATCCCCATATATATGTATGGAGTGGAGTTTGCAACTGAATAGAAATTTTGTGTTCCCAACAAGCTAGGTGAATTTCGGCATTCACACACACTTGTCTCAGAACTGAGCATGTGGAGAGAATTCGTTCATTTAGCAGAAAGGGAACGGGTTGTAGGAGAAACTTTAACTCTGGTTTCTCAGTCTGTTTCCTATTTCCGGGTTGATGTTCCTGCAGTTTTCACTTTAAAACCGAGTTGGAGCTAGTACCTCCCCATATATATGTATGGAGTGGAGTTTGCAACTGAAAAGAACTTTGTGTTCCCAACAAGCTAGTTGAAGTACAGCTTTCACACACACTTATCTCTCAGAACTCAGCATGTGGACAGACGTTCGTTCATCTAGCACAAAGGGAACGGTTTGCAGGGGAAACTTTTACTCTGCTTTCTCAGTCTGTTTCCTAGAGCCGGTTTGAAGTTCCTGCAGTTTTCACTGTAAAACCGAGTTGGAGCTAGTACCTCACAATATATATGTACGGAGTTGACTATGCAACTGAAAAGTACTTTGTGTTCCCAACTAGCTAGGTGAAGGTCGGCTTTCACACACACTTTTCTCTCAGAACTGAGCATGTGGAGAGACGTTCGTTCATCTAGCAGAAAGGGAACGGGTTGTAGGAGAAACTTTTACTCTGGTTTCTCGGTCTGTTTCCTAGTGCCGGTTTGAAGTTCCTGCTGTTTTCACTGTAAAACCGATTTGCAGCTAGTACCTCCCCATATATATATATGGAGTGGAATTTGCAATTGAAAAGAAAATTTGTGTTCCCAACAAGCTAGTTGAAGGACGGCTTTCACACACACTTATCTCTCAGAAATGAGCATGTGGAGAGACGTTCGTTCATCTAGCAGAAAGGGAACGGGTTGTAGTAGAAACTTTTACTTGGTTTTCTCAGTCTGTTTCCTAGTGCCGGTTTGAAGTTCCTGCAGTTTTCACTGTAAAACCGAGTTATAGATAGTACCTCCCCATATATATGTATGGCGTGGAATTTGCAACTGAAAAGATACTTTGTGTTCCCAACAAGCTAGGTGAAGGACGGCTTTCACACACACATATCTTTCAGAACTGAGCATGTGCAGAGACGTTCGTTCATCTAGCACAAAGGGAACGGGTTGCAGGAGAAACATTTACTCTGGTTTCTCAGTCTGTTTCCTAGTGCCGGTATTAAGTTTTGGCATTTTTCACTGTAAAACCGAGTTGGGGCTTGTACCTCCCCATATATATATATGGAGTGGAGTTTGCAACTGAAAAGAATCTTTGTGTTCCCAATAAGCTAGGTGAAGGACGGCTTTCACACACAATTATCTCTCAAAACTGAGCATGTGGACAACGTTCGTTCATCAAGCACAAAGGGAATGGGTTGTAGGGGAAACTTTTACTCTGGTTTCTCAGTCTGTTTCCTAGTGCCGGTTTGAAGTTCCTTCAGTTTTCACTGTAAACCCTAGTTGGAGCTAGTACCTCACAATATATATGTATGGATTGGAGTATGCAACTGAAAAGAACTTTGTGTTCCGAACAACCTAGGTGAAGGTCGGCTTTCACACACACTTTTCTCTCAGAACTCAGCATGTGGAGAGACGTTCGTTCATCTAGCAGAAAGGGAACGGGTTGTAGGAGAAACTTTTACTCTGGTTTCTCGGTCTGTTTCCTAGTGCTGGTTTGAAGTTCCTGCTGTTTTCACTGTAAAACCGAGTTGCAGCTTGTACCTCCCCATATATATATATGGAGTGGAGTTTGCAACTGAAAAGAAAATTTGTGTTCCCAACAAGCTAGGTGAAGGACAGCTTTCACACACACACATCTCTCAGAACTGAGAATGTGAGAGACGTTCATTCATCTAGCACAAAGGGAACGGTTTGCAGGTGATACTTTTACTCTGGATTCTCAGTCTGTTTCCTAGTGCCGGTTTGAAGGTCCTGCAGTTTTCACTGTAAAAACGAGTTGGAGCCTGTAACTCCCCATATATATGTATGGAGTGGAGTTTGCAACTGAAAAGAAACTTTGTGTTCCCAACAAGCTAGGTGAAGGACGGCTTTCACACACACTTATCTCTCAGAACTGAGCATGTGGAGAGACGTTCGTTCATCTAACAGAAAGAGAACGGGTTGTAGGAGAAACTTTTACTCTGGTTTCTCAGTCTGTTTCTTAGTGCCGGTTTGAAGTTCCTGCATTTTTCTCTGTGAAACCGAGTTGGAGATTGTACCTCCTCATATATATTTATGGAGTGGAGTTTGCAACTGAAAAGAAACTTTGTGTTCCCAACAAGCTAGTTGAAGGCCGGCATTCACACACACTTATCTCTCAGAACTGAGTATGTGGAGAGACGTTCCTTCATCTAGCACAAAGGGAACAGATTGCAGGAGAAACTTTTACTCTGGTTTCTCAGTCTGTTTCCTAGGGCCGGTTTGAAGTTCCTGCAGTTTTCTCTGTAAAACGGAGTTGGAGCTAGTACCTACCCATATTTATGTATGGAGTGGAGTTTGCAACTGAAAAGAATCTTTGTGTTCCCAACAAGCTAGTTGAAGGACCGCTTTCACACACTCTTATCTCTCAGAAATGAGCATGTGGAGAGACGTTCGTTCATCAGGCAGAAAGGGAACGTGTTGTAGTAGAAACTTTTACTTGGTTTTCTCAGTCTGTTTCCTAGTGCCGGTTTGAAGTTCCTGCAGATTTCACTGTAAAACCGAGTTATAGCTAGTACCTCCCCATATATATGTATGGAGTGGAATTTGCAACTGAAAAGATACTTTTTGTTCCCAACAAGCTAGGTGAATGTCGGGTTTCACACACACTTATCTCTCAGAACTGAGCATGTGGAGAGACTTTCGTTCATCTAGTAGAAAGGGATCAGGTTGTAGGAGAAACTTTTACTCTGGTATCTCACTATGTTTCCTAGTGCCGGTTTGAATTTCCTGCATTTATCACTGTAAAACCGATTTATTGCTAGTACCTCCCCATGTATATGTATGGAGTGGAGTTTGCAACTGAAAAGAAACTTTGTGTTCCGAACAAGGTAGGTGAAGGACGGCATTCACACACAGATATCTCTCAGGACTGAGCATGTGGGGAGACATTCGTTCATCTAGCAGAAAGGGAACTGGTTGCAGGAGAATCTTTTGCTCTGCTTTCTCAGTGTGTTTCCTAGTGCCGGTTTGAAGTTCCTGCAGTTTTCACTGTAAAACCGAGTTGGAGCCAATACCTCCCAATATATGTGTATGGATTGGAGTTTGCAACTGAAAAGAAACTTTGTGTTCCCAACAAGCTAGGTGAAGGACGGCTTTCACACACACATACCTCTCAGGACTGAGCATGTGGAGAGACGTTCATTCATCTAGCAGAAAGGGAACTGGTTGTAGGAGAAACTTTTACTCTGCTTTCTCAGTCTGTTTCCTAGAGCCGGTTTGAAGTTCCTTCAGTTTTCCCTGTAAAACCGAGTTGGATCTAGTTCTTCCCCATATATATGTATGGATTGGAGTTAGCAACTGAAAAGAAACTTTGTGTTACCAACAATCTATGTGAAGGACGGCTTTTACACACACTTATCTCTCAGAGCTGAGCATGTGGAGAGACGTTCGTTCATCTAGCACAAAGAGAACGGGTTGCAGGGGAAAATTTTCCTCTGGTTTCTCAGTCTGTTTCCTAGTGCCGGTTTGAAGTTCCTGCAGTTTTCACTGTAATCCCGAGTTGGAGCTTGTACCTCACCATATATATGTATGGAGTGGATTTTGCAACTGAAAAGAAACTTTGTGTTTCCAACAAGCTACGTGAAGGACGGCTTTCACACACACTTATCTCTCAGAACTGAGCATGTGGAGAGACTTTCGTTCATCTAGCAGAAAGGTAACGGGGTGTAGTAGAAACTTTTACTTAGTTTTCTCAGTCTTTTTCCTAGTGCCTGTTTGAAGTTCCTGCAGTTTTCACTGTAAAACCGAGTTATAGCTAGTACCTCCCCATATGTATGTATTGAGTGGAATTTGCAACTGAAAAGAAACTTTGTGTTCCCAACAAGCTAGGTGAAGTTCGGGTTTCACACACACTTATCTCTCGGAACTTAGCATGTGGAGAAACTTTCCTTCATCTAGCAGAAATGGATAAGGTTGTAGGAGAAACTTTTACTCTGGTATCTCACTCTGTTTCCTAGTGCCTGTTTGAAGTTCCTGCATTTTTCACTGTAAAACAGATTTGGAGCTAGTACCTCCCCATATATATGTATGGAGTGGAGTTTGCAACTAAAAAGAAACTTTGTGTTCCCAACAAGATATGTGAAGGCCGGCATTCACACACAATTATCTCTCAGAACTGAGTATGTGGAGAGACGTTCCTTCATCTAGCACAAAGGGAACAGGTTGCAGGAGAAACTTTTACTCTGGATTCTCAGTCTGTTTCCTAGGGCCGGTTTGAAGTTCCTGCAGTTTTCACTGTAAAACCGAGCTGGAGCTAGTACCTCCCCATATATATATATGGAGTGGAGTTTGCAACTGAAAAGAAACTTTGTGTTCCCAACAAGCTAGTTGAAGGACGCCTTTCAAACACACTTATCTCTCAGAAATGAGCATGTGGAGAGACGTTCGTTCATCTAGCACAAATGGAACTGGTTGCTATAGAAACTTTTACTCTGCTTTCTCATGCTGTTTCCTAGTGCCGGTTTGAATTTCCTGCAGTTTTCTCTGTAAAACGAGTTTGGAGCTAGTACCTCCCCATATTTATGTATGGAGTGGAGTTTGCAACTGAAAAGAATCTTTGTTCCCAACAAGCTAGTTGAAGGACGGCTTTCACACACACTTATCTCTCAGAAATGAGCATGTGGAGAGACGTTCGTTCATCTAGCAGAAAGGGAACGGGTTGTAGTAGAAACTTTTACTTGGTTTTCTCAGTCTGTTTCCTAGTGCCGGTTTGAAGTTCCTGCAGATTTCACTGTAAAACCGAGTTATAGCTAGTACATCCCCATATGTACGTATGGAGTGGAATTTGCAACTGAAAATATACTTTGTTTTCCCAACAAGCTAGGTTAAGTTCGGGTTTCACACACACTTATCTCTCAAAACTGAGCACGTGGAGAGACGTTCCTTCATCTAAAACAAAGGGAACGGTTTGCAGGAGAAATTTTACTCTGATTTCTCAGTCTGTTTCCTAGTGCCGGTTTGAAGTTCCTGCAGTTTTCACTGTAAAACAGATTTGGAGCTATTACCTCCCCATATATATGTCTGGAGTGGAGTTTGCAACTGAAAAGAAACTTTGTGTTCCCAACAAGCTAGGTGAAGTACGGCTTTCACACACACTTATCTCTCAAAACTGAGCATGTGGACAGACGTTCGTTCATCTAGCACAAAGGGAATGGGTTGTAGGATAAACTTTTACTCTGGTTTCTCAGTCTGTTTCCTAGTGCCGGTTTGAAGTTCCTTCAGTTTTCACTGTAAAACCGAGTTGGAGCTAGTACCTCACAATATATATGTATGGAGTGGAGTATGCACCTGAAAAGAACTTTGTGATCCCAACAAGCTAGGCGAAGTTCGGCTTTCACACACACTTTTCTCTCAGAACTGAGCATGTGGAGAGACGTTCGTTCAAATAGCAGAAAGGGAACGGTTGTAGGAGAAACTTTTACTCTGGTTTCTCGGTCTGTTTCCTAGTGCTGGTTTGAAGTTCCTGCTGTTTTCACTGTAAAACCGAGTTGGAGCTAGTACCTCCCCATATATATGTTTGTAGTGGAGTTTGCAACTGAAAAGAAACTTTGTGTTCCCAACAAGCTAGGTGAAGTACAGCTTTCACACACACTTATCTCTCAGAACTGAGCTTGTGAGAGACGTTCGTTCATCTAGCACAAACGGAACGGGTTGCAGGTGATACTTTTACTCTGGATTCTCAGACTGTTTCCTAGTGCCGGTTTGAAGGTCCTGCAGTTTTCACTGTTAAAACGAGTTGGAGCCTGTACCTCCCCATATATATGTATGGAGTGGAGTTTGCAACTGAAAAGAATCTTTGTGTTACAATCAAGCTAAGTGAAGGACGGCTTTCACACACACTTATCTCTCAGAACTGAGCATGTGGAGAGACGTTCGTTCATCTAACAGAAAGGGAACGGGTTGTAGGAGAAACTTTTACTCTGGTTTCTCAGTCTGTTTCCTAGTGCCGGTTTGAAGTTCCTGCAGTTTTCACTGTAAAATCGAGTTGGAGCTAGTACCTCCTCATATATATTTATGGAGTGGAGTTTGCAACTGAAAAGAAACTTTGTGTTCCCAACAAGCTAGTTGAAGGCCGGCATTCACACACAATTATCTCTCAGAACTGAGTATGTGGAGAGACGTTCCTTCATCAGCACAAAGGGAACAGGTTGCAGGAGAAACTTTTACTCTGGTTTCTCAGTCTGTTTCCTAGGGCCGGTTTGAAGTTCCTGCAGTTTTCACTGTAAAACCGAGTTGGAGCTAGTACCTCCCCATATAAATATATGGAGTGGTGTTTGCAACTGAAAAGAAACTTTGTGTTCCCAACAAGCTAGTTGAAGGACGCCTTTCAAACCCACTTATCTCTCAGAACTTAGCATGTGGAGAGACATTCGTTCATCTAGCAGAAAGGGAACGGGTTGTAGTTGAAACTTTTACTTGGTTTTCTCAGTCTGTTTCCCAGTGCCTGTTTGAAGTTCCTGCAGTTTTCACTTTAAAACCGAGTTATAGCTAGTACCACCCCATATGTATGTATGGAGTGGAATTTGCAACTGAAAAGAAACTTTGTGTTCCCAACAAGCTAGGTGAAGTTCGGGTTTCACACACACTTATCTCTCGGAACTGAGCATGTGGAGAGACTTTCCTTCATCTAGCAGAAAGGGATAAGGTTGTAGGAGAAACTTTTACTCTGGTATCTCACTCTGTTTCCTAGTGCCTGTTTGAAGTTCCTGCATTTTTCACTGTAAAACAGATTTGGACCTAGTACCTCCCCATATATATGTATGGAGTGGAGTTTGCAACTAAAAAGAAACTTTGTGTTCCCAACAAGATATGTGAAGGCCGGCATTCACACACACTTATCTCTCAGAACTGAGTATGTGGAGAGACGTTCCTTCATCTAGCACAAAGGGAACAGGTTGCAGGAGAAACTTTTACTCTGGGTTCTCAGTCTGTTTCCTAGGGCCGGTTTGAAGTTCCTGCAGTTTTCTCTGTAAAACGAGTTTGGAGCTAGTACCTCCCCATATTTATGTATGGAGTGGAGTTTGCAACTTAAAAGAATCTTTGTGTTCCCAACAAGCTTGTTGAAGGACGGCTTTCACACACACTTATCTCTCAGAAATGAGCATGTGGAGAGACGTTCGTTCATCTAGCAGAAAGGGAACGGGTTGTAGTAGAAACTTTTACTTGGTTTTCTCAGTCTGTTTCCTAGTGCCGGTTTGAAGTTCCTGCAGTTTTCACTGTAAAACCGAGTTATAGCTAGTACCTACCCATATATACGTATGGAGTGGAATTTGCAACTGAAAAGATACTTTGTGCTCCCAACAAGCTAGGTGAAGTTCGGGTTTCACACACACTTATCTCTCAGAACTGAGCATGTGGAGAGACGTTCCTTCATCTAAAACAAAGGGAACGGTTTGCAGGAGAAACTTTTACTCTGATTTCTCAGTCTGTTTCCTAGTGCCGGTTTGAAGTTCCTGCAGTTTTCACTGTTAAACAGATTTGGAGCTATTACCTCCCCATATATATGTATGGAGTGGAGTTTGCAACTGAAAAGAAACTTTGTGTTCCCAACAAGCTAGTTGAAGGACGGCTTTCACACACACTTATCTCTCAGAACTGAACATGTGGAGAGACGTTCGTTCATCTAGCACAAAAGGAACGGGTTGCAGGAGAAACTTTTTCTCTGGGTTCTCAGTCTGTTTCCTAGTGCCGGTTTGAAGTTCCTTCAGTTTTCACTGTAAAACCGAGTTGGAGCTAGTACCTCACAATATATATGTATGGAGTGGAGTATGCACCTGAAAAGAACTTTGTGATCCCAACAAGCTAGGTGAAGGTCGGCTTTCACACACACTTATCTCTCAGAACTGAGCATGTGGAGAGACGTTCGTTCATCTAGCAGAAAAGGAACGGATTGTAGGAGAAAGTTTTACTCTGGTTTCTCGGTCTGTTTCCTAGTGCCGGTTTGAAGTTCCTGCTGTTTTCACTGTAAAACCGAGTTGGAGCTAGTACCTCCCCATATATATGTATGGAGTGGAGTTTGCAACTGAAAAGAAACTTTGTGTTCCCAATAAGCTAGGTGAAGGACAGCTTTCACACCCACTTATCTCTCAGAAGTGAGCTTGTGAGAGACGTTCGTTCATCTACCACAAACGGAACGGGTTGCATGTGATACTTTTACTCTGGATTCTCAGACTGTTTCCTAGTGCCGGTTTGAAGGTCCTGCAGTTTTCACTGTAAAAACGAGTTGGAGCCTGTACCTCCCCATATATATGTATGGAGTGGAGTTTGCAACTGAAAAGAATCTTTGTGTTCCCATCAAGCTAAGTGAAGGACGGCTTTCACACACACTTATCTCTCAGAACTGAGCATGTGGAGAGACGTTCGTTCATCTAACAGAAAGGGAACGGGTTGTAGGAGAAACTTTTACTCTGGTTTCTCAGTCTGTTTCCTAGTGCCGGTTTGAAGTTCCTGCTGTTTTCACTGTAAAATCGAATTGGAGCTAGTACCTCCTCATATATATTTATGGAGTGGAGTTTGCAACTGAAAAGAAACTTTGTGTTCCCAACAAGCTAGTTGAAGGCCGGCATTCACACACACTTATCTCTCAGAACTGAGTATGTGGAGAGACGTTCCTTCATCAGAACAAAGGGAACATGTTGCAGGAGAAACTTTTACTCTGGTTTCTCAGTCTGTTTCCTAGGGCCGGTTAGAAGTTCCTGCAGATTTCACTGTAAAACCGAGTTGGAGCTAGTACTTCCCCATATATATATATGGAGTGGTGTTTGCAACTGAAAAGAAACTTTGTGTTCCCAACAAGCTAGTTGAATGACGCCTTTCAAACCCACTTATCTCTCAGAACTTAGCATGTGGAGAGACGTTCGTTCATCTAGCAGAAAGGAACGGGTGGTAGTAGAAACTTTTACTTGGTTTTCTCAGTCTGTTTCCTAGTGCCTGTTTGAAGTTCCTGCAGTTTTCACTTTAAAACCGAGTTATAGCTAGTACCACCCCATATGTATGTATGGAGTGGAATTTGCAACTGAAAAGAAACTTTGTGTTCCCAACAAGCTAGGTGAAGTTCGGGTTTCACACAAACTTATCTCTCAGAACTGAGCATGTGGAGAGACTTTCGTTCATCTAGCAGAAAGGGATCAGGTTGTAGGAGAAACTTTTACTCTGGTATCTCACTCTGTTTCCTAGTGCCGGTTTGAAGTTCCTGCATTTTTCACTGTAAAATAGATTTGAAGCTAGTTCTCCCCATATATATGTATGGAGTGGAGTTTGCAACTGAAAAGAATCTTTGTGTTCCCAACAAGATATGTGAAGGCCGGCATTCACACACACTTATCTCTCAGAACTGAGTATGTGGAGAGACGTTCCTTCATCTAGCACAAAGGGAACAGGTTGCAGGAGAAACATTTACTCTGGATTCTCAGTCTGTTTCCTAGGGCCGGTTTGAAGTTCCTGCAGTTTTCACTGTAAAACGGAGTTGAAGCTAGTACTTCCCAATATATATATATGGAGTGGAGTTTGCAACTGAAAGGAAACTTTGTGTTCCCAACAAGCTAGTTGAAGGACGCCTTTCAAACACACTTATCTCTCAGAACTGAGCATGTGGAGAGATGTTCGTTCATCTAGCACAAATGGAACGGGTTGCAGTAGAAACTTTTACTCTGCTTTCTCATGCTGTTTCCTAGTGCCGGTTTGAAGTTCCTGCAGTTTTCTCTGTAAAACGGAGTTGGAGCTAGTACCTCCCCATATTTATGTATGGAGTGGAGTTTGCAACTGAAAAGAATCTTTGTGTTCCCAACGAGCTAGTTGAAGGACGGCTTTCACACACACTTATCTCTCAGAAATGAGCATGTGGAGAGACGTTCGTTCATCTAGCAGAAAGGGAACGGGTTGTAGTAGAAACTTTACTAGGTTTTCGCAGTCTGTTTCCTAGTGCCGGTTTGAAGTTCCTGCAGTTTCCACTGTAACAAGGAGTTGGAGCTAGTACCTCCCCATATATATGTTTGGAGTGGGGTTTTCAACTGAAAAGAAACTTTGGGTTCCCAACAAGCTAGTTCAAGGACGGCTTTCACACACACTTATCTCTCAGAACTGAGCATGTGGAGAGACGTTCGTTCATCTAGCAGAAAGGGAACGGGTTGTAGTAGAAATTTTATTCTGGTTTCTCAGTCTGTTTCCTAGTGCAGGTTTGAAGTTCCTGCATTTTTCACTGTAAAACCGAGTTGCAGCTTGTACATCCCCATATATATGTATGGAGTGGATTTTGCAACTGAATAGAAATTTTGTGTTCCCAACAAGCTAGGTGAAGTTCGGCATTCACACACACTTATCTCAGAACTGAGCATGTGGAGAGACTTCGTTCATTTAGCAGAAAGGGAACGGGTTGTAGGAGAAACTTTTACTCTGGTATCTCAGTCTGTTTCCTAGTGCCGGTATGAAGTTCCTGCAGTTTTCACTGTAAAACCGAGTTGGAGCTAGTACCTCCCCATATATATGTATGGAGTAGATTTTGCAACTAAAAAGAAACTTTGTGTTCCTAACAAGGTAGGTTAAGAACGGCTTTCACACACACATACCTCTCAGGACTGAGCATGTGGAGAGACGTTCGTTCACCTAGCAGAAAGGGAACTGGTTGTAGGAGAAACTTTAACTCTGGTTTCTCAGTCTGTTTCCTATTTCCGGGTTGATGTTCCTGCAGTTTTCACTGTAAAACCGATTTGGAGCTAGTACCTCCCCATATATATGTATGGAGTGGAGTTTGCAACTGAAAAGAACTTTGTGTTCCCAACAAGCTAGTTGAAGTTCGGCTTTCACACACACTTATCTCTCAGAACTCAGCATGTGGACAGACGTTTGTTCATCTAGCACAAAGGGAACGGTTTGCAGGGGAAACTTTAACTCTGCTTTCTCAGTCTGTTTCCTAGTGCCGGTTTGAAGTTCCTGCAGTTTTCACTGTAAAACCGAGTTATAGCTAGTATCTCCCCATATGTATTTATGGAGTGGATTTTGCAACTGAAAAGAAACTTTGTGTTCCCAACAAGTTAGGTGAAGGTCGGGTTTCACACACACTTATCTCTCAGAATTGAGCATGTGGAGAGACTTTCGTTCATCTAGTAGAAAGCGATCAGGTTGTAGGAGAAACTTTTACTCTGGTATCTCACTCTGTTTCCTAGTACCGGTTTGAAGTTCCTGTATTTTTCACTGTAAAACAGATTTGGAGCTAGTACCTCCCCATATATATGTATGGAGTGGAGTTTGCAACTAAAAAGAACTTTGTGTTCCCAACAATCTAGTTGAAGTTCGGCTTTCACACACACTTATCTCTCAGAACTCAGAATGTGGACAGACGTTCGTTCATCTAGCACAAAGGGAACGGTTTGCAGGGGAAACTTTTACTCTGCTTTCTCAGTTTGTTTCCTAGTGCCGGTTTGAAGTTCCTGCAGTTTTCACTGTAAAACCGAGTTGGAGCTAGTATCTCCCCATATATATGTATGGAGTGGAGTTAGCAACTGAAAAGAAACTTTGTGTTCCCAACAATCTATGTGAAGGACGGCTTTTACACACACTAATCTCTCAGAGCTGAGCATGTGGAGAGACGTTCGTTTATCTAGCAGAAAGTGAACGCGTTGTAGTAGAAACTTTTACTTGGTTTTCTCAGTCTGTTTCCTAGTGCCTGTTTGAAGTTCCTGCACTTTTCACTGTAAAACCGAGTTATAGCTAGTACCTCCCCATATGTATGTATGGAGTGGAATTTGCAACTGAAAAGAAACTTTGTGTTCCCAACAAGCTAGGTTAAGGTCGGTTTTCACACACACTTATCTCTCAGATCTGAGCATGTGGAGAGACTTTCGTTCATCTAGTAGAAAGGGAACAGGTTGCAGGAGAAACTTTTACTCTGGATTCTCAGTCTGTTTCCTAGGGCCGGTTTGAAGTTCCTGCAGTTTTCACTGTAAAACCGAGTTGGAGCTAGTACCTCCCCATATATATATATGGAGTGGAGTTTGCAACTGAAAAGAAACTTTGTGTTCCCAACAAGCTAGTTGAAGAACGCCTTTCAAACACACTTATCTCTCAGAACTGAGCATGTGGAGAGAAGTTCGTTCATCTAGCAGAAATGGAACGTGTTGCAGTAGAAACTTTTACTCTGCATTCTCATGCTGTTTCCTAGTGCCGGTTTGAAGTTCCTGCAGTTTTCTCTGTAAAACGAGGTTGGAGCTAGTACCTCCCCATATTTATGTATGGATTGGAGTTTGCAACTGAAAAGAAACTTTGTGTTCCCAACAAGCTATTTGAAGGACGGCTTTCACACACACTTATCTCTCAGAAATGAGCATGTGGAGAGACGTTCATTCATCTAGCAGAAAGGGAACGGGTTGTAGTAGAAACTTTTACTTGGTTTTCTCAGTCTGTTTCCTAGTGCCTGTTTGAAGTTCCTGCAGTTTTCACTTTAAAACCGAGTTATAGCTAGTACCACCCCATATGTATGTATGGAGTGGAATTTGCAACTGAAAAGAAACTTTGTGTTCCCAACAAGCTAGGTGAAGTTCGGGTTTCACACACACTTATCTCTCAGAACTGAGCATGTGGAGAGACTTTCGTTCATCTAGCAGAAAGGGATCAGGTTGTAGGAGAAACTTTTACTCTGGTATCTCACTCTGTTTCCTAGTGCCGATTGAAGTTCCTGCATTTTTCACTGTAAAACAGATTTGAAGCTAGTACCTCCCCATATATATATATGGAGTGGAGTTTGCAACTGAAAAGAAACTTTGTGTTCCCAACAAGATATGTGAAGGCCGGCATTCACACACACTTATCTCTCAGAACTGAGTATGTGGAGAGACGTTCCTTCATCTAGCACAAAAGGAACAGTTTGCAGGAGAAACTTTTACTCTGGATTCTCAGTCTGTTTCTTAGGGCCGGTTTGAAGTTCCTGCAGTTTTCACTGTAAAACCGAGTTGAAGCTAGTACTTCCCCATTTATATATATGGAGTGGTGTTTGCAACTGAAAAGAAACTTTGTGTTCCCAACAAGCTAGTTGAAGGACGCCTTTCAAACACACTTATCTCTCAGAATTGAGCATGTGGAGAGATGTTCGTTCATCTAGCACAAATGGAACGGGTTGCAGTAGAAACTTTTACTCTGATTTCTCATGCTGTTTCCTAGTGCCGGTTTGAAGTTCCTGCAATTTTCTCTCTAAAACGAGGTTGGAGCTAGTACCTCCCCTTATTTATGTATGGAGTGGAATTTGCAACTGAAAAGAATCTTTGTGTTCCCAACAAGCTAGTTGAAGGACGGCTTTCACACACACTTATCTCTCAGAAATGAGCATGTGGAGAGACGTTCGTTCATCTAGCACAAATGGAACGGGTTGCAGGAGAAACATTTACTCTGGTTTCTCAGTCTTTTTCCTAGTGCCGGCATTAATTTTCTGCAGTTTTCACTGTAAAACAGAGCTGGGGCTAGTACCTCCCCATATATATATATGGAGTGGAGTTGGCAACTGAAAAGAATCTTTGTGTTCCCAACAAGCTAGGTGAAGGACGGCTTTCACACACACTTATCTCTCAAAACTGAGCATGTGGACAGACGTTCGTTCATCTAGCACAAAGGGAATGGGTTGTAGGAGAAACTTTTTTCCTGGTTTCTCAGTCTGTTTCCTAGTGCCGGTTTGAAGTTCCTTCAGTTTTCACTGTAAAAACGAGTTGGAGCCTGTACCTCCCCATATATATGTATGGTGTGGAGTTTGCAAATGAAAAGAATCTTTGTGTTCCCAACAAGCTAGGTGAAGGACGGCTTTCACACACACTTATCTCTCAGAACTGAGCATGTGGAGAGACGTTCGTTCATCTAACAGAAAGGGAACGGGTTGTAGGATAAACTTTTACTCTGGTTTCTCAGTCTGTTTCCTAGTGCCGGTTTGAAGTTCCTGCAGTTTTCACTGTAAAATCGAGTTGGAGCTTGTACCTCCTCATATATATTTATGGAGTGGAGTTTGCAACTGAAAAGAAACTTTTTGTTCCCAACAAGCTAGTTGAAGGCCGGCATTCACACACACTTATCTCTCAGAACTGAGTATGTGGAGAGACGTTCCTTCATCTAGCACAATTGGAACAGGTTGCAGGAGAAACTTTTCTCAGTTTTCTCAGTCTGTTTCCTCGGGCCGGTTTGAAGTTCCTGCAGTTTTCACTGTAAAACCGAGTTGGAGCTAGTACCTCCCCATATATATATATGGAGTGGTGTTTGCAACTGAAAAGAAACTTTGTGTTCCCAACAAGCTAGTTGAAAGACGCCTTTCAAACCCACTTATCTCTCAGAAATTAGCATGTGGAGAGACGTTCGTTCATCTAGCATAAAGGGAACGGGTTGTAGTAGAAACTTTTACTTGCTTTTCTCAGTTTGTTTCCTAGTGCCTGTTTGAAGTTCCTGCAGTTTTCACTGTAAAACCGAGTTATAGCTAGTACCACCCCATATGTATGTATGGAGTGGAATTTGCAATTGGAAAGAAACTTTGTGTTCCCAACAAGCTAGGTGAAGTTCGGGTTTCACACACACTTATCTCTCAGAACTGAGCATGTGGAGAGAGTTTCGTTCATCTAGCAGAAAGGGATCAGTTTGTAGGAGAAACTTTTACTCTGGTATCTCACTCTGTTTCCTAGTGCCGGTTTGAAGTTCCTGCATTTTTCACTGTAAAACAGATTTGGAGCTTGTACCTCCCCATATATATGTATGGAGTGGAGTTTGCTACTGAAAAGAAACTTTGTGTTCCCAACAAGATATGTGAAGGCCGGCATTCACAAACACTTATCTCTCAGAACTGAGTATGTGGAGAGAAGTTCCTTCATCTATCACAAAGGGAACAGGTTGCAGTAGAAACTTTTACTCTGCTTTCTCATGCTGTTTCCTTGTGCCGGTTTGAAGTTCCTGCAGTTTTCTCTGTAAAACGGAGTTGGAGCTAGTACCTCCCCATATTTATGTATGGAGTGGAGTTTGCAACTGAAAAGAATCTTTGTGTTCCCAACGAGCTAGTTGAAGGACGGCTTTCACACACACTTATCTCTCAGAAATGAGCATGTGGAGAGACGTTCGTTCATCTAGCAGAAAGGGAACGGGTTGTAGTAGAAACTTTTACTTGGTTTTCTCAGTCTGTTTCCTAGTGCCGGTTTGAAGTTCCTGCAGTTTTCACTGTAAAATCGAGTTATAGCTAGTACCTCCCCATATATACGTATGGAGTGGAATTTGCAACTGAAAAGATACTTTGTGTTCCCAACAAGCTAAATGAAGGTCGGGTTTCACACACGCTTATCTCATAACTGAGCATGTGGAGAGACTTTCGTTCATCTAGCACAAAGGGAACGGTTTGCAGGAGAAACTTTTACTCTGATTTCTCAGTCTGTTTCCTAGTGCCGGTTTGAAGTTCCTGCAGTTTTCACTGCAAAACAGATTTGGAGCTATTACCTCCCCATATATATGTATGGAGTGGAGTTTGCAACTTAAAAGAAACTTTGTGTTCCCAACAAGCTAGTTGAAGGACGGCTTTCACACACACTTATCTCTCAGAACTGAACATGTGGAGAGACGTTCGTTCATCTAGCACAAAAGGAACGGGTTGCAGGAGAAACTTTTACTCTGGGTTCTCAGTCTGTTTCCTAGTGCCGGTTTGAAGTTCCTGCAGTTTTCACTGTAAAATCGAGTTGGAGCTAGTACCTCCTCATACATATTTATGGAGTGGAGTTTGCAACTGAAAAGAAACTTTGTGTTCCCAACAAGCTAGTTGAAGGCCGGCATTCACACACACTTATCTCTCAGAACTGAGTATGTGGAGAGACGTTCCTTCATCTAGCACAAAGGGAACAGGTTGCAGGAGAAACTTTTACTCTGTTTTCTCAGTCTGTTTCCTAGAGCCGGTTTGAAGTTCCTGCAGTTTTCACTGTAAAACCGAGTTTTAGCTAGTACATCCCCATATATATATATGGAGTGGTGTTTGCAACTGAAAAGAAACTTTGTGTTCCCAACAAGCTAGTTGAAGGACGCCTTTCAAACCCACTTATCTCTCATAACTTAGCATGTGGAGAGACGTTCGTTCATCTAGCAGAAAGGGAACGGGTTGTAGTAGAAACTTTTACTTGGTTTTCTCAGTCTGTTTCCTAGTGCCTGTTTGAAGTTCATGCAGTTTTCACTGTAAAACCGAGTTATAGCTAGTACCACCCCATATGTATGTATGGAGTGGAATTTGCAACTGGAAAGAAACTTTGTGTTCCCAACAAGCTAGGTGAAGTTCGGGTTTCACACACACTTATCTCTCAGAAATGAGCATGTGGAGAGAGTTTCGTTCATCTAGCAGAAAGGGATCAGGTTGTAGGAGAAACTTTTACTCTGGTATCTCACTCTGTTTCCTAGTGCCGGTTTGAAGTTCCTGCATTTTTCTCTGTAAAACAGATTTGGAGCTTGTACCTCCCCATATATATGTATGGAGTGGAGTTTGCAACTGAAAAGAAACTTTGTGTTCCCAACAAGATATGTGAAGGCCGGCATTCACACACACTTATCTCTCAGAACTGAGTATGTGGAGAGAAATTCCTTCATCTATCACAAAGGGAACAGGTTGCAGTAGAAACTTTTACTCTGCTTTCTCATGCTGTTTCCTAGTGCCGGTTTGAAGTTCCTGCAGTTTTCTCTGTAAAACGGAGTTGGAGCTAGTACCTCCCCATATTTATGTATGGAGTGGAGTTTGCAACTGAAAAGAATCTTTGTGTTCCCAACGAGCTAGTTGAAGGACGGCTTTCACACACACTTATCTCTCAGAACTGAGCATGTGGAGAGACGTTCGTTCATCTAGCACAAATGGAACTGGTTGCTATATAAACTTTTACTGTGCTTTCTCATGCTGTTTCCTAGTGCCGGTTTGAAGTTCCTGCAGTTTTCTCTGTAAAACGAGTTTGGAGCTAGTACCTCCCCATATTTATGTATGGAGTGGAGTTTGCAACTGAAAAGAATCTTTGTGTTCCCAACAAGCTAGTTGAATGACGCCTTTCAAACCCACTTATCTCTCAGAACTTAGCATGTGGAGAGACGTTCGTTCATCTAGCAGAAAGGGAACGGGTGGTAGTAGAAACTTTTACTTGATTTTCTCAGTCTGTTTCCTAGTGCCTGTTTGAAGTTCCTGCAGTTTTCACTTTAAAACCGAGTTATAGCTAGTACCACCCCATATGTATGTATGGAGTGGAATTTGCAACTGAAAAGAAACTTTGTGATCCCAACAAGCTAGGTGAAGTTCGGGTTTCACACACACTTATCTCTCAGAACTGAGCATGTGGAGAGACTTTCGTTCATCTAGCAGAAAGGGATCAGGTTGTAGGAGAAACTTTTACTCTGGTATCTCACTCTGTTTCCTAGTGCCGGTTTGAATTTCCTGCATTTTTCACTGTAAAATAGATTTGAAGCTAGTTCCTCCCCATATATATGTATGGAGTGGAGTTTGCAACTGAAAAGAAACTTTGTGTTCCCAACAAGATATGTGAAGGCCGGCATTCACACACACTTATCTCTCAGAAGTGAGTATGTGGAGAGACGTTCCTTCATCTAGCACAAAGGGAAAATGTTGCAGGAGAAACTTTTACTCTGGATTCTCAGTCTGTTTCCTAGGGCCGGTTTGAAATTCCTGCAGTTCTCACTGTAAAACCGAGTTGAAGCTAGTATTTCCCCATATATATATATGGAGTGGAGTTTGCAACTGAAAGGAAACTTTGTGTTCCCAACAAGCTAGTTGAAGGACGCCTTTCAAACACACTTATCTATCAGAACTGAGCATGTGGAGAGATATTCGTTCATCTAGCACAAATGGAACGGGTTGCAGTAGAAACTTTTACTCTGCTTTCTCAGTCTGTTTCCTAGTGCCGGTTTGAAGTTCCTGCAGTTTCCACTGTAACAAGGAGTTGGAGCTAGTACCTCCCCATATATATGTTTGGAGTGGGGTTTTCAACTGAAAAGAAACTTTGGGTTCCCAACAAGCTAGTTCAAGGACGGCTTTCACACACACTTATCTCTCAGAACTGAGCATGTGGAGAGACGTTCGTTCATCTAGCAGAAAGGGAACGGGTTGTAGTAGAAATTTTATTCTGGTTTCTCAGTCTGTTTCCTAGTGCAGGTTTGAAGTTCCTGCATTTTTCACTGTAAAATCGAGTTATAGCTAGTACCTCCCCATATATATGTATGGAGTGGAGTTTGCAACTGAAAAGAAACTTTGTGTTCCCAACAAGATATGTGAAGGCCGGCATTCACAAACACTTATCTCTCAGAACTGAGTATGTGGAGAGAAGTTCCTTCATCTATCACAAAGGGAACAGGTTGCAGTAGAAACTTTTACTCTGCTTTCTCATGCTGTTTCCTAGTGCCGGTTTGAAGTTCCTGCAGTTTTCTCTGTAAAACGGAGTTGGAGCTAGTACCTCCCCATATTTATGTATGGAGTGGAGTTTGCAACTGAAAAGAATCTTTGTGTTCCCAACGAGCTAGTTGAAGGACGGCTTTCACACACACTTATCTCTCAGAAATGAGCATGTGGAGAGACGTTCGTTCATCTAGCAGAAAGGGAACGGGTTGTAGTAGAAACTTTTACTTGGTTTTCTCAGTCTGTTTCCTAGTGCCGGTTTGAAGTTCCTGCAGTTTTCACTGTAAAATCGAGTTATAGCTAGTACCTCCCCATATATACGTATGGAGTGGAATTTGCAACTGAAAAGATACTTTGTGTTCCCAACAAGCTAAGTGAAGTTCGGGTTTCACACACGCTTATCTCATAACTGAGCATGTGGAGAGACTTTCGTTCATCTAGCACAAAGGGAACGGTTTGCAGGAGAAACTTTTACTCTGATTTCTCAGTCTGTTTCCTAGTGCCGGTTTGAAGTTCCTGCAGTTTTCACTGCAAAACAGATTTGGAGCTATTACCTCCCCATATATATGTATGGAGTGGAGTTTGCAACTTAAAAGAACTTTGTGTTCCCAACAAGCTAGTTGAAGGACGGCTTTCACACACACTTATCTCTCAGAACTGAACATGTGGAGAGACGTTCGTTCATCTAGCACAAAAGGAACGGGTTGCAGGAGAAACTTTTACTCTGGGTTCTCAGTCTGTTTCCTAGAGCCGGTTTGAAGTTCCTGCAGTTTTCACTGTAAAACCGAGTCGGAGCTAGTACCTCCCCATATATATATATGGAGTGGTGTTTGCAACTGAAAAGAAACTTTGTGTTCCCAACAAGCTAGTTGAAGGACGCCTTTCAAACCCACTTATCTCTCATAACTTAGCATGTGGAGAGACGTTCGTTCATCTAGCAGAAAGGGAACGGGTTGTAGTAGAAACTTTTACTCTGTTTTCTCAGTCTGTTTCCTAGAGCCGGTTTGAAGTTCCTGCAGTTTTCACTGTAAAACCGAGTTATAGGTAGTACCACCCCATATGTATGTATGGAGTGGAATTTGCAACTGGAAAGAAACTTTGTGTTCCCAACAAGCTAGGTGAAGTTCAGGTTTCACACACACTTATCTCTCAGAAATGAGCATGTGGAGAGAGTTTCGTTCATCTAGCAGAAAGGGATCAGGTTGTAGGAGAAACTTTTACTCTGGTATCTCACTCTGTTTCCTAGTGCCGGTTTGAAGTTCCTGCAGTTTTCACTGTAAAACAGATTTGGAGCTTGTACCTCCCCATATATATGTATGGAGTGGAGTTTGCAACTGAAAAGAAACTTTGTGTTCCCAACAAGATATGTGAAGGCCGGCATTCACACACACTTATCTCTCAGAACTGAGTATGTGGAGAGAAATTCCTTCATCTATCACAAAGGGAACAGGTTGCAGTAGAAACTTTTACTCTGCTTTCTCATGCTGTTTCCTAGTGCCGGTTTGAAGTTCCTGCAGTTTTCTCTGTAAAACGGAGTTGGAGCTAGTACCTCCTCATATTTATGTATGGAGTGGAGTTTGCAACTGAAAAGAATCTTTGTGTTCCCAACGAGCTAGTTGAAGGACGGCTTTCACACACACTTATCTCTCAGAACTGAGCATGTGGAGAGACGTTCGTTCATCTAGCACAAATGGAACTGGTTGCTATATAAACTTTTACTGTGCTTTCTCATGCTGTTTCCTAGTGCCGGTTTGAAGTTCCTGCAGTTTTCTCTGTAAAACGAGTTTGGAGCTAGTACCTCCCCATATTTATGTATGGAGTGGAGTTTGCAACTGAAAAGAATCTTTGTGTTCCCAACAAGCTTGTTAAAGGACGGCTTTCACACACAATTTTCTCTCAGAAATGAGCATGTGGAGAGACGTTCGTTCATCTAGCAGAAAGGGAACGGGTTGTAGTAGAAACTTTTACTTGGTTTTCTCAGTCTGTTTCCTAGTGCCGGTTTGAAGTTCCTGCAGTTTTCACTGTAAAACTGAGTTATAGCTAGTACCTCCCCATATATACGTATGGAGTGGAATTTGCAACTGAAAAGATACTTTGTGTTCCCAACAAGCTAGGTGAAGTTCGGGTTTCACACACACTTATCTCTCAGAACTGAGCATGTGGAGACACGTTCCTTCATCTAAAACAAAGGGAACGGTTTGCAGGAGAAACTTTTACTCTGATTTCTCAGTCTTTTTCCTAGTGCCGGTTTGAAGTTCCTGCAGTTTTCACTGTTAAACAGATTTGGAGCTATTACCTCCCCATATATATGTATGGAGTGGAGTTTGCAACTGAAAAGAAACTTTGTGTTCCCAAGAAGCTAGTTGAATGACGCCTTTCAAACCCACTTATCTCTCAGAACTTAGCATGTGGAGAGACGTTCGTTCATCTAGCAGAAAGGGAACGGGTGGTAGTAGAAACTTTTACTTGGTTTTCTCAGTCTGTTTCATAGTGCCTGTTTGAAGTTCCTGCAGTTTTCACTTTAAAACCGAGTTATAGCTAGTACCACCCCATATGTATGTATGGAGTGGAATTTGCAACTGAAAAGAAACTTTGTGTTCCCAACAAGCTAGGTGAAGTTCGGGTTTCACACACACTTATCTCTCAGAACTGAGCATGTGGAGAGACTTTCGTTCATCTAGCAGAAAGGGATCAGGTTGTAGGAGAAACTTTTACTCTGGTATCTCATTCTGTTTCCTAGTGCCGGTTTGAAGTTCCTGCATTTTTCACTGTAAAATAGATTTGAAGCTAGTTCCTCCCCATATATATGTATGGAGTGGAGTTTGCAACTGAAAAGAAACTTTGTGTTCCCAACAAGATATGTGAAGGCCGGCATTCACACACACTTATCTCTCAGAACTGAGTATGTGGAGAGACGTTCCTTCATCTAGCACAAAGGGAACAGGTTGCAGGAGAAACTTTTACTCTGGATTCTCAGTCTGTTTCCTAGGGCCGGTTTGAAGTTCCTGCAGTTCTCACTGTAAAACCGAGTTGAAGCTAGTACTTCCCCATATATTTATATGGAGTGGAGTTTGCAACTGAAAGGAAACTTTGTGTTCCCAACAAGCTAGTTGAAGGACGCCTTTCAAACACACATATCTCTCAGAACTGAGCATGTGGAGAGATATTCGTTCATCTAGCACAAATGGAACGGGTTGCAGTAGAAACTTTTACTCTGCTTTCTCAGTCTGTTTCCTAGTGCCGGTTTGAAGTTCCTGCAGTTTCCACTGTAACAAGGAGCTAGTACATCCCCATATATATGTTTGGAGTGGGGTTTTCAACTGAAAAGAAACTTTGGGTTCCCAACAAGCTAGTTCAAGGACGGCTTTCACACACACTTATCTCTCAGAACTGAGCATGTGGAGAGACGTTCGTTCATCTAGCAGAAAGGGAACGGGTTGTAGTAGAAATTTTATTCTGGTTTCTCAGTCTGTTTCCTAGTGCAGGTTTGAAGTTCCTGCATTTTTCACTGTAAAACCGAGTTGCAGCTTGTACATCCCCATATACATGTATGGAGTGGATTTTGCAACTGAATAGAAATTTTGTGTTCCCAACAAGCTAGGTGAAGTTCGGCATTCACACACACTTATCTCAGAACTGAGCATGTGGAGAGACTTCGTTCAATTAGCAGAAAGGGAACGGGTTGTAGGAGAAACTTTTACTCTGGTATCTCAGTCTGTTTCCTAGTGCCGGTATGAAGTTCCTGCAGTTTTCACTGTAAAACCGAGTTGGAGCTAGTACCTCCCCATATATATGTATGGAGTAGATTTTGCAACTGAAAAGAAACTTTGTGTTCCCAACAAGGTAGGTTAAGAACGGCTTTCACACACACATAACTCTCAGGCCTGAGCATGTGGAGAGACGTTCGTTCACCTAGCAGAAAGGGAACTGGTTGTAGGAGAAACTTTAACTCTGGTTTCTCAGTCTGTTTCCTATTTCCGGGTTGATGTTCCTGCAGTTTTCACTGTAAAACCGAGTTGGAGCTAGTACCTCCCCATATATATGTATGGAGTGGAGTTTGCAACTGAAAAGAACTTTGTGTTCCCAACAAGCTAGGTGAAGGTCGGGTTTCACACACACTTATCTCTCAGAACTGAGCATGTGGAGAGACTTTCGTTCATCTAGTAGAAAGCGATCAGGTTGTAGGAGAAACTTTTACTCTGGTATCTCACTCTGTTTCCTAGTACCGGTTTGAACTTCCTGCATTTTTCACTGTAAAACAGATTTGGAGCTAGTACCTCCCTATATATATGTATGGAGTGGAGTTTGCAACTGAAAAGAACTTTGTGTTCCTAACAAGCTAGTTGAAGTTCGGCTTTAACACACACTTATCTCTCAAAACTCAGCATGTGGACAGACGTTCGTTCATCTAGCACAAAGGGAACGGTTTGCAGGGGAAACTTTTACTCTGCTTTCTCAGTCTTTTTCCTAGTGCCGGTTTGAAGTTCCTGCAGTTTTCACTGTTAAACAGATTTGGAGCTATTACCTCCCCATATATATGTATGGAGTGGAGTTTGCAACTGAAAAGAAACTTTGTGTTCCCAAGAAGCTAGTTGAATGACGCCTTTCAAACCCACTTATCTCTCAGAACTTAGCATGTGGAGAGACGTTCGTTCATCTAGCAGAAAGGGAACGAGTGGTAGTAGAAACTTTTACTTGGTTTTCTCAGTCTGTTTCCTAGTGCCTCTTTGAAGTTCCTGCAGTTTTCACTTTAAAACCGAGTTATAGCTAGTACCACCCCATATGTATGTATGGAGTGGAATTTGCAACTGAAAAGAAACTTTGTGTTCCCAACAAGCTAGGTGAAGGTCGGGTTTCACACACACTTATCTCTCAGAACTGAGCATGTGGAGAGACTTTCGTTCATCTAGCAGAAAGGGATCAGGTTGTAGGAGAAACTTTTACTCTGGTATCTCACTCTGTTTCCAAGTGCCGGTTTGAAGTTCCTGCATTTTTCACTGTAAAATAGATTTGAAGCTAGTTCCTCCCCATATATATGTATGGAGTGGAGTTTGCAACTGAAAAGAAACTTTGTGTTCCCAACAAGATATGTGAAGGCCGGCATTCACACACACTTATCTCTCAGAACTGAGTATGTGGAGAGACGTTCCTTCATCTAGCACAAAGGGAACAGGTTGCAGGAGAAACTTTTACTCTGGATTCTCAGTCTGTTTCCTAGGGCCGGTTTGAAGTTCCTGCAGTTCTCACTGTAAAACCGAGTTGAAGCTAGTACTTCCCCATATATTTATATGGAGTGGAGTTTGCAACTGAAAGGAAACTTTGTGTTCCCAACAAGCTAGTTGAAGGACGCCTTTCAAACACACATATCTCTCAGAACTGAGCATGTGGAGAGATATTCGTTCATCTAGCACAAATGGAACGGGTTGCAGTAGAAACTTTTACTCTGCTTTCTCAGTCTGTTTCCTAGTGCCGGTTTGAAGTTCCTGCAGATTCCACTGTAACAAGGAGCTAGTACATCCCCATATATATGTTTGGAGTGGGGTTTTCAACTGAAAAGAAACTTTGGGTTCCCAACAAGCTAGTTCAAGGACGGCTTTCACACAGACTTATCTCTCAGAACTGAGCATGTGGAGAGACGTTCGTTCATCTAGCAGAAAGGGAACGGGTTGTAGTAGAAATTTTATTCTGGTTTCTCAGTCTGTTTCCTAGTGCAGGTTTGAAGTTCCTGCATTTTTCACTGTAAAACCGAGTTGCAGCTTGTACATCCCCATATACATGTATGGAGTGGATTTTGCAACTGAATAGAAATTTTGTGTTCCCAACAAGCTAGGTGAAGTTCGGCATTCACACACACTTATCTCAGAACTGAGCATGTGGAGAGACTTCGTTCAATTAGCAGAAAGGGAACGGGTTGTAGGAGAAACTTTTACTCTGGTATCTCAGTCTGTTTCCTAGTGCCGGTATGAAGTTCCTGCAGTTTTCACTGTAAAACCGAGTTGGAGCTAGTACCTCCCCATATATATGTATGGAGGAGATTTTGCAACTGAAAAGAAACTTTGTGTTCCCAACAAGGTAGGTTAAGAACGGCTTTCACACACACATAACTCTCAGGCCTGAGCATGTGGAGAGACGTTCGTTCACCTAGCAGAAAGGGAACTGGTTGTAGGAGAAACTTTAACTCTGGTTTCTCAGTCTGTTTCCTATTTCCGGGTTGATGTTCCTGCAGTTTTCACTGTAAAACCGAGTTGGAGCTAGTACCTCCCCATATATATGTATGGAGTGGAGTTTGCAACTGAAAAGAACTTTGTGTTCCCAACAAGCTAGGTGAAGGTCGGGTTTCACACACACTTATCTCTCAGAACTGAGCATGTGGAGAGACTTTCGTTCATCTAGTAGAAAGCGATCAGGTTGTAGGAGAAACTTTTACTCTGGTATCTCACTCTGTTTCCTAGTACCGGTTTGAACTTCCTGCATTTTTCACTGTAAAACAGATTTGGAGCTAGTACCTCCCTATATATATGTATGGAGTGGAGTTTGCAACTGAAAAGAACTTTGTGTTCCTAACAAGCTAGTTGAAGTTCGGCTTTAACACACACTTATCTCTCAAAACTCAGCATGTGGACAGACGTTCGTTCATCTAGCACAAAGGGAACGGTTTGCAGGGGAAACTTTTACTCTGCTTTCTCAGTCTGTTTCCTAGTGCCGGTTTGAAGTTCCTGCAGTTTTCACTGTAAAACCGAGTTGGAGCAAGTACCTCCCCATATATATGTATGGAGTGGAGTTAGCAACTGAAAAGAAACTTTGTGTTCCCAACAATCTATGTGAAGGACGGCTTTTACACACACTAATCTCTCAGAGCTGAGCATGTGGAGAGACGTTCGTTCATCTAGCAGAAAGTGAAACGGTTGTAGTAGAAACTTTTACTTTGTTTTCTCAGTCTGTTTCCTAGTGCCTGTTTGAAGTTCCTGCAGTTTTCACTGTAAAACCGAGTTATAGCTAGTACCACCCCATATGTATGTATGGAGTGGAATTTGCAACTGAAAAGAAACTTTGTGTTCCCAACAAGCTATGTGAAGGTCGGGTTTCACACACACTTATCTCTCAGAACTGAGCATGTGGAGAGACTTTCGTTCATCTAGTAGAAAGGGATCAGGTTGTAGGAGAAACTTTTACTCTGGTATCTCACTCTGTTTCCTAGTGCCGATTTCAAGTTCCTGCATTTTTCACTGTAAAACAGATTTGGAGCTAGTACCTCCCCATATATATGTATGGAGTGGAGTTTGCAACTGAAAAGAAACTTTGTGTTCCCAACAAGATATGTGAAGGCCGGCATTAACACACACTTATCTCTCAGAACTGAGTATGTGGAGAGACGTTTCTTCATCTAGCACAAAGGGAACAGG
Source organism: Camelus dromedarius (assembly GCF_036321535.1). Taxonomy (NCBI): domain Eukaryota; kingdom Metazoa; phylum Chordata; class Mammalia; order Artiodactyla; family Camelidae; genus Camelus; species Camelus dromedarius. The sequence continues at coordinate 3,675,569 of NW_026989814.1, forward strand.
TTGCAGGAGAAACTTTTACTCTGGATTCTCAGTCTGTTTCCTAGGGCCGGTTTGAAGTTCCTGCAATTTTCTCTCTAAAACGAGGTTGGAGCTAGTACCTCCCCATATTTATGTATGGAGTGGAATTTGCAACTGAAAAGAATCTTTGTGTTCCCAACAAGCTAGTTGAAGGACGGCTTTCACACACACTTATCTCTCAGAAATGAGCATGTGGAGAGACGTTCGTTCATCTAGCAGAAAGGGAACGGGTTGTTGTAGAAACTTTTACTTGGTTTTCTCAGTCTGTTTCCTAGTGCCAGTTTGAAGTTCCTGCAGTTTTCACTGTAAAACCGAGTTATAGCTAGTACCTCCCCATATATACGTATGGAGTGGAATTTGCAACTGAAAAGATACTTTGTGTTCCCAACAAGCTAGGTGAAGGTCGGGTTTCACACACACTTATCTCTCAGAACTGAGCATGTGGAGAGACATTCGTTCATCTAGCACAAAGGGAACGGTTTGCAGGAGAAACTTTTACTCTGATTTCTCAGTCTGTTTCCTAGTGCCGGTTTGAAGTTCCTGCAGTTTTCACTGTAAAACAGATTTGGAGCTATTACCTCCCCATATATATGTATGGAGTGGAGTTTGCAACTGAAAAGAAACTTTGTGTTCCCAACAAGCTAGTTGAAGGACGGCTTTCACACACACTTATCTCTCAGAACTGAACATGTGGAGAGACGTTCGTTCATCTAGCACAAAAGGAACGGGTTGCAGGAGAAACTTTTACTCTGGGTTCTCAGTCTGTTTCCTAGTGCCGGTTTGATGTTCCTGCAGTTTTCACTGTAAAACCGATTTGGAGCTAGTACCTCCCCATATATATTTATGGATTGGAGTTTGCAACTGAAAATAAACTTTGTGTTCCCAACAAGATAGGTGAAGGACGGCTTTCACACACACTTATCTCTCAAACTGAGCATGTGGAGAGACGTTCGTTCATCTAGCACAAATGGAACGGGTTGCAGGAGAAACATTTACTCTGGTTTCTCAGTCTTTTTCCTAGTGCCGGCATTAATTTTCTGCAGTTTTCACTGTAAAACCGAGCTGGGGCTAGTACCTCCCCATATATATATATGGAGTGGAGTTTGCAACTGAAAAGAATCTTTGTGTTCCCAACAAGCTAGGTGAAGGACGGCTTTCACACACACTTATCTCTCAAAACTGAGCATGTGGACAGACGTTCGTTCATCTAGCACAAAGGGAATTGGTTGTAGGAGAAACTTTTTCTCTGGTTTCTCAGTCTGTTTCCTAGTGCCGGTTTGAAGTTCCTTCAGTTTTCACTGTAAAACCGAGTTGGAGCTAGTACCGCACAATATATATGTATGGAGTGGAGTATGTACCTGAAAAGAACTTTGTGTTCCCAACAAGCTAGGTGAAGGTCGGCTTCACACACACTTTTCTCTCAGAACTGAGCATGTGGAGAGACGTTCATTCATCTAGCAGAAAGGGAACGGTTTGTAGGAGAAACATTTACTCTGGTTTCTCGGTCTGTTTCCTAGTGCCGGTTTGAAGTTCCTGCTGTTTTCACAGTAAAACCGAGTTGAGCTAGTACCTCCCCATATATATGTATGGAGTGGAGTTTGCAACTGAAAAGAAACTTTGTGTTCCCAACAAGCTAGGTGAAGGACAGCTTTCACACACACTTATCTCTCAGAACTGAGCTTGTGAGAGACGTTCGTTCATCTATCACAAATGGAACAGGTTGCAGTAGAAACTTTTACTCTGCTTTCTCATGCTGTTTCCTAGTGCCGGTTTGAAGTTCCTGCAGTTTTCTCTGTAAAACGGAGTTGGAGCTAGTACCTCCCCATATTTATGTATGGAGTGGAGTTTGCAACTGAAAAGAATCTTTGTGTTCCCAATGAGCTAGTTGAAGGACGGCTTTCACACACACTTATCTCTCAGAAATGAGCATGTGGATAGACGTTCGTTCATCTAGCAGAAAAGGAACGGGTTGTAGTAGAAACTTTTACTTGGTTTTCTCAGTCTGTTTCCTAGTGCCGGTTTGAAGTTCCTGCAGTTTTCACTGTAAAATCGAGTTATAGCTAGTACCTCCCCATATATACGTATGGAGTGGAATTTGCAACTGAAAAGATACTTTGTGTTCCCAACAAGCTAGGTGAAAGTCGGGTTTCACACACGCTTATCTCATAACTGAGCATGTGGAGAGACGTTCGTTCATCTAGCACAAAAGGAACGGGTTGTAGGAGAAACTTTTACTCTGGGTTCTCAGTCTGTTTCCTAGGGCCGGTTTGAAGTTCCTGCAGTTTTCACTGTAAAACCGAGTTGGAGCTAGTACCGCCCCATATATATATATGGAGTGGTGTTTGCAACTGAAAAGAAACTTTGTGTTCCCAACAAGCTAGTTGAAGGACGCCTTTCAAATCCAATTATCTCTCAGAACTTAGCATGTGGAGAGACGTTCGTTCATCTAGCAGAAAGGGAACGGGTTGTAGTAGAAACTTTTACTTGGTTTTCTCAGTCTGTTTCCTAGTGCCTGTTTGAAGTTCCTGCAGTTTTCACTGTAAAACCGAGTTATAGCTAGTACCACCCCATATGTATGTATGGAGTGGAATTTGCAACTGGAAAGAAACTTTGTGTTCCCAACAAGCTAGGTGAAGTTCGGGTTTCACACACACTTATCTCTCAGAACTGAGCATGTGGAGAGAGTTTCGTTCATCTAGCAGAAAGTGATCAGTTTGTAGGAGAAACTTTTACTCTGGTATCTCACTCTGTTTCCTAGTGCCGGTTTGAAGTTCCTGCATTTTTCACTGTAAAACAGATTTGGAGCTTGTACCTCCCCATATATATGTATGGAGTGGAGTTTGCAACTGAAAAGAAACTTTGTGTTCCCAACAAGATATGTGAAGGCCGGCATTCACAAACACTTATCTCTCAGAACTGAGTATGTGGAGAGAAGTTCCTTCATCTATCACAAAGGGAACAGGTTGCAGTAGAAACTTTTACTCTGCTTTCTCATGCTGTTTCCTAGTGCCGGTTTGAAGTTCCTGCAGTTTTCTCTGTAAAACGGAGTTGGAGCTTGTACCTCCCCATATTTATGTATGGAGTGGAGTTTGCAACTGAAAAGAATCTTTGTGTTCCCAATGAGCTAGTTGAAGGACGGCTTTCACACACACTTATCTCTCAGAAATGAGCATGTGGAGAGACGTTCGTTCATCTAGCAGAAAGGGAACGGGTTGTAGTAGAAACTTTTACTTGGTTTTCTCAGTCTGTTTCCTAGTGCCGGTTTGAAGTTCCTGCAGTTTTCACTGTAAAATCGAGTTATAGCTAGTACCTCCCCATATATACGTATGGAGTGGAATTTGCAACTGAAAAGATACTTTGTGTTCCCAACAAGCTAGGTGAAATTCGGGTTTCACACACGCTTATCTGATAACTGAGCATGTGGAGAGACTTTTGTTCATCTAGCACAAAGGGAACGGTTTGCAGGAGAAACATTTACTCTGATTACTCAGTCTGTTTCCTAGTGCCGGTTTGAAGTTCCTGCAGTTTTCACTGTAAAACAGATTTGGAGCTATTACCTCCCCATATATATGTATGGAGTGGAGTTTGCAACTTAAAAGAAACTTTGTGTTCCCAACAAGCTAGTTGAAGGACGGCTTTCACACACACTTATCTCTCAGAACTGAACATGTGGAGAGACGTTCGTTCATCTAGCACAAAAGGAACGGGTTGCAGGAGAAACTTTTACTCTGGGTTCTCAGTCTGTTTCCTAGGGCCGGTTTGAAGTTCCTGCAGTTTTCACTGTTAAACCGAGTTGGAGCTAGTACCGCCCCATATATATATATGGAGTGGTGTTTGCAACTGAAAAGAAACTTTGTGTTCCCAACAAACTAGTTGAAGGACGCCTTTCAAACCCACTTATCTCTCAGAACTTAGCATGTGGAGAGACGTTCGTTCATCTAGCAGAAAGGGAACGGGTTGTAGTAGAAACTTTTACTTGGTTTTCTCAGTCTGTTTCCTAGTGCCTGTTTGAAGTTCCTGCAGTTTTCACTGTAAAACCGAGTTATAGCTAGTACCACCCCATATGTATGTATGGAGTGGAATTTGCAACTGGAAAGAAACTTTGTGTTCCCAACAAGCTAGGTGAAGTTCGGGTTTCACACACACTTATCTCTCAGAAATGAGCATGTGGAGAGAGTTTCGTTCATCTAGCAGAAAGGGATCAGGTTGTAGGAGAAACTTTTACTCTGGTATCTCACTCTGTTTCCTAGTGCCGGTTTGAAGTTCCTGCATTTTTCACTGTAAAACAGATTTGGAGCTTGTACCTCCCCATATATATGTATGGAGTGGAGTTTGCAACTGAAAAGAAACTTTGTGTTCCCAACAAGATATGTGAAGGCCGGCATTCACACACACATACCTCTCAGAACTGAGTATGTGGAGAGAAGTTCCTTCATCTATCACAAAGGGAACAGGTTGCAGTAGAAACTTTTACTCTGCTTTCTCATGCTGTTTCCTAGTGCCGGTTTGAAGTTCCTGCAGTTTTCTCTGTAAAACGGAGTTGGAGCTAGTACCTCCCCATATTTATGTATGGAGTGGAGTTTGCAACTGAAAAGAATCTTTGTGTTCCCAACGAGCTAGTTGAAGGACGGCTTTCACACACACTTATCTCTCAGAAATGAGCATGTGGAGAGACGTTCGTTCATCTAGCAGAAAGGGAACGGGTTGTTGTGAAACTTTTACTTGGTTTTCTCAGTCTGTTTCCTAGTGCCGGTTTGAAGTTCCTGCAGTTTTCACTGTAAAATCGAGTTATAGCTAGTACCTCCCCTTATATACGTATGGAGTGGAATTTGCAACTGAAAAGATACTTTGTGTTCCCAACAAGCTAGTTGAAGGACGGCTTTCACACACACTTATCTCTCAGAACTGAACATGTGGAGAGACGTTCGTTCATCTAGCACAAAAAGAACGGGTTGCAGGAGAAACTTTTACTCTGGGTTCTCAGTCTGTTTCCTAGTGCCGGTTTGATGTTCCTGCAGTTTTCACTGTAAAACCGTTTTGGAGCTAGTACCTCCCCATATATATTTATGGACTGGAGTTTGCAACTGAAAAGAAACTTTGTGTTACCAACAAGCTAGGTGAAGGACGGCTTTCACACACACTTATCTCTCAGAACTGAGCACTTGGAGAGACGTTCGTTCATCTAGCACAAATGGAACGGTTTGCAGGAGAAACATTTACTCTGGATTCTCAGACTTTTTCCTAGTGCCGGCATTAATTTTCTGCAGTTTTCACTGTAAAACTGTGTTGGGGCTAGTACTTCCCCATAAATATATATGGAGTGGAGTTTGCAACAGAAAAGAATCTTTGTGTTCCCAACAAGCTAGGTGAAGAACGGCTTTCACACACACTTATCTCTCAAAACTGAGCATGTGGACAGACGTTCGTTCATCTAGCACAAAGGGAATTGGTTGTAGGAGAAACTTTTACTCTGGTTTCTCAGTCTGTTTCCTAGTGCCGGTTTGAAGTTCCTTAAGTTTTCTCTGTAAAACCGAGTTGGAGCTAGTACCTCACAATATATATGTATGGAGTGGAGTATGCACCTGAAAAGAACTTTGTGTTCCCAACAAGTTAGGTGAAGGTCGGCTTTCACACACACTTTTCTCTCAGAACTGAGCATGTGGAGAAATGTTCGTTCATCTAGCAGAAAGGGAACGGTTTGTAGGAGAAACTTTTACTCTTGTTTCTCGGTCTGTTTCCTAGTGCCGGTTTGAAGTTCCTGCTGTTTTCACTGTAAAACCGAGTTGGAGCTTGTACCTCCCCATATATATATATGGAGTGGTGTTTGCAACTGAAAAGAAAATTTGTGTTCCCAACAAGCTAGTTGAAGGACGCCTTCCAAACCCACTTATCTCTCAGAACTGAGCATATGGAGAGACGTTCGTTCATCTAGCACAAATGGAACGGGTTGCAGTAGAAACTTTTTCTCTGCTTTCTCATGCTGTTTCCTAGTGCCGGTTTGAAGTTCCTGCAGTTTTCTCTGTAAAACGGAGTTGGAGCTAGTACCTCCCCATATTTATGTATGGAGTGGAGTTTGCAACTGAAAAGAATCTTTGTGTTCCCAACAAGCTAGTTGAAGGACGGCTTTCACACACACTTATCTCTCAGAAATGAGCATGTGGAGAGACGTTCGTTCATCTAGCAGAAAGGGAACGGGTTGTAGTAGAAACTTTTACTTGGTTTTCTCAGTCTGTTTCCTAGTGCCGGTTTGAAGTTCCTGCAGTTTTCACTGTAAAACCGAGTTATAGCTAGTACCTCCCCATATATATGTATGGAGTGGAATTTGCAACTGAAAAGATACTTTGTGTTCCCAACAAGCTAGGTGAAGATCGGGTTTCACACACACTTATCTCTCAGAACTGAGAATGTGGAGAGACTTTCGTTCATCTAGTAGGAAGGGATCAGGTTGTAGGAGAAAATTTTACTCTGGTATCTCACTCTGTTTCCTAGTGCCGGTTTGAAGTTCCTGCATTTTTCACTGTAAAAACGTGTTGGAGGTAGTACCTCCCCATATATATGTATGGAGTGGTGATTGCAACTGAAAAGAAACTTTGTGTTCTCAACAAGCTAGGTGAAGGACGGCTTTCACACACACTTAACTCTCAGAACTGAGCATGTGGAGAGACTTTCGTTCATCTAGCACAAAGGGAACGGTTTGCAGGAGAAATTTTTGCTCTGCTTTCTCAGTCTGTTTCCTAGTGCCGGTTTGAAGTTCCTGCAGTTTTCACTGTAAAACCGAGTTGGAGAAAATACCTCCCCATATATATGTATGGATTGGAGTTTGCAACTGAAAAGAAACTTTGTGTTCCCAACAAGCTAGGTTAAGGACGGCTTTCACACACACTTATCTCTCAGAACTGAGCATGTGGAGAGACGTTCGTTCATCTAGCACAAAGGGAACGGGTTGCAGGAGGAACTTTTACTCTGGTTTCTCAGATTGTTTCCTACTGCCGGTTTGAATTTCCTGCAGTTTTCACTGTAAAACCGAGTTGGAGCTAGTACCTCCCCATATATATTTATGGAGTGGAGATTGCAACTGAAAACAAACTTTGTGTTCCCAACAAGCTAGGTGAAGGACAGCTTTCACACACAGTTATCTCTCAGGACTGAGCATGTGGAGAGACATTCGTTCATCTAGCACAAATGGAACTGGTTGTAGGAGAAATTTTTACTCTGGTTTCTCAGTCTGTTTCCTAGTGCCGGTTTGAAGTTCCTGCAGTTTTCACTGTAAAACCGAGTTGGAGCTAGTACCTCACCATATATATGTATGGAGTGGAGTTTGCAACTGAAAAGAAACTTTGTGTTCCCAACAACCTACGTGAAGGACGGCTTTCACACACACTTATCTCTCAGAACTGAGCATGTGGATAGACGTTCGTTCATCTAGCACAAAGGGAACGGGTAGCAGGAGAAACTTTTACTCTGTTTTCTCAGTCTGTTTCCTAGTGCCGGTTTGAAGTTCCTTCAGTTTTAACTGTAAAACCGAGTTGGAACTAGTACCTCCCCATATATATGTATGCAGTGGAGTATGCAACTCAAAAGAAACTTTGTGCTCCCAACAAGCTAGGTGAAGGACGGCATTCACACACACATATCTCTCAGAACTGAGCATGTGGAGAGACGTTCGTTCATCTAGCAGAAAGGGAACGGGTTGTAGTTGAAACTTTTACTTGGTTTTCTCAGACTGTTTCCTAGTGCCGGTTTGAAGTTCCTGCAGTTTTCACTGTAAAACCGAGTTATAGCTAGTACCTCCCCATATATATGTATGGAGTGGAATTTGCAACTGAAAAGAAACTTTGTGTTCCCAACAAGATATGTGAAGGTCGGGTTTCACACTCACTTATCTCTCAGAACTCAGCATGTGGAGAGACTTTCGTTCATTTAGCAGAAAGGGATCAGGTTGTAGGAGAAACTTTTTCTCTGGTATCTCACTCTGTTTCCTAGTGCCAGTTTGAAGTTCCTGCATGTTTCACTGTAAAACCTATTTGGAGCTAGTATCTCCCCATATATATGTATGGAGTGGGGTTTGCAACTGAAAAGAAACTTTGTGTTCTGAACAAGGTAGTTGAAGGACGGCTTTCACGCACAGTTATCTCTCAGGACTGAGCATGTGGAGATACATTCGTTCATCTAGGAAAAGGGAACTGGTTGTAGGAGAAACTTTTTCTCTGGTTTCTCAGTCTGTTTCCTATTGCCGGGTTGAATTTCCTGCAGTTTTCACTGTAAAAACGAGTTGGAGCATGTACCTCCCCATATATATTTATGGAGTGGAATTTGCAACTGAAAAGAATCTTTGTGTTCCCAACAATCTAGGTGAAGGACGGCTTTCACACACACTTATCTTTCAGAACTGAGCATGTAGAGAGACGTTCCTTCATCTAGCACAAAGGGAACGTGTTGTAGGAGAAACTATTACTCTGGATTCTCAGTCTGTTTCCTAGTGCCGGTTTGAAGTTCCTGCAGTTTTCACTGTAAAATCGAGTTGGAGCTAGTACCTCCTCATATATATGTATGGAGTGGAGTTGGCTACTGAAAATACACTTTGTGTTCTCAACAAGCTAGGTGAAGTACGGCTTTCACACACACATAACTCTCAGAACTGAGCATGTGGATAGACTTTCGTTCATCTAGCACAAAGGGAACGGGTTGCAGGAGAAACTTTTGCTCTGCTTTCTCATTCTGTTTCCTAGTTCCGGTTTGAATTTCCTGCAGTTTTCACCCTAAAACAGTGTTGGAGCCAATACCTCCCCATATATATGTATGGATTGGAGTTTGCAACTGAAAAGAGACTTTGTGTTCCCAACAAGCTAGGAGAAGGACGGCTTTCACACACACTTATCTCTCAGAACTGAGCATGTGGAGAGACGTTCGTTCATCTAGTACAAAGGGAACGGGTTGCAGGAGGAAATTTTACTCTGGTTTCTCAGTCTGTTTCCTACTGCCGGTTTGAATTCCCTGCAGTTTTCACTGTAAAACCGAGTTGGAGCTAGTACCTCCCTATATATATGTATGGAGTGGAGATGGCAACTGAAAAGAAACTTTGTGTTCCCAACAACCTACGTGAAGGACGGCTTTTACACACACTTATCTCTCAGAGGTGAGCATGTGGAGAGACGTTCGTTCATCTAGCACAAAGTGAACGGGTTGCAGGAGAAACTTTTACTCTGGTTTTTCAGTCTGTTTCCTAGTGCCGGTTTGAAGTTCCTTCAGTTTGAACTGTAAAACCGATTTGGAGCTAGTACCTCCCCATATATATGTATGGAGTGGAGTTTGCAACTGAAAAGAAACTTTGTGTTCCCAACAAGCTTGGTGAAGGATGGCTTTCACACACACATATCTCTCAGAACTGAGCATGTGGAGAGACTTTCGTTCATGTAGCACAAAGAACGAGTTGTAGGAGAAACTTTTACTTTGGTTTCTCAGTCTGTTTCCTAGTGCCGTTTTGAAGTTCCTGCTGTTTTCACTGTAAAACCGACTTGGAGTTAGTACCACCCCATATATATGTATGGAGTGGGGTTTGCAACTGAAAAGAAACTTTGGTTTCCCATCAAGCTAGGTGAAGGACGGCTTTCACACACACATATCTCTCAGAACTGAGCATGTGGAGAGACGTTCGTTAATCAAGCACAAAGGGAACCGGTAGAAGGAGGAAATTTTACTCTGGTTCTCAGGCTCTTTCCTAGTGCATGTTTGAATTTCCTGCAGTTTTCACTGTAAATCTGAGTTGGAGCTATTACTTCCCCATATATATATATGGAGTGGAGTTTGTAAATGAAAAGAAACTTTGTGTTCCCAACAAGGTAGGTGAAGGACGGCTTTCACACACACCTATCTCTCAAGACAGAGCATGTGGAGAGACGTTCGTTCATCTAGCAGAAAGGGAACGTTTTGTAGGAGAAATTTTTACTCTGGTTTCTCACTCTGTTTCCTAGTGCCGGATTGAAGTTCCTGCAGTTTTCACTGTAAAACCGAGTTGGAGCTACTACCTCCCCATATATATGTATGGAGTGGAGTATGCAACTGAAAAGATCTTTGTGTTCCCAACAAGCTAGATGAAGGTCGGCTTTCACACACACTTTTCTCTCAGAACTGAGCATGTGGAGAGACGTTCGTTCATCTAGCAGAAAGGGAACGGGTTGTAGGAGAAACTTTTACCCTGGTTTCTCAGTCTGTTTCCTAGTGCCGGTTTAAAGTTCCTGCAGTTGTCACTGTAAAACCGAGTTGGAGCTAGTACCTGCCCATATATATGTATGGAGTGGAGTTGGCAACTGAAAAGAAACTTTGTGATCCCAAAAAGCTAGGTGAAGGACGGCTTTCACACACACTTAACTCTCAGAATTGAGCATGTGGAAAGACGTTCCTTCATCTACCACAAAGGGAACGGGTTGTAGGAGAAACTTTTACTCTGATTTCTCAGTCTGTTTCCTAGTGCCGGTTTGAATTTCCTGCAGTTTTCACTGTAAAATCGTGTTGGAGCTTGTATCTCCCCATATATAAGTATGGAGTGGAGTTAGCAACTGAAAAGAAACTTTGTGTTCCCAACAAGTTATGTGAAGAACGGCTTTCACACACACTTATCTCTCAGAACTCAGCATGTGGATAGACTTTCGTTCATCTAGCACAAAGGGAACGGGTTGCAGGAGAAACTTTTACTCTGGGTTCTCAGTCAGTTTCCTAGTGCTGGTTTGAAGTTCCTGCAGTTTTCACTGTAAAACGGAGTTGGAGCCAATACCTCCCCATATATATGTATGGATTGGACTTTGCAACTGAAAAGAAACTTTGTGTTCCCAACAAGCTAGGTTAAGGACGGCTTTCACACACACTTATTTCTCAGAACTGAGCATGTGGAGAGACGTTCGTTCATGTAGCACAAAAGGAACGGGTTGTATAAGAAACTTTGGCTCTGCTTTCTCAGTCTGTTTCCTAGTGCCGGTTTGAAGTTCCTGAAGTTTTCACTGTAAAACCGAGTTGGAGCCAATACCTCCCCATATATATATATGGATTGGACTTTGCAACTGAAAAGAAACTTTGTGTTCCCAACAAGGTAGTTTAAGGACGGCTTTCACACACACTTATCTCTCAGAACTGAGCATGTGGAGAGACGTTCGTTCATCTAGCACAAAGGGAACGGTTTGCAGGAGGAACTTTTACTCTGGTTTCTCAGACTGTTTCCTACTGCCGGTTTGAAATTCCTGCAGTTTTCACTGTAAAACCGAGTTGGTGCTAGTACTTCCCCATATATATGTATGGAGTGGAGATTGCAACTGAAAACAAACTTTGTGTTCCCAACAAGCTAGCTGAAGTACGGCATTCACACACACTTATTTCTCAGAACTGTGCATGTGGAGAGACGTTCGTTCATCTAGCACAAAGGGAACGGGTTGCATAAGAAACTTTTACTCTGGTTTCTCAGTCTGTTTCCTAGTGCCGTTTTGAAGTTCATTCAGTTTCCACTGTAAAATGGAGTTGGAGCTAGTACTTCCCCATATATATGTTTGGAGTGGGGTTTGCAACTGAAAAGAAACTTTGGGTTCCCAACAAGCTAGTTCAAGGACGGCTTTCACACACACTTATCTCTCAGAACTGAGCATGTGGAGAGACGTTCGTTCATCTAGCAGAAAGTTAACGGGTTGTAGTAGAAACTTTTACTTTGGTTTCTCAGTCTGCTTCCTAGTGCCGGTTAGAAGTTCCTGCAGTTTTCACTGTAAAACCGAGTTGCAGCTAGTACCTCCCCATATATATGTATGGATTGGAGTTTGCAACTGAAAAGAAACTTTGGTTTCCCAACAAGCTAGCTGAAGGACGGCTTTCACACACACTTATCTCTCAGAACTGAGCATGTGGACAGACGTTCGTTCATCTAGCACAAAGGGAATGGGTTGTAGGAAAAACTTTTACTCTGGTTTCTCAGTCTGTTTCCTAGTGCCGGTTTGAAGTTCCTTCAGTTTTCACTGTAAAACCGAGTTGGAGCTCGTACCTAACAATTATATGTAAGGAGTGGAGTTGGCAACTGAAAAGAAACTTTGTGTTCCCAACAAGCTAGGTGAAGGACGGCTTTCACAAACAATTATCTCTCAGAACTGAGCATGTGGAGAGACGTTCGTTCATCTAGCAGAAATGGAACGTGTTGTAGGAGAAATTTTTACTCCGGGTTCTCAGTCTGTTTCCTAGTGTCGGTTTGAAGTTCCTGCAGTTTTCACTGTAAAACCGAGTTGGAGATAGTACCTACCCATATATATGTATGGAGTGGAGTTTGCAACTGAAAAGAAACACTGTGTTCCCAACAAGCTAGGTGAAGTACGGCTTTCTCACACACTTATCTCTCAGATCTGTGCATGTGGAGAGACTTTCGTTCATCTAGAACAAAGGGAACGGGTTGCAGGAGAAACTTTTACTCTGGTTTCTCAGTCTGTTTCCTAGTGCCGGTTTGAAGTTCCTGCAGTTTTCTCTGTAAAACCGAGTTGGACCTAGTACCTCCCCATATATAAGTATGGAGTGGAGTTTGCAACTGAAAAGAATCTTTGTGTTCCCAACAAGCTAGTTGAAGGACGGCGTTAAAACACACTTATCTCTCAAAACTGAGCATGTGGAGAGACATTCGTTCATCTAGCACAAAGGGAACGGTTTGCAGGAGAAATTTTACCCTGGTGTTCAGTCTGTTTCCTACTGCCGGTTTAAAGTTCCTGCAGTTTTCACTGTAAAACCGAGGTGGAGCTTGTACCTCCCCATATATATGTATGGAGTGGAGTTGGCAACTTAAAAGTAACTTTGTGTTCCCAACAAGGTATGTGAAGAACGGCTTTCACACACACTTAGCTATCAGAACTGACCATGTGGAGAGAAGTTCGTTCATTTAGCAGAAAGGGAACGGTTTGCAGAAGAAACTTTTACTCTGGTTTCTCAGTCTGTTTCCTAGTGCCGGTTTGAACTTCCTGCAGATTTCACTGTAAAACCGAGTTGGGCCTAGTACCACCCCATATATATTTATGGAGTGGAGTTTGCAACTGAAAAGAAACTTTGTGTTCCCAACAAGCTAGCTGAAGCACGGCATTCACACACACATATCTCTCAGAACTGAGCATGTGGAGAGACGTTTGTTCATCTAGCAGAAAGGGAACGGTTTGTAGGAGAAAATTTTACCCTGGTTTCTCAGTCAGTTTCCTAGTGCCGGTTTGAAATTCCTGCAGTTTTCACTGTAAAACCGAGTTGGAGCTAGTACCTCCCCATATATATGTATGGAGTGGAGTATGCAACTGAAAAGAACTTTGTGTTCGGAACAAGGTAGTTGAAGTTCGCCTTTCACACACATTTTTCTCTCAGAACTGAGCATTTGGAGAGACATTCGTTCATCTAGCAGAAAGGGAACGGGTTGTAGGAGAAACATTTACACTGGTATCTCAGTCTGTTTCCTAGTGCCGGTTTGAAGTTCCTGCAGTATTCACTGTAAAACCGAGTTGGAGCTAGTACCTCCCCATATATATGTATGGATTGGAGTTTGCAACTGAAAAGAAACTTTGTGTTCCCAACAAGCTAGGTGAAGGGCGGCTTTCACACACACTTATCTCTCAGAACTTAGCATGTGGAGAGACGTTCCTTCATCTAACACAAATGGAACGGGATGTAGGAGAAACTTTCACTCTGGTTTCTCAGTCTGTTTCCTAGTGCCGGTATGAAGTTCCTGTAGTTTTCACTGTAAAACAGAGTTGGAGCTAGTACCACCCAATATATATGTTTGGAGTGGTTTTTGCAACTGAAAAGAAATTATGTGTTCCTACAAGCTAGGTGAAGGAAGGCTTTCACACACATTTATCTCTCAGAACTGAGAATGTGGACAGAAGTTCGTTCATCTAGCACAAATGGAATGGGTTGTAGGAAAAACTTTTCTCTGGTTTCTCAGTCTGTTTCCTAGTGCCGGTTTGAAGTTCCTTCAGTTTTCACTGTAAAACCGAGTTGGAGCTAGTACCTCCCCATATATATGTATGGAGTGGAGTTTGCAACTGAAAATAAACTTTGTGTTCCCAAAAATGTAGGTGAAGTACGGCTTTCACACACACTTATCTCTCAGGACTGAGCATGTGGAGAGACGTTCGTTCATCTAGCATAAATGGAACGGGTTGTAGGAGAAATTTTTACTCCGAGTTCTCAGTCTGTTTCCTAGTGTCGGTTTGAAGTTCCTGCAGTTTTCACTGTAAAACCGAGTTGGAGACAGTACCTCCCCATATATATGTATGGATTGGAGTTTGCAACTGAAAAGAAACTTTGTGTTCCCAAGAAGCTAGATGAAGGACGGATTTCACACACACTTATCTCTCAGAACAGAGCATCAGGAGAGACTTTCGTTCATCTAGCACAAAGGAACGGTTTGCAGGAGAAACATTTATTCTGGTTTCTCAGTCTCTTTCCTAGTGACGTTTTGAAGTTCCTGCAGTTTTCACTGTAAAGCCGAGTTGGAGCTTGTACTTCCCCATATATAAGTATGGATTGGATTTTGCAACTGAAAAGAAACTTTGTGTACCCAACAATCTAGGTGAAGGACGCCTTTCACACACCCTTATCTCTCAGAACTGAGCATGTGGAGAGACGTTCGTTCATCTAGCACAAAGGGAACCTTTGGCAGTAGAAACTTTTACTCTGGTTTCTCAGTCTGTTTCCTAGTGCCGGTTGGAAGTTCCTGCAGTTTTCACCGTAAAATCGAGTTGAGCCAGTACCTCCCCATATATATGTCTGGAGTGGAGTTTGCAACTGAAAAGAAATTTTTTGTACACAACAAGCTAGGTGAAGGACGGCTTTCACACACAATTATCTCTCAGAACTGAGCATGTGGAGAGACGTTCGTTCATCTAGCACATAGTGAAAGGTTTGTAGCAGAAACATTTACTCTGGTTTCTCAGTCTATTTCCTAGTGCCAGTTTGAAGTTCCTGCAGTTTTCTCTGTAAAACGGAGTTGGAACTAGTACCTCCCCATATATATGTATGGACAGGTGTTTGCAACTGAAAAGAATCTTTGTGTTCCAAACAAGCTATTTGATAGACGGCTTTCACACACACTTATCTCTCAGAACTGAGCATGTGGAGAGACGTTCGTTCATCTAGCAAAAAGGGAACGTGATGCATGTGAAAGTTTTATACTGGTTTCTCAGACTATTTCCTAGTGCCGGTTTGAAGTTCCTGTAGTTTTCACTGTAAAACCGAGTTGGAGCTTGTACCTCCCCATATATATGTATATAGAGGTGTTTGCAACTGAAAAGAAACATTGTGTTCCCAACAAGCTAGGTGAGGGACGGCTTTCACACACACTTATCTCTCAGAACAGAGCATGTGGAGAGAAGTTCTTTCCTCTAGCACAATGGGAACGGGTTGCATGAGAAACTTTTACTCTGAATTCCCAGTCTGTTTCCTAGTGTCGGTTTGAAGTTACTGCAGTTTTCACAGTAAAAAAGAGTTGGAGCTAGTACCACCCCATATATATGTGTGGAGAGGTTTTTGCCACTGAAATGAATCATTGTGTTCCCAACAAGCTAGGGGAACACGGCTTTCACACACCCTTATCTCTCAGAACTGAGAATGTGGAGAGACGATCGTTCATGTAGCACAAATGGAACGGAATGCAGGAGAAACTTATACTCTGGTTTCTCAGTCTGTTTCCTAGTGCCGGTTTGATGTTCCTGCAGTTTTCACTGTAAAACCGAGTTGGAGCTAGTACCCCCCCATATATAAGTTTGGAGTGGAGTTTGCAACTGAAAAGAAACTTTGTGTTCCCATAAAGCAATGTGAAGCACGGCTTTCACACACAATTATCTCTCAGAACTGAACATGTGGAGAGACGTTCGTTCATCTAGCATAAAGTGAACGGAATGCAGGAGAAACTTATACTCTGGTTTCTCAGTCTGTTTCCTAGGGCCGGTTTGTAGTTCCTGCAGTTTTCACTGTAAAACCGTGTAGGAGCTTGTACCTCCCAATATATATGTTTGGAGAGGTGTTTGCAACTGAAAAGAAACTTTGTTTTCCCAACAACCTAGTTGAAGGACGGCTTTCACACACACTTATCTCTCAGAAAATAGCATGTGGAGAGACGTTCTTTACTCTAGCACAATGGGAACGGGTTGTAGGGGAAACTTTTACTCTGAATCCCCAGGGTGTTTCCTAGTGCCGGTTTGAAGTTCCTGCAGTTTTCACTGTAAAACCGAGTTGGAGCTAGTACCTCCCCATATATATGTATGGATTGGAGTTTGCAACTGAAAAGAACTTTGTGTTCCCAAGAAGCTAGTTGAAGGACGGCTTTCACACACACTTATCTCTCAGAACTGAGCATGTGGAGAGACGTTCATTCATCTAGCAGAAAGGGAACGGGTTGTAGGAGAAACATTTACTCTGGTTTCTCAGTCTGATTCCTAGTGCCGGTTTGAAGTTCCTGCAGGTTTCACTGTAAAACCGAGTTGGAGCTAGTACCTCCCCATATATATGTATGGATTGGAGTTTGCACCTGAAAAGAAACTTTGTGTTCCCAACAAGCTATTTGAAAGACGGCTTTCACACACACATATCTCTCAGAACTAAGCATGTGGAGAGACTTTCGTTCATCTAGCACAAAGGGAACGTGATGCAGGTGAAACTTTTACTCTGGTTTCTCAGACTATTTCCTAGTGCAGGTTTGAAGTTCCTGCAGTTTTCACTGTAAAATCGAGTTTGAGCTAATACCTCCCCATATATATTTATGGAGTGGAGTTTGCAACTGAAAAGAAACTTTGTGTTCCCAACAAGCTAGGTGAAGAATGGCTTTCACACACACTTATCTCTCAGAACTGAGCATGTGGAGAGACGTTCTTTCATCTAGCACAAAGGGAACGGGTTGCAGCTGAAACATTTACTCTGGTTTCTCAGTCTGTTTCCTAGTGCCAGTTTGAAGTTCCTTCACTTTTCACTTTAAAACCGATTTGGAGCTTGTACCTCCCCATATATATGAATGGATTGGAGATTGCAAATTAAAAGAATCTTTGTGTTCCCAACAAGCAAGGTGAAGGACGGCTTTCACACACACATTTCTCTCAGAACTGAGCATGTTGGGAGACGTTCTTTCATCTAGCACAAAGGGAACGGGTTGCAGGAGAAACTTTTACTCTGGGTTCACAGTCAGTTTCCTAATGCCGGTTTGAAGTTCCTGCAGTTTTCACTGTAAAACGGATTTGGAGCCAATACCTCCCCATATATATGTATGGATTGGACTTTGCAACTGAAAAGAATCTTTGTGTTCCCAACAAGCTAGGTTAAGGACGGCTTTCACACACACTTATTTCTCAGAACTGAGCATGTGGAGAGACGTTCGTTCATGTAGCACAAAAGGAACGGGTTGTATAAGAAACTTTTGCTCTGCTTTCTCAGTCTGTTTCCTAGTGCCGGTTTGAAGTTCCTGAAGTTTTCACTGTAAAACCGAGTTGGAGCCAATACCTCCCCATATATATGTATGGATTGGACTTTGCAACTGAAAAGAAACTTTGTGTTCCCAATAAGGTAGTTTAAGGACGGCTTTCACACACACTTATCTCTCAGAACTGAGCATGTGGAGAGACGTTCGTTCATCTAGCACAAAGGGAACGGGTTGCAGGAGGAACATTTACTCCGGTTTCTCAGACTGTTTCCTACTGCCGGTTTGAAATTCCTGCAGTTTTCACTGTAAAACCGAGTTGGTGCTAGTACATCCCCATATATATGTATGGAGTGGAGATTGCAACTGAAAAGAAACTTTGTGTTCCCAACAAGCTAGCTGAAGTACGGCTTTCACACACACTTATTTCTCAGAACTGTGCATGTGGAGAGACGTTCGTTCATCTAGCACAAAGGGAACGGGTTGCATAAGAAACTTTTACTCTGGTTTCTCAGTCTGTTTCCTAGTGCCGTTTTGAAGTTCATTCAGTTTCCACTGTAACATGGAGTTGGAGCTAGTACTTCCCCATATATATGTTTGGAGGGGGGTTTGCAACTGAAAAGAAACTTTGGGTTCCCAACAAGCTAGTTCAAGGACGGCTTTCACACACACTTATCTCTCAGAACTGAGCATGTGGAGAGACGTTCGTTCATCTAGCAGAAAGTTAACGGGTTGTTGTAGAAACTTTTACTTTGGTTTCTCAGTCTGCTTCCTAGTGCCGGTTTGAAGTTCCTGCAGTTTTCACTGTAAAATCGAGTTGCAGCTAGTACCTCCCCATATATATGTATGGATTGGAGTTTGCAACTGAAAAGAAACTTTGGTTTCCCAACAAGCTAGCTGAAGGACGGCTTTCACACACACTTATCTCTGAGAACTGAGCATGTGGACAGACGTTCGTTCATCTAGCACAAAGGGAATGGGTTGTAGGAAAAATTTTACTCTGGTTTCTCAGTCTGTTTCCTAGTGCCGGTTTGAAGTTCCTTCAGTTTTCACTGTAAAACCGAGTTGGAGCTCGTACCTATCAATTATATGTAAGGAGTGGAGTTGGCAACTGAAAAGAAACTTTGTGTTCCCAACAAGCTAGGTGAAGGACGGCTTTCACAAACAATTATCTCTCAGAACTGAGCATGTGGAGAGACGTTCTTTCATCTAGCAGAAATGGAACGGGTTGTAGGAGAAATTTTTACTCCGGGTTCTCAGTCTGTTTCCTAGTGTCGGTTTGAAGTTCCTGCAGTTTTCACTGTAAAACCGAGTTGGAGATAGTACCTACCCATATATATGTATGGAATGGAGTTTGCAACTGAAAAGAAACATTGTGTTCCCAACAAGCTAGGTGAAGTACGGCTTTCTCACACACTTATCTCTCAGAACTGTGCATGTGGAGAGACTTTCGTTCATGTAGAACAAAGGGAACGGCTTGCAGGAGAAACTTTTACTCTGGTTTCTCAGTCTGTTTCCTAGTGCCGGTTTGAAGTTCCTGCAGTTTTCTCTGTAAAACCGAGTTGGACCTAGTACCTCCCCATATATAAGTATGGAGTGGAGTTTGCAACTGAAAAGAATCTTTGTGTTCCCAACAAGCTAGTTGAAGGACGGCGTTAAAACACACTTATCTCTCAAAACTGAGCATGTGGAGAGACATTCGTTCATCTAGCACAAAGGGAAAGGTTTGCAGGAGAAATTTTACCCTGGTTTTCAGACTGTTTCCTACTGCCGGTTTGAAGTTCCTGCAGTTTTCACTGTAAAACCGAGGTGGAGCTAGTACCTCCCCATATATATGTATGGAGTGGAGATGGCAACTTAAAAGTAACTTTGTGTTCCCAACAAGGTATGTGAAGAACGGCTTTCACACACACTTAGCTATCAGAACTGAGCATGTGGAGAGAAGTTCGTTCATTTAGCAGAAATGGAACGGTTTGCAGAAGAAACTTTTACTCTGGTTTCTCAGTCTGTTTCCTAGTGCCGGTTTGAACTTCCTGCAGATTTCACTGTAAAACCGAGTTGGGCCTAGTACCACCCCATATATATTTATGGAGTGGAGTTTGCAACTGAAAAGAAACTTTGTGTTCCCAACAAGCTAGGTGAAGCACGGCATTCACACACACATATCTCTCAGAACTGAGCATGTGGAGAGACGTTTGTTCATCTAGCAGAAAGGGAACGGTTTGTAGGAGAAAATTTTACCCTGGTTTCTCAGTCAGTTTCCTAGTGCCGGTTTGAAATTCCTGCAGTTTTCACTGTAAAACCGAGTTGGAGCTAGTACCTCCCCATATATATGTATGGAGTGGAGTATGCAACTGAAAAGAACTTTGTGTTCGGAACAAGGTAGGTGAAGTTCGCCTTTCAAATACACTTTTCTCTCAGAACTGAGCATTTGGAGAGTCTTTCGTTCATCTAGCAGAAAGGGAACGGGTTGTAGGAGAAACATTTACACTGGGTTCTCAGTCTGTTTCCTAGTGCCGGTTTGAAGTTCCTGCAGTATTCACTGTAAAACCGAGTTGGAGCTAGTACCTCCACATATATATATATGGATTGGAGTTTGCAACTGAAAAGAAACTTTGTGTTCCCAACAAGCTAGGTGAAGGGCGGCTTTCACACACACTTATCTCTCAGAACTTAGCATGTGGAGAGACGTTCCTTCATCTACCACAAATGGAACGGGATGTAGGAGAAACTTTCACTGTGGTTTCTCAGTCTGTTTCCTAGTGCCGGTATGAAGTTCCTGTAGTTTTCACTGTAAAACAGAGTTGGAGCTAGTACCACCCTATATATATGTTTGGAGTGGTGTTTGCAACTGAAAAGAAATTATGTGTTCCCAACAAGCTAGGTGAAGGAAGGCTTTCACACACATTTATCTCTCAGAACTGAGAATGTGGACAGAAGTTCGTTTATCTAGCACAAAGGGAATGGGTTGTAGGAAAAACTTTTCTCTGGTTTCTCAGTCTGTTTCCTAGTGCCGGTTTGAAGTTCCTTCAGTTTTCACTGTAAAACCGAGTTGGAGCTAGTACCTCCCCATATATATGTAAGGAGTGGAGTTGTCAACTGAAAAGAAACTTTGTGTTCCCAAAAACTAGGTGAAGGACGGCTTTCACAAACACTTATCTCTCAGAACTGAGCATGTGGAGAGACGTTCGTTCATGTAGCACAAAGGGAACGGGTAGTAGGAGAAACTTTTACTCTGGATTCTCAGTCTGTTTCCTAGTGCCGGTTTGAAGTTCCTGCAGTTTTCACTGTAAAACCGAGTTGGAGCTAGTACCTCCCCTTATATATGTATGGAGTGGAGTTTGCAACTGAAAAGAATCTTTGTGTTCCCATCAAGCTAGGTGAAGGACGGCTTTCACACACACATATGTCTCTGAACTGAGCATGTGGAGAGACGTTCGTTCATCTAGCACAAAGGGAACGGGTTGTAGGAGGAACTTTTACTCTGGTTTCTCAGTCTGTTTCCTAGTGCTGTTTTGACGTTCCTGCAGTTTTCACTGTACAACCGAGTTGGAGCTAGTACCTCCTCATATATATGTATGGAGTGGAGTTTGCAACTGAAAAGAAACTTTGTGTTCCCAAAAATGTAGGTGAAGTACGGCTTTCACACACACTTATCTCTCAGGACTGAGCATGTGGAGAGACGTTCGTTCATCTAGCAGAAATGGAACGGGTTGTAGGAGAAATTTTTACTCCGGGTTCTCAGTCTGTTTCCTAGTGTCGGTTTGAAGTTCCTGCAGTTTTCACTGTAAAACCGAGTTGGAGACAGTACCTCCCCATATATATGTATGGATTGGAGTTTGCAACTGAAATGAAACTTTGTGTTCCCAACAAGCAAGGTGAAGTACGGCTTTCACACACACTTATCTCTCAGAACTGAGCATGTGGAGAGACGTTCGTTCATCTAGCACAAAGGGAACGGGTTGCACGAGAAACTTTTACTCTGGTCTCTCAGTCTGTTTCCTAGTGCCAGTTTGAAGTTCCTGCAGTTTTCAATGTAAAACCGAGTTGGAGCTAGTACCTCCCCATATATATGTATGGAGTGGACTTTGCAACTGAAAAGAAACTTTGTGTTCCCAACAAGCTAGTTGAAGGACGGCTTTAAAACACACTTATCTCTCAAAACTGAGCATGTGGAGAGACGTTCGTTCATCTAGCACAAAGGGAACGTTTTGCAGGAGAAATTTTACACTGGTTTTCAGTCTGTTTCCTAGTGCCGGTTTGAAGTTCCTGCAGTTTTCACTGTAAAACCGAGTTGGAGCTAGTACCTCCCCATATATATGTATGGAGTGGAGTTTGCAACTGAAAAGAAACTTTGTGTTCCCAAGAAGCTAGATGAAGGACGGATTTCACACACACTTATCTCTCAGAACAGAGCATCTGGAGAGACGTTCGTTCATCTAGCACAAAGGAACGGTTTGCAGGAGAAACATTTATTCTTGTTTCTCAGTCTCTTTCCTAGTGACGTTTTGAAGTTCCTGCAGTTTTCACTGTAAAGCCGAGTTGGAGCTTGTACTTCCCCATATATATGTATGGATTGGATTTTGCAACTGAAAAGAAACTTTGTGTACCCAACAAGCTAGGTGAAGGACGCCTTTCACACACCCTTATCTCTCAGAACTGAGCATGAGGAGAGACGTTCGTTCATCTAGCACAAAGGGAACCTTTGGCAGTAGAAACTTTTACTCTGGTTTCTCAGTCTGTTTCCTAGTGCCGGTTGGAAGTTCCTGCAGTTTTCACCGTAAAATCGAGTTGAGCTAGTACCTCCCCATATATATGTCTGGAGTGGAGTTTGCAACTGAAAAGAAATTTTTTGTACCCAACAAGCTAGGTGAAGGACGGCTTTCACACACAATAATCTCTCAGAACTGAGCATGTGGAGAGTCGTTCGTTCATCTAGCACATAGTGAAAGGTTTGTAGCAGAAACATTTACTCTGGTTTCTCAGTCTATTTCCTAGTGCCAGTTTGAAGTTCCTGCAATTTTCTCTGTAAAACGGAGTTGGAGCTAGTACCTCCCCATAATATGTATATAGAGGTGTTTGCAACTGAAAAGAAACATGGTTTTCCCAACAAGCTAGGTGAGGGACGGCTTTCACACACACTTATCTCTCAGAACCGAGCATGTGAAGAGACGTTCTTTCCTCTAGCACAATGGGAACGGGTTGCATGTGAAACTTTTACTCTGAATTCCCAGTCTGTTTCCTAGTGCCTGTTTGAAGTTCTTGCAGTTTTCACAGTAAAACAGAGTTGGAGCTAGAACCACCCCATATATATATATATGGAGAGGTGTTTGCCACTGAAAAGAATCATTGTGTACCCAACAAGCTAGGGGAACACGGCTTTCACACACCCTTATGTCTCAGAACTGAGAATGTGGAGAGACGTTCGTTCATGTAGCACAAATGGAACGGAATGCAGGAGAAACTTATACTCTGGTTTCTCTGTCTGTTTCCTAGTGCCGGTTTGATGTTCCTGCAGTTTTCACTGTAAAACCGAGTTGGAGCTAGTACCTCCCCATATATAAGTATGGAGTGGAGTTTGCAACTGAAAAGAAACTTTGTGTTCCCATCAAGCAAAGTGAAGCACGGCTTTCACACACAATTATCTCTCAGAACTGAACATGTGGAGAGACGTTCGTTCATCTAGCACAAAGGGAACGGAATGCAGGGGAAACTTATACTCTGGTTTCTCAGTCTGTTTCCTAGTGCCGGTTTGAAGTTCCTGCAGTTTTCACTGTAAAACCGAGTTGGAACTAGTACCTACCCATATATATGTATGGATTGGTGTTTGCAACTGAAAAGAATCTTTGTTTTCCCAACAAGCTATTTGAAAGACGGCTTTCACACACACTTATCTCTCAGAACTGAGCATGTGGAGAGACGTTCGTTCATCTAGCACAAAGGGAACGTGATGCAGGTGAAACTTTTACTCTGGTTTCTCAGACTATTTCCTAGTGCCGTTTTGAAGTTACTGCAGTTTTCACTGTAAAAGAGAGTTGGAGCTTGTACCTCCCCATATATATGTATTTAGAGGTGTTTGCAACTGAAAAGAAACATTGTGTTCCCAACAAGCTAGGTGAGGGACGGCTTTCACACACACTTATCTCTCAGAACAGAGCATGTGGAGAGACGTTCTTTCCTCTAGCACAATGGGAACGGGTTGCATGAGAAACTTTTACTCTGAATTCCCAGTATGTTTCCTAGTGTCGGTTTGAAGTTACTGCAGTTTTCACAGTAAAACAGAGTTGGAGCTAGTACCACCCCATATATATGTGTGGAGAGGTGTTTGCCACTGAAAAGAATCATTGTGTTCCCAACAAGCTAGGGGAACACGGCTTTCACACACCCTTATCTCTCAGAACTGAGAATGTGGAGAGACGATCGTTCATGTAGCACAAATGGAACGGAATGCAGGAGAAACTTATACTCTGGTTTCTCAGTCTGTTTCCTAGTGCCGGTTTGATGTTCCTGCAGTTTTCACTGTAAAACCGAGTTGGAGCTAGTACCCCCTCATATATAAGTATGGAGTGGTGTTTGCAACTGAAAAGAAACTTTGTGTTCCCATAAAGCAATGTGAAGCACGGCTTTCACACACAATTATCTCTCAGAACTGAACATGTGGAGAGACGTTCGTTCATCTAGCACAAAGTGAACGGAATGCAGGAGAAACTTATACTCTGGTTTCTCAGTCTGTTTCCTAGGGCCGGTTTGTAGTTCCTGCAGTTTTCACTGTAAAACCGTGTAGGAGCTTGTACCTCCCCATATATATGTTTGGAGAGGTGTTTGCAACTGAAAAGAAACTTTGTTTTCCCAACAACCTAGTTGAAGTACGGCTTTCACACACACTTATCTCTCAGAAAATAGCATGTGGAGAGACGTTATTTACTCTAGCACAATGGGAACGGGTTGTAGGGGAAACTTTTACTCTGAATCCCCAGGGTGTTTCCTAGTGCCGGTTTGAAGTTCCTGCAGTTTTCACTGTAAAACCGAGTTGGAGCAAGTACCTCCCCATATATATGTATGGAGTGGAGTTTGCAACTGAAAAAACTTTGTGTTCCCAAAAAGCTAGTTGAAGGACGGCTTTCACACACACTTATCTCTCAGAACTGAGCATGTGGAGAGACGTTCATTCATCTAGCAGAAAGGGAACGGGTTGTAGGAGAAACATTTACTCTGGTTTCTCAGTCTGATTCCTAGTGCCGGTTTGAAGTTCCTGCAGGTTTCACTGTAAAACCGAGTTGGAGCTAGTACCTCCCCATATATATGTATGGATTGGAGTTTGCACCTGAAAAGAATCTTTGTGTTCCCAACAAGCTATTTGAAAGACGGCTTTCACACACACTTATCTCTCAGAACTAAGCATGTGGAGAGACGTTCGTTCATCTAGCACAAAGGGAACGTGATGCAGGTGAAACTTTTACTCTGGTTTCTCAAACTATTTCCTAGTGCCTGTTTGAAGTTCCTACAGTTTTCACTGTAAAATCGAGTTTGAGCTAGTACCTCCCCATATATATTTATGGAGTGGAGTTTGCAACTGAAAAGAAACTTTGTGTTCCCAACAAGCTAGGTGAAGAATGGCTTTCACACACACTTATCTCTCAGAACTGAGCATGTGGAGAGACGTTCTTTCATCTAGCACAAAGGGAACGGGTTGCAGCTGAAACATTTACTCTGGTTTCTCAGTCTGTTTCCTAGTGCCAGTTTGAAGTTCCTTCAGTTTTCACTTTAAAACCGATTTGGAGCTTGTACCTCCCCATATATATGAATGGATTGGAGATTGCAAATTAAAAGAATCTTTGTGTTCCCAACAAGCAACGTGAAGGACGGCTTTCACACACACATTTCTCTCAGAACTGAGCATGTTGGGAGACGTCCTTTCATCTAGCACAAAGGGAACGGGTTGCAGGAGAAACTTTTACTCTGGTTTCTCAGTCAGTTTCCAAGTGCCGGTTTGAAGTTCCTGCAGTATTCACTGTAAAACCGATTTGGAGCTAGTACCTCCCCATATATATGTATGGAGAGGTGTTTGCAGAAGAAAAGAATCTTTGTGTTCCCAGCAAGCTAAGTGAAGGACGGCTTTCACACACACTTATCTCTCAGAACTGAGCATGTGGAGAGACGTTCATTCATCTAGCACAAATGGAACGGTTTGCAGGAGAAAATTTTACTCTGGTTTATCAGTCTGTTTCCAAGTGCCGTTTGGAAGTTCCTGCAGTTTTCACTGTAAAATCGAGTTGGAGTTTGTACCTCCCCATATATATGTATGGAGTGGATTTTGCAACTGAAAAGTAACTTTGTGTTCCCAACATACTAGTTGAAGGACTTCTTTCACACACCTTTATCTCTCAGAACTGAGTATGTGGAGAGACGTTCGTTCATCTAGCACAAAGGGAAACGGTTGCAGGAGAAACTTTTACTCTATTTTCTCATTCTGTTTCCTAGTGCCGGTTTGAAGTTCCTGCAGTTTTCACTCTAAAACCGAGTTGGAGATGGTACCACCCCATATATATGTATGGAGTGGAGTTTGCAACTGAAAAGAACTTTGTGTTCATAAAAAGCTAGTTGAAGGACGGCTTTCACACACACTTACCTCTCAGAACTGAGCATGTGGAGAGACGTTCGTTCATCTAGCAGAAAGGGAACGGGATGTAGGAGAAACATTTACTCTGGTTTCTCAGTCTGTTTCCTAGTGCCGGTTTGAAGTTCCTGCAGGTTTCACTGTAAAACCGTGTTGGAGCTAGTACTTCCCCATATGTATGTAAGGATTGGAGTTTGCAAATGAAAAGAAACTATGTGTTCTCAACAAGCAATGTGAAGGACGGCATTCACATAAAATTATCTCTCAGAAATGAGCATGTGGAGAGAAGTTCGTTCATCTAGCACAAATGAAACGGGTTGCAGGCGAAACTTTTCTCTGGTTTCTCAGTCTGTTTCCTTGTGCCAGTATGAAATTCCTGCAGTTTTCACTGTAAAACAGATTTGGAAATTGTACCTGCCCATATATATGTATGGAGTGGAGTTTGCAACTGAAAAGAATCTTTGTATTCCCAACAAGCTAGGTGAAGCACGGCTTTCACACACACTTATCTCTCCGAACTGAGCATGTGGAGAGACGTTCGTTCATCTAGCACAAAGGGAACGGGTTGCAGGAGAAACATTTACTCAGGTATCTCAGTCTGTTTCCTAGTGCCGGTTTGAAGTTCCTGCAGTTTTCACTGTAAAACCGAGTTGGAGCTAGTACCTCACCATATATATTTATGGAGAGGTGTTGGCAACTGAAAAGATTCTTTGTGTTCCCAACAAGCTAGGTGAAGAACGGCTTTCACACACACTTATCTCTCAGAAATGAGCATGTGGAGAGACGTTTCTTCATCTAGCACAACGGAACGGGTTGCAGGAGTAACTTTTACTCTGGTTTCTCAGTCTGTTTCCAAGTGCCGTTTTGATGTTTCTGCAGCTTTCACTTTTAAAGCGATTTGGATCTAGTACCTCCCCATATATTTGTATGGAGTGGAGTTTGCAACTGAAAACAATCTTTGCTTTCGCAACAAGCAAGGTGAAGTACGGCTTTCACACACTATTATCTCTCAGAACTGAGCACGTTGTGAGACGTTCGTTCATCTATCACAAAGGGAACAGGTTGAAGGAGAAACATTTACTGTGGTTTCTCAGACTGTTTCCTAGTGCCGGTTGGAAGTTCCTGCAGTTTTCATTGGAAAACCGATTTGGAGCTAGTACCTCCCCATATATATGTATGGAGTGGTGTTTGAAACTGAAAAGAAACTTTGTATTCCCAACAAGCTAGGTGAAGGACGGTTTTCACACACAATTAACACTCAGAACTGAGCATGTGGAGAGACATTCTTTCATCTAGCACAAAGGGAACGGGTTGCAGGGGAAAATATTACTCTGCTTTCTCAGTCTGTTTCCTAGTGCCGGTTTGAAATTCCTGCAGTTTTCACTGTAAAACCGAGTTGGAGCTAGTGCCTCCCCATATATATGTATGGACAGGTGTTTGCAACTGGAAAGAAACTTTGTGTTCCCAACAAGCTAGGTGAAGGACGGTTTTCACACACAATTATATCTCAGATCTGAGCATGTGGAGAGACGGTCTTTTATCTAGCACAAAGGGAACGGGTTGAAGGAGAAACTTTTACTCTGGTTTCTCAGTCTGTTTCCAAGTGCTGGTTTGAAGTTCCTGCAGTTTTCACTGTAAAACCGAGTTGGAGCTAGTACCTCCCCATATATATGTATGGAGAGTTGTTGGCAACTGAAAAGAATCTTTGTGTTCCCAATAAGTTAGGTGAAGTACGGCTTTCACACAAACTTATGTCTCAGACTTGATCATGTGGAGAGACATTCGTTCATCTAGCACAAAGGAACGGGTTGCAGGAAGAACTTTTACTCTGGTTTCTCAGTCTGTTTCCTAGTGCCGGTTTGAAGTTCCTGCAGTTTTCACAGTAAAAGCGAGTTGGAGCTAGTACCTCCCCATATATAAGTAAGGAGAGGTGTTTGCTACTGAAAAGAATCTTTGTGTTCCCATCAAGCTAGGTGAAGTACGGCTTTCACACACACTTATCTCTCAGAACTGTGCATGTGGAGAGAGTTTCGTTCATCTAGCACAAAGGGAACGATTTGCAGGAGAAACTTTACTCTGGTCTCTCACTCTGTTTTCTAGTGCTGATTTGAAGTTCCTGCAGTTTACACTGTAAAACCGAGTTGGAGCTTTTACCTCCCCATATATATGTGTGGAGTGGAATTTGCAACTGAAAAGAATCTTTGTGTTCCCAAAAAGCTAGTTGAAGGACGGCTTTCACACACACATATCTCGGAGAACTGAGCATTTGGAGAGACGTTCGTTCATCTAGCACAACGGGAACGGGTTGCAGAATTAACTTTAACTCTGGTTTCTCAGTGTGTTTCCTATTGCCGGTTTGAAGTTCCTGCAATTTTCACTGTAAAACCGAGTTGGAGCTTGTACCTCCCCATATATATGTATGGATTGCTGATTGCAACTGAAACAAACTTTTTGTTCCCAACTAGCTAGGTGAAGGACGGCTTTCACACACAATTATTTGTCAGAAATGACATTTTGGAGAGAGGTTCGTTCATCTAGCACAAAGGGAATGTTTTGCAGGAAAAAGTTTACTCTGGTTTCTCAGTCTGTTTCCTAGTTCCGCTTTGAAATTCCTGCAGTTTTCCCTGTAAAACCAAGGTTGGGCTTGTACATCCCCATATATATGTATGGATTGAGATTGCAACTTAAAGGAAACTATGTTTTCCCTGCAAGCTAGTTGAAGGGCGGATTTTACAGACACATAACTCTAAGAACTGAGCATGTGGAGAGAAGTTAATTCATCCAGCAAAAAATGAACAGTTTGCAGGGAAAACTTTTATTCTGGTTTCTCCTATTGTTTCCTCGTGCCGGGTTGATGTTCCTGCAGTTTTCACTGTAAATCAGTGTTGCAGCTAGTAGTTCCCCATATATATGTATGGAGGGTTGTTTGCATCTGAAAAGAATGCTTGTGTTCAAAACAAGCTAGGGGAAGGACGGGATTCACACAAAGTTATCTCTTAGAACTGAGCATGTGAAGAGACATTCGTTCATTAGCACAAATGGAATAAGTTGCAGGAGAAACTATTACTCAGAATTCTCAGTATGTTTCCAAATGCCGGTTTGATATTACTGCAGTTTTCACTGTAAATCATAGTTGGAGCTAGTAACTCCCCATATATATGTATGGAGTGGAGTTTCCAACTGAAAAGAAATTTTGTGTTCCCAACAAGCTAGGTGAAGGACGGCTTTCACACACACTTATCTCAGAACTGAGCATGTGGAGGGACGTTCGTTCATCAAGCACAAAGCGATCGGGTTGCAGGAGAAACTTTTACTCTGGTTTCTCAGTCTGTTTCCTAGTGCCGTTTTGAAGTTCCTGCTGTTTTCACTGTAAAACAGAGTTGGAGCTTCTACCTCCCCATATATATGTATGGAGTGGAGTTTGCAACTGAAAAGAAACTTTGTATTCCCAACAAGCTAGGGGAAGGACGGCTTTCACAAACACTTATCTCTCAGAACTGAGCATGTGGAGAGACGTTCGTTCATCTAGCACAAAGGGAACTTGTTGCAGGAGAAACTATTACTCAGGTTTATCTGTATGTTTCCTAGTTCCGGTTTGAAGTTCCTGCAGTTTTCACTGTAAAACAGAATTGGAGCTATTACCTCCCCATATATATGTATGGACTGGATTTTGCAATTTAAAAGAAATTTTGTGTTCCCAACATGCTTAGTATAGGACGGTTTCACCCACAATTATCTCTCAGAACTGAGCATGTGGAGAGACGCTCATTCATCTAGCACAAAGGGAACGGTTTGCAGGAGAAACTTTTACTCTGTTTCTCAGTATTTTTCCTAGTGCCGGATGGAACTTCCTGCAGTTTTCACTGTAAAACAGAAATGGAGCTAGTACCTCCTCATATGTATGTATGGAGAGGTGTTTGCAACTGAAAAGAAACTTTGTATTCCCAAAAAGCTAGGTAAAAGCGGCTTTCACACACATATATCTCTCAGAAATGAGCATGTGGAGAGACGTTCTTTCATCTAGCACAATGGGAACGGGTTGCAGGAGAAACTTTTACTCGGGTTTCCCAGTCTGTTTCCTAGTGCCGGTTTGAAGTTCCTGCAGTTTTCACTGTAAAACCGAGTTGGAGCTAGTACCTCCCCATATATATGTATGGAAAGGTGTTTGCAACTGAAAAGAATCTTTGTGTTCCCAACAAGATAGTTGAAGTACGGCTTTCACACACACTTATCTCAGAACTGAGCATGTGGGGAGGCGTTTTTCCATTTAGCACAATGGGAACTGGTTGCAGGAGAAACTTTTACTCTGGTTTCCCAGTCTGTTTACTAGTGCCGGTTTGAACATCCTGCATTTTTCACTGTAAAACCGAGTTGGAGCTAGTACTTACCCATATGTATGTATGGAGTGGAGTTATCAAATGAAAAGAAACTATGTGTTCCCAACAAGCAAGTTAAAGGACGGCTTTCACAAACACTTATCTCTCAGAAATGAGCATGTGGAGAGACGTTCGTTCATCTAGCACAAATATAACGGGTTGCAGCACAAACATTTACTCTGGTTTCTCAGTCTGTTTCCTAGTGCCGGTTTGAAGTTCCTGCAGGTTTCACCGTAAAACCGAGTTGGATTTTGTACCCCCCCATATATATGTATGGAGTGGAGTTTGCAACTGAAAAGAAACTTTGTGTTCCCAACAAGCTAGGGGAAGGACGGCTTTCACACACACATTTCTCTCAGAAATGAGCATGTGGAGAGACGTTCGTTTATCTAGCACAAAGGGAACGTGTTGCAGGAGAAACTTATACTCTGGTTTATCAGTCTGTTTCCTACTGCCGGTTTGAAGTTACTGCAGTTTTCACTGTAAAACAGAGTTGGAGCTTGTAGTCCCCATATATATGTATGGAGTAGAGTTTGCAACTGAAAAGAATCTTTGTGTTCCCAACAAGTTAAGTGAAGGACGGCTTTCACACACACTTATCTCTCAGATCTGAGCATGTGGAGAGACGTTCGTTCATCTAGCACAAAGGGAACGGTTCGCAGTAGAAACATATACTCTGCTTTCTCAGTCTGTTTGTTAGTGCCGGTTTGAATTTCCTGCAGTTTTCTCTGTAAAACCGATTTTGAGCTTGAACTTCCCCATATATATGTATGGAGTGGAGTTTGCACCTGAAAACTAACTATGTGTTCCCAACAAGCAAGGTGAAAGAAGGCTTTCACACACCCTTATCTCTCACAACTTAGCACGTGGATAGACGTTCTTTCATCTAGCACAATGGGAAAGGGTTGCAGGAGGAACTTTTACTCTGTTATCCCAGACTGTTTCCTAGTGCCGGTTTGAAGTTATTGCAGTTTTCACAGTAAAACAGAGTTGGAGCTAGTACCTCCCCAAATATATGTATGGAGAGGTGTTTGCAACTGAAAAGAAACTTTGTGTTCCCAACAACCTAGGTGAAGGACGGCTTTCACACACAATTATCCTTCAGAACTGAGCATGTGGAGAGGCGTTCATTCATGGAGCACAAAATTAACGGGTAGCAGGAGAAACTTTTACTCTGGTTTCTCAGCCTGTTTCCTAGTACCGGTTGGAAATTCCTGCATTTTTCACTGTAAAACCGGGATGGAGCTAGTACCTCACCATAAATATGTATGGAGAGGTGTTTGCAACTGAAAAGAAACTTTGTGTTCCCAACAAGCTAAGTGAAGGACGGCTTTCACACACAATTATCTCTCAGAACTGAGCATGTGGAGAGACGTTCGTTCATCTAGCACAAAGGGAATGGTTTGCAGTAGAAACATATACTCTAGTTTCTCAGTCTGTTTGTTAGTGCCGGTTTGAATTTCCTGCAGTTTTCACTGTAAAACCGATTTTGAGCTTGTACTTCCCCAAATATATGTATGGAGTGGAGTTTGCAACTGAAAAGAAACTTTGTGTTCCCAACAAGATATGTGAATGACGGCTTTCACACACCCTTATCTCTCACAAATGAGCACGTGGATAGACGTTCTTTCATCTAGCACAATGGGAAAGGGTTGCAGGAGAAACTTTTACTCTGGTATCCCAGAATGTTTCCTAGTGCCGGTTTGATGTTATTGCAGTTTTCACTTAAAACAGAGTTGGAGCTAGTTCCCCCCCCAATATATGTATGGAGAGGTTTTTGCAACTGAAAAGAAACTTTGTGTTCCCACAAGCTATTTGAAGGACGGCTTTCACACACACATATCTCTAAGAACTGAGCATGTGGAGAGACGTTCATTCATCTAGCACAAAGGGAACGGGTTGTAGGAGAAACTTTTACTCTGGTTTCTCAGTCTGTTTCCTAAGGTCGGTTGGAAGTTCCTGCAGTTTTCAGTGTAAAACCGAGTTGGAGCTAGTACATCCTCATATATATGTATGGTGAGGTGTTTGCAACTGAAAAGAAACTTTGTCTTCCCAACAAGCTAGGTGAAGGACGGCTTTCACACACACTTGTCTCTCAGAACTGAGCATGTGGAGAGACGTTCATTCATCTAGCAGAAAGGGAACGGGTAGTAGGAGAAACTTTTACTCTGGTATCTCAGTCTGTTTCCTAGTGCCGGTTTGAAGTTCCTGCAGTTTTCACTGTAAAACCGTGTTGGAGCTAGTACCTCCCCATATACATGTATGGAGTGGGTTTTGCAACTGAAAAGAAACTTTGTGTTCCCAACAAGCTAGGTGAAGGACGGCTTTCACACACACTTAACTCTCAGAACTGAGCATGTGGAGAGACGTTCGTTCATCTAGCACAAAGGGAACGGGTTGCAGGAGAAACATTTACTCTGGTTTTTCACTCTTTTTCCTAGTGCCGGTTTGAAGTTCCTGCAGTTTTCACTGTAAAACCGAGTTGGAGCTTGTACCTCCCCATATATATGTATTGATTGGAGTTTGCTACTGAATAGAAACTTTGTGTTCCCAACAAGCTAGGTGAAGGACGGCTTTCACACACACTTATCTCTCAGAACTGAGCATGTGGAGAGACGTTCGTTCATCTAGCAGAAAGGGAACGTGTTGTAGGAGAAACTTTTACTCTGGTTTCTCAGTCTGTTTCCTTGTGCCGGTTTGAAGTTCCTGCAGTTTTCACTGTAAAACCGAGTTGCAGCTACTCTCTCCATATATATATGTATGGAGTGGTGTTTGCAACTGAAAAGAAACTTTGTGTTCCCAACAAACTAGTTGAAGGACGGCATTCACACACACTTATCTCTCAGAACTGAGCATGTGGAGAGACGTTCTTTCATCTAGCACAAAGGGAACGGGTTGCAGGAGAAACTTTTCTCTTGTTTCTCAGTCTGTTTCCTAGTGCCGGTTTGAAGTTCCTGCAGTTTTCACTGTAAAACCGTGTTGGAGCTAGTACCTCCCCATATACATGTATGGAGTGGGTTTTGCAACTGAAAAGAAACTTTGTGTTCCCAACAAGCTAGGTGAAGGACGGCTTTTACACACAATTATCTCTCAGAAATGAGCATGTGGAGAGAAGTTCGTTCATCTAGCACAAAGGGAACGGGTTGCAGGTGAAACTTATACTCTGGTTTCTCAGTCTGTTTCCTAGTGCCGGTTTGATGATCCTGCAGTTTTCACTGTAGAACCGAGTTGGAGCTAGTACCTCCCCATATATATGTATGGATTGGTGTTTGCAACTGAAAAGAAACTTTGTGTTCAAAACAAGCTAGGTGAAGGACGGCATTCACACACAATAATCTCTCACAACTGAGCATGTGGACAGACGTTCGTTCATCTAGCACAAAGGCAACGGGTTGCAGGAGAAACTTTTACTCTGATTTCTCAGTCTGTTTCCTAGTGCCGGTTTGAATTTCCTGCTGTTTTCACTGTAAAACCGAGTTGGAGCTAGTACCTCCCCATATATATGTATGGGGTGGAGTTTGCAAATGAAAGAAACTTTGTGTTCACAACAAGCTATTTGAAGAACTGCTTTCACACACACTTATCTCTCAGAACTGAGCATGTGGGAGACGTTCGTTCATCTAGCACAAATGGAGCGGTTTGCAGGAGAAATTTTTACTCTGGTTTCTCAGTCTGTTTCCTAGTGCCGGTTTGAATTTCCTGCAGTTTTCACTGTAAAACCGAGTTGGAGCTAGTACCTCCCCATTTATATGTATGGATTGCAGTTTGCAACTTAAAAGAAACTTTGTGTTCCCAACAAGCTAGGTGAAGGACGGCTTTCACACACACTTATCTCTCAGAACTGAGCATGTGGAGAGACGTTGTTTCATCTAGCAGAAAGGGAACGGGTAGTAGGAGAAACTTTTACTCTGGTTTCTCAGTCTGTTTCCAAGTGCCGGTTTGATGTTCCTGCAGTTTTCACTGTAAAACCGAGTTGGAGCTAGTACCTCCCCATATATATGTATGGAGTGGAGTTTGCAACTGAAAAGAAACTTTGTGTTCCCAACAAGCTAGGTGAAGGACGGCTTTCACACACACTTATCTCTCAGAGCTGAGCATGTGGAGTGACGTTCGTTCATCTAGCAGAAAGGGAACGGGTTGCAGGAGAAACTTTTACTCTGGTTTCTCACACTTTTTCCTAGTGCCGGTTTGAAGTTCCTGCAGTTTTCTCTGTAAAACGGAGTTGGAGCTTGTACTTCCCCATATATATGTATGGAGTGGAGTTTTCTACTGAACAGAAACTTTGTGTTCCCAACAAGCTAGGTGAAGGACGGCTTTCACACAGACTTATCTCTCAGAATTGAGCATGTGGAGAGACGTTTGGTCATCTAGCAGAAAGGGAACGTGTTGTAGGAGAAACTTTTACTCTGGTTTCTCAGTTTGTTTCCTTGTGCCGGTTTGAAGTTCCTGCAGTTTTCACTGTAAAATCGAGTTGGAGCTACTATCTCCATATATATATGTATGGACTGGTGTTTGCAACTGAAAAGAAACTTTGTGTTCCCAACAAACTAGTTGAAGGACGGCTTTCACACACATTTATCTCTCAGAACTGAGCATGTGGAGAGACGTTCTTTAATCTAGCACAACGGGAACGGGTTGCAGGAGAAACTTTTCTCTGGTTTCTCAGTCTGTTTACTAGTGCCGTTATGAAGTTCCTGCAGTTTTCACTGTAAAACCGAGTTGGAGCTAGTACCTCCCCATTTATATGTATGGATTGCAGTTTGCAACTTAAAAGAAACTTTGTGTTCCCAACAAGCTAGGTGAAGGACGGCTTTAACACACACTTATCTCTCAGAAATGATCATGTGGAGAGACGTTCGATCATCTAGCACAATGGGATCGGGTTGCAGGAGAAACTTATACTCTGGTTTCTCAGTCTGTTTCCTAGTGCCGGTTTGAAGATCCGGCAGTTTTCACTGTAGAACCGAGTTGGAGCTAGTACCTCCCCATATATATGTATGGATTTGTGTTTGCAACTGAAAAGAAACTTTGTGTTCCCAACAAGCTAGGTGAAGGACGGCTTTTACACTCAATTATCTCTCAGAAATGAGCATGTGGAGAGACGTTCGTTCATCTAGCACAATGGGATCGTTTTGCAGGAAAAACTTATACTCTGGTTTCTCAGTCTGTTTCCTAGTGCCGGTTTGAAGATCCGGCAGTTTTCACTGGAGAACCGAGTTGGAGCTAGTACCTCTCCATATATATGTATGGATTTGTGTTTGCAACTGAAAAGAAACTTTGTGTTCCCAACAAGCTAGGTGAAGGACGTCTTTCACACACACTTATCTCTCAGAACTGAGCATGTGGAGAGACGTTCGTTCATCTAGCATAAAGGGAAGGGGTTGCAGGTAAAACTTTTACTCTGGTTTCTCAGTCTGTTTCCTAGTGCGGATTTGAAGTTCCTGCAGTTTTCACTGTAAAACTGAGTTGGAGCTAGTACATCCCCATATATATGTATGGAGTGGAATTTGCAACTGAAAAGAAAATTTGTGTTCCCAACAAGATAGGTGAAGGACGGCTTTCACACACATTTATCTCTCCGAAATTAGCATGTGGAGAGACGTTCGTTCATCTGGCAGAAACGGAACGGGTTGCAGGAGAAACTTTTACTCTGGTTTCTCAGTCTGTTTCCTAGTGCCGGTTTGAAATTCCTGCAGTTTTCACTGTAAAATCGAGTTCGAGCTTGTACCTCCCCATATATATATATGGATTGGAGTTTGCAAATGAAAAGAAACTTTGTGTTCCCAACAAGCTACGTGAAGGATGGCTTTCACACACACTTATCTCTCAGAACTGAGCATGTGGACAGACGTTCGTTCATCTAGCACAAATGAACGGGTTGTAGGAGAAACTTATACTCTGGTTTCTCAGTCTGTTTCCTCGTGCCGGTTTGAATTTCCTGCAGTTTTCACTTTAAACCCGAGTTGGAGCTAGTACCTCCCCATATATATGTATGGAGTGGAGTTTGCAACTGAAAAGAAACTTTGTGTTCCCAACAAGCTAGGTGAAGACGGCTTTCACACACACTTATCTCTCAGAACTGAGCATGTGGAGAGAAGTTCGTTCATCTAGCAGAAAGGGAACGGGTTGCAGGAGAAACATTTACTCTGGTTTCTCACTCTGTTTCCTAGTGCCGGTTTGAAGTTCCCGCAGTTTTCACTGTAAAACCGAGTTGGAGCTTGTACCACCCCATATACATTTATGGAGTGGAGTTTGCAACTGAAAAGAAACTTTGTGTTCCCAACAAGCTAGGTGAAGGACGGCTTTCACACACACTTATCTCTCAGAACTGTGCATGTGGAGAGACGTTGTTTCATCTAGCAGAAAGGGAACATGAAGTAGGGGAAACTTTTACTCTGGTTTCTCAGTCTGTTTCCTAGTGCCGATTTGAAGTTCCTGCAGTTTTCACTGTAAAACCGCGTTGGACCTAGTACCTCCCCATATATATGTATGGATTGCAGTTTGCAACTGAAAAGAAACTTTGTGTTCCCAGGAAGCTAGGTGAAGGACGGCTTTCACACACTCATATCTCTCATAACTGAGCATGTGGAGAGACGTTTGTTCATCTAGCACAAAGGAACTGGTTGTTGGAGAAACTTTTACTCTGGTTTCTCAGTCTGTTTCCTAGTGCGGATTTGAAGTTCCTGCAGTTTTCACTGTAAAACTGAGTTGGTGCTAGTACCTCCCCATATATTTGTATGGAGTGGAATTTGCAACTGAAAAGAAAATTTGTGTTCCCAACAAGATAGGTGAAGGACGGCTTTCACACACATTTATCTCTACGAAATTAGCATGTGGAGAGACGTTCGTTCATCTGGCAGAAACGGAACGGGTTGCAGGAGAAACCTTTTGTCTGGTTTCTCAGACTGTTTCCTAGTGCCGGTTTGAAATTCCTGCAGTTTTCACTGTAAAACCGAGTTCGAGCTTGTACCTCCCCATATATATGTATGGAGTGGAGTTTGCAAATGAAAAGAAACTTTGTGTTCCCAACAAGCTACGTGAAGGATGGCTTTCACACACACTTATCTCTCAGAACTGAGCATGTGGACAGACGTTCGTTCATCTAGCAAAAATGAACGGGTTGTAGGAGAAACTTAAACTCTGGTTTCTCAGTCTGTTTCCTAGTGCCGGTTTGAATTTCCTGCAGTTTTCACTTTAAAACCGAGTTGGAGCTAGTACCTCCCCATATATATGTATGGAGTGGAGTTTGCAACTGAAAAGAAACTTTGTGTTCCCAACAAGCTAGGTGAAGACGGCTTTCACACACACTTATCTCTCAGAACTGAGCATGTGGAGAGAAGTTCGTTCATCTAGCAGAAAGGGAACGGGTTGCAGGAGAAACATTTACTCTGGTTTCTCACTCTGTTTCCTTGTGCCGGTTTGAAGTTCCTGCAGTTTTCACTGTAAAACCGAGTTGGAGCTTGTACGTCCACATATATATGTATGGAGTGGAGTTTGCAACTGAAAAGAAATTTGTGTTCCCAACAAGCTAGTTGAAGGACGGCTCTCACACACACTTATCTCTCAGAAGTGAGCATGTGGAGAGACGTTGTTTCATCTAGCAGAAAGGGAACGTGTAGTAGGGGAAACTTTTACTCTGGTTTCTCAGTCTGTTTCCTAGTGCCGATTTGAAGTTCCTGCAGTTTTCACTGTAAAACCGCGTTGGAGCTAGTACCACCCCATATATATGTATGGAGTGCAGTTTGCAACTGAAAAGAAACTTTGTGTTCCCAACAAGCTAGGTGAAGGACGGCATTCACACACACATATCTCTCATAACTGAGCATGTAGAGAGACGTTCGTTCATCTAGCACAAAGGGAACTGTTTGTTGGAGAAACTATTACTCTGGTTTCTCAGTCTGTTTCCTAGTGCCGGTTCGAAGTTCCTGCAGTTTTCACTGTAATACCGCGTTGGAACTTGTACCACCCCATATATATGTATGGAGTTGAGTTTGCAACTGAAAAGAAACTTTGTGTTCCCAACAAGCTAGGTGAAGGACGGCTTTCACACACACTTATCCCTCAGAACTGAGCATGTGGACAGACGTTCGTTCATCTAGCACAAAGGGAACGGTTCGTAGGAGAAACATTTACTCTGGTTTCTCAGTCTGTTTCCTAGTGCCGTTTTGAAGTTCCTGCAGTTTTCACTGTAAAACCGAGTTGGAGATAGTACGTCCCCATATATATGTATGGAGTGGAGTTTGCAACTGAAAAGAAACTTTGTGGTCCCAACAAGCTAGGTGAAGACGGCTTTCACACACACTTATCTCTCAGAACTGAGCATGTGGAGAGTAGTTCGTTCATCTAGCAGAAAGGGAACGTGTTGCAGGAGAAACTTATACTCTGGTTTCTCACTCTGTTTCCTAGTGCCGGTTTGAAGTTCCTGCAGTTTTCACTGTAAAAACGATTTGGAGCTTGTACCTCCCCATATATATGTATGGAGTGCAGTTTGCAACTGAAAAGAAACTTTGTGTTCCCAACAAGCTAGTTAAAGGACGGCTTTCACACATAATTATCTCTCAGAACTGAGCATGTGTAGAGACTTTCGTTCATCTAGCACAAAGGGAACGGGTTGCAGGGGAACCTTTTACTCTGGTTTCTCAGTCTGTTTCCTAGTGCCGGTTTGATGTTCCTGCAGTTTTCACTGTAAAACCGAGTTGGAGCTAGTACCTCCACATATATATATATGCAGTGGATTTTGCTACTGAATAGAAACTTTGTGTTCCCAACAAGCTAGGTGAAGGACGGCTTTCGCACACACATATCTCTCAGAACTGAGCATGTGGAGAGACGTTCGTTCATCAAGCAGAAATGGAACAGGTTATAGGAGAATCTTTTACTCTGGTTTCTCAGTCTGTTTCCTTGTGCCGGTTTGAAGTTCCTGCAGGTTTCACTGTAAAACCGAGTTGGAGCTACTATCTCCATATATATATGTATGGATTGGAGTTTGCAACTGAAAAGAAACTTTGTGTTCCCAACAAGCTACGTGAAGGATGGCTTTCACACACACTTATCTCTCAGAACTGAGCATGTGGACAGACGTTCGTTCATCTAGCAAAAATGAACGGGTTGTAGGAGAAACTTAAACTCTGGTTTCTCAGTCTGTTTCCTAGTGCCGGTTTGAATTTCCTGCAGTTTTCACTTTAAAACCGAGTTGGGCTAGTACCTCCCCATATATATGTATGGAGTGGAGTTTGCAACTGAAAAGAAACTTTGTGTTCCCAACAAGCTAGGTGAAGACGGCTTTCACACACACTTATCTCTCAGAACTGAGCATGTGGAGAGAAGTTCGTTCATCTAGCAGAAAGGGAACGGGTTGCAGGAGAAACATTTACTCTGGTTTCTCACTCTGTTTCCTTGTGCCTGTTTGAAGTTCCTGCAGTTTTCACTGTAAAACCGAGTTGGAGCTTGTACCTCCCCATATATATGTATGGAGTGGAGTTTGCAACTGAAAAGAAATTTGTGTTCCCAACAAGCTAGTTGAAGGACGGCTCTCACACACACTTATCTCTCAGAAGTGAGCATGTGGAGAGACGTTGTTTCATCTAGCACAAAGGGAACGTGTAGTAGGGGAAACTTTTACTCTGGTTTCTCAGTCTGTTTCCTAGTGCCGATTTGAAGTTCCTGCAGTTTTCACTGTAAAACCGCGTTGGAGCTAGTACCACCCCATATATATGTATGGAGTGCAGTTTGCAACTGAAAAGAAACTTTGTGTTCCCAACAAGCTAGGTGAAGGACGGCATTCACACACACATATCTCTCATAACTGAGCATGTAGAGAGACGTTCGTTCATCTAGCACAAAGGGAACTGTTTGTTGGAGAAACTATTACTCTGGTTTCTCAGTCTGTTTCCTAGTGCTGGTTCGAAGTTCCTGCAGTTTTCACTGTAATACCGCGTTGGAACTTGTACCACCCCATATATATGTATGGAGTTGAGTTTGCAACTGAAAAGAAACTTTGTGTTCCCAACAAGCTAGGTGAAGGACGGCTTTCACACACACTTATCCCTCAGAACTGAGCATGTGGACAGACGTTCGTTCATCTAGCACAAAGGGAACGGTTCGTAGGAGAAACATTTACTCTGGTTTCTCAGTCTGTTTCCTAGTGCCGTTTTGAAGTTCCTGCAGTTTTCACTGTAAAATCGAGTTGGAGATAGTACGTCCCCATATACATGTATGGAGTGGAGTTTGCAACTGAAAAGAAACTTTGTGGTCCCAACAAGCTAGGTGAAGACGGCTTTCACACACACTTATCTCTCAGAACTGAGCATGTGGAGAGTAGTTCGTTCATCTAGCAGAAAGGGAACGTGTTGCAGGAGAAACTTATACTCTGGTTTCTCACTCTGTTTCCTAGTGCCGGTTTGAAGTTCCTGCAGTTTTCACTGTAAAAACGATTTGGAGCTTGTACCTCCCCATATATATGTATGGAGTGCAGTTTGCAACTGAAAAGAAACTTTGTGTTCCCAACAAGCTAGTTAAAGGACGGCTTTCACACACACTTATCTCTCAGAACTGAGCATGTGTAGAGACTTTCGTTCATCTAGCACAAAGGGAACGGGTTGCAGGGGAACCTTTTACTCTGGTTTCTCAGTCTGTTTCCTAGTGCCGGTTTGATGTTCCTGCAGTTTTCACTGTAAAACCGAGTTGGAGCTAGTACCTCCACATATATATATATGCAGTGGATTTTGCTACTGAATAGAAATTTTGTGTTCCCAACAAGCTAGGTGAAGGACGGCTTTCGCACACACATATCTCTCAGAACTGAGCATGTGGAGAGACGTTCGTTCATCAAGCAGAAATGGAACAGGTTATAGGAGAATCTTTTACTCTGGTTTCTCAGTCTGTTTCCTTGTGCCGGTTTGAAGTTCCTGCAGGTTTCACTGTAAAACCGAGTTGGAGCTACTATCTCCATATATATATGTATGGAGTGGAGTTTGCAACTGAAAAGAAATTTGTGTTCCCAACAAGCTAGTTGAAGGACGGCTCTCACACACACTTATCTCTCAGAAGTGAGCATGTGGAGAGACGTTCGTTCATCTAGCACAAAGGGAATGGTTTGCAGTAGAAACATATACTCTAGTTTCTCAGTCTGTTTGTTAGTGCCGGTTTGAATTTCCTGCAGTTTTCACTGTAAAACCGATTTTGAGCTTGTACTTCCCCAAATATATGTATGGAGTGGAGTTTGCAACTGAAAAGAAACTTTGTGTTCCCAACAAGATATGTGAATGACGGCTTTCACACACCCTTATCTCTCACAAATGAGCACGTGGATAGACGTTCTTTCATCTAGCACAATGGGAAAGGGTTGCAGGAGAAACTTTTACTCTGGTATCCCAGAATGTTTCCTAGTGCCGGTTTGATGTTATTGCAGTTTTCACTTAAAACAGAGTTGGAGCTAGTTCCCCCCCCAATATATGTATGGAGAGGTTTTTGCAACTGAAAAGAAACTTTGTGTTCCCACAAGCTATTTGAAGGACGGCTTTCACACACACATATCTCTAAGAACTGAGCATGTGGAGAGACGTTCATTCATCTAGCACAAAGGGAACGGGTTGTAGGAGAAACTTTTACTCTGGTTTCTCAGTCTGTTTCCTAAGGTCGGTTGGAAGTTCCTGCAGTTTTCAGTGTAAAACCGAGTTGGAGCTAGTACATCCTCATATATATGTATGGTGAGGTGTTTGCAACTGAAAAGAAACTTTGTCTTCCCAACAAGCTAGGTGAAGGACGGCTTTCACACACACTTGTCTCTCAGAACTGAGCATGTGGAGAGACGTTCATTCATCTAGCAGAAAGGGAACGGGTAGTAGGAGAAACTTTTACTCTGGTATCTCAGTCTGTTTCCTAGTGCCGGTTTGAAGTTCCTGCAGTTTTCACTGTAAAACCGTGTTGGAGCTAGTACCTCCCCATATACATGTATGGAGTGGGTTTTGCAACTGAAAAGAAACTTTGTGTTCCCAACAAGCTAGGTGAAGGACGGCTTTCACACACACTTAACTCTCAGAACTGAGCATGTGGAGAGACGTTCGTTCATCTAGCACAAAGGGAACGGGTTGCAGGAGAAACATTTACTCTGGTTTCTCACTCTTTTTCCTAGTGCCGGTTTGAAGTTCCTGCAGTTTTCACTGTAAAACCGAGTTGGAGCTTGTACCTCCCCATATATATGTATTGATTGGAGTTTGCTACTGAATAGAAACTTTGTGTTCCCAACAAGCTAGGTGAAGGACGGCTTTCACACACACTTATCTCTCAGAACTGAGCATGTGGAGAGACGTTCGTTCATCTAGCAGAAAGGGAACGTGTTGTAGGAGAAACTTTTACTCTGGTTTCTCAGTCTGTTTCCTTGTGCCGGTTTGAAGTTCCTGCAGTTTTCACTGTAAAACCGAGTTGCAGCTACTCTCTCCATATATATATGTATGGAGTGGTGTTTGCAACTGAAAAGAAACTTTGTGTTCCCAACAAACTAGTTGAAGGACGGCATTCACACACACTTATCTCTCAGAACTGAGCATGTGGAGAGACGTTCTTTCATCTAGCACAAAGGGAACGGGTTGCAGGAGAAACTTTTCTCTTGTTTCTCAGTCTGTTTCCTAGTGCCGGTTTGAAGTTCCTGCAGTTTTCACTGTAAAACCGTGTTGGAGCTAGTACCTCCCCATATACATGTATGGAGTGGGTTTTGCAACTGAAAAGAAACTTTGTGTTCCCAACAAGCTAGGTGAAGGACGGCTTTTACACACAATTATCTCTCAGAAATGAGCATGTGGAGAGAAGTTCGTTCATCTAGCACAAAGGGAACGGGTTGCAGGTGAAACTTATACTCTGGTTTCTCAGTCTGTTTCCTAGTGCCGGTTTGATGATCCTGCAGTTTTCACTGTAGAACCGAGTTGGAGCTAGTACCTCCCCATATATATGTATGGATTGGTGTTTGCAACTGAAAAGAAACTTTGTGTTCAAAACAAGCTAGGTGAAGGACGGCATTCACACACAATAATCTCTCACAACTGAGCATGTGGACAGACGTTCGTTCATCTAGCACAAAGGCAACGGGTTGCAGGAGAAACTTTTACTCTGATTTCTCAGTCTGTTTCCTAGTGCCGGTTTGAATTTCCTGCTGTTTTCACTGTAAAACCGAGTTGGAGCTAGTACCTCCCCATATATATGTATGGGGTGGAGTTTGCAAATGAAAGAAACTTTGTGTTCACAACAAGCTATTTGAAGAACTGCTTTCACACACACTTATCTCTCAGAACTGAGCATGTGGGAGACGTTCGTTCATCTAGCACAAATGGAACGGTTTGCAGGAGAAATTTTTACTCTGGTTTCTCAGTCTGTTTCCTAGTGCCGGTTTGAATTTCCTGCAGTTTTCACTGTAAAACCGAGTTGGAGCTAGTACCTCCCCATTTATATGTATGGATTGCAGTTTGCAACTTAAAAGAAACTTTGTGTTCCCAACAAGCTAGGTGAAGGACGGCTTTCACACACACTTATC
Organism: Camelus dromedarius; assembly: GCF_036321535.1. Lineage (NCBI taxonomy): Eukaryota > Metazoa > Chordata > Mammalia > Artiodactyla > Camelidae > Camelus > Camelus dromedarius. Next base: position 3,719,506 of record NW_026989814.1, read on the forward strand.
TCTCAGAACTGAGCATGTGGAGAGACGTTGTTTCATCTAGCAGAAAGGGAACGGGTAGTAGGAGAAACTTTTACTCTGGTTTCTCAGTCTGTTTCCAAGTGCCGGTTTGATGTTCCTGCAGTTTTCACTGTAAAACCGAGTTGGAGCTAGTACCTCCCCATATATATGTATGGAGTGGAGTTTGCAACTGAAAAGAAACTTTGTGTTCCCAACAAGCTAGGTGAAGGACGGCTTTCACACACACTTATCTCTCAGAACTGAGCATGTGGAGTGACGTTCGTTCATCTAGCAGAAAGGGAACGGGTTGCAGGAGAAACTTTTACTCTGGTTTCTCACACTTTTTCCTAGTGCCGGTTTGAAGTTCCTGCAGTTTTCTCTGTAAAACGGAGTTGGAGCTTGTACTTCCCCATATATATGTATGGAGTGGAGTTTTCTACTGAACAGAAACTTTGTGTTCCCAACAAGCTAGGTGAAGGACGGCTTTCACACAGACTTATCTCTCAGAATTGAGCATGTGGAGAGACGTTTGGTCATCTAGCAGAAAGGGAACGTGTTGTAGGAGAAACTTTTACTCTGGTTTCTCAGTTTGTTTCCTTGTGCCGGTTTGAAGTTCCTGCAGTTTTCACTGTAAAATCGAGTTGGAGCTACTATCTCCATATATATATGTATGGACTGGTGTTTGCAACTGAAAAGAAACTTTGTGTTCCCAACAAACTAGTTGAAGGACGGCTTTCACACACATTTATCTCTCAGAACTGAGCATGTGGAGAGACGTTCTTTAATCTAGCACAACGGGAACGGGTTGCAGGAGAAACTTTTCTCTGGTTTCTCAGTCTGTTTACTAGTGCCGTTATGAAGTTCCTGCAGTTTTCACTGTAAAACCGAGTTGGAGCTAGTACCTCCCCATTTATATGTATGGATTGCAGTTTGCAACTTAAAAGAAACTTTGTGTTCCCAACAAGCTAGGTGAAGGACGGCTTTAACACACACTTATCTCTCAGAAATGATCATGTGGAGAGACGTTCGATCATCTAGCACAATGGGATCGGGTTGCAGGAGAAACTTATACTCTGGTTTCTCAGTCTGTTTCCTAGTGCCGGTTTGAAGATCCGGCAGTTTTCACTGTAGAACCGAGTTGGAGCTAGTACCTCCCCATATATATGTATGGATTTGTGTTTGCAACTGAAAAGAAACTTTGTGTTCCCAACAAGCTAGGTGAAGGACGGCTTTTACACTCAATTATCTCTCAGAAATGAGCATGTGGAGAGACGTTCGTTCATCTAGCACAATGGGATCGTTTTGCAGGAAAAACTTATACTCTGGTTTCTCAGTCTGTTTCCTAGTGCCGGTTTGAAGATCCGGCAGTTTTCACTGGAGAACCGAGTTGGAGCTAGTACCTCTCCATATATATGTATGGATTTGTGTTTGCAACTGAAAAGAAACTTTGTGTTCCCAACAAGCTAGGTGAAGGACGTCTTTCACACACACTTATCTCTCAGAACTGAGCATGTGGAGAGACGTTCGTTCATCTAGCATAAAGGGAAGGGGTTGCAGGTAAAACTTTTACTCTGGTTTCTCAGTCTGTTTCCTAGTGCGGATTTGAAGTTCCTGCAGTTTTCACTGTAAAACTGAGTTGGAGCTAGTACATCCCCATATATATGTATGGAGTGGAATTTGCAACTGAAAAGAAAATTTGTGTTCCCAACAAGATAGGTGAAGGACGGCTTTCACACACATTTATCTCTCCGAAATTAGCATGTGGAGAGACGTTCGTTCATCTGGCAGAAACGGAACGGGTTGCAGGAGAAACTTTTACTCTGGTTTCTCAGTCTGTTTCCTAGTGCCGGTTTGAAATTCCTGCAGTTTTCACTGTAAAATCGAGTTCGAGCTTGTACCTCCCCATATATATATATGGATTGGAGTTTGCAAATGAAAAGAAACTTTGTGTTCCCAACAAGCTACGTGAAGGATGGCTTTCACACACACTTATCTCTCAGAACTGAGCATGTGGACAGACGTTCGTTCATCTAGCACAAATGAACGGGTTGTAGGAGAAACTTATACTCTGGTTTCTCAGTCTGTTTCCTCGTGCCGGTTTGAATTTCCTGCAGTTTTCACTTTAAACCCGAGTTGGAGCTAGTACCTCCCCATATATATGTATGGAGTGGAGTTTGCAACTGAAAAGAAACTTTGTGTTCCCAACAAGCTAGGTGAAGACGGCTTTCACACACACTTATCTCTCAGAACTGAGCATGTGGAGAGAAGTTCGTTCATCTAGCAGAAAGGGAACGGGTTGCAGGAGAAACATTTACTCTGGTTTCTCACTCTGTTTCCTAGTGCCGGTTTGAAGTTCCCGCAGTTTTCACTGTAAAACCGAGTTGGAGCTTGTACCACCCCATATACATTTATGGAGTGGAGTTTGCAACTGAAAAGAAACTTTGTGTTCCCAACAAGCTAGGTGAAGGACGGCTTTCACACACACTTATCTCTCAGAACTGTGCATGTGGAGAGACGTTGTTTCATCTAGCAGAAAGGGAACATGAAGTAGGGGAAACTTTTACTCTGGTTTCTCAGTCTGTTTCCTAGTGCCGATTTGAAGTTCCTGCAGTTTTCACTGTAAAACCGCGTTGGACCTAGTACCTCCCCATATATATGTATGGATTGCAGTTTGCAACTGAAAAGAAACTTTGTGTTCCCAGGAAGCTAGGTGAAGGACGGCATTCACACACTCATATCTCTCATAACTGAGCATGTGGAGAGACGTTTGTTCATCTAGCACAAAGGAACTGGTTGTTGGAGAAACTTTTACTCTGGTTTCTCAGTCTGTTTCCTAGTGCGGATTTGAAGTTCCTGCAGTTTTCACTGTAAAACTGAGTTGGTGCTAGTACCTCCCCATATATTTGTATGGAGTGGAATTTGCAACTGAAAAGAAAATTTGTGTTCCCAACAAGATAGGTGAAGGACGGCTTTCACACACATTTATCTCTACGAAATTAGCATGTGGAGAGACGTTCGTTCATCTGGCAGAAACGGAACGGGTTGCAGGAGAAACCTTTTGTCTGGTTTCTCAGACTGTTTCCTAGTGCCGGTTTGAAATTCCTGCAGTTTTCACTGTAAAACCGAGTTCGAGCTTGTACCTCCCCATATATATGTATGGAGTGGAGTTTGCAAATGAAAAGAAACTTTGTGTTCCCAACAAGCTACGTGAAGGATGGCTTTCACACACACTTATCTCTCAGAACTGAGCATGTGGACAGACGTTCGTTCATCTAGCAAAAATGAACGGGTTGTAGGAGAAACTTAAACTCTGGTTTCTCAGTCTGTTTCCTAGTGCCGGTTTGAATTTCCTGCAGTTTTCACTTTAAAACCGAGTTGGAGCTAGTACCTCCCCATATATATGTATGGAGTGGAGTTTGCAACTGAAAAGAAACTTTGTGTTCCCAACAAGCTAGGTGAAGACGGCTTTCACACACACTTATCTCTCAGAACTGAGCATGTGGAGAGAAGTTCGTTCATCTAGCAGAAAGGGAACGGGTTGCAGGAGAAACATTTACTCTGGTTTCTCACTCTGTTTCCTTGTGCCGGTTTGAAGTTCCTGCAGTTTTCACTGTAAAACCGAGTTGGAGCTTGTACGTCCACATATATATGTATGGAGTGGAGTTTGCAACTGAAAAGAAATTTGTGTTCCCAACAAGCTAGTTGAAGGACGGCTCTCACACACACTTATCTCTCAGAAGTGAGCATGTGGAGAGACGTTGTTTCATCTAGCAGAAAGGGAACGTGTAGTAGGGGAAACTTTTACTCTGGTTTCTCAGTCTGTTTCCTAGTGCCGATTTGAAGTTCCTGCAGTTTTCACTGTAAAACCGCGTTGGAGCTAGTACCACCCCATATATATGTATGGAGTGCAGTTTGCAACTGAAAAGAAACTTTGTGTTCCCAACAAGCTAGGTGAAGGACGGCATTCACACACACATATCTCTCATAACTGAGCATGTAGAGAGACGTTCGTTCATCTAGCACAAAGGGAACTGTTTGTTGGAGAAACTATTACTCTGGTTTCTCAGTCTGTTTCCTAGTGCCGGTTCGAAGTTCCTGCAGTTTTCACTGTAATACCGCGTTGGAACTTGTACCACCCCATATATATGTATGGAGTTGAGTTTGCAACTGAAAAGAAACTTTGTGTTCCCAACAAGCTAGGTGAAGGACGGCTTTCACACACACTTATCCCTCAGAACTGAGCATGTGGACAGACGTTCGTTCATCTAGCACAAAGGGAACGGTTCGTAGGAGAAACATTTACTCTGGTTTCTCAGTCTGTTTCATAGTGCCGTTTTGAAGTTCCTGCAGTTTTCACTGTAAAACCGAGTTGGAGATAGTACGTCCCCATATATATGTATGGAGTGGAGTTTGCAACTGAAAAGAAACTTTGTGGTCCCAACAAGCTAGGTGAAGACGGCTTTCACACACACTTATCTCTCAGAACTGAGCATGTGGAGAGTAGTTCGTTCATCTAGCAGAAAGGGAACGTGTTGCAGGAGAAACTTATACTCTGGTTTCTCACTCTGTTTCCTAGTGCCGGTTTGAAGTTCCTGCAGTTTTCACTGTAAAAACGATTTGGAGCTTGTACCTCCCCATATATATGTATGGAGTGCAGTTTGCAACTGAAAAGAAACTTTGTGTTCCCAACAAGCTAGTTAAAGGACGGCTTTCACACACAATTATCTCTCAGAACTGAGCATGTGTAGAGACTTTCGTTCATCTAGCACAAAGGGAACGGGTTGCAGGGGAACCTTTTACTCTGGTTTCTCAGTCTGTTTCCTAGTGCCGGTTTGATGTTCCTGCAGTTTTCACTGTAAAACCGAGTTGGAGCTAGTACCTCCACATATATATATATGCAGTGGATTTTGCTACTGAATAGAAACTTTGTGTTCCCAACAAGCTAGGTGAAGGACGGCTTTCGCACACACATATCTCTCAGAACTGAGCATGTGGAGAGACGTTCGTTCATCAAGCAGAAATGGAACAGGTTATAGGAGAATCTTTTACTCTGGTTTCTCAGTCTGTTTCCTTGTGCCGGTTTGAAGTTCCTGCAGGTTTCACTGTAAAACCGAGTTGGAGCTACTATCTCCATATATATATGTATGGATTGGAGTTTGCAACTGAAAAGAAACTTTGTGTTCCCAACAAGCTACGTGAAGGATGGCTTTCACACACACTTATCTCTCAGAACTGAGCATGTGGACAGACGTTCGTTCATCTAGCAAAAATGAACGGGTTGTAGGAGAAACTTAAACTCTGGTTTCTCAGTCTGTTTCCTAGTGCCGGTTTGAATTTCCTGCAGTTTTCACTTTAAAACCGAGTTGGGCTAGTACCTCCCCATATATATGTATGGAGTGGAGTTTGCAACTGAAAAGAAACTTTGTGTTCCCAACAAGCTAGGTGAAGACGGCTTTCACACACACTTATCTCTCAGAACTGAGCATGTGGAGAGAAGTTCGTTCATCTAGCAGAAAGGGAACGGGTTGCAGGAGAAACATTTACTCTGGTTTCTCACTCTGTTTCCTTGTGCCTGTTTGAAGTTCCTGCAGTTTTCACTGTAAAACCGAGTTGGAGCTTGTACCTCCCCATATATATGTATGGAGTGGAGTTTGCAACTGAAAAGAAATTTGTGTTCCCAACAAGCTAGTTGAAGGACGGCTCTCACACACACTTATCTCTCAGAAGTGAGCATGTGGAGAGACGTTGTTTCATCTAGCACAAAGGGAACGTGTAGTAGGGGAAACTTTTACTCTGGTTTCTCAGTCTGTTTCCTAGTGCCGATTTGAAGTTCCTGCAGTTTTCACTGTAAAACCGCGTTGGAGCTAGTACCACCCCATATATATGTATGGAGTGCAGTTTGCAACTGAAAAGAAACTTTGTGTTCCCAACAAGCTAGGTGAAGGACGGCATTCACACACACATATCTCTCATAACTGAGCATGTAGACAGACGTTCGTTCATCTAGCACAAAGGGAACTGTTTGTTGGAGAAACTATTACTCTGGTTTCTCAGTCTGTTTCCTAGTGCTGGTTCGAAGTTCCTGCAGTTTTCACTGTAATACCGCGTTGGAACTTGTACCACCCCATATATATGTATGGAGTTGAGTTTGCAACTGAAAAGAAACTTTGTGTTCCCAACAAGCTAGGTGAAGGACGGCTTTCACACACACTTATCCCTCAGAACTGAGCATGTGGACAGACGTTCGTTCATCTAGCACAAAGGGAACGGTTCGTAGGAGAAACATTTACTCTGGTTTCTCAGTCTGTTTCCTAGTGCCGTTTTGAAGTTCCTGCAGTTTTCACTGTAAAATCGAGTTGGAGATAGTACGTCCCCATATACAAGTATGGAGTGGAGTTTGCAACTGAAAAGAAACTTTGTGGTCCCAACAAGCTAGGTGAAGACGGCTTTCACACACACTTATCTCTCAGAACTGAGCATGTGGAGAGTAGTTCGTTCATCTAGCAGAAAGGGAACGTGTTGCAGGAGAAACTTATACTCTGGTTTCTCACTCTGTTTCCTAGTGCCGGTTTGAAGTTCCTGCAGTTTTCACTGTAAAAACGATTTGGAGCTTGTACCTCCCCATATATATGTATGGAGTGCAGTTTGCAACTGAAAAGAAACTTTGTGTTCCCAACAAGCTAGTTAAAGGACGGCTTTCACACACACTTATCTCTCAGAACTGAGCATGTGTAGAGACTTTCGTTCATCTAGCACAAAGGGAACGGGTTGCAGGGGAACCTTTTACTCTGGTTTCTCAGTCTGTTTCCTAGTGCCGGTTTGATGTTCCTGCAGTTTTCACTGTAAAACCGAGTTGGAGCTAGTACCTCCACATATATATATATGCAGTGGATTTTGCTACTGAATAGAAATTTTGTGTTCCCAACAAGCTAGGTGAAGGACGGCTTTCGCACACACATATCTCTCAGAACTGAGCATGTGGAGAGACGTTCGTTCATCAAGCAGAAATGGAACAGGTTATAGGAGAATATTTTACTCTGGTTTCTCAGTCTGTTTCCTTGTGCCGGTTTGAAGTTCCTGCAGGTTTCACTGTAAAACCGAGTTGGAGCTACTATCTCCATATATATATGTATGGAGTGGAGTTTGCAACTGAAAAGAAATTTGTGTTCCCAACAAGCTAGTTGAAGGACGGCTCTCACACACACTTATCTCTCAGAAGTGAGCATGTGGAGAGACGTTGTTTCATCTAGCAGAAAGGGAACGTGTAGTAGGGGAAACTTTTACTCTGGTTTCTCAGTCTGTTTCCTAGTGCCGATTTGATGTTCCTGCAGTTTTCACTGTAAAACCGCGTTGGAGCTAGTACCACCCCATATATATGTATGGAGTGCAGTTTGCAACTGAAAAGAAACTTTGTGTTCCCAACAAGCTAGGTGAAGGACGGCATTCACACACACATATCTCTCATAACTGAGCATGTAGAGAGACGTTCGTTCATCTAGCACAAAGGGAACTGTTTGTTGGAGAAACTATTACTCTGGTTTCTCAGTCTGTTTCCTAGTGCCGGTTCGAAGTTCCTGCAGTTTTCACTGTAATACCGCGTTGGAACTTGTACCACCCCATATATATGTATGGAGTTGAGTTTGCAACTGAAAAGAAACTTTGTGTTCCCAACAAGCTAGGTGAAGGACGGCTTTCACACACACTTATCCCTCAGAACTGAGCATGTGGACAGACGTTCGTTCATCTAGCACAAATGGAACGGTTCGTAGGAGAAACATTTACTCTGGTTTCTCAGTCTGTTTCCTAGTGCCGTTTTGAAGTTCCTGCAGTTTTCACTGTAAAACCGAGTTGGAGATAGTACGTCCCCATATATATGTATGGAGTGGAGTTTGCAACTGAAAAGAAACTTTGTGGTCCCAACAAGCTAGGTGAAGACGGCTTTCACACACACTTATCTCTCAGAACTGAGCATGTGGAGAGTAGTTCATTCATCTAGCAGAAAGGGAACGTGTTGCAGGAGAAACTTATACTCTGGTTTCTCACTCTGTTTCCTAGTGCCGGTTTGAAGTTCCTGCAGTTTTCACTGTAAAAACGATTTGGAGCTTGTACCTCCCCATATATATGTATGGAGTGCAGTTTGCAACTGAAAAGAAACTTTGTGTTCCCAACAAGCTAGTTAAAGGACGGCTTTCACACACACTTGTCTCTCAGAACTGAGCATGTGTAGAGACTTTCGTTCATCTAGCACAAAGGGAACGGGTTGCAAGGGAACCTTTTACTCTGGTTTCTCAGTCTGTTTCCTAGTGCCGGTTTGATGTTCCTGCAGTTTTCACTGTAAAACCGAGTTGGAGCTAGTACCTCCACATATATATATATGCAGTGGATTTTGCTACTGAATAGAAACTTTGTGTTCCCAACAAGCTAGGTGAAGGACGGCTTTCGCACACACATATCTCTCAGAACTGAGCATGTGGAGAGACGTTCGTTCATCAAGCAGAAATGGAACAGGTTATAGGAGAATCTTTTACTCTGGTTTCTCAGTCTGTTTCCTTGTGCCGGTTTGAAGTTCCTGCAGGTTTCACTGTAAAACCGAGTTGGAGCTACTATCTCCATATATATATGTATGGAGTGGAGTTTGCAACTGAAAAGAAACTTTGTGTTCCCAACAATCTAGGTGAAGGACGGCTTTCACACACACTTATCTCTCAGAACTGAGCATGTGGAGAGACGTTCTTTCAACTAGAACAAAAGGAACGGGTTGCAGGAGAAACTTTTCTCTGGTTTCTCAGTCTGTTTACTAGTGCCGGTATGAAGTTCCTGCAGTTTTCACTGTAAAACAGTGTTTGAACTAGTACCTCCCCATATATATGTATGGAGTGGAGTTTGCAACTGAAAAGAAACTTTGTGTTCCCAACAAGCTAGTTGAAGGACGGCTTTCACACACACTTATCTCTCAGAAATGATCATGTGGAGAGACTTTCGATCATCTAGCACAAAGGGAATGTGTTGTAGGAGAAACTTTTACTCTGGTTTCTCAGTCTGTTTAGTAGTGCCGGTGTGAAGTTCCTGCATTTTTCACTATAAAACCGAGTTGGAGCTTACACCTCCCCATATATATTTATGGATTGGTGTTTGCATCTGAAAAGAAACTTTGTGTTCCCAACAAGCTAGGTGAAGGACGGCTTTTACACAAACTTATCTCTCAGAAATGATCATGTGGAGAGACGTTCGTTCATCTAGGACAAAGAGAACGTGTTGCAGGAGAAATTTATACTCTGTTTTCTCAGTCTGTTTCCTAGTGCCTGTTTGAAGATCCTGCATTTTTCACTGTAGAACCGAGTTGGTACTAGTACCTCCCCATATATATGTATGGATTGATGTTTGCAACTGAAAAGAAACTTTGTGTTCCCAACAAGATAGGTGAAGGACGGCATTCACACACAATTATCTCTCACAACTGAGCATGTGGAGAGACGTTCGTTCATCTAGCATAAAGGGAAGGGGTTGCAGGAGAAACTTTTACTCTGGTTTCTCAGTCTGTTTCCTAGTGCGGATTTGATGTTCCTGCAGTTTTCACTGTAAATCCGAGTTGGAGCTAGTACCTCCCCATATATATGTATGGAGTGGAATTTGCAACTGAAAAGAAAATTTGTGTTCCCAACAAGATATGTGAAGGACGGCATTCACACACAATTATCTCTCACAACTGAGCATTTGGAGAGACGTTCGTTCATCTAGCTCAAGGGGAACGGTTTGCAGGAGAAACTTTTACTCTGCATTCTCAGTCTGTTTCCTAGTGCCGGTTTGAAGTTCCTGCAGTTTTCACTGTATAACGGAGTTGGAGCTAGTACCTCCCCTTATTTATGTATGGAGTGCAGTTTGCAACTGAAAAGAAACTTTGTGGTCCCAACAAGCTAGGTGAAGTACGGCTTTCACACACACTTATCTCTCAGAACTGAGCATATGGACAGACGTTCGTTCATCTAGCACAAAGGGAACGGGTTGCAGGATAAACTTTTACTCTGCTTTCTCAGTCTGTTTCCTAGTGCCGGTTTGAAGTTCCTGCAGTTTTCACTGTAAAACCGAGTTGGAGCTAGAACCTCCCCATATATATGTATGGAGTGGAGTTTGCAACTGAAAAGAAACTTTGTGTTCCCAACAAGCTATATGAAGGACGGCTTTCACACACACATATCTCTTAGAAATGAGCATGTGGACAGACTTTCGTTCATCTATCACAAAGGGAACAGGTTGCAGGAGAAACTTTTACTCTGGATTCTCAGTATGTTTCCTAGTGCCGGTTTGAATTTCCTGCAGTTTTCACTGTAAAACCGAATTGGAGCTAGTACCTCCCCATATATATGTATGGAGTGGAGTTTGCAACTGATAAGAAACTTTGTGTTCCCAGCAAGCTAGGTGAAGGACGGCTTTCACACACACTTATCTGTCAGAACTATTCATGTGGAGAGACGTTCGTTCATCTAGCAAAAAGGGAACGGGTTGCAGGAGATTCTTTTACTCTGGTTTCTCAGTCTGTTTCCTAGTGCCGGTTTGAAGTTCCTGGAGTTTTCACTGTAAAACCGAGTTGGAGCTAGTAACTCCCCATATATAAGTATGGTTGGAATTTGCAACTGAAAAGAAACGTTGTGTTCCCAACAAGCTAGTTGAAGGACGGCTTTCACACACACTTATCTCTCAGATCTGAGCATGTGGAGAGACGTTCGTTCATCTAGCAAAAAGGAACGGGTTGTAGGATAAACGTTTACTCTGGATTCTCAGTCTGTTTCCTAGTGCCGGTGTGAAGTTCCTGCAGTTTTCACTGTAAAACCGAGTTGGAGCTAGTACCTCCCCATATATATGTATGAAGTGGAGTTTGCAACTGAAAAGAAACTTTGTGTTCCCAACAAACTAGGTGAAGGACGGCTTTCACACAAACTTATCTCTCAAAACTTAGCATGTGGAGAGACGTTCGTTCATTTAGCACAAAGGGAACGGGTTGTAGAAGAAACATTTACACTGGTTTCTCAGTCTGCATCTTAGTGCCGGTTTGAAGTTCCTGCAGTTTTCACTGTAAAACCGAGTTGGAGCTAGTACCTCCCCATATATATGTATGGAGTGGTGTTTGCAACTGAAAAGAAACTTTGTGTTCCCAACAAGCTAGGTGAAGGACGACTTCACACACACTTATCTCTCAGAACTGAGCATTTGGAGAGACGTTCGTTCATCTAGCAGAAATGGAACGGTTTGTAGGAGAAATTTTTACTCTGTTTTCTCAGTCTGTTTCCTAGTGCCGGTTTGAAGTCCCTGCAGTTTTCACTGTAAAACCGATTTGGAGCTAGTAACACCCCATATATATGTGTGGAGTGGAGTTTTCAACTGAAAAGAAACTTTGTGTCCCCAACAAGCTAGTTGAAGGACGGCTTTCACACACACGTATCACTCAGAACTGAGCATGTGGACAGACGTTCGTTCATCTAGCACAAATTGAACGGGTTTTAGGAGAAATTTTTACTCTGGTTTCTCAGTCTGTTTCCTAGTGCCGGTTTGAAGTTCCTGCATTTTTCACTATAAACCCGAGTTGGAGCTAGTACCTCCCAATATATATGTATGGAGTGGTGTTTGCAACTGAAAAGGAACTTTGTGTTCCCAACAAGTTAGATGAAGGACGGCTTTCACACACAATTATATCTCAGAACTGAGCATGTGGAGAGACGTTCGTTCATTTAGCACAAAAGGAACGGGATGTAGGAGAAACTTTTACTTTGGTTTCTCAGTGTGTTTCCTAGTGCCGGTTTGAAGTTCCTGCAGTTTTCATTGTAAAACCGAGTTGGAGCTAGTACCTCCAGATATATATGTATGGAGTGGAGTTTCCAACTGAAAAGAAACTTTGTGTTCCCAACAAGCTAGGTGAAGTACGGCTTTAACACACACATATCTTTCAGAACTGAGCATGTGGAGAGAATTTCGTTCATCTAGCACATAGGGAACGGGATGTAGTAGAAACTTTTACTCTGGTTTCTCAGTCTGTTTCCTAGTGCCGGTTTGAAGTTCCTGCAGCTTTCACTGTAAAACCGAGTTGGAGCTATACCTGCCCATATATATGTATGGAGTGGAGTTTGCAACTGAAAAGAAACTTTGTGTTCCCAACAAGCTATTTGAAGGAAGGCTTTCACACAAACTTATCTCTCAGAAATGAGCATGTGGGAGACGTTCGTTCATCTAGCACAAAGGGAACGGGTTGTAGGAGAAACTTTTACTCTGGATTCTCAGTGTGTTTTCTAGTGCCGGTTTGAAGTTCCTGCAGTTTTCACTGTAAAACCGAGTTGGAGCTAGTACCTCCCCATATATATGTATGGAGTGGAGATTGCAAATGAAACGAAATTTTGTGTTCCCAACAAGCTATCTGAAGGACTGCTTTCACACACCCTTATCTCTCAGAACTGAGCATGTTGGAGACGTTCGTTCATCTAGCACAAATTGAACGGGTTGTAGGAGAAACTTTTACTCTGGTTTCTCAGTCTGTTTCCTAGTGCCGGTTTGAAGTTCCTGCAATTTTCACTGTAAAACCGAGTTGGAGCTAGAACCTCCCCATATATATATATGGAGTGGAGTTTGCAAATGAAAAGATACTTTGTGTTCCCAACAAGCTAGGTGAAGGACGGCTTTCACACACAATTATCTCTCAGAACTGAGCATGTGGAGAGACGTTCGTTCATCTAGCACAAATGGAACGGTTTGCAGGAGAAACTTTTACTCTGGTTTCTCAGTCTGTTTCCTAGTGCCGGTTTGAATTTCCTGCAGTTTTAACTGTAAAAGCGAGTTCGAGCTTGTACCAACCCATATATATGTATGGAGAGGAGTTTGCAACTGAAAAGATTCTTTGTGTTCCCAACAAGCTAGGTGAAGGACAGCTTACTCACTCGCCTATCCCTCAGAACTGAGCATGTGGAGAGACGTTCGTTCATCTAGCACAAAGGAACGGGTTGTAGGATAAACGTTTACTCTGGATTCTCAGTCTGTTTCCTAGTGCCGGTGTGAAGTTCCTGCAGTTTTCACTGTAAATCCGAGTTGGAGCTAGTACCTCCCCTTATATATGTATGAAGTGGAGTTTGCAACTGAAAAGAAACTTTGTGTTCCCAACAAACTAGGTGAAGTACGGCTTTCACACACACTTATCTCTCAAAACTGAGCATGTGGAGAGACGTTCGTTCATTTAGCACAAAGGTAACGGGTTGTAGAAGAAACATTTACTCTGGTTTCTCAGTCTGTTTCTTAGTGCCGGTTTGAAGTTCCTGCAGTTTTCAGTGTAAAACCGAGTTGGAGCTAGTACCTCCCCATATATATGTATGGAGTGGTGTTTGCAACTGAAAAAAAACTTTGTGTTCCCAACAAGCTATGTGAAGGACGACTTTCACACACACTTATCTCTCAGAACTGAGCATGTGGAGAGACGTTCGTTCATCTAGCAGAAACGGAACGGTTTGTAGGAGAAATTTTTACTCTGTTTTCTCAGTCTGTTTCCTAGTGCCGGTTTGAAGTCCCTGCAGTTTTCGCTGTAAAACCGAGTTGGAGCTTGTACCTCCCCATATATATGTGTGGAGTGGAGTTTGCAACTGGAAAGAAACTTTGTGTTCCCAAAAAGCTAGGTGAAGGACGGCTTTCACACACACGTATCTCTCAGAACTGAGCATGTGGACAGACGTTTGTTCATCTAGCAGAAAGGGAACGCGTTGTAGGAGAAACTATACTCTGGTTTCTCAGTCTTTTTCCTAGTGCCGGTTTGAAGTTCCTGCAATTTTCATTGTAAAACCGAGTTGGAGCTAGTACCTCCCCATATATATGTATGGAGTGGAGTTTGCAACTGAAAAGAAACTTTGTGTTCCCAACAAGCTAGGTGAAGTACGGCTTTAACACACACATATCTCTCAGAACTGAGCATGTGGAGAGACGTTCGTTCATCTAGCACAAAGGGAACGGGATGAAGGAGAAACTTTTTCTCTGGTTTCTCAGTCTGTTTCCTAGTGCCGGTTTGAAGTTCCTGCAGCTTTCACTGTAAAACCGAGTTGGAGCTAGTACCTGCCCATATATATGTATGGAGTGGAGTTTGCAACTGAAAAGAAACTTTGTGTTCCCAACAAGCTATTTGAAGGAAGGCTTTCACACACACTTATCTCTCAGAAATGAGCATGTGGGAGACGTTCGTTCATCTAGCACAAAGGGAACGGGTTGTAGGAGAAACTTTTACTCTGGGTTCTCAATCTGTTTCCTAGTGCTGTTTGAAGTTCCTGCAGTTTTCACTGTAAAACCGAGTTGGAGCTAGTACCTCCCCATATATTTGTATGGAGTGGAGATTGCAACTGAAAAGAAATTTTGTGTTCCCAACAAGCTATCTGAAGGACTGCTTACACACACACTTATCTCTCAGAACTGAGCATGTGGGAGACTTTCGTTCATCTAGCACAAATTGAACGGGTTGTAGGAGAAACTTTTACTCTGGTTTCTCAGTCTGTTTCCTAGTGCCGGTTTGAAGTTCCTGCAATTTTCACTGTAAAACCGAGTTGGAGCTAGATCCTCCCCGTATATATATATGGAGTGGAGTTTGCAAATTAAAAGAAACTTTGTGTTCCCAACAAGCAAGGTGAAGGACGGCTTTCACACACAATTATCTCTCAGAACTGAGCATGTGGAGAGACGTTCGTTCATCTAGCACAAATGGAACGGTTTGATGGAGAAACTTTTACTATGGTTTCTCAGTCTGTTTCCTAGTGCCGGTTTGAATTTCCTGCAGTTTTCACTGTAAAAGCGAGTTCGAGCTTGTACCAACCCATATATATGTATGGAGAGGAGTTTGCAACTGAAAAGATTCTTTGTGTTCCCAACAAGCTAGGTGAAGGACGGCTTTCACACTCACCTATCCCTCAGAACTGAGCATGTGGAGAGACGTTCGTTCATCTAGCACAAAGAGAACGGGTTGTAGGAGAAACTTTTACTCTGGTTTCTCAGTCTGTTTCCTAGTGCCAGTTTGAAGTTCCTGCAGTTTTCACTGTAAAACCGTTTTGGAGTTAATACCTCCCCATATATATGTATGGAGTGGTGTTTGCAACTGAAAAGAAACTTTGTGTTCCCAACAATCTAGGTGAAGGACGGCTTTCACACACAATTATCTCTCAGAACTGAGCATGTGGAGTGCGTTCGTTCATCTAGCAATAAGAGAACGGGTTGTAGGTGAAACTTTTACTCTTGTTTCTCAGTCTTTTTCCTAGTGCCGGTTTGAAGTTCCTGCAGTTTTCACTGTAACCCCGAGTTGGAGCTAGTACATCCCCATATATATTTATGGAGTGGAGTTTGCAACTGAAAAGAAACTTTGTGTTCCAAACAAGTAAGGTGAAAGACGCCTTTCACACACACTTTTCTTTCAGAACTGAGCATGTGGAGAGACGTTCGTTCATCTAGAACAATGGGAACTGGTTGCAGGGGAAACTTTTACTCTGGTTTCTCAGTCTGTTTCCTAGTGCCGGTTTGAAGTTCCTGCAGTTTTCACTGTAAAACCTAGTTGGAGTTAGTACCTCCCCATATATATGTATGGTTGGACATTGCAACTGAAAAGAAACTTTGTGTTCCCAACAAACTAGTTGAAGGACGGCTTTCACACACACTCATCTCTCAAAACTGAGCATGTGGAGAGACGTTCGTTCATTTAGCACAAAGGGAACGGGTTGGAGGAGAAACATTTACTCTGGTTTCTCAGTCTGTTTCTTAGTGCCGGTTTGAAGTTCCTGCAGTTTTCACTGTAAAACCGAGTTGGAGCTAGTACCTCCCCATATATATGTATGGAGTGGTGTTTGCTACTGAAAAGAAACTTTGTGTTCCCACAAGCTAGGTGAAGGACGACTTTCACACACACTTATCTCTCAGAACTGAGCATGTGGAGAGACGTTCGTTCATCTAGCAGAAATGGAACGGTTTGTAGGAGAAATTTTTACTCTGTTTTCTCAGTCTGTTTCCTAGTGCCGGTTTGAAGTCCCTGCAGTTTTCATTTTAAAACCGAGTTGGAGCTAGTACCTCCCCATATATATGTGTGGAGTGGAGTTTGCAAATGAAAAGAAACTTTGTGTCCCCAACAAGCTAGGTGAAGGACGGCTTTCACACACACGTATCACTCAGAACTGAGCATGTGGACAGACGTTCGTTCATCTAGCACAAATTGAACGGGTTTTAGGAGAAATTTTTACTCTGGTTTCTCAGTCTGTTTCCTAGTGCCGGTTTGAAGTTCCTGCATTTTTCACTATAAACACGAGTTGGAGCTAGTACCACCCAATATATATGTATGGAGTGGTGTTTGCAACTGAAAAGGAACTTTGTGTTCCCAACAAGTTAGATGAAGGACGGCTTTCACACACATTTATATCTCAGAACTGAGCATGTGGAGAGACGTTTGTTCATCTAGCAGAAAAGGAACGCGTTGTAGGAGAAACTATACTCTGGATTCTCAGTCTTTTTCCTAGTGCCGGTTTTTAAGTTCCTGCAATTTTCATTGTAAAACCGAGTTGGAGCTAGTACCTCCCTATATATATGTATGAAGTGGAGTTTGCAACTGAAAAGGAACTTTGTGTTCCCAACAAGCTAGGTGAAGTACGGCTTTAACACACACATATCCCTCAGAACTGAGCATGTGGAGAGACGTTCGTTCATCTAGCACAAAGGGAACGGGATGTAGGAGAAACTTTTACTCTGGTTTCTCAGTCTGTTTCCTAGTGCCGGTTTGAAGTTCCTGCAGCTTTCACTGTAAAACCGAGTTGGAGCTAGTACCTGCCCATATATATGTATGGAGTGGAGTTTGCAACTGAAAAGAAACTTTGTGTTCCCAACAAGCTATTTGAAGGAAGGCTTTCACACACACTTATCTCTCAGAAATGAGCATGTGGGAGACGTTCGTTCATCTAGCACAAAGGGAAAGGGTTGTAGGAGAAACTTTTACTCTGGTTTCTCAGTCTGTTTCCTAGTGCCGGTTTGAAGTTCCTGCAGTTTTCACTGTAAAACCGAGTTGGATCTTGTACCTACCCATATATTTGTATGGAGTGGAGATTACAACTGAAAAGAAATTTTGTGTTCCCAACAAGCTATCTGAAGGACTGCTTTCACACACACATATCTCTCAGAACTGAGCATGTGGGAGAGTTTCGTTCATCTAGCACAAATTGAACGGGTTGTAGGAGAAACTTTTACTCTGGTTTCTCAGTCTGTTTCCTAGTGCCGGTTTGAAGTTCCTGCAATTTTCACTGTAAAACCGAGTTGGAGCTAGATCCTCCCCATATATATGTATGGTTGGACATTGCAACTGAAAAGAAACTTTGTGTTCCCAACAAGCTAGTTGAAGGACGGCTTTCACACACACATGTCTCTCAGAACTAAGCATGTGGAGAGACGTTCGTTCATCTAGCAAAAAGGGAACGGGTTGCAGGAGAATCTTTTACTCTGTTTTCTCAGTCTGTTTCCTAGTGCCGGTGTGAAGTTCCTGCAGTTTTCACTGTAAAACCGAGTTGGAGCTAGTACCTCCCCATATATATGTATGAAGTGGAGTTTGCAACTGAAAAGAAACTTTGTGTTCCCAACAAACTAGTTGAAGGACGGCTTTCAAACACACTCATCTCTCAAAACTGAGCATGTGGAGAGACGTTCGTTCATTTAGCACAAAGGGAACGGGTTGGAGGAGAAACATTTACTCTGGTTTCTCAGTCTGTTTCTTAGTGCCGGTTTGAAGTTCCTGCAGTTTTCACTGTAAAACGGAGTTGGAGCTAGTACCTCCCCATATATATGTATGGAGTGGTGTTTGCAACTGAAAAGAAATTTTGTGTTCCCAACAAGCTAGGTGAAGGACGACTTTCACACACACTTATCTCTCAGACCTGAGCATGTGGAGAGACGTTCGTTCATCTAGCAGAAATGGAACGGTTTGTAGGAGAAATTTTTACTCTGTTTTCTCAGTCTGTTTCCTAGTGCCGGTTTGAAGTCCCTGCAGTTTTCACTGTAAAACCGAGTTGGAGCTAGTACCTCCCCATATATATGTGTGGAGTGGAGTTTGCAAATGAAAAGAAACTTTGTGTCCCCAACAAGCTAGGTGAAGGACGGCTTTCACACAAACGTATCTCTCAGAACTGAGCATGTGGACAGACGTTCGTTCATCTAGCACAAATTGTACAGGTTTTAGGAGAAATTTTTACTCTGGTTTCTCAGTCTGTTTCCTAGTTCCGGTTTGAAGTTCCTGCATTTTTCACTATAAACCCGTGTTGGAGCTAGTACCTCCCAATATATATGTATGGATTGGTGTTTGCAACTGAAAAGGAACTTTGTGTTCCCAACAAGTTAGATGAAGTACGGCTTTCACACACACTTATATCTCAGAACTGAGCATGTGGAGAGACGTTCGTTCATTTAGCACAAAAGGAACGGGATGTAGGAGAAACATTTACTTTGGTTTCTCAGTGTGTTTCCTAGTGCCGGTTTGAAGTTCCTGCAGTTTTCACTGTAAAACCGAGTTGGAGCTAGTACCTCCCCATATATATGTATGGATTGGAGTTTGCAACTGGAAAGAAACTTTGTGTTCCCAAAAAGCTAGGTGAAGGACGGCTTTCACACACACTTATCTCTCAGAACTGAGCATGTGGAGAGACGTTTGTTCATCTAGCAGAAAGGGAACGCGTTGTAGGAGAAACTATACTCTGGTTTCTCAGTCTTTTTCCTAGTGCCGGTTTGAAGTTCCTGCAATTTTCATTGTAAAAACGAGTTGGAGCTAGTACCTCCCCATATATATGTATGGAGTGGAGTTTGCAACTGAAAAGAAACTTTGTGTTCCCAACAAGCTATTTGAAGGACTGCTTTCACACACACTTATCTCTCAGAAATGAGCATGTGGGAGACGTTCGTTCATCTAGCACAAAGGGAACGGGTTGTAGGAGAAACTTTTACTCTGGTTTCTCAGTCTGTTTCCTAGTGCCGGTTTGAAGTTCCTGCAGTTTTCACTGTAAAACCGAGTTGGAGCTAGTACATCCCCATATATATGCATGGATTGGTGTTTGCAACTGAAAAGAAACTTTGTGTTCCCAACAAGCTAAGTGTAGTTCGGCTTTCACACACACATCTCTCAGAACTGAGCATGTGGAGAGACGTTCGTTCATCTAGCATAAAGGTAACAGGTTGCAGGAGAATCTTTTACTCTGGTTTCTCAGTCTGTTTCCTAGTGCCGGTTTGAAGTTCCTGCAATTTTCACTGTAAAACCGAGTTGGAGCTAGATCCTCCCCATATATATATATGGAGTGGAGTTTGCAAATGAAAAGAAACTTTGTGTTCCCAACAAGCTAGGTGAAGGACGGCTTTCACACACAATTATCTCTCAGAACTGAGCATGTGGAGAGACGTTCGTTCATCTAGCACAAATGGAACGGTTTGCAGGAGAAACTTTTACTCTGTTTTCTCAGTCTGTTTCCTAGTGCCGGTTTGAATTTCCTGCAGTTTTCACTGTAAAAGCGAGTTCGAGCTTGTACCAACCCATATATATGTATGGAGAGGAGTTTGCAACTGAAAAGATTCTTTGTGTTACCAACAAGCTAGGTGAAGGACGGCTTTCACACTCACCTATCCCTCAGACCTGAGCATGTGGAGAGACGTTCGTTCATCTAGCACAAAAAAACGGGTTGTAGGAGAAACTTTTACTCTGGTTTCTCAGTCTGTTTCCTAGTGCCAGTTTGAAGTTCCTGCAGGTTTCACTGTAAAACCGAGTTGGAGTTATTACCTCCCCTTATATATGTATGGAGTGGTGTTTGCAACTGAAAAGAAACTTTGTGTTCCCAACAAGCTAGGTGAAGGACGGCTTTCACACACAATTATCTCTCAGAACTGAGCATGTGGAGTGCGTTCGTTCAGCTAGCACAATGAGAACGGGTTGTAGGTGAAACTTTTACTCTTGTTTCTCAGTCTGTTTCCTAGTGCCGGTTTGAAGTTCCTGCAGTTTTCACTGTAACCCCGAGTTGGAGCTAGTACATCCCCTTATATATTTATGGAGTGGAGTTTGCAACTGAAAAGAAACTTTTTGTTCCAAACAAGTAAGGTGAAAGACGCCTTTCACACACACTTTTCTTTCAGAACTGAGCATGTGAAGAGACGTTCGTTCATCTAGAACAATGGGAACTGGTTGCAGGGGAAACTTTTACTCTGGTTTCTCAGTCTGTTTCCTAGTGCCGGTTTGAAATTCCTGCAGTTTTCACTGTAAAACCGTGTTGGAGCTAGTACCTCCCCATATATATGTATGGTTGGACATTGCAACTGAAAAGAAACTTTGTGTTCCCAACAAGCTAGTTGAAGGACGGCTTTCACACACACATATCTCTCAGAACTAAGCATGTGGAGAGACGTTCGTTCATCTAGCAAAAAGGGAACGGGTTGCAGGAGAATCTTTTACTCTGGATTCTCAGTCTGTTTCCTAGTGCCGGTTTGAAGTTCCTGGAGTTTTCACTGTAAAATCTAGTTGGAGCTAGTACCTCCCCATATATAAGTATGGTTGGAGTTTGCAACTGAAAAGAAACTTTGTGTTCCCAACAAGCTAGTTGAAGGACGGCTTTCACACACAATTATCTCTCAGAACTGAGCATGTGGAGAGACGTTCGTTCATCTAGCAAAAAAGAACGGGTTGTAGGAGAAACGTTTACTCTGGATTCTCAGTCTGTTTCCTAGTGCCGGTGTGAAGTTCCTGCAGTTTTCACTGTAAAACCGAGTTGGAGCTAGTACCTCCACATATATATGTATGAAGTGGAGTTTGCAACTGAAAAGAAACTTTGTGTTCCCAACAAACTAGTTGAAGGACGGCTTTCAAACACACTCATCTCTCAAAACTGAGCATGTGGAGAGACGTTCGCTCATTTAGCACAAAGGGAACGGGTTGGAGGAGAAACATTTACTCTGGTTTCTCAGTCTGTTTCTTAGTGCCGGTTTGAAGTTCCTGCAGTTTTCACTGTAAAACGGAGTTGGAGCTAGTACCTCCCCATATATATGTATGGAGTGGTGTTTGCAACTGAAAAGAAATTTTGTGTTCCCAACAAGCTAGGTGAAGGACGACTTTCACACACACTTATCTCTCAGAACTGAGCATGTGGAGAGACGTTCGTTCATCTAGCAGAAATGGAACGGTTTGTAGGAGAAATTTTTACTCTGTTTTCTCAGTCTGTTTCCTAGTGCCGGTTTGAAGTCCCTGCAGTTTTCACTGTAAAACAGAGTTGGAGCTAGTACCTCCCCATATATATGTGTGCAGTGGAGTTTGCAAATGAAAAGAAACTTTGTGTCCCCAACAAGCTTGGTGAAGGACGGCTTTCACACACACGTATCTCTCAGAACTGAGCATGTGGACAGACGTTCGTTCATCTAGCACAAATTGAACGGGTTTTAGGAGAAATTTTTACTCTGGTTTCTCAGTCTGTTTCCTAGTGCCGGTTTGAAGTTCCTGCATTTTTCACTATAAACCCGAGTTGGAGCTAGTACCTCCCAATATATATGTATGGATTGGTGTTTGCAACTGAAAAGGAACTTTGTGTTCCCAACAAGTTAGATGAAGGACGGCTTTCACAGGCACTTATATGTCAGAACTGAGCATGTGGAGAGACGTTCGTTCATTTAGCACAAAAGGAACGGGATGTAGGAGAAACTTTTACTTTGGTTTCTCAGGGTGTTTCCTAGTGCCGGTTTGAAGTTCCTGCAGTTTTCACTGTAAAACCGAGTTGGAGCTAGTACCTCCCCATATATATGTAAGGATTGGAGTTTGCAACTGGAAAGAAACTTTGTGTTCCCAAAAAGCTAGGTGAAGGACGGCTTTCACACACACTTATCTCTCAGAACTGAGCATGTGGAGAGACGTTTGTTCATCTAGCAGAAAGGGAACGCGTTGTAGGAGAAACTATACTCTGGTTTCTCAGTCTTTTTCCTAGTGCCGGTTTGAAGTTCCTGCAATTTTCATTGTAAAAACGAGTTGGAGCTAGTACCTCCCCATATATATGTATGGAGTGGAGTTTGCAACTGAAAAGAAACTTTGTGTTCCCAACAAGCTATTTGAAGGACGGCTTTCACACACAATTATCTCTCAGAAATGAGCATGTGGGAGACGTTCGTTCATCTAGCACAAAGGGAACGGGTTGTAGGAGAAACTTTTACTCTGGTTTCTCAGTCTGTTTCCTAGTGCCGGTTTGAAGTTCCTGCACTTTTCACTGTAAAACCGAGTTGGAGCTAGTACCTCCCCATATATATGTATGGAGTGGTGTTTGCAACTGAAAACAAACTTTGTGTTCCCAACAAGCTAGGTGAAGGACGACTTTCACACACACTTATCTCTCAGAACTGAGCATTTGGAGAGACGTTCGTTCATCTAGCAGAAATGGAACGGTTTGTAGGAGAAATTTTTACTCTGTTTTCTCAGTCTGTTTCCTAGTGCCGGTTTGATGTCCCTGCAGTTTTCACTGTAAAACCGAGTTGGAGCTAGTACCTCCCCATATATATGTGTGGAGTGGAGTTTGCAACTGAAAAGAAACTTTGTGTCCCCAACAAGCTAGGTGAAGGACGGCTTTCACACACACGTATCACTCAGAACCGAGCATGTGGACAGACGTTCGTTCATCTAGCACAAATTGAACGGGATTTAGGGGAAATTTTTACTCTGGTTTTTCAGTCTGTTTCCTAGTGCCGGTTTGAAGTTCCTGCATTTTTCACTATAAACCCGAGTTGGAGCTAGTACCTCCCAATATATATGTATGGAGTGGTGCTTGCAACTGAAAAGGAACTTTGTGTTCCCAACAAGTTAGATGAAGGACGGCTTTCACACACATTTATATCTCAGAACTGAGCATGTGGAGAGACGTTCGTTCATTTAGCACAAAAGGAACGGGATGTAGGAGAAACTTTTACTTTGGTTTCTCAGTGTGTTTCCTAGTGCCGGTTTGAAGTTCCTGCAGTTTTCACTGTAAAACCGAGTTGGAGCTAGTACCTCCCCATATATATGTATGGATTGGGGTTTGCATCTGAAAAGAAACTTTGTGTTCCCAAAAAGCTAGGTGAAGGACGGCTTTCACACACACTTATCTCTCAGAACTGAGCATGTGGAGTGACGTTTGTTCATCTAGCAGAAAGGGAACGCGTTGTAGGAGAAACTATACTCTGGTTTCTCAGTCTTTTTCCTAGTGCCGGTTTGAAGTTCCTGCAATTTTCATTGTAAAACCGAGTTGGAGCTAGTACCTCCCCATATATATGTATGGAGTGGAATTTGCAACTGAAAAGAAACTTTGTGTTCCCAACAAGCTAGGTGAAGTACGGCTTTAACACACACATATCTCTCAGAACTGAGCATGTGGAGAGACGTTCGTTCATCTAGCACAAAGGGAACGGGATGTAGGAGAAACTTTTACTCTGGTTTCTCAGTCTGTTTCCTAGTGCCGGTTTGAAGTTCCTGCAGCTTTCACTGTAAAACCGAGTTGGAGCTAGTACCTGCCCATATATATGTATGGAGTGGAGTTTGCAACTGAAAAGTAACTTTGTGTTCCCAACAAGCTATTTGAAGGAAGACTTTCACACACACTTATCTCTCAGAAATGAGCATGTGGGAGACGTTCGTTCATCTAGCACAAAGGGAACGGGTTGTAGGAGTAACTTTTACTCTGATCTCTCAGTCTGTTTCCTAGTGCCGTTTTGAAGTTCCTGCAGTTTTCACTGTAAAACCGAGTTGGAGCTAGTACCTCCCCATATATTTGTATGGAGTGGAGATTGCAACTGAAAAGAAATTCTGTGTTCCCAACAAGCTATCTGAAGGACTGCTTTCACACACACTTATCTCTCAGAACTGAGCATGTGGGAGACTTTCGTTCATCTAGCAGAAATTGAACGGTTTGTAGGAGAAACTTTTACTCTGGTTTCTCAGTCTGTTTCCTAGTGCCAGTTTGATGTTCCTGCAGTTTTCACTGTAAAACCGAGTTGGAGTTAATACCTCCCCATAAATATGTATGGAATGGTGTTTGCAACTGAAAAGAAACTTTGTGTTCCCAACAAGCTAGGTGAAGGATGGCTTTCACACACAATTATCTCTCAGAACTGAGCATGTGGAGTGCGTTCGTTCATCTAGCACAAAGAGAACGGGTTGTAGGTGAAACTTTTACTCTTGTTTCTCAGTCTGTTTCCAAGTGCCGGTTGGAAATTCCTGCAGTTTTCACTGTAACCCCGAGTTGGAGCTAGTACATCCCCATATATATTTATGGAGTGGAGTTTGCAACTGAAAAGAAACTTTGTGTTCCAAACAAGTAAGGTGAAAGACGCCTTTCACACACACTTTTCTTTCAGAACTGAGCATGTGGAGAGACGTTCGTTCATCTAGAACAATGGGAACTGGTTGCAGGGGAAATTTTTACTCTGGTTTATCAGTCTGTTCCCTAGAGCCGGTTTGAAGTTCCTGCAGTTTTCACTGCAAAACCGAGTTGGAGCTAGTACCTCCCCATATATATGTATGGTTGGACATTGCAACTGAAAAGAAACTTTGTGTTCCCAACAAGCTAGTTGAAGGACGGCTTTCACACACACATATCTCTCAGAACTAAGCATGTGGAGAGACGTTCGTTCATCTAGCAAAAAGGGAACGGGTTGCAGGAGAATCTTTTACTCTGGTTTCTCAGTCTGTTTCCTAGTGCCGGTTTGAAGTTCCTGCAGTTTTCACTGTAAAACCTAGTTGGAGCTAGTACCTCCCCATATATAAGTATGGTTGGAGTTTGCAACTGAAAAGAAACTTTGTGTTCCCAACAAGCTAGTTGAAGGACGGCTTTCACACACAATTATCTCTCAGAACTGAGCATGTGGAGATACGTTCGTTCATCTAGCAAAAAGGAACGGGTTGTAGGAGAAACGTTTACTCTGGATTCTCAGTCTGTTTCCTAGTGCCGGTGTGAAGTTCCTGCAGTTTTCACTGTAAAACGGAGTTGGAGCTAGTACCTCCCCATATATATGTATGGAGTGGTGTTTGCAACTGAAAAGAAATTTTGTGTTCCCAACAAGCTAGGTGAAGGACGACTTTCACACACACTTATCTCTCAGAACTGAGCATGTGGAGAGACGTTCGTTCATCTAGCACAAATGGAACGGTTTGTAGGAGAAATTTTTACTCTGTTTTCTCAGTCTGTTTCCTAGTGCCGGTTTGAAGTCCCTGAAGTTTTCACTGTAAAACCGAGTTGGAGATAGTACCTCCCCATATATATGTGTGGAGTGGAGTTTGCAAATGAAAAGAAACTTTGTGTCCCCAACAAGCTCGGTGAAGGACGGCTTTCACACACACGTATCTCTCAGAACTGAGCATGTGGACAGACGTTCGTTCATCTAGCACAAATTGAACGGGTTTTAGGAGAAATTTTTACTCTGGTTTCTCAGTCTGTTTCCTAGTGCCGGTTTGAAGTTCCTGCATTTTTCACTATAAACACGAGTTGGAGCTAGTACCTCCCAATATATATGTATGGATTGGTGTTTGCAACTGAAAAGGAACTTTGTGTTCCCAACAAGTTAGATGAAGGACGGCTTTCACACACACTTATATCTCAGAACTGAGCATGTGGAGAGACGTTCGTTCATTTAGCACAAAAGGAACGGGATGTAGGAGAAACTTTTACTTTGGTTTCTCAGTGTGTTTCCTAGTGCCGGTTTGAAGTTCCTGCAGTTTTCACTGTAAAACCGAGTTGGAGCTAGTACCTCCCCATATATATGTATGGATTGGAGTTTGCAACTGGAAAGAAACTTTGTGTTCCCAAAAAGCTAGGTGAAGGACGGCTTTCACACACACTTATCTCTCAGAACTGAGCATGTGGAGAGACGTTTGTTCATCTAGCAGAAAGGGAACGCGTTGTAGGAGAAACTATACTCTGGTTTCTCAGTCTGTTTCCTAGTGCCGTTTTGAAGTTCCTGCTATTTTCATTGTAAAAACGAGTTGGAGCTAGTACCTCCCCATATATATGTATGGAGTGGAGTTTGCAGCTGAAAAGAAACTTTGTGTTCCCAACAAGCTATTTGAAGGACGGCTTTCACACACAATTATCTCTCAGAAATGAGCATGTGGGAGACGTTCGTTCATCTAGCACAAAGGGAACGGGTTGTAGGAGAAACTTTTACTCTGGTTTCTCAGTCTGTTTCCTAGTGCCGGTTTGAAGTTCCTGCAGTTTTCACTGTAAAACCGAGTTGGAGCTAGTACTTCACCATATATATGCATGGATTGGTGTTTGCAACTGAAAAGAAACTTTGTGTTCCCAACAAGCAAGGTTTAGTTCGGCTTTCACACACACATCTCTCAGAACTGAGCATGTGGAGAGACGTTCGTTCATCTAGCATAAAGGTAGCAGGTTGCAGGAGAATCTTTTTCTCTGGTTTCTCAGTCTGTTTCCTAGTGCCGGTTTGTAGTTCCTGCCGTTTTCACTGTAATACTGAGTTGTAGATTGTACTTCCCCATATATATGTACGGAGTGGAGTTTGCAACTGAAAAGAAACTTTGTGTTCCCAACAAGCTAGTTGAAGTAAGGCTTTCACACAAACTTATCTCTCAGAACTGAGCATGTGGAGAGACGTTCGTTCATCTGGCAGAAAGGGAACGGTTTGCAGGGGAAACATTTACTCTGGTTTCTCAGTCTGTTTCCTAGTGCCGGTTAGAAATTCCTGCAGTTTTCATTTTAAAACCGAGTTCGAGCTAGTACCTCCCCATATATATGTATGGAATGGAGTTTGCAACTGAAAAGAAACTTTGTGTTCCCCACAAGCTAGGTGAAGGACGGCTTTCACACACACTTATCTCTCAGAACTGAGCATGTGGAGAGACGTTCGTTCATCTGGCAGAAAGGGAACGGGTTGCAGGGGAAACATTCACTCTTATTTCTCAGTCTGTTTCCTAGTGCCGGTTTGAAGTTCCTGCAGTTTTCACTGTAACCCCGAGTTGGTGCTAGTACATCCCCATATATATGTATGGATTGGAGTTTGCAACTGAAAAGAAACTTTGTGTTCCCAACAAGCTAGGTGAAGGACGCCTTTCACACACACTTATCTCTCAGAACTGAGCATGAGGAGAGACGTTTGTTCATCTAGCAGAAAGGGAACGGGTTGTAGTAGAAACTTTTACTCTGGTTTCTCAGTCTGTTTCCTAGTGCCGGTTTGAAGTTCCTGCAGTTTTCACTGTAAAACCGAGTTGGAGCTAGTACCTCCCCATATATATGTATGGAGTGGAGTTTGCAACTGAAAAGAAACTTTGTGTTCCCAACAAGGTAGGTGAAGGACGGCTTTCACACACACATATCTCTCAGAACTGAGCATGTGGAGAAACGTTCGTTCATCTAGCACAAAGGGAACGGTTTGTAGGAGAAACATTTACCCTGGTTTCTCAGTCTGTTTCCTAGTGCCGGTTTGAAGTTCCTGCAGTTTTCACTGTAAAACCGAGTTGGAGCTAGTACCTCGCCATATATATGTATGGAGTGGAGTTTGCAACTGAAAAGAAACTTTGTGTTCCCAACAAGCTAGGTGAAGGACGGCATTCACACTCACTTATCTCTCAGAAATGAGCATGTGGACAGACGTTCGTTCATCTAGCACAAAGGGAAAGGGTTGCAGGAGAAACTTTTACTGTGCTTTCTCAGTCTGTTTCCTAGTGCCGGTTTGAAGTTCCTGCAGTTTTCACTGTAAATCCGAGTTGGAGCTAGTACCTCCCCATATATATGTATGGATTGGATTTTGCAACTGAAAAGAAACTTTGTGTTCCCAAAATGCAAGGTGAAGGACGGCTTTCACACACACTTATCTCTCAGAACTGAGCATGAGGAGAGACGTTTTTTCATCTAGCAGAAAGGGAACCGGTTGTAGGTGAAAATATTACTCTGGTTTCTCAGTCTGTTTCCTAGTGCTGGTTTGAAATTCCTGCAGTTTTCATTGTAAAACCGAGTTGGAGATTGTACCTCCCCATATATATGTATGGAGTGGAGTTTGCAACTGAAAAGAAACTTTGTGTTCCCAACAAGCTAGGTGAAGGACGGCATTCACACACACATATCTCTCAAAACTGAGCATGTGGAGAGACGTTCGTTCATCTAGCCCATAGGGAACGGTTTGTAGGAGAAACTTTTACTCTGCTTTCTCAGTCTGTTTCCTAGTGCCAGTTTGAAGTTCCTGCAGTTTTCACTGTAAAACCGAGTTGGAGCTAGTACCTCCCCATATATATGTATGGAGTGGAGTTTGCAACTGAAAAGAAACTTTGTGTTCCCAACAAGCTAGGTGAAGGATGGCATTCACAAACACTTATCTCTCAGAACTGAGCATGTGGAGAGACGTTCGTTCATCTAGCAGAAAGGGAACGGGTTGTAGGAGAAACTTTCACTCTGGATTCTCAGTTTGTTTCCTAGTGCCGGTTTGAAGATCCTGCAGTTTTCACTGTAAAACCGAGTTTGAGCCAGTACCTCCCCATATATATATATGGACTGGACTTTGCAACTGAAAAGAATCTTTGTGTTCCCAACAAGCTAGGTGTAGGAAGGCTTTCACACATACTTATCTCTCAGAACTGAGCATGTGGAGAGACGTTCTTTCATCTAGCAGAAAGGGAACGGGTTGTAGGGGAAACACTTACTCTGGTTTCTCAGTCTGTTTCCTAGTGCCGGTTCGAAGTTCCTGCAGTTTTCACTGTAAAATCGGGTTGGATCTAGTACCTCCCAATAAATATGTATGGAATGCAGTTTGCAACTTAAAAGAATCTTTGTGTTCCCAAAAATCTAGGTGAAGGACGGCTTTCACACACACTTATCTCTCAGAACTGAGCATGTGGAGAGACGTTCGTTCATCTAGCAGAAACGGAACGGGTTGTAGGAGAAAAATTTCTTTGGTTTCTCAGTCTGTTTCCTAGTGCCGTTTTGAAGTTCCTGCAGTTTTCACTGTAAAACCGAGTTGGAGCTAGTACCTCCCCATACATATGTATGGATTGGAGTTTGCAACTGAAAAGAAACTTTGTGTTCCCAACAAGCTATGTGAAGGACGGCTTTCACACACACTTATCTCTCAGAAATGAGCATGAGAAGAGACGTTTGTTCATCTAGCAGAAAGGGAACGGGTTGTAGTAGAAACTTTTACTCTGGTTTCTCAGTCTGTTTCCTAGTGCCGGTTTGAAGTTCCTGCGGTTTTCATTGTAAAACAGATTTGGAGCTAGTACCACCCCATATATATATATGGAGTGAAGTTTGCAACTGAAAAGAAACTTTGTGTTCCCAACAAGGTAGGTGAAGGACGGCTTTCACACACACATATCTCTCAGAACTGAGCATGTGGAGAAACGTTCGTTCATCTAGCACAAAGGGAACGGTTTGTAGGAGAAACATTTACCCTGGTTTCTCAGTCTTTTTCCTAGTGCCGGTTTGAAGTTCCTGCAGTTTTAACTGTAAAATCGAGTTGGAGATAGTACCTCGCCATATATATGTATGGAGTGGAGTTAGCAACTGAAAAGAAACTTTGTGTTCCCAACAAGCTAGGTGAAGGACGGCATTCACACTCACTTATCTCTCAGAAATGAGCGTGTGGACAGACGTTCGTTCATCTAGCACAATGGGAAAGGGTTGCAGGAGAAACTTTTACTCTGCTTTCTCAGTCTGTTTCCTAGTGCCGGTTTGAAGTTCCTGCAGTTTTCACTGTAAAACCGAGTTGGAGCTAGTACCTCCCCATATATATGTATGGAGTGGAGTTTGCAACTGAAAAGAAACTTTGTGTTCCCAACAAGCTAGGTGAAGGACGGCATTCACAAACAATTATCTCTCAGAAATGAGCATGTGGAGTGACGTTCGTTCATCTAGCAGAAAGGGAACGGGTTGTAGGAGAAACTTTCACTCTGGATTCTCAGTCTGTTTCCTAGTGCTGGTTTGAAGTTCCTGCAGTTTTCACTGTAAAACCGAGTTGGAGCTAGTACCTCCCCATATATATGTATGGATTGGAGTTGGCAACTTAAAATAATCTTTGTGTTCCCAAAAATCTAGGTGAAGGACGGCTTTCACACACACTTATCTCTGAGAACTGAGCATGTGGAGAGACGTTCGTTCATCTAGCAGAAAGGGAACGGGTTGTAGGAAAAATTTTACTCTGGTTTCTCAGTCTGTTTCCTACTGCCGGTTTGAATTTCCTGCAGTTTTCACTGTAAAACCGAGTTGGAGATTGTACCTCCCCATATATATGTATGGAGTGGAGTTTGCAACTGAAAAGAAACTTTGTGTTCCCAACAAGCTAGGTGTAGTTCGGCTTTCACACACACATCTCTCAGAACTGAGCATGTGGGGAGATGTTCGTTTATCTAGCATAAAGGTAACAGGTTGCAGGAAAATCTTTTACTCTGGTTTCTCAGTCTGTTTCCTAGTGCCGGTTTGTAGTTCCTGCCGTTTTCACTGTAATACTGAGTTGTAGCTAGTACTTCCCCATGTATATGTGCGGAGTGGAGTTTGCAACTGAAAAGAAACTTTGTGTTCCCAACAAGCTAGTTGAAGTACGGCTTTCACACACACTTATCTCTCAGAACTGAGCATGTGGAGAGACGTTCGTTCATCTGGCAGAAAGGGAACGGGTTGCAGGGGAAACTTTCACTCTTTTTTCTCAGTCTGTTTCCTAGTGCCGGTTTGAAGTTCCTGCAGTTTTCACTGTAACCCCGAGTTGGTGCTAGTACATCCCCATATATATGTATGGAGTGGAGTTTGCAACTGAAAAGAAACTTTGTGTTCCCAACAAGCTAGGTGAAGGACGCCTTTCACACACACTTATCCCTCAGAACTGAGCATGTGGATAGACGTTCGTTCATCTAGCACAAAGGGAAATGGTGGCAGGAGTAACTTTTTCTCTGGTTTCTCAGTCTGTTTCCTAGTGCCGGTTTGAAGTTCCTGCAGTTTTCACAGTTAAACCGAGTTGGAGCTTGTACCTCCCCATATATATGTATGGTTGGAGTTTGCAACTGAAAAGAAACTTTGTGTTCCCATCAAGCTAGTTGAAGGACGGCTTTCACACACACTTATCTCTCAGAACTGAGCATGTGGAGAGACGTTCGTTCATTTAGCACAAAAGGAACGGGTTGAAGGAGAAACTTTTACTTTGGTTTCTCAGACTGTTTCCTAGTGCCGGTTTGAAGTTCCTGCATTTTTCACTATAAAACCGAGTTGGAGCTAGTACCTCCCCATATATATGTATGGAGTGGTGTTTGCAACTGAAAAGAAACTTTGTTTTCCCAACGAGGTAGGTGAAGGACGGCTTTCACACACACTTATCTCTCAGAGCTGAGCATGTGGAGAGACGTTCGTTCATTTAGCACAAAAGGAACGGGTTGTAGGAGAAACTATTTCTTTGGTTTCTCAGTCTGTTTCCTAGTGCCGGTTTGAAGTTCCTGCAGTTTTCACTGTAAAACCGAGTTGGAGCTAGTACCTCCCCATACATATATATGGAATGGAGTTTGCAACTGAAAAGAAACTTTGTGTTCCCAACAAGCTAGGTGAAGGACGGCTTTCACACACACTTATCTCTCAGAACTGAGCATGAGGAGAGACGTTTGTTCATCTAGCAGAAAGGGAACGGGATGTTGTAGAAACTTTTACTCTGGTTTCTCAGTCTGTTTCCTAGTGCCGGTTTGAAGTACCTGCAGTTTTCATTGTAAAACCGATTTGGAGCTAGTACCTCCCCATATATATGTATGGAGTGGAGTTTGCAACTGAAAAGAATCTTTGTGTTCCCAACAAGCTAGGTGAAGCACGGCATTCACACTCACTTATCTCTCAGAAATGAGCATGTGGACAGACGTTCGTTCATCTAGCACAAAGGGAACGGGATGTAGGAGAAACTTTTACTCTGCTTTCTCAGTCTGTTTCCTAGTGCCGGTTTGAAGTTCCTGCAGTTTTCACTGTAAAACAGAGTTGGAGCTAGTACCTCCCCATATATATGTATGGAGTGGAGTTTGCAACTGAAAAGAAACTTTGTGTTCCCAACAAGCTAGGTGAAGGACGGCATTCACAAACACTTATCTCTCAGAACTGAGCATGTGGAGAGACGTTCGTTCATCTAGCAGAAAGGGAACGGGTTGTAGGAGAAACTTTCACTCTGGATTCTCAGTCTGTTTCCTAGTGCCGGTTTGAAGTTCCTGCAGTTTTCACTGTAAAACCGAGTTTGAGCTAGTACATCCCCATATATATATATGGAGTGGAGTTTGCAACTGAAAAGAATCTTTGTGTTCCCAACAAGCTAGGTGTAGGAAGGCTTTCACACATACTTAGCTCTCAGAACTGAGCATGTGGAGAGACGTTCTTTCATCTACCAGAAAGGGAACGGGTTGTAGGGGAATCATTTACTCTGGTTTCTCAGTCAGTTTCCTAGTGCCGGTTCGAAGTTCCTGCAGTTTTCACTGTAAAATCGAGTTGGATCTAGTACCTCCCAATAAATATTTATGGAATGCAGTTTGCAACTTAAAAGAATCTTTGTGTTCCCAAAAATCTAGGTGAAGGACGGCATTCACACACACTTATCTCTCAGAACTGAGCATGTGGAGAGACGTTCGTTCATCTAGCATAAATGGAACGGGTTGTAGGAGAAACTTTCACTCTGGATTCTCAGTCTGTTTCCTAGTGCCGGTTTGAAGTTCCTGCAGTTTTCACTGTAAAACCGAGTTTGAGCTAGTACATCCCCATATATATATATGGAGTGGAGTTTGCAACTGAAAAGAATCTTTGTGTTCCCAACAAGCTAGGTGTAGGAAGGCTTTCACACATACTTATCTCTCAGAACTGAGCATGTGGAGAGACGTTCTTTCATCTACCAGAAAGGGAACGGGTTGTAGGGGAAACATTTACTCTGGTTTCTCAGTCGGTTTCCTAGTGCCGGTTCGAAGTTCCTGCAGTTTTCACTGTAAAATCGTGTTGGATCTAGTACCTCCCAATAAATATGTATGGAATGCAGTTTGCAACTTAAAAGAATCTTTGTGTTCCCAAAAATCTAGGTGAAGGACGGCATTCACACACACTTATCTCTCAGAACTGAGCATGTGGAGAGACGTTCGTTCATCTAGCAGAAAGGGAACGGGTTGTAGGAGAAAAATTTCTTTGGTTTCTCAGTCTGTTTCCTAGTGCCGTTTTAAAGTTCCTGCAGTTTTCACTGTAAAACCGAGTTGGAGCTAGTACCTCCCCATACATATGTATGGAATGGAGTTTGCTACTGAAAAGAAACTTTGTGTTCCCAACAAGCTAGGTGAAGGACGGCTTTCACACACACTTTTCTCTCAGAACTGAGCATGAGGAGAGACGTTTGTTCATCTAGCAGAAAGGGAACGGGTTGTAGTAGAAACTTTTACTCTGGTTTCTCAGTCTGTTTCCTAGTGCCGGTTTGAAGTTCCTGCAGTTTTCATTGTAAAACCGATTTGGAGATAGTACCTCCCCATATATATGTATGGAGTGGAGTTTGCAACTGAAAAGAAATTTTGTGTTCCCAACAAGGTATGTGAAGGACGGCTTTCACACACACATATCTCTCAGAACTGAGCATGTGGAGAAACGTTCGTTCATCTAGCACAAAGGGAACGGTTTGTAGGAGAAACATTTACCCTGGTTTCTCAGTCTGTTTCCTAGTGCCGGTTTGAAGTTCCTGCAGTTTTCACTGTAAAACCGAGTTGGAGCTAGTACCTCGCCATATATATGTATGGAGTGGAGTTTGCAACTGAAAAGAAACTTTGTGTTCCCAACAAGCAAGGTGAAGGACGGCATTCACACTCACTTATCTCTCAGAAATGAGCATGTGGACAGACGTTCGTTCATCTAGCACAAAGGGAAAGGGTTGCAGGAGAAACTTTTACTGTGCTTTCTCAGTCTGTTTCCTAGTGCCGGTTTGAAGTTCCTGCAGTTTTCACTGTAAATCCGAGTTGGAGCTAGTACCTCCCCATATATATGTATGGATTGGAGTTTGCAACTGAAAAGAAACTTTGTGTTCCCAACAAGCAAGGTGAAGGACGGCTTTCACACACACTTATCTCTCAGAACTGAGCATGAGGAGAGACGTTTTTTCATCTAGCAGAAAGGGAACCGGTTGTAGGTGAAACTATTACTCTGGTTTCTCAGTCTGTTTCCTAGTGCTGGTTTGAAATTCCTGCAGTTTTCATTGTAAAAACGAGTTGGAGATTGTACCTCCCCATATATATGTATGGAGTGGAGTTTGCAACTGAAAAGAAACTTTGTGTTCCCAACAAGCTAGGTGAAGGACGGCATTCACACACACATATCTCTCAAAACTGAGCATGTGGAGAGACGTTCGTATATCTAGCCCATAGGGAACGGTTTGTAGGAGAAACTTTTACCCTGGTTCTCAGTCTGTTTCCTAGTTCCGGTTTGATGTTCCTGCAGTTTTCACTGTAAAACCGAGTTGGATCTAGTACCTCGCCATATATATGTATGGATTGAAGTTTGCAACTGAAAAGAATCATTGTGTTCCCAACAAGCTAGATGAAAGACGGCATTCACACTCAATTATCTCTCAGAAATGAGCATGTGGACAGACTTTCGTTCATCTAGCACAAAGGGAACGGGTTGCAGGAGAAACTTTTACTCTGCTTTCTCAGTCTGTTTCCTAGTGCCGGTTTGAAGTTCCTGCAGTTTTCACTGTAAAACCGAGTTGGAGCTAGTACCTCCCCATATATATGTATGGAGTGGAGTTTGCAACTGAAAAGAAACTTTGTGTTCCCAACAAGCTAGGTGAAGGGCGGCATTCACAAACACTTATCTCTCAGAACTGAGCATGTGGAGAGACGTTCTTTCATCTAGCAGAAAGGGAACGGGTTGTAGGAGAAACTTTCACTCTGGATTCTCAATTTGTTTCCTAGTGCCGGTTTGAAGATCCTGTAGTTTTCACTGTAAAACCGAGTTTGAGCCAGTACCTCCCCATATATATATATGGTCTGGAGTTTGCAACTGAAAAGAATCTTTGTGTTCCCAACAAGCTAGGTGTAGGAAGGCTTTCACACATACTTATCTCTCAGAACTGAGCATGTGGAGAGACGTTCTTTCATCTAGCAGAAAGGGAACGGGTTGTAGGGGAAACATTTACTCTGGTTTCTCAGTCTGTTTCCTAGTGCCGGTTCGAAGTTCCTGCAGTTTTCACTGTAAAATCGAGTTGGATCTAGTACCTCCCAATAAATATATATGGAATGCAGTTTGCAACTTAAAAGAATCTTTGTGTTCCCAAAAATCTAGGTGAAGGACGGCTTTCACACACACTTATCTCTCAGAACTGAGCATGTGGAGAGACGTTCGTTCATCTAGCAGAAACGGAACGGGTTGTAGGAGAAAAATTTCTTTGGTTTCTCAGTCTGTTTCCTAGTGCCGTTTTGAAGTTCCTGCAGTTTTCACTGTAAAACCGAGTTGGAGCTAGTACCTCCCCATACATATGTATGGATTGGAGTTTGCAACTGAAAAGAAACTTTGTGTTCCCAACAAGCTATGTGAAGGACGGCTTTCACACACACTTATCTCTCAGAAATGAGCATGAGGAGAGACGTTTGTTCATCTAGCAGAAAGGGAACGGGTTGTAGTAGAAACTTTTACTCTGGTTTCTCAGTCTGTTTCCTAGTGCCGGTTTCAAGTTCCTGCGGTTTTCATTGTAAAACAGATTTGGAGCTGGTACCACCCCATATATATATATGGAGTGAAGTTTGCAACTGAAAAGAAACTTTGTGTTCCCAACAAGGTAGGTGAAGGACGGCTTTCACACACACATATCTCTCAGAACTGAGCATGTGGAGAAACGTTCGTTCATCTAGCACAAAGGGAACGGTTTGTAGGAGAAACATTTACCCTGGTTTCTCAGTCTGTTTCCTAGTGCCGGTTTGAAGTTCCTGCAGTTTTCACTGTAAAACCGAGTTGGAGCTAGTACCTCGCCATATATATGTATGGAGTGGAGTTTGCTACTGAAAAGAAACTTTGTGTTCCCAACAAGCTAGGTGAAGGACGGCATTCACACTCACTTATCTCTCAGAAATGAGCATGTGGACAGACGTTCGTTCATCTAGCACAATGGGAAAGGGTTGCAGGAGAAACTTTTACTCTGCTTTCTCAGTCTGTTTCCTAGTGCCGGTTTGAAGTTCCTGCAGTTTTCACTGTAAAACCGAGTTGGAGCTAGTACCTCCCCATATATATGTATGGAGTGGAGTTTGCAACTGAAAAGAAACTTTGTGTTCCCAACAAGCTAGGTGAAGGACGGCATTCACAAACACTTATCTCTCAGAACTGAGCATGTGGAGTGACGTTCGTTCATCTAGCAGAAAGGGAACGGGTTGTAGGAGAAACTTTCACTCTGGATTCTCAGTCTGTTTCCTAGTGCTTGTTTGAAGTTCCTGCAGTTTTCATTGTAAAACCGATTTGGAGATAGTACCTCCCCATATATATGTATGGAGTGGAGTTTGCAACTGAAAAGAAATTTTGTGTTCCCAACAAGGTATGTGAAGGACGGCTTTCACACACACATATCTCTCAGAACTGAGCATGTGGAGAAACGTTCGTTCATCTAGCACAAAGGGAACGGTTTGTAGGAGAAACATTTACCCTGGTTTCTCAGTCTGTTTCCTAGTGCCGGTTTGAAGTTCCTGCAGTTTTCACTGTAAAACCGAGTTGGAGCTAGTACCTCGCCATATATATGTATGGAGTGGAGTTTGCAACTGAAAAGAAACTTTGTGTTCCCAACAAGCAAGGTGAAGGACGGCATTCACACTCACTTATCTCTCAGAAATGAGCATGTGGACAGACGTTCGTTCATCTAGCACAAAGGGAAAGGGTTGCAGGAGAAACTTTTACTGTGCTTTCTCAGTCTGTTTCCTAGTGCCGGTTTGAAGTTCCTGCATTTTTCACTGTAAATCCGAGTTGGAGCTAGTACCTCCCCATATATATGTATGGATTGGAGTTTGCAACTGAAAAGAAACTTTGTGTTCCCAACAAGCAAGGTGAAGGACGGTTTTCACACACACTTATCTCTCAGAACTGAGCATGAGGAGAGACGTTTTTTCATCTAGCAGAAAGGGAACCGGTTGTAGGTGAAACTATTACTCTGGTTTCTCAGTCTGTTTCCTAGTGCTGGTTTGAAATTCCTGCAGTTTTCATTGTAAAACCGAGTTGGAGATTGTACCTCCCCATATATATGTATGGAGTGGGGTTTGCAACTGAAAAGAAACTTTGTGTTCCCAACAAGCTAGGTGAAGGACGGCATTCACACACACATATCTCTCAAAACTGAGCATGTGGAGAGACGTTCGTATATCTAGCCCATAGGGAACGGTTTATAGGAGAAACTTTTACCCTGGTTCTCAGTCTGTTTCCTAGTTCCGGTTTGATGTTCCTGCAGTTTTCACTGTAAAACCGAGTTGGATCTAGTACCTCGCCATATATATGTATGGATTGAAGTTTGCAACTGAAAAGAATCATTGTGTTCCCAACAAGCTAGATGAAAGACGGCATTCACACTCAATTATCTCTCAGAAATGAGCATGTGGACAGACTTTCGTTCATCTAGCACAAAGGGAACGGGTTGCAGGAGAAACTTTTACTCTGCTTTCTCAGTCTGTTTCCTAGTGCCGGTTTGAAGTTCCTGCAGTTTTCACTGTAAAACCGAGTTGGAGCTAGTACCTCCCCATATATATGTATGGAGTGGAGTTTGCAACTGAAAAGAAACTTTGTGTTCCCAACAAGC
Organism: Camelus dromedarius; assembly: GCF_036321535.1. Classification (NCBI taxonomy): domain Eukaryota; kingdom Metazoa; phylum Chordata; class Mammalia; order Artiodactyla; family Camelidae; genus Camelus; species Camelus dromedarius. The sequence goes on from NW_026989814.1 coordinate 3,757,258, forward strand.
TAGGTGAAGGACGGCATTCACAAACACTTATCTCTCAGAACTGAGCATGTGGAGAGACGTTCTTTCATCTAGCAGAAAGGGAACGGGTTGTAGGAGAAACTTTCACTCTGGATTCTCAGTTTGTTTCCTAGTGCCGGTTTGAAGATCCTGCAGTTTTCACTGTAAAACCGAGTTTGAGCCAGTACCTCCCCATATATATTTATGGTCTGGAGTTTGCAACTGAAAAGAATCTTTGTGTTCCCAACAAGCTAGGTGTAGGAAGGCTTTCACACATACTTATCTCTCAGAACTGAGCATGTGGAGAGACGTTCTTTCATCTAGCAGAAAGGGAACGGGTTGTAGGGGAAACATTTACTCTGGTTTCTCAGTCTGTTTCCTAGTGCCGGTTCGAAGTTCCTGCAGTTTTCACTGTAAAATCGAGTTGGATCTAGTACCTCCCAATAAATATATATGGAATGCAGTTTGCAACTTAAAAGAATCTTTGTGTTCCCAAAAATCTAGGTGAAGGACGGCTTTCACACACACTTATCTCTCAGAACTGAGCATGTGGAGAGACGTTCGTTCATCTAGCAGAAACGGAACGGGTTGTAGGAGAAAAATTTCTTTGGTTTCTCAGTCTGTTTCCTAGTGCCGTTTTGAAGTTCCTGCAGTTTTCACTGTAAAACCGAGTTGGAGCTAGTACCTCCCCATACATATGTATGGATTGGAGTTTGCAACTGAAAAGAAACTTTGTGTTCCCAACAAGCTATGTGAAGGACGGCTTTCACACACACTTATCTCTCAGAAATGAGCATGAGGAGAGACGTTTGTTCATCTAGCAGAAAGGGAACGGGTTGTAGTAGAAACTTTTACTCTGGTTTCTCAGTCTGTTTCCTAGTGCCGGTTTGAAGTTCCTGCGGTTTTCATTGTAAAACAGATTTGGAGCTGGTACCACCCCATATATATATATGGAGTGAAGTTTGCAACTGAAATGAAACTTTGTGTTCCCAACAAGGTAGGTGAAGGACGGCTTTCACACACACATATCTCTCAGAACTGAGCATGTGGAGAAACGTTCGTTCATCTAGCACAAAGGGAACGGTTTGTAGGAGAAACAATTACCCTGGTTTCTCAGTCTGTTTCCAAGTGCCGGTTTGAAGTTCCTGCAGTTTTCACTGTAAAACCGAGTTGGAGCTAGTACCTCGCCATATATATGTATGGAGTGGAGTTTGCAACTGAAAAGAAACTTTGTGTTCCCAACAAGCTAGGTGAAGGACGGCATTCACACTCACTTATCTCTCAGAAATGAGCATGTGGACAGACGTTCGTTCATCTAGCACAATGGGAAAGGGTTGCAGGAGAAACTTTTACTCTGCTTTCTCAGTCTGTTTCCTAGTGCCGGTTTGAAGTTCCTGCAGTTTTCACTGTAAAACCGAGTTGGAGCTAGTACCTCCCCATATATATGTATGGAGTGGAGTTTGCAACTGAAAAGAAACTTTGTGTTCCCAACAAGCTAGGTGAAGGACGGCATTCACAAACACTTATCTCTCAGAACTGAGCATGTGGAGTGACGTTCGTTCATCTAGCAGAAAGGGAACGGGTTGTAGGAGAAACTTTCACTCTGGATTCTCAGTCTGTTTCCTAGTGCTGGTTTGAAGTTCCTGCAGTTTTCACTGTAAAACCGAGTTGGAGCTAGTACCTCCCCATATATATGTATGGATTGGAGTTTGCAACTTAAAATAATCTTTGTGTTCCCAAAACTCTAGGTGAAGGACGGCTTTCACACACACTTATCTCTGAGAACTGAGCATGTGGAGAGACGTTCGTTCATCTAGCAAAAAGGGAACGGGTTGTAGGAAAAATTTTACTCTGGTTTCTCAGTCTGTTTCCTACTGCCGGTTTGAAGTTCCTGCAGTTTTCACTGTAAAACCGAGTTGGAGCTTGTACCTCCCCATATATATTTATGGATTGGAGTTTGCAACTGAAAAGAAACTTTGTGTTCCCAACAAGCTAGGTGAAGGGCGGCTTTCACACACATTTATCTCTCAGAACTGAGCATGAGGAGAGACGTTTTTTCATCTAGCAGAAAGGGAACCGGTTGTAGGAAAAAATATTACTCTGGTTTCTCAGTCTGTTTCCTAGTGCTGGTTTGAAATTCCTGCAGTTTTCATTGTAAAACCGATTTGGAGCTTGTACCTCCCCATATATATGTATGGAGTGGAGTTTGCAACTGAAAAGAAACTTTGTGTTCCCAACAAGCTAGGTGAAAGACGGCATTCACACACACATATCTCTCAGAATTGAGCATGTGGAGAGACGTTCGTTCATCTAGCACATAGGGAACGGTTTGTAGGAGAAACTTTTACCCTGGTTCTCAGTCGGTTTCCTAGTGCCGGTTTGAAGTTCCTGCAGTTTTCACTGTAAAACCGAGTTGGAGCTAGTACCTCGCCATATATATGAATGGAGTGGAGTTTGCAACTGAAAAGAATTATTGTGTTCCCAACAACCTAGATGAAAGACGGCATTCACACTCAATTATCTCTCAGAAATGAGCATGTGGACAGACTTTCGTTCATCTAGCACAAAGGGAACGGGTTGCAGGAGAAACTTTTACTCTGCTTTCTCAGTCTGTTTCCTAGTGCCACTTTGAAGTTCCTGCAGTTTTCACTGTAAAACCGAGTTGGAGCTAGTACCTCCCCATATATATGTATGGAGTGGAGTTTGCAACTGAAAAGAAACTTTGTGTTCCCAACAAGCTAGGTGAAGGACGGCATTCACAAACACTTATCTCTCAGAACTGAGCATGTGGAGAGACGTTCGTTCATCTAGCAGAAATGGAACGGGTTCTAGGAGAAACTTTTACTCTGGATTCTCAGTCTGTTTCCTAGTGCCGGTTTGAAGTTCCTGCAGTTTTCACTGTAAAACCGAGTTGGAGCTAGTACCTCCCCATATATATATATGGAGTGGAGTTTGCAACTGAAAAGAATCTTTGTGTTCCCAGCAAGCTAGGTGTAGGACGGCTTTCACACATACTTATCTCTCAGAACTGAGCATGTGGAGAGACGTTCTTTCATCTAGCAGAAAGGGAAAGGGTTGAAGGAGAAACATTTACTCTGGATTCTCAGTCTGTTTCCTAGTGCCGGTTCGAAGTTCCTGCAGTTTTCACTGTAAAACCGAGTTGGAGCTAGTACCTCCCCATAAATATGTATGGAGTGCAGTTTGCAACTGAAAGGAATCTTTGTGTTCCCAAAAATCTAGGTGAAGGACGGCTTTCACACACACTTATCTCTCAGAAATGAGCATGTGGAGAGACGTTCGTTCATCTAGCAGGAAGGGATCGGGTTGTAGGAGAAACTTTTACTCTGGATTCTCAGTCTGTTTCCTAGTGCCGGTTTGAAGTTCCTGCAGTTTTAACTGTAAAATCGAGTTGGAGATAGTACCTCGCCATATATATGTATGGAGTGGAGTTTGCAACTGAAAAGAAACTTTGTGTTCCCAACAAGCAAGGTGAAGGACGGCATTCACACTCACTTATCTCTCAGAAATGAGCATGTGGACAGACGTTCGTTCATCTAGCACAATGGGAAAGGGTTGCAGGAGAAACTTTTACTCTGCTTTCTCAGTCTGTTTCCTAGTGCCGGTTTGAAGTTCCTGCAGTTTTCACTGTAAAACCGAGTTGGAGCTAGTACCTCCCCATATATATGTATGGAGTGGAGTTTGCAACTGAAAAGAAACTTTGTGTTCCCAACAAGCTAGGTGAAGGACGGCATTCACAAACACTTATCTCTCAGAACTGAGCATGTGGAGTGACGTTCGTTCATCTAGCAGAAAGGGAACGGGTTGTAGGAGAAACTTTCACTCTGGATTCTCAGTCTGTTTCCTAGTGCTGGTTTGAAGTTCCTGCAGTTTTCACTGTAAAACCGAGTTGGAGCTAGTACCTCCCCATATATATGTATGGATTGGAGTTTGCAACTTAAAATAATCTTTGTGTTCCCAAAAATCTAGGTGAAGGACGGCTTTCACACACACTTATCTCTGAGAACTGAGCATGTGGAGAGACGTTCGTTCATCTAGCAGAAAGGGAACGGGTTGTAGGAAAAATTTTACTCTGGTTTCTCAGTCTGTTTCCTACTGCCGGTTTGAAGTTCCTGCAGTTTTCACTGTAAAACCGAGTTGGAGATTGTACCTCCCCATATATATGTATGGAGTGGAGTTTGCAACTGAAAAGAAACTTTGTGTTCCCAACAAGCTAGGTGTAGTTCGGCTTTCACACACACATCTCTCAGAACTGAGCATGTGGGGAGATGTTCGTTCATCTAGCATAAAGGTAACAGGTTGCAGGAAAACCTTTTACTCTGGTTTCTCAGTCTGTTTCCTAGTGCCGGTTTGTATTTCCTGCCGTTTTCACTGTAATACTGAGTTGTAGCTAGTACTTCCCCATGTATATGTGCGGAGTGGAGTTTGCAACTGAAAAGAAACTTTGTGTTCCCAACAAGCTAGTTGAAGTACGGCTTTCACACACACTTATCTCTCAGAACTGAGCATGTGGAGAGACGTTCGTTCATCTGGCAGAAAGGGAACGGGTTGCAGGGGAAACTTTCACTCTTTTTTCTCAGTCTGTTTCCTAGTGCCGGTTTGAAGTTCCTGCAGTTTTCACTGTAACCCCGAGTTGGTGCTAGTACATCCCCATATATATGTATGGAGTGGAGTTTGCAACTGAAAAGAAACTTTGTGTTCCCAACAAGCTAGGTGAAGGACGCCTTTCACACACACTTATCCCTCAGAACTGAGCATGTGGATAGACGTTCGTTCATCTAGCACAAAGGGAAATGGTGGCAGGAGAAACTTTTTCTCTGGTTTCTCAGTCTGTTTCCTAGTGCCGGTTTGAAGTTCCTGCAGTTTTCACAGTTAAACCGAGTTGGAGCTAGTTCCTCCCCATATATATGTATGGTTGGAGTTTGCAACTGAAAAGAAACTTTGTGTTCCCATCAAGCTAGTTGAAGGACGGCTTTCACACACACTTATCTCTCAGAACTGAGCATGTGGAGAGACGTTCGTTCATTTAGCACAAAAGGAACGGGTTGAAGGAGAAACTTTTACTTTGGTTTCTCAGAATGTTTCCTAGTGCCGGTTTGAAGTTCCTGCAATTTTCACTGTAAAACCGTGTTGGAGCTAGTACATATCCATATATATGTGTGGAGTGGTGTTTGCAACTGAAAAGAACCTTTGTGTCCCCAACAAGCTAGGTGAAGGACGGCTTTCACACACACGTATCTCTCAGAACTGAGCATGTGAACAGACGTTCGTTCATCTAGCACAAAGGGAACGGGTTGTAGGAGAAATTTTTACTCCGGTTTCTCAGTCTGTTTCCTAGTGCCGGTTTGAAGTTCCTGCATTTTCACTGTAAAACCGAGTTGGAGCTAGTACCTCCCCATACATATGTATGGAATGGAGTTTGCAACTGAAAAGAAACTTTGTGTTCCCAACAAGCAAGTGAAGGACGGCTTTCACACACACTTATCTCTCAGAACTGAGCATGAGGAGAGACGTTTGTTCATCTAGCAGAAAGGGAACGGGTTGTTGTAGAAACTTTTACTCTGGTTTCTCAGTCTGTTTCCTAGTGCCGGTTTGAAGTACCTGCAGTTTTCATTGTAAAACCGATTTGGAGCTTGTACCTCCCCATATATATGTATGGATTGGAGTTTGCAACTGAAAAGAAACTTTGTGTTCCCAACAAGCTAGGTGAAGGACGGCATTCACACTCACTTATCTCTCAGAAATGAGCATGTGGAGAGACGTTCGTTCATCTAGCAGAAAGGGAACGGGTTGAAGGAGAAACATTTACTCTGGATTCTCAGTCTGTTTCCTAGTGCCGGTTCGAAGTTCCTGCAGTTTTCACTGTAAAACCGAGTTGGAGCTAGTACCTCCCCATAAATATGTATGGAGTGCAGTTTGCAACTGAAAGGAATCTTTGTGTTCCCAAAAATCTAGGTGAAGGACGGCTTTCACACACACTTATCTCTCAGAAATGAGCATGTGGAGAGACGTTCGTTCATCTAGCAGGAAGGGATCGGGTTGTAGGAGAAACTTTTACTCTGGATTCTCAGTCTGTTTCCTTGTGCCGGTTTGAAGTTCCTGCAGTTTTAACTGTAAAATCGAGTTGGAGATAGTACCTCGCCATATATATGTATGGAGTGGAGTTTGCAACTGAAAAGAAACTTTGTGTTCCCAACAAGCAAGGTGAAGGACGGCATTCACACTCACTTATCTCTCAGAAATGAGCATGTGGACAGACGTTCGTTCATCTAGCACAATGGGAAAGGGTTGCAGGAGAAACTTTTACTCTGCTTTCTCAGTCTGTTTCCTAGTGCCGGTTTGAAGTTCCTGCAGTTTTCACTGTAAAACCGAGTTGGAGCTAGTACCTCCCCATATATATGTATGGAGTGGAGTTTGCAACTGAAAAGAAACTTTGTGTTCCCAACAAGCTAGGTGAAGGACGGCATTCACAAACACTTATCTCTCAGAACTGAGCATGTGGAGTGACGTTCGTTCATCTAGCAGAAAGGGAACGGGTTGTAGGAGAAACTTTCACTCTGGATTCTCAGTCTGTTTCCTAGTGCTGGTTTGAAGTTCCTGCAGTTTTCACTGTAAAACCGAGTTGGAGCTAGTACCTCCCCATATATATGTATGGATTGGAGTTTGCAACTTAAAATAATCTTTGTGTTCCCAAAAATCTAGGTGAAGGACGGCTTTCACACACACTTATCTCTGAGAACTGAGCATGTGGAGAGACGTTCGTTCATCTAGCAGAAAGGGAACGGGTTGTAGGAAAAATTTTACTCTGGTTTCTCAGTCTGTTTCCTACTGCCGGTTTGAAGTTCCTGCAGTTTTCACTGTAAAACCGAGTTGGAGATTGTACCTCCCCATATATATGTATGGAGTGGAGTTTGCAACTGAAAAGAAACTTTGTGTTCCCAACAAGCTAGGTGTAGTTCGGCTTTCACACACACATCTCTCAGAACTGAGCATGTGGGGAGATGTTCGTTCATCTAGCATAAAGGTAACAGGTTGCAGGAAAACCTTTTACTCTGGTTTCTCAGTCTGTTTCCTAGTGCCGGTTTGTATTTCCTGCCGTTTTCACTGTAATACTGAGTTGTAGCTAGTACTTCCCCATGTATATGTGCGGAGTGGAGTTTGCAACTGAAAAGAAACTTTGTGTTCCCAACAAGCTAGTTGAAGTACGGCTTTCACACACACTTATCTCTCAGAACTGAGCATGTGGAGAGACGTTCGTTCATCTGGCAGAAAGGGAACGGGTTGCAGGGGAAACTTTCACTCTTTTTTCTCAGTCTGTTTCCTAGTGCCGGTTTGAAGTTCCTGCAGTTTTCACTGTAACCCCGAGTTGGTGCTAGTACATCCCCATATATATGTATGGAGTGGAGTTTGCAACTGAAAAGAAACTTTGTGTTCCCAACAAGCTAGGTGAAGGACGCCTTTCACACACACTTATCCCTCAGAACTGAGCATGTGGATAGACGTTCGTTCATCTAGCACAAAGGGAAATGGTGGCAGGAGAAACTTTTTCTCTGGTTTCTCAGTCTGTTTCCTAGTGCCGGTTTGAAGTTCCTGCAGTTTTCACAGTTAAACCGAGTTGGAGCTAGTTCCTCCCCATATATATGTATGGTTGGAGTTTGCAACTGAAAAGAAACTTTGTGTTCCCATCAAGCTAGTTGAAGGACGGCTTTCACACACACTTATCTCTCAGAACTGAGCATGTGGAGAGACGTTCGTTCATTTAGCACAAAAGGAACGGGTTGAAGGAGAAACTTTTACTTTGGTTTCTCAGACTGTTTCCTAGTGCCGGTTTGAAGTTCCTGCAATTTTCACTGTAAAACCGTGTTGGAGCTAGTACATATCCATATATATGTGTGGAGTGGTGTTTGCAACTGAAAAGAACCTTTGTGTCCCCAACAAGCTAGGTGAAGGACGGCTTTCACACACACGTATCTCTCAGAACTGAGCATGTGAACAGACGTTCGTTCATCTAGCACAAAGGGAACGGGTTGTAGGAGAAATTTTTACTCCGGTTTCTCAGTCTGTTTCCTAGTGCCGGTTTGAAGTTCCTGCATTTTCACTGTAAAACCGAGTTGGAGCTAGTACCTCCCCATACATATGTATGGAATGGAGTTTGCAACTGAAAAGAAACTTTGTGTTCCCAACAAGCAAGTGAAGGACGGCTTTCACACACACTTATCTCTCAGAACTGAGCATGAGGAGAGACGTTTGTTCATCTAGCAGAAAGGGAACGGGTTGTTGTAGAAACTTTTACTCTGGTTTCTCAGTCTGTTTCCTAGTGCCGGTTTGAAGTACCTGCAGTTTTCATTGTAAAACCGATTTGGAGCTTGTACCTCCCCATATATATGTATGGATTGGAGTTTGCAACTGAAAAGAAACTTTGTGTTCCCAACAAGCTAGGTGAAGGACGGCATTCACACTCACTTATCTCTCAGAAATGAGCATGTGGAGAGACGTTCGTTCATTTAGCACAAAAGGAACGGGATGAAGGAGAAACTTTTACTTTGTTTTCTCAGACTGTTTCCTAGTGCCGGTTTGAAGTTCCTGCAGTTTTCACTGTAAAACCGTGTTGGAGCTAGTACCTATCCATATATATGTATGGAGTGGTGTTTGCAACTGAAAAGAAATTTTGTGTCCCCAACAAGCTAGGTGAAGGACGGCTTTCACACACACGTATCTCTCAGAACTGAGCATGTGAAAAGAAGTTCGTTCATCTAGCACAAAGGGAACGGGTTTTAGGGGAAAATTTTACTCTGGTTTCTCAGTCTGTTTCCTAGTGCTGGTTTGAAGTTCCTGCATTTTTCACTATAAAACCGAGTTGGAGCTAGTACCTCCCCATATATATGTATGGAGTGGTGTTTGCAACTGAAAAGAAACTTTGTTTTCCCAACGAGGTAGGTGAAGGACGGCTTTCACACACACTTATCTCTCAGAGCTGAGCATGTGGAGAGACGTTCGTTCATTTAGCACAAAAGGAACGGGTTGTAGGAGAAACTATTTCTTTGGTTTCTCAGTCTGTTTCCTAGTGCCGGTTTGAAGTTCCTGCAGTTTTCACTGTAAAACCGAGTTGGAGCTAGTACCTCCCCATACATATATATGGAATGGAGTTTGCAACTGAAAAGAAACTTTGTGTTCCCAACAAGCTAGGTGAAGGACGGCTTTCACAAACACTTATCTCTCAGAACTGAGCATGAGGAGAGACGTTTGTTCATCTAGCAGAAAGGGAACGGGATGTTGTAGAAACTTTTACTCTGGTTTCTCAGTCTGTTTCCTAGTGCCGGTTTGAAGTACCTGCAGTTTTCATTGTAAAACCGATTTGGAGCTAGTACCTCCCCATATATTTGTATGGAGTGGAGTTTGCCACTGAAAAGAATCTTTGTGTTCCCAACAAGCTAGGTGAAGCACGGCATTCACACTCACTTATCTCTCAGAAATGAGCATGTGGACAGACGTTCGTTCATCTAGCACAAAGGGAACGGGATGTAGGAGAAACTTTTACTCTGCTTTCTCAGTCTGTTTCCTAGTGCCGGTTTGAAGTTCCTGCATTTTTCACTGTAAAACAGAGTTGGAGCTAGTACCTCGCCATATATATGTATGGAGTGGAGTTTGCAACTGAAAAGAAACTTTGTGTTCCCAACAAGCTAGGTGAAGGACGGCATTCACAAACACTTATCTCTCAGAACTGAGCATGTGGAGAGACGTTCGTTCATCTAGCAGAAAGGGAACGGGTTGTAGGAGAAACTTTCACTCTGGATTCTCAGTCTATTTCCTAGTGCCGGTTTGAAGTTCCTGCAGTTTTCACTGTAAAACCGAGTTTGAGCTAGTACATCCCCATATATATATATGGAGTGGAGTTTGCAACTGAAAAGAATCTTTGTGTTCCCAACAAGCTAGGTGTAGGAAGGCTTTCACACATACTTAGCTCTCAGAACTGAGCATGTGGAGAGACGTTCTTTCATCTACCAGAAAGAGAACGGGTTGTAGGGGAAACATTTACTCTGGTTTCTCAGTCAGTTTCCAAGTGCCGGTTCGAAGTTCCTGCAGTTTTCACTGTAAAATCGAGTTGGATCTAGTACCTCCCAATAAATATGTATGGAATGCAGTTTGCAACTTAAAAGAATCTTTGTGTTCCCAAAAATCTAGGTGAAGGTCGGCATTCACACACACTTATCTCTCAGAACTGAGCATGTGGAGAGACGTTCGTTCATCTAGCAGAAATGGAACGGGTTGTAGGAGAAAGTTTCACTCTGGATTCTCAGTCTGTTTCCTAGTGCCGGTTTGAAGTTCCTGCAGTTTTCACTGTAAAACCGAGTTTGAGCTAGTACATCCCCATATATATATATGGAGTGGAGTTTGCAACTGAAAAGAATCTTTGTGTTCCCAACAAGCTAGGTGTAGGAAGGCTTTCACACATACTTATCTCTCAGAACTGAGCATGCGGAGAGACGTTCTTTCATCTACCAGAAAGGGAACGGGTTGTAGGGGAAACATTTACTCTGGTTTCTCAGTCGGTTTCCTAGTGCCGGTTCGAAGTTCCTGCAGTTTTCACTGTAAAATCGAGTTGGATCTAGTACCTCCCAATAAATATGTATGGAATGCAGTTTGCAACTTAAAAGAATCTTTGTGTTCCCAAAAATCTAGGTGAAGGACGGCATTCACACACACTTATCTCTCAGAACTGAGCATGTGGAGAGACGTTCGTTCATCTAGCAGAAAAGGAACGGGTTGTAGGAGAAAAATTTCTTTGGTTTCTCAGTCTGTTTCCTAGTGCCGTTTTAAAGTTCCTGCAGTTTTCACTGTAAAACCGAGTTGGAGCTAGTACCTCCCCATACATATGTATGGAATGGAGTTTGCTACTGAAAAGGAACTTTGTGTTCCCAACAAGCTAGGTGAAGGACGGCTTTCACACACACTTATCTCTCAGAAATGAGCATGAGGAGAGACGTTTGTTCATCTAGCAGAAAGGGAACGGGTTGTAGTAGAAACTTTTACTCTGGTTTCTCAGTCTGTTTCCTAGTGCCGGTTTGAAGTTCCTGCAGTTTTCATTGTAAAACCGATTTGGAGATAGTACCTCCCCATATATATGTATGGAGTGGAGTTTGCAACTGAAAAGAAATTTTGTGTTCCCAACAAGGTAGGTGAAGGACGGCTTTCACACACACATATCTCTCAGAACTGAGCATGTGGAGAAACGTTCGTTCATCTAGCACAAAGGGAACGGTTTGTAGGAGAAACATTTACCCTGGTTTCTCAGTCTGTTTCCTAGTGCCGGTTTGAAGTTCCTGCAGTTTTCACTGTAAAACCGAGTTGGAGCTAGTACCTCGCCATACATATGTATGGAGTGGAGTTTGCAACTGAAAAGAAACTTTGTGTTCCCAACAAGCTAGGTGAAGGACGGCATTCACACTCACTTATCTCTCAGAAATGAGCATGTGGACAGACGTTCGTTCATCTAGCACAAAGGGAAAGGGTTGCAGGAGAAACTTTTACTGTGCTTTCTCAGTCTGTTTCCTAGTGCCGGTTTGAAGTTCCTGCAGTTTTCACTGTAAATCCGAGTTGGAGCTAGTACCTCCCCATATATATGTATGGATTGGAGTTTGCAACTGAAAAGAAACTTTGTGTTCCCAACAAGCAAGGTGAAGGACGGCTTTCACACACTCTTATCTCTCAGAACTGAGCATGAGGAGAGACGTTTTTTCATCTAGCAGAAAGGGAACCGGTTGTAGGTGAAACTATTACTCTGGTTTCTCAGTCTGTTTCCTAGTGCTGGTTTGAAATTCCTGCAGTTTTCATTGTAAAACCGAGTTGGAGATTGTACCTCCCCATATATATGTATGGAGTGGAGTTTGCAACTGAAAAGAAACTTTGTGTTCCCAACAAGCTAGGTGAAGGACGGCATTCACAAACACTTATCTCTCAGAACTGAGCATGTGGAGAGACGTTCGTTCATCTAGCAGAAAGGGAACGGTTTGTAGGAGAAACTTTCACTCTGGATTCTCAGTTTGTTTCCTAGTGCCGGTTTGAAGATCCTGCAGTTTTCACTGTAAAACCGAGTTTGGGCCAGTACCTCCCCATATATATATATGGACTGGACTTTGCAACTGAAAAGAATCTTTGTGTTCCCAACAAGCTAGGTGTAGGAAGGCTTTCACACATACTTATCTCTCAGAACTGAGCATGTGGAGAGACGTTCTTTCATCTAGCAGAAAGGGAACGGGTTGTAGGGGAAACATTTACTCTGGTTTCTCAGTCTGTTTCCTAGTGCCGGTTCGAAGTTCCTGCAGTTTTCACTGTAAAATCGAGTTGGATCTAGTACCTCCCAATAAATATGTATGGAATGCAATTTGCAACTTAAAAGAATCTTTGTGTTCCCAAAAATCTAGGTGAAGGACGGCTTTCACACACACTTATCTCTCAGAACTGAGCATGTGGAGAGACGTTCGTTCATCTAGCAGAAACGGAACGGGTTGTAGGAGAAAAATTTCTTTGGTTTCTCAGTCTGTTTCCTAGTGCCGTTTTGAAGTTCCTGCAGTTTTCACTGTAAAACCGAGTTGGAGCTAGTACCTCCCCATACATATGTATGGATTGGAGTTTGCAACTGAAAAGAAACTTTGTGTTCCCAACAAGCTATGTGAAGGACGGCTTTCACACACACTTATCTCTCAGAAATGAGCATGAGGAGAGACGTTTGTTCATCTAGCAGAAAGGGAACGGGTTGTAGTAGAAACTTTTACTCTGGTTTCTCAGTCTGTTTCCTAGTGCCGGTTTGAAGTTCCTGCGGTTTTCATTGTAAAACAGATTTGGAGCTGGTACCACCCCATATATATATATGGAGTGGAGTTTGCAACTGAAAAGAAACTTTGTGTTCCCAACAAGGTAGGTGAAGGACGGCTTTCACACACACATATCTCTCAGAACTGAGCATTTGGAGAAACGTTCGTTCATCTAGCACAAATGGAACGGTTTGTAGGAGAAACATTTACCCTGGATTCTCAGTCTGTTTCCTAGTGCCGGTTTGAAGTTCCTGCAGTTTTCACTGTAAAACCGAGTTGGAGCTAGTACCTCGCCATATATATGTATGGAGTGGAGTTTGCAACTGAAAAGAAACTTTGTGTTCCCAACAAGCTATGTGAAGGACGGCATTCACACTCACTTATCTCTCAGAAATGAGCATGTGGACAGACGTTCGTTCATCTAGCACAATGGGAAAGGGTTGCAGGAGAAACTTTTACTCTGCTTTCTCAGTCTGTTTCCTAGTGCTGGTTTGAAGTTCCTGCAGTTTTCACTGTAAAACCGAGTTGGAGCTAGTACCTCCCCATATATATGTATGGATTGGAGTTTGCAACTTAAAATAATCTTTGTGTTCCCAAAACTCTAGGTGAAGGACCGCTTTCACACACACTTATCTCTGAGAACTGAGCATGTGGAGAGACGTTCGTTCATCTAGCAGAAAGGGAACGGGTTGTAGGAAAAATTTTACTCTGGTTTCTCAGTTTGTTTCCTACTGCCGGTTTGAAGTTCCTGCAGTTTTCACTGTAAAACCGAGTTGGAGCTTGTACCTCCCCATATATATTTATGGATTGGAGTTTGCAACTGAAAAGAAACTTTGTGTTCCCAACAAGCTAGGTGAAGGGCGGCTTTCACACACATTTATCTCTCAGAACTTAGCATGAGGAGAGACGTTTTTTCATCTAGCAGAAAGGGAACCGGTTGTAGGAGAAAATATTACTCTGGTTTCTCAGTCTGTTTCCTAGTGCTGGTTTGAAATTCCTGCAGTTTTCATTGTAAAACCGATTTGGAGCTTGTACCTCCCCATATATATGTATGGAGTGGAGTTTGCAACTGAAAAGAAACTTGGTGTTCCCAACAAGCTAGGTGAAAGACGGCATTCACACACACATATCTCTCAGAATTGAGCATGTGGAGAGACGTTCGTTCATCTAGCACATAGGGAACGGTTTGTAGGAGAAACTTTTACCCTGGTTCTCAGTCGGTTTCCTAGTGCCGGTTTGAAGTTCCTGCAGTTTTCACTGTAAAACCGAGTTGGAGCTAGTACCTCGCCATATATATGAATGGAGTGGAGTTTGCAACTGAAAAGAATTATTGTGTTCCCAACAACCTAGGTGAAAGACGGCATTCACACTCAATTATCTCTCAGAAATGAGCATGTGGACAGACTTTCGTTCATCTAGCACAAAGGGAACGGGTTGCAGGGGAAACTTTTACTCTGCTTTCTCAGTCTGTTTCCTAGTGCCACTTTGAAGTTCCTGCAGTTTTCACTGTAAAACCGAGTTGGAGCTAGTACCTCCCCATATATATGTATGGAGTGGAGTTTGCAACTGAAAAGAACCTTTGTGTTCCCAACAAGCTAGGTGAAGGACGGCATTCACAAACACTTATCTCTCAGAACTGAGCATGTGGAGAGACGTTCGTTCATCTAGCAGAAATGGAACGGGTTCTAGGAGAAACTTTTACTCTGGATTCTCAGTCTGTTTCCTAGTGCCGGTTTGAAGTTCCTGCAGTTTTCACTGTAAAACCGAGTTGGAGCTAGTACCTCCCCATATATATATATGGAGTGGAGTTTGCAACTGAAAAGAATCTTTGTGTTCCCAGCAAGCTAGGTGTAGGACGGCTTTCACACATACTTATCTCTCAGAACTGAGCATGAGGAGAGACGTTCTTTCATCTATCAGAAAGGGAACGGGTTGAAGGAGAAACATTTACTCTGGATTCTCAGTCTGTTTCCTAGTGCCGGTTCGAAGTTCCTGCAGTTTTCACTGTAAAACCGAGTTGGAGCTAGTACCTCCCCATAAATATGTATGGAGTGCAGTTTGCAACTGAAAGGAATCTTTGTGTTCCCAAAAATCTAGGTGAAGGACGGCTTTCACACACACTTATCTCTCAGAAATGAGCATGTGGAGAAACGTTCGTTCATCTAGCAGGAAGGGATCGGGTTGTAGGAGAAACTTTTACTCTGGATTCTCAGTCTGTTTCCTAGTGCCGGTTTGAAGTTCCTGCATTTTTCACTGTAAAACCGAGTTGGAGCTAGTACCTCCCCATATATATGTATGGAGTGGAGTTTGCAACTGAAAAGAAACTTTGTGTTCCCAACAAGCTAGTTGAAGAACGGCTTTCACACACACTTATCCCTCAGAACTGAGCATGTGGAAAGACGTTCGTTCATCTATCACAAATGGAACTGGTTGTAGGAGAAACTTTTACTCTAGTTTCTCAGTCTGTTTAATAGTGCCGGTTTGAAGTTCCTGCAGTTTTCACTGTAAAAACTAGTTGGAGCTATTACCTCCCCATATATATTTATGGATTGGAGTTTGCAACTGAAAAGAAACTTTGTGTTCCCAACAAGCTAGGTGAAGGACGGCTTTCACTCACACTTATCCCTCAGAACTGAGCATGTGGACAGACGTTCGTTCATCTAGCACAATTGTAACGGGTTGCAGGAAAAACTTTTACTCTGGTTTCTCAGTCTGTTTCCTAGTGCCGGTTTGAAGTTCCTGCAGTTTTCACTGTAAAACCGAGTTGGAGCTAGTACCTATCCATATATATGTTTGGAGAGGTGTTTGCAACTGAAAAGAAACTTTGTGTCCCCAACAAGCTAGGTGAAGGACGGCTTTCACACACACGTATCTCTCAGAACTGAGCATTTGGACAGACGTTCGTTCATCTAGCACAAAGGGAACGGGTTGTAGGAGAAATTTTTACTCTGGTTTCTCAGACTGTTTCCTAGTGCCGGTTTGAAGTTCCTGCATTTTTCACTATAAAACCTATTTGGAGCTAGTACCTCCCAATATATATGTATGGAGTGGTGTTTGCAACTGAAAAGAAACTTTGTTTTCCCAACAAGTTAGGTGAATAACGGCTTTCACACACACTTATCTCTCAGAACTGAGCATGTGGAGAGACGTTCGTTCATTTAGCACAAAAGGAACGGGTATTAGGAGAAACTTTTTCTTTGGTTTCTCAGTCTGTTTCCTAGTGCCGGTTTGAAGTTCCTGCAGTTTTCACTGTAAAACCGAGTTGGAGCTAGTACCTCCCCATAAATATGTATGGATTGGAGTTTGCAACTGAAAAAAAGCTTTGTGTTCCCAACAATCTAGGTGAAGGACGGCTTTCAGACACACATATCTCTCAGAACTAAGCATGAGGAGAGACGTTTGTTCATCTTGCAGAAAGGGAACGGATTGTAGTAGAAACTTTTACTCTGGTTTCTCAGTCTGTTTCCTAGTGCCGGTTTGAAGTTCCTGCAGTTTTCACTGTAAAACCGAGTTGGAGCTAGTACCTGCCCATATATATGTATGGAGTGGAGTTTGCAACTGAAAAGAAACTTTGTGTTCCCAACAAGCTAGGTGAAGAACGGCTTTCACACACACTTATCCCTCAGATCTGAGCATGTGGAAAGACGTTCGTTCATCTAGCACAAATGGAACTGGTTGTAGGAGAAACTTTTACTCTAGATTCTCAGTCTGTTTAATAGTGCCGGTTTGAAGTTCCTGCAGTTTTCACTGTAAAACCTAGTTGGAGCTATTACCTCCCCATATATATTTATGGAGTGGAGTTTGCAACTGAAAAGAAACTTTGTGTTCCCAACAAGCTAGGTGAAGGACGGCTTTCACTCACACTTATCCCTCAGAACTGAGCATGTGGAGAAACGTTCGTTCATCTAGCACAAAGGGAACGGTTTGTAGGAGAAATATTTACCCTGGTTTCTCAGTCTGTTTCCTAGTGCCGGTTTGAATTTCCTGCAGTTTTCACTGTAAAACCGAGTTGGAGCTAGTACCTCGCCATATATATGTATGGAGTGGAGTTTGCAACTGAAAAGAAACTTTGTGTTCCCAACAAGCTAGGTGAAGGACGGCATTCACACTCACTTATCTCTCAGAAATGAGCATGTGGACAGACGTTCTTTCATCTAGCACAAAGGGAACGGGTTGCAGGAGAAACTTTTACTCTGCTTTCTCAGTCTGTTTAATAGTGCCGGTTTGATGTTCCTGCAGTTTTCACTGTAAAACCGAGTTGGAGCTAGTACCTCCCCATATATATGTATGGAGTGGAGTTTGCAACTGAAAAGAAACTTTGTGTTCCCAACAAGCTAGGTGAAGGACGGCTTTCACTCACACTTATCCCTCAGAACTGAGCATGTGGACAGACGTTCGTTCATCTAGCACAAATGTAACGGGGTGCAGGAAAAACTTTTACTCTGGTTTCTCAGTCTCTTTCCTAGTGCCGGTTTGAAGTTCCTGCAGTTTTCACTGTAAAACCGAGTTGGAGCTAGTACCTATCCATATATATGTTTGGAGTGGTGTTTGCAACTGAAAAGAAATTTTGTGTCCCCAACAAGCTAGGTGAAGGACGGCTTTCACACACACGTATCTCTCAGAACTGAGCATGTGGACAGACGTTCGTTCATCTAGCTCAAAGGGAACGGGTTGTAGGAGAAATTTTTACTCTGTTTTCTCTGTCTGTTTCCTACTGCCGGTTTGAAATTCCTGCAGTTTTCACTGGAAAAACGGGTTGGAGCTCGTACCTACCCATATATATGTATGGAGAGGGGTTTGCAACTGAAAAGAAACTTTGTGTTCCCAACAAGCTAGGTGAAGGACGGCTTTCACACACAATTATCTCTGAGAACAGAGCATGTGGAGAGACGTTCGTTCATCTAGCACAATGGGAACGGTTTGCAGGAGAAACTTTTACTCTGGTTTCTCAGTCTGTTTCCTAGTGCCTGTTTAAGTTACTGCAGTTTTCACTGTAAAACCGATTTGGAGCTCGTACTTCCCCATATATATGTATGGAGTGGATTTTGCAAGTGAAAGAAACTTTGAGTTCCCAACAATCGAGTGGAAGGTCGGCTTTCACTCACACTTATCTCTCAGAACTGAGCATGTGGAGAGACGTTCGTTCATCTAGCACAAAGGGAACGGTTTGCAGGAGAAACTTTTACTCTGGTTTCTCAGTCTGTTTCCTAGTGCCGGTTTGAATTTCCTGCAGATTTTACTGTAAAACCGAGTTGGAGCTCATACCTACCCATATATATGTATGCAGGGTTTTTGCACCTGAAAAGAAACTTTGTGTTCCCAACAAGCTAGGTGAAAGACGGCTTTCACACACAATTATCTCTCAGAACTGACCATGTGGAGAGACGTTCGTTCATCTAGCACAAAGGGAAAGGTTTGCAGGAGAAACTTTTACTCTGGTTTCTCTGTCTGTTTCCTAGTGCCTGTTTGAAGTTACTGCAGTTTTCACTGTAAAACCGAGTTGGAACTCGTACCTCCCCATATATATGTATGGAGTGGAGTTTGCAAGTGAAAAGAATCTTTGTGTTACCAACAAGCTAGGAGAAGGACAGCTTTCACACAAACTTATCTCTCAGAACTGAGCATGTGGAGAGAAGTTCGTTCATCTAGCACAAAGTGAACTGGTTGCAGGAGAAACTTTTACTCTGGTTTCTCAGTCTGTTTCCTATTGCCGGTTTGAAGTTACTGCATTTTTCACTGTAAAACCAAGTTGGAGCTCGTACATCCCATATATTTGTATGGAGTGAGTTTTGTAACTAAAAAGATACTATGTGTTCCCAACAAGCTAGTTGAAGGAAGGCTTTTACAAACACTTATCTCTCAGAAGTGAGCATGTGGATTGACGTTCGTTCATCTAGCAAAAATGGAACGGGTTGCAGGAGAAACTTTTTCTCTGGTTTTTCTGTCTGTTTCCTACTGCCGGTTTGAAGTTCCTGCAGTTTTCACTCTAAAACCGAGTTGGAGCTCGTACCTCCACAAGAATATGTATGGAGTGGAGTTTGCAAATGAAAAGAAACTTTGTGTACCCAACAAGCTAGGTGAAGGACGGCTTTCACATACAATTATCTCTCAGAACTGAGCATGTGGAGAGACGTTCGTTCATCTAGCACAAAGGGAACGGGTTGCAGGAGAAACATTTACTCTGATTTCTCAGTCTGTTTCCTAAGGCCGTTATGAATTCCTGCAGTTTTCACTGTAAAACTGTGTTGGAGCACGTACCTCCCCATATATATGTATGGACTGGAGTTTGCAAGTGAAATGAAACTTTGTGTTCCCAACAAGCTATGTGAAGGACGGCTTTCACACACACTTATCTCTCAGAACTGAGCATGTGGAGAGACGTTCGTTCATCTAGCACAAAGGGAACGTGTTGCAGGAGAAACTTTTACTATGGTTTCTCAGTCTGTTTCTTACTGCCGGTTTGATGTTACTGCAGTTTTCACTGTAAAACAGAGTTGGAGCTCGTACCTACCCATATATATGTATGGAGATGAGTTTGCACCTGAAAAGAAACTTTGTGTTCCCAACAAGCTAGGTGAAGGACGGCTTTCTCACTCACTTATCTCTCAGAACTGAGCATGTGGAGAGACGTTCGTTCATCTAGCCATTAGGGAACGGTTTGTAGGAGAAACTTTTACCCTGGTTCTCAATCTTTTTCCTAGTTCCGGTTTGATGTTCCTGCAGTTTTCACTGTAAAACCGAGTTGGATCTAGTACTTCGCCATATATATGTATGGATTGAAGTTTGCAACTGAAAAGAATCATTCTGTTCCCAACAAGCTAGATGAAAGACGGCATTCACACTCAATTATCTCTCAGAAATGAGCATGTGGACAGACTTTCGTTCATCTAGCACAAAGGGAACGGGTTGCAGGAGAAACTTTTACTCTGCTTTCTCAGTCTGTTTCCTAGTGCCGGTTTGAAGTTCCTGCAGTTTTCACTGTAAAACCGAGTTGGAGCTAGTACCTCCCCATATATATGTATGGAGTGGAGTTTGCAACTGAAAAGAAACTTTGTGTTCCCAACAAGCTAGGTGAAGGACGGCATTCACAAACACTTATCTCTCAGAACTGAGCATGTGGAGAGACGTTCGTTCATCTAGCAGAAAGGGAACGGGTTGTAGGAGAAACTTTCACTCTGGATTCTCAGTTTGTTTCCTAGTGCCGGTTTGAAGATCCTGCAGTTTTCACTGTAAAACCGAGTTTGAGCCAGTACCTCCCCATATATATATATGGACTGGAGTTTGCAACTGAAAAGAATCTTTGTGTTCCCAACAAGCTAGGTGTAGGAAGGCTTTCACACATACTTATCTCTCAGAACTGAGCATGTGGAGAGACGTTCTTTCATCTAGCAGAAAGGGAACGGGTTGTAGGGGAAACATTTACTCTGGTTTCTCAGTCTGTTTCCTAGTGCCGGTTCGAAGTTCCTGCAGTTTTCACTGTAAAATCGAGTTGGATCTAGTACCTCCCAATAAATATGTATGGAATGCAGTTTGCAACTTAAAAGAATCTTTGTGTTCCCAAAAATCTAGGTGAAGGACGGCTTTCACACACACTTATCTCTCAGAACTGAGCATGTGGAGAGACGTTCGTTCATCTAGCAGAAACGGAACGGGTTGTAGGAGAAAAATTTCTTTGGTTTCTCAGTCTGTTTCCTAGTGCCGTTTTGAAGTTCCTGCAGTTTTCACTGTAAAACCGAGTTGGAGCTAGTACCTCCCCATACATATGTATGGATTGGAGTTTGCAACTGAAAAGAATCTTTGTGTTCCCAACAAGCTATGTGAAGGACGGCTTTCACACACACTTATCTCTCAGAAATGAGCATGAGGAGAGACGTTTGTTCATCTAGCAGAAAGGGAACGGGTTGTAGTAGAAACTTTTACTCTGGTTTCTCAGTCTGTTTCCTAGTGCCGGTTTGAAGTTTCTGCGGTTTTCATTGTAAAACAGATTTGGAGCTGGTACCACCCCATATATATATATGGAGTGGAGTTTGCAACTGAAAAGAAACTTTGTGTTCCCAACAAGGTAGGTGAAGGACGGCTTTCACACACACATATCTCTCAGAACTGAGCATGTGGAGAAACGTTCGTTCATCTAGCACAAATGGAACGGTTTGTAGGAGAAACATTTACCCTGGTTTCTCAGTCTGTTTCCTAGTGCCGGTTTGAAGTTCCTGCAGTTTTCACTGTAAAACCGAGTTGGAGCTAGTACCTCGCCATATATATGTATGGAGTGGAGTTTGCAACTGAAAAGAAACTTTGTGTTCCCAACAAGCTATGTGAAGGACGGCATTCACACTCACTTATCTCTCAGAAATGAGCATGTGGACAGACGTTCGTTCATCTAGCACAATGGGAAAGGGTTGCAGGAGAAACTTTTACTCTGCTTTCTCAGTCTGTTTCCTAGTGCCGGTTTGAATTTCCTGCATTTTTCACTGTAAAACCGAGTTGGAGCTAGTACCTCCCCATATATATGTATGGAGTGGAGTTTGCAACTGAAAAGAAACTTTGTGTTCCCAACAAGCTAGGTGAAGGACGGCATTCACAAACACTTATCTCTCAGAATTGAGCATGTGGAGTGACGTTCGTTCATCTAGCAGAAAGGGAACGGGTTGTAGGAGAAACTTTCACTCTGGATTCTCAGTCTGTTTCCTAGTGCTGGTTTGAAGTTCCTGCAGTTTTCACTGTAAAACCGAGTTGGAGCTAGTACCTCCCCATATATATGTATGGATTGGAGTTTGCAACTTAAAATAATCTTTGTGTTCCCAAAACTCTAGGTGAAGGACGGCTTTCACACACACTTATCTCTGAGAACTGAGCATGTGGAGAGACGTTCGTTCATCTAGCAGAAAGGGAACGGGTTGTAGGAAAAATTTTACTCTGGTTTCTCAGTTTGTTTCCTACTGCCGGTTTGAAGTTCCTGCAGTTTTCACTGTAAAACCGAGTTGGAGCTTGTACCTCCCCATATATATTTATGGATTGGAGTTTGCAACTGAAAAGAAACTTTGTGTTCCCAACAAGCTAGGTGAAGGGCGGCTTTCACACACATTTATCTCTCAGAACTTAGCATGAGGAGAGACGTTTTTTCATCTAGCAGAAAGGGAACCGGTTGTAGGAGAAAATATTACTCTGGTTTCTCAGTCTGTTTCCTAGTGCTGGTTTGAAATTCCTGCAGTTTTCATTGTAAAACCGATTTGGAGCTTGTACCTCCCCATATATATGTATGGAGTGGAGTTTGCAACTGAAAAGAAACTTTGTGTTCCCAACAAGCTAGGTGAAAGACGGCATTCACACACACATATCTCTCAGAATTGAGCATGTGGAGAGACGTTCGTTCATCTAGCACATAGGGAACGGTTTGTAGGAGAAACTTTTACCCTGGTTCTCAGTCGGTTTCCTAGTGCCGGTTTGAAGTTCCTGCAGTTTTCACTGTAAAACCGAGTTGGAGCTAGTACCTCGCCATATATATGAATGGAGTGGAGTTTGCAACTGAAAAGAATTATTGTGTTCCCAACAACCTAGATGAAAGACGGCATTCACACTCAATTATCTCTCAGAAATGAGCATGTGGACAGACTTTCGTTCATCTAGCACAAAGGGAACGGGTTGCAGGAGAAACTTTTACTCTGCTTTCTCAGTCTGTTTCCTAGTGCCACTTTGAAGTTCCTGCAGTTTTCACTGTAAAACCGAGTTGGAGCTAGTACCTCCCCATATATATGTATGGAGTGGAGTTTGCAACTGAAAAGAAACTTTGTGTTCCCAACAAGCTAGGTGAAGGACGGCATTCACAAACACTTATCTCTCAGAACTGAGCATGTGGAGAGACGTTCGTTCATCTAGCAGAAATGGAACGGGTTCTAGGAGAAACTTTTACTCTGGATTCTCAGTCTGTTTCCTAGTGCCGGTTTGAAGTTCCTGCAGTTTTCACTGTAAAACCGAGTTGGAGCTAGTACCTCCCCATATATATATATGGAGTGGAGTTTGCAACTGAAAAGAATCTTTGTGTTCCCAGCAAGCTAGGTGTAGGACGGCTTTCACACATACTTATCTCTCAGAACTGAGCATGAGGAGAGACGTTCTTTCATCTAGCAGAAAGGGAACGGGTTGAAGGAGAAACATTTACTCTGGATTCTCAGTCTGTTTCCTAGTGCCTGTTCGAAGTTCCTGCAGTTTTCACTGTAAAACCAAGTTGGAGCTAGTACCTCCCCATAAATATTTATGGAGTGCAGTTTGCAACTGAAAGGAATCTTTGTGTTCCCAAAAATCTAGGTGAAGGACGGCTTTCACACACACTTATCTCTCAGAAATGAGCATGTGGAGAAACGTTCGTTCATCTAGCAGGAAGGGATCGGGTTGTAGGAGAAACTTTTACTCTGGATTCTCAGTCTGTTTCCTAGTGCCGGTTTGAAGTTCCTGCAGTTTTCACTGTAAAACCGAGTTGGAGCTAGTACCTCCCCATATATATGTATGGAGTGGAGTTTGCAACTGAAAAGAAACTTTGTGTTCCCAACAAGCTAGTTGAAGAACGGCTTTCACACACACTTATCCCTCAGAACTGAGCATGTGGAAAGACGTTCGTTCATCTATCACAAATGGAACTGGTTGTAGGAGAAACTTTTACTCTAGTTTCTCAGTCTGTTTAATAGTGCCGGTTTGAAGTTCCTACAGTTTTCACTGTAAAAACTAGTTGGAGCTATTACCTCCCCATATATATTTATGGATTGGAGTTTGCAACTGAAAAGAAACTTTGTGTTCCCAACAAGCTAGGTGAAGGACGGCTTTCACTCACACTTATCCCTCAGAACTGAGCATGTGGACAGACGTTCGTTCATCTAGCACAATTGTAACGGGTTGCAGGAAAAACTTTTACTCTGGTTTCTCAGTCTGTTTCCTAGTGCCGGTTTGAAGTTCCTGCAGTTTTCACTGTAAACCCGAGTTGGAGCTAGTACATATCCATATATATGTTTGGAGAGGTGTTTGCAACTGAAAAGAAACTTTGTGTCCCCAACAAGCTAGGTGAAGGACGGCTTTCACACACACGTATCTCTCAGAACTGAGCATGTGGACAGATGTTTGTTCATCTAGCACAAATGGAACGGGTTGTAGGAGAAATTTTTACTCTGGTTTCTCAGACTGTTTCCTAGTGCCGGTTTGAAGTTCCTGCATTTTTCACTATAAAACCTAGTTGGAGCTAGTACCTCCCAATATATATGTATGGAGTGGTGTTTGCAACTGAAAAGAAACTTTGTTTTCCCAACAAGTTAGGTGAATAACGGCTTTCACACACACTTATCTCTCAGAAATGAGCATGAGGAGAGACGTTCGTTCATTTAACACAAAAGGAACGGGTATTAGGAGAAACTTTTTCTTTGGTTTCTCAGTCTGTTTCCTAGTGCCGGTTTGAAGTTCCTGCAGTTTTCACTGTAAAACCGAGTTGGAGCTAGTACCTCCCCATAAATATGTATGGATTGGAGTTTGCAACTGAAAAAAAACTTTGTGTTCCCAACAATCTAGGTGAAGGACGGCTTTCAGACACACATATCTCTCAGAACTAAGCATGAGGAGAGACGTTTGTTCATCTTGCAGAAAGGAAACGGATTGTAGTAGAAACTTTTACTCTGGTTTCTCAGTCTGTTTCCTAGTGCCGGTTTGAACTTCCTGCAGTTTTCACTGTAAAACCGAGTTGGAGCTAGTACCTGCCCATATATATGTATGGAGTGGAGTTTGCAACTGAAAAGAAACTTTGTGTTCCCAACAAGCTAGGTGAAGAACGGCTTTCACACACACTTATCCCTCAGATCTGAGCATGTGGAAAGACGTTCGTTCATCTAGCACAAATGGAACTGGTTGTAGGAGAAACTTTTACTCTAGATTCTCAGTCTGTTTAATAGTGCCGGTTTGAAGTTCCTGCAGTTTTCACTGTAAAACCTAGTTGGAGCTATTACCTCCCCATATATATTTATGGAGTGGAGTTTGCAACTGAAAAGAAACTTTGTGTTCCCAACAAGCTAGGTGAAGGACGGCTTTCACTCACACTTATCCCTCAGAACTGAGCATGTGGAGAAACGTTCGTTCATCTAGCACAAAGGGAACGGTTTGTAGGAGAAATATTTACCCTGGTTTCTCAGTCTGTTTCCTAGTGCCGGTTTGAATTTCCTGCAGTTTTCACTGTAAAACCGAGTTGGAGCTAGTACCTCGCCATATATATGTATGGAGTGGAGTTTGCAACTGAAAAGAAACTTTGTGTTCCCAACAAGCTAGGTGAAGGACGGCATTCACACTCACTTATCTCTCAGAAATGAGCATGTGGACAGACGTTCTTTCATCTAGCACAAAGGGAACGGGTTGCAGGAGAAACTTTTACTCTGCTTTCTCAGTCTGTTTAATAGTGCCGGTTTGATGTTCCTGCAGTTTTCACTGTAAAACCGAGTTGGAGCTAGTACCTATCCATATATATGTTTGGAGTGGTGTTTGCAACTGAAAAGAAATTTTGTGTCCCCAACAAGCTAGGTGAAGGACGGCTTTCACTCACACGTATCTCTCAGAACTGAGCATGTGGACAGACGTTCGTTCATCTAGCTCAAAGGGAACGGGTTGTAGGAGAAATTTTTACTCTGTTTTCTCTGTCTGTTTCCTACTGCCGGTTTGAAATTCCTGCAGTTTTCACTGGAAAAACGGGTTGGAGCTCGTACCTACCCATATATATGTATGGAGAGGGGTTTGCAACTGAAAAGAAACTTTGTGTTCCCAACAAGCTAGGTGAAGGACGGCTTTCACACACAATTATCTCTGAGAACAGAGCATGTGGAGAGACGTTCGTTCATCTAGCACAATGGGAACGGTTTGCAGGAGAAACTTTTGCTCTGGTTTCTCAGTCTGTTTCCTAGTGCCTGTTTAAGTTACTGCAGTTTTCACTGTAAAACCGATTTGGAGCTCGTACTTCCCCATATATATGTATGGAGTGGATTTTGCAAGTGAAAGAAACTTTGAGTTCCCAACAATCGAGTGGAAGGTCGGCTTTCACTCACACTTATCTCTCAGAACTGAGCATGTGGAGAGACGTTCGTTCATCTAGCACAAAGGGAACGGTTTGCAGCAGAAACTTTTACTCTGGTTTCTCAGTCTGTTTCCTAGTGCCGGTTTGAATTTCCTGCAGATTTTACTGTAAAACCGAGTTGGAGCTCATACCTACCCATATATATGTATGCAGGGTTTTTGCACCTGAAAAGAAACTTTGTGTTCCCAACAAGCTAGGTGAAATACGGCTTTCACACACAATTATCTCTCAGAACTGACCATGTGGAGAGACGTTCGTTCATCTAGCACAAAGGGAAAGGTTTGCAGGAGAAACTTTTACTCTGGTTTCTCTGTCTGTTTCCTAGTGCCTGTTTGAAGTTACTGCAGTTTTCACTGTAAAACCGAGTTGGAACTCGTACCTCCCCATATATATGTATGGAGTGGAGTTTGCAAGTGAAAAGAAACTTTGTGTTACCAACAAGCTAGGAGAAGGACAGCTTTCACACAAACTTATCTCTCAGAACTGAGCATGTGGAGAGAAGTTCGTTCATCTAGCACAAAGTGAACTGGTTGCCGGAGAAACTTTTACTCTGGTTTCTCAGTCTGTTTCCTATTGCCGGTTTGAAGTTACTGCATTTTTCACTGTAAAACCAAGTTGGAGCTCGTACATCCCATATATTTGTATGGAGTGAGTTTTGTAACTAAAAAGATACTATGTGTTCCCAACAAGCTAGTTGAAGGAAGGCTTTTACAAACACTTATCTCTCAGAAGTGAGCATGTGGATTGACGTTCGTTCATCTAGCAAAAATGGAACGGGTTGCAGGAGAAACTTTTTCTCTGGTTTTTCTGTCTGTTTCCTACTGCCGGTTTGAAGTTCCTGCAGTTTTCACTCTAAAACCGAGTTGGAGCTCGTACCTCCCCATGAATATGTATGGAGTGGAGTTTGCAAATGAAAAGAAACTTTGTGTACCCAACAAGCTAGGTGAAGGACGGCTTTCACATACAATTATCTCTCAGAACTGAGCATGTGGAGAGACGTTCGTTCATCTAGCACAAAGGGAACGGGTTGCAGGAGAAACATTTACTCTGATTTCTCAGTCTGTTTCCTAAGGCCGGTATGAATTCCTACAGTTTTCACTGTAAAACTGTGTTGGAGCACGTACCTCCCCATATATATGTATGGACTGGAGTTTGCAAGTGAAATGAAACTTTGTGTTCCCAACAAGCTATGTGAAGGACGGCTTTCACACACACTTATCTCTCAGAACTGAGCATGTGGAGAGACGTTCGTTCATCTAGCACAAAGGGAACGTGTTGCAGGAGAAACTTTTACTATGGTTTCTCAGTCTGTTTCTTACTGCCGGTTTGATGTTACTGCAGTTTTCACTGTAAAACAGAGTTGGAGCTCGTACCTACCCATATATATGTATGGAGATGAGTTTGCACCTGAAAAGAAACTTTGTGTTCCCAACAAGCTAGGTGAAGTACGGCTTTCTCACTCACTTATCTCTCAGAACTGAGCATGTGGAGAGACGTTCGTTCATCTAGCACAAAATGAACGGTTTGAAGGAGAAACTAGTTCTCTGGATTCTCAGTCTGTTTCCTAGTGCCGGTTTGAACTTCCTGCAGTTTTCACTGTAAAACCGAGTTGGAGCTCGTACATACCATATATATGTATGGAGTGGAGTTTGAAACTGAAAAGAAACTATGTGTTCCCAACAAGCTTGGTGAAGGACGGCTTTCACACACAATTATCTCTCAGAACTGAGCATGTGGAGAGACGTTTGTTCATCTAGCACAAAGTGAACGGGTTGCAGGGGAAACTTTTTCTCTGGATTCTCAGTCTGTTTCTTACTGCCATTTTGAAGTTCCTGCAGTTTTCACTGTAAAACCTAGTTGGAGCTCGTACCTCCCCATATATATGTATGGAGATGAGTTTGCAACTGAAAAGAAACTTTGTTTTCCCAACAAGCTAGGTAAAGGACGGCTTTCACACACAATTATTTCTCAGAACTGAGCATGTGGAGGGACTTTCGTTCATCTAGCACAAAGAGAACGGGTTGCAGGAGAAACTTTTACTCTGGTTTCTCAGTCTGTTTCCTAGTGCCGGTTTGAAGGTACTGCAGTTTTCACTGTAAAACCGAGTTGGAGCTCGTACAACCCATATATATGTATGGAGTGGAGTTTGCAACTGAAAAGAAACTTTGTGTTCCCAACAATCTAGGTGAAGGACGGCTTTCACACACACATATTTCTCAGAACTTAGCATGTGGAGAGACGTTCGTTCATCTAGCACAAAGGGAAAGGGTTGCAGGAGAAAATTTTACTCTGTTTTCTCTGTCTGTTTCCTACTGCCGGTTTGAAATTCCTGCAGTTTTCACTGGAAAAACGGGTTGGAGCTCGTACCTACCCATATATATGTATGGAGAGGGGTTTGCAACTGAAAAGAAACTTTGTGTTCCCAACAAGCTAGGTGAAGGACGGCTTTCACACACAATTATCTCTGAGAACAGAGCATGTGGAGAGACGTTCGTTCATCTAGCACAATGGGAACGGTTTGCAGGAGAAACTTTTACTCTGGTTTCTCAGTCTGTTTCCTAGTGCCTGTTTAAGTTACTGCAGTTTTCACTGTAAAACCGATTTGGAGCTCGTACTTCCCCATATATATGTATGGAGTGGATTTTGCAAGTGAAAGAAACTTTGAGTTCCCAACAATCGAGTGGAAGGTCGGCTTTCACTCACACTTATCTCTCAGAACTGAGCATGTGGAGAGACGTTCGTTCATCTAGCACAAAGGGAACGGTTTGCAGGAGAAACTTTTACTCTGGTTTCTCAGTCTGTTTCCTAGTGCCGGTTTGAATTTCCTGCAGATTTTACTGTAAAACCGAGTTGGAGCTCATACCTACCCATATATATGTATGCAGGGTTTTTGCACCTGAAAAGAAACTTTGGGTTCCCAACAAGCTAGGTGAAAGACGGCTTTCACACACAATTATCTCTCAGAACTGACCATGTGGAGAGACGTTCGTTCATCTAGCACAAAGGGAAAGGTTTGCAGGAGAAACTTTTACTCTGGTTTCTCTGTCTGTTTCCTAGTGCCTGTTTGAAGTTACTGCAGTTTTCACTGTAAAACCGAGTTGAAACTCGTACCTCCCCATATATATGTATGGAGTGGAGTTTGCAAGTGAAAAGAAACTTTGTGTTACCAACAAGCTAGGAGAAGGACAGCTTTCACACAAACTTATCTCTCAGAACTGAGCATGTGGAGAGAAGTTCGTTCATCTAGCACAAAGTGAACTGGTTGCAGGAGAAACTTTTACTCTGGTTTCTCAGTCTGTTTCCTATTGCCGGTTTGAAGTTACTGCATTTTTCACTGTAAAACCAAGTTGGAGCTCGTAAATCCCATATATTTGTATGGAGTGAGGTTTGTAACTAAAAAGATACTATGTGTTCCCAACAAGCTAGTTGAAGGAAGGCTTTCACAAACACTTATCTCTCAGAAGTGAGCATGTGGATTGACGATCGTTCATCTAGCAAAAATGGAACGGGTTGCAGGAGAAACTTTTTCTCTGGTTTTTCTGTCTGTTTCCTACTGCCGGTTTGAAGTTCCTGCAGTTTTCACTCTAAAACCGAGTTGGAGCTCGTACCTCCCCATGAATATGTATGGAGTGGAGTTTGCAAATGAAAAGAAATTTTGTGTACCCAACAAGCTAGGTGAAGGACGGCTTTCACATACAATTATCTCTCAGAACTGAGCATGTGGAGAGACGTTCGTTCATCTAGCACAATGGGAACGGGTTGCAGGAGAAACATTTACTCTGATTTCTCAGTCTGTTTCCTAAGGCCGGTATGAATTCCTGCAGTTTTCACTGTAAAACTGTGTTGGAGCACGTACCTCCCCATATATATGTATGGAGTGGAGTTTGCAAGTGAAATGAAACTTTGTGTTCCCAACAAGCTAGGTGAAGGACGGCTTTCACACACACTTATCTCTCAGAAATGAGCATGTGGAGTGACGTTCGTTCATCTATCACAAAGGGAACGGGGTGCAGGGGACACTTTTACTGTGGTTTCTCAGTCTGTTTCCTAGTGCCGCTTTGAGGTTCCTGCAGTTTTCACTGTAAAACCGAGTTTTAGCTAGTACCTCCCCATATATATATATGGAGTGGAGTTTGCAACTGAAAAGAAACTTTGTGTTCCCAACAAGCTAGGTGAAGGACGGCTTTCACACACACTTATCTCTCAGAACTGAGCATGTGGAGAGACGTTCGTTCATCTAGCACAAAGGGAACTTGTTGGAGGAGAAATTAAATTCTGGTTTCTCAGTCTGTTTCCTAGTGCCGCTTTGATGTTCCTGCAGTTTTCACTGTAAAACCGAGTTGGAGCTAGTACATTCCCATATATAGGTATGGAGTGTAGTATGCAACTTAAAAGAAACTTTGTGTTCCCAACAAGGTAAGTGAAGGACGGCTTTCACACACACTTATCTCTCAGAACATAGCATGTGGAGAGACGTTCGTTCATCAAGCACAAAAGGAACATGTTGCAGGAGAAATTTTTACTCTGGTTTCTCAGTCTGTTTCCCAGTGACGAATAAAATTTCCTGCAGTTTTCACTGTAAAACAGTGTTGGAGCTCATACTTCCACATATAAATTTATGGAGTGGATTTGCAAGTGAAAAGTATCTTTGTGATCCCAACAGGCTAGGTGAAGGTGGGCTTTAACACACACATATCTCTCAGAACTGAGCATGTGGAGAGACGTTCGTTCATCTAGCACAAATGGAACGGGTTGCAGGAGAAACTTTACTCTGGTTTCTCAGTCTGTTTCCCAGTGCCGGTTTGATGTTCCTGCAGTTTTCACTGTAAAACCGAGTTGAGCTAGAACCCCCCCATATATATGTATGGAGTGGAGTTTGCAAGTGAAAAGAAACTCTATGTTTCCAATAAGCTAGGTGAAGGACGGCTTTCACACACACTTATCTCTCAGAACTGAGCATGTGGAGAGACGTTCGTCCATCTTGCAGAAAGGGAACGGGTTGCAGGGGAAACTTTACTCAAGTTTCTCAGTCGGTTTCCTAGTGCCGGTTTGAAGTTCCTGCATTTTTCACTGTAAAAGAGTGTTGGAGCTCGTACCTCCCCATATATATTTATGGAGTGGAATTTACATGTGAAAAGAAAATTTGTGTTACCAACAAGTTAGGTGAAGGACGGCTTTCACACACACTTATCTCTCTGAACTGAGCATGTGGAGAGACATTCGTTAATCGACCACAAAGTGAACGGTTTGCATGAGAAAATTTTACTCTGGTTTTTCAGTCTGTTTCTTACTGCCAGTTTGAAATTCCTGAGGTTTCACTGTAAAACAGATTTGGAGCTCGTACTTCCCCATATATATGTATGGAGTGGAATCTGCAAGTGAAAAGAAACTTTGTGTTCCCAACAAGCTAGGTGAAGGACGGCTTTCACACACACTTATCTCTCAGAACTGAGCATGTGGAGAGACGTTCGTTCAGTCAGAACAAATGGATCAGGGTGCAGGGGAAACTTTTACTCTGGTTTCTCAGTCTGTTTCCTAATGCCGGTGTGAAGTTCCTGCAGTTTTCACTGTAAAACCGAGTTTTAGCTAGTACTACCCCATATAATTTTATGGAGTGGAGTTTGCAAATGAAAAGAAAATTTGTGTTCCCAACAAGCTAGGTGAAGGAGAGCTTTCACACAAAATTATCTCTCAGAACTGAGCATGTGGAGAGACGTTCGTTCATCTAGCACAAATGGAATGTGTTGCAGGAGAAACTTTTACTCTGGTTTCTCAGTCTGTTTCCAACTGCCGGTTTGAAGTTCCTGCAGTTTTCACAGTAAAACAGAGTTGGAGCTCGTACCTACCCATATATATGTATGGAGAGGAGTTTGCAAATGAAAAGAATCTTTGTGTTCCCAACAAGCTAGGTGAAAGACGGCTTTCACACACACTTTTCTCTCAGAACTGAGCATGTGGAGAGACGTTCGTTCATCTAGCACAAAGGGAACGGTTTGCAGGACAAACTTTACTCTGGTTTCTCAGTCTGTTTCCTAGTGCCGGTTTGAAGTTACTGCATTTTTCACTGTAAAATCAAGTTGGAGCTCGTACATCCCATATATTGTATGGAGATGAGTTTGCAACTGAAAAGAAACTTTGTTTTCCAAACAAGCTAGGTAAAGGACGGCTTTCACACACAATTATCTCTCAGAACTGAGCATGTGGAGGGACTTTCGTTCATCTAGCACAAAGAGAACGGGTTGCAGGAGAAACTTTTACTCTGGTTTCTCAGTCTGTTTCCTAGTGCCGGTTTGAATGTACTACAGTTTTCACTGTAAAACCGAGTTTGAGCTCGTAAAACCCATATATATGTATGGAGTGGAGTTTGCAACTGAAAAGAAACTTTGTGTTCCCAACAATCTAGGTGAAGGACGGCTTTCACACACACATATTTCTCAGAACTGAGCATGTGGAGAGACGTTCGTTCATCTAGCACAAAGGGAAAGTTTGCAGGAGAAAATGTTACTCTGTTTTCTCTGTCTGTTTCCTACTGCCGGTTTGAAATTCCTGCAGTTTTCACTGGAAAAACGGGTTGGAGCTCGTACCTACCCATATATATGTATGGAGAGGGGTTTGCAACTGAAAAGAAACTTTGTGTTCCCAACAAGCTAGGTGAAGGACGGCTTTCACACACAATTATCTCTGAGAACAGAGCATGTGGGGAGACGTTCGTTCATCTAGCACAATGGGAACGGTTTGCAGGAGAAACTTTTACTCTGGTTTCTCAGTCTGTTTCCTAGTGCCTGTTTAAGTTACTGCAGTTTTAACTGTAAAACCGATTTGGAGCTCATACTTCCCCATATATATGTATGGAGTGGATTTTGCAAGTGAAAGAAACTTTGTGTTCCCAATAATCGAGTTGAAGTTCGGCTTTCACACACACTTATCTCTCAGAACTGAGCATGTGGAGAGACGTTCGTTCATCTAGCACAAAGGGAACGGTTTGCAGGAGAAACTTTTACTCTGGTTTCTCAGTCTGTTTTCTAGTGCCGGTTTGAATTTCCTGCAGTTTTTACTGTAAAACCGAGTTGGAGCTCATACCTCCCCATATATATGTATGGAGGGTTTTTGCACCTGAAAAGAAACTTTGTGTTCCCAACAAGCTAGGTGAAAGACGGCTTTCACACACAATTATCTCTCAGAACTGACCATGTGGAGAGACGTTCGTTCATCTAGCACAAAGGGAAAGGTTTGCAGGAGAAACTTTTACTCTGGTTTCTCAGTCTGTTTCCTAGTGCCGGTTTGAATTTACTGCAGTTTTCACAGTAAAACCGAGTTGGAGCTCGTACCTCCCCATATATATGTATGGAGAGGGGTTTGCAACTGAAAAGAAACTTTGTGTTCCCAACAAGCTAGGTGAAGGACGGCTTTCACACACAATTATCTCTGAGAACAGAGCATGTGGAGAGACGTTCGTTCATCTAGCACAATGGGAACGGTTTGCAGGAGAAACTTTTACTCTGGTTTCTCAGTCTGTTTCCTAGTGCCTGTTTAAGTTACTGCAGTTTTCACTGTAAAATCGATTTGGAGCTCATACTTCCCCATATATATGTATGGAGTGGATTTTGCAAGTGAAACAAACTTTGTGTTCCCAATAATCGAGTTGAAGATCGGCTTTCACACACACTTATCTCTCAGAACTGAGCATGTGGAGAGACGTTCGTTCATCTAGCACAAAGAGAACGGGTTGCAGGAGAAACTTTTACTCTGTTTTCTCAGTCTGTTTCCTAGTGCCGGTTTGAAGTTACTGCAGTATTCACTGTAAAACCGAGTTGGAGCTCGTACCTCCCCATATATATGTATGGAGTGGAGTTTGCAAGTGAAAAGAAACTATGTGTTACCAACAAGCTAGGTGAAGGACGGCTTTCACACCCACTTATGTCTCAGAACTGAGCATGTGGAGAGACGTTCGTTCATCTAGCACAAAGGGAACGGGTTTCAGGGGAAACTTTAACTCTGGTTTCTCAGTCTGTTTCCTAATGCAGGTTTGAAGTTCCTGCAGTATTCACAGTAAAACCGAGTTGGGGCTCTTACCTCCCCATATATATATGGAGTGTAGTTAGCAAGTTAAAAGAAACTTTGTGTTCCCAACAAGCTTGGTGAAGGACGGCTTTCACACACACTTTTCTCTCAGAACTGAGCATGTGGAAAGACTTTCATTCATCTAGCACAAAGGGAACGGGTTGCAGGAGAAACTATTACTCTGTTTTCTCAGTCTGTTTCCTGCTGCCGGTTTGATGTTCCTGCAGTTTTCAATGTAAAACCGAGTTGGAGCTCGTACCTCCCGATATATATGTATAGAGTGGAGTTTGCAAGTGAAAAGAACCTTTTTATTCCCAACAAGCTAGGTGAAGGACGGCTTTCACACACACTTATCTCTCAGAACTGAGCATGTGGAGAAACGTTCGTTCATCTAGCACAAACAGAACGGGTTGCAGGAGAAACTTTTACTCTGGTTCCTCAGTGTGTTTCCTAGTGCCGGTTTGAAGTTATTGCCGTTTTCACTGTAAAACCGAGTTGGAGCTCGTACCTCCCCATATAAATGTATGCAGTGGAGTTTGCAACTGAAAAGAAAATTTGTGTTCCCATCAAGCTCGGTGAAGGACGGCTTTCACACACATTTATCTCTCAGAACTGAGCATGTGGAGAGAGGTTCGTTCTTCTAGCACAAAAGGAACGGGATGCAGGATAAACATTTACTCTGGATGCTCAGTCTGGTTCCTAGTGCCTTTTGGAAGTTCCTGCAGTTTTCACTGTAAAACCGTGTTGGAGCTCGTACCTCCCCATATATATGTATGGATTGGAATTTGCAACTGAAAAGAAACTTTGTGTTTCCAACAAGATAGGTGAAGGACGGCTTTCACACACACTTATCTCTCAGAACTGAGCATGTGGAGAGACGTTCGTTCATCTAGCACAAAGGGAACGGGTTGCAGGGGAAACTTTTACTCTGGTTTCTCAGTCTGTTTCCTAGTGCCGGTTTGAAGTTCCTGCAGTTTTCACTGTAAAAGCGAATTGGATCTAGTAGCTCCCCATATATATATATGGAGTGGAGTTTGCAATTGAAAAGAAACTTTGTGTTCCCAACAAGATACGTGAAGTACGGCTTTCACACACACTTATCTCTCAGAAGTGAGCATGTGGAGAGACGTTCGTTCATCTAGCACAGAGGGAACGGTTTGCGGGAGAAACTTTTACTTTGTTTTCTCAGTCTGTTTCCTAGTGCCGGAATGAAGTTCCTGCAATTTTCACTGTAAAACCGATTTGGAGCTCGTACCTCCCGATATATATGTATGGAGTGGAGTTTGCAAGTGAAAAGAAACTTTGTGTTCCCAACAAGCTAGTTGAAGGACGGCTTTCACACACACTTATCTCTCAGAACTGAGCATGTGGAGAGACGTTCGTTCATCTAGCACAAAGGGAACACATTTCAGGTGAAACTTTAACTCTGGTCTATCAGTCTGTTTCTTAATGCATGTTTGAAGTTCCAGCAGTTTTCACTGTAAAACCGAGTTGGTGCTCTTACCTCCCCATATATATGTATGGAGTGTACTTAGCAAGTTAAAAGAAACTTTGTGTTCCCAACAAGCTTGTTGAAGGACGGCTTTCACACAAACTTTTCTCTCAGAACTGAGCATGTGGAGAGACGTTCGTTCATCTAGCACAAAGGGAACGGGTTGCAGGTGAAACTTTTACTCTGTTTTCTCAGTCTGTTTCCTAGTGCCGGTTTGATGTTCCTGCAGTTTTCACTGTAAACCCGAGTTGGAGCTAGTACCTCCCCTTATGTATGTATGGAGTGGAGTTTGCAAGTGAAAAGAAAATTTGTCTTCCCATCAAGCTAGGTGAAGGACGTCTTTCACACACACTTATCTCTCAGAACTGAGTATGTGGAGAGAGGTTCGTTCTTCTAGCACAAAAGGAACGGGATGCAGGATAAACATTTACTCTGGATTCTCAGTCTTCTTCCTAGTGCCGTTTTGAAGTTCCTGAAGTTTTCAGTGTAAAACCGAGTTGGAGCTCGTACTTCCGCATATATATGTATCGAGTGGAATTTGCAGATGAAAAGAAACTTTGTGTTCCCAACAAGCTAGTTGAAGGATGGCTTTCACACACACTTATCTCTCCGAACTGAGCATGTGGAGATACGTTCGTTCATCTAGCACAAAAGGAACCATTTGCAGGAGAAACTTTTACTCTGGTTTCTCAGTCTGTTTCCTACTGCCGGTTTGAAATTTCTGCAGTTTTCACTGTATAACCGAGTTGAAGCTCGTACCTCCCCTTATATATGTATGGAGTGGAGTTTGCAATTAAAAAGGAACTTTGTGTTCCCAAAAAGCTAGGTGAAGGACGGCTTTCACACACACATACCTCTCAGAACTGAGCATGTGGAGAGACGTTCGTTCATGTAGCACAAAGGAAATGGTTTGCAGGAGAAACTTTTACTCTGGTTTCTCAGTCTGTTTCCTTGTGCCAGTTTGAAGTTACTGCAGTTTTCACCGTAAAACCGAGTTCGAGCTCGTACCTCCCATATATATGTATGGAGTGGAGTTTGCAAGTGAAAAGAAAATTTGTGTTCCCAACAAGCTAGTTGAAGTACGGCTTTCACACCCACTTATGTCTCAGAACTGAGCATGTGGAGAGACGTTCGTTCATCTAGCACAAAGGGAACGGGTTTCAGGGGAAACTTTAACTCTGGTTTCTCATTCTGTTTCCTAATGCATGTTTGAAGTTCCTGCAGTATTCACAGTAAAACCGAGTTGGGGCTCTTACCTCCCCATATATATATGGAGTGTAGTTAGCAAGTTAAAAGAAACTTTGTGTTCCCAACAAGCTTGGTGAAGGACGGCTTTCACACACAATTTTCTCTCAGAACTGAGCATGTGGAAAGACGTTCATTCATCTAGCACAAAGGGAACGGGTTGCAGGAGAAACTATTACTCTGTTTTCTCAGTCTGTTTCCTGCTGCCGGTTTGATGTTCCTGCAGTTTTCAATGTAAAACCGAGTTGGAGCTCGTACCTCCCGATATATATGTATAGAGTGGAGTTTGCAAGTGAAAAGAACCTTTTTATTCCCAACAAGCTAGGTGAAGGACGGCTTTCACACACACTTATCTCTCAGAACTGAGCATGTGGAGAAACGTTCGTTCATCTAGCACAAACAGAACGGGTTGCAGGAGAAACTTTTACTCTGGTTCCTCAGTGTGTTTCCTAGTGCCGGTTTGAAGTTATTGCCGTTTTCACTGTAAAACCGAGTTGGAGCTCGTACCTCCCCATATAAATGTATGGAGTGGAGTTTGCAACTGAAAAGAAAATTTGTGTTCCCATCAAGCTAGTTGAAGGACGGCTTTCACACACATTTATCTCTCAGAACTGAGCATGTGGAGAGAGGTTCGTTCTTCTAGCACAAAAAGAACGGGATGCAGGATAAACATTTACTCTGGATTCTCAGTCTGGTTCCTAGTGCCTTTTGGAAGTTCCTGCAGTTTTCACTGTAAAACCGTGTTGGAGCTCGTATCTCCCCATATATATGTATGGATTGGAATTTGCAACTGAAAAGAAACTTTGTGTTTCCAACAAGATAGGTGAAGGACGGCTTTCACACACACTTATCTCTCAGAACTGAGCATGTGGAGAGACGTTCGTTCATCTAGCACAAAGGGAACGGGTTGCAGGGGAAACTTTTACTCTGGTTTCTCAGTCTGTTTCCTAGTGCCGGTTTGAAGTTCCTGCAGTTTTCACTGTAAAAGCGAATTGGATCTAGTAGCTCCCCATATATATATATGGAGTGGAGTTTGCAATTGAAAAGAAACTTTGTGTTCCCAACAAGATACGTGAAGTACGGCTTTCACACACACTTATCTCTCAGAATTGAGCATGTGGAGAGACGTTCGTTCATCTAGCACAAAATGAACGGGTTGCTGGGGAAACTATTACTCTGGATTCTCAGTCTGTTTCTTAGTGCCGGTATGAAGTTCCTGCAATTTTCACTGTAAATCCGATTTGGAACTCGTACGTCCCCATATATATGTATGAAGTGGAGTTTGCAAGTGAAAAGAAACTTTGTGTTCCCAACAAGCTAGGTGAAGGACGGCTTTCACACACACTTATCTCTCAGAACTGAGCATGTGGAGAATCGTTCGTTCATCTAGCAAAAAAGGAACGGTTTGCAGGAGAAACTTTTACTCTGGTTTCTCAGTCTGTTTCCTACTGCCGGTTTGAAGTTCCTGCCGTTTTCACTGTAAAACCGAGTTGGAGCTCGTACCTCCCCATATATATGTATGGAGTGGAGATTGCAAGTGAAAAGAAACTATGTGTTACCAACAAGCTAGGTGAAGGACGGCTTTCACACCCACTTATGTCTCAGAACTGAGCATGTGGAGAGACGATCGTTCATCTAGCACAAAGGGAACGGGTTTCAGGGGAAACTTTAACTCTGGTTTCTCAGTCTGTTTCCTAATGCAGGTTTGAAGTTCCTGCAGTATTCACAGTAAAACCGAGTTGGGGCTCTTACCTCCCCATATATATATGGAGTGTAGTTAGCAAGTTAAAAGAAACTTTGTGTTCCCAACAAGCTTGGTGAAGGACGGCTTTCACACACACTTTTCTCTCAGAACTGAGCATGTGGAAAGACTTTCATTCATCTAGCACAAAGGGAACGGGTTGCAGGAGAAACTATTACTCTGTTTTCTCAGTCTGTTTCCTGCTGCCGGTTTGATGTTCCTGCAGTTTTCAATGTAAAACCGAGTTGGAGCTCGTACCTCCCGATATATATGTATAGAGTGGAGTTTGCAAGTGAAAAGAACCTTTTTATTCCCAACAAGCTAGGTGAAGGACGGCTTTCACACACACTTATCTCTCAGAACTGAGCATGTGGAGAAACGTTCGTTCATCTAGCACAAACAGAACGAGTTGCAGGAGATACTTTTACTCTGGTTCCTCAGTGTGTTTCCTAGTGCCGGTTTGAAGTTATTGCCGTTTTCACTGTAATACCGAGTTGGAGCTCGTACCTCCCCATATAAATGTATGCAGTGGAGTTTGCAACTGAAAAGAAAATTTGTGTTCCCATCAAGCTCGGTAAGGACGGCTTTCACACACATTTATCTCTCAGAACTGAGCATGTGGAGAGAGGTTCGTTCTTCTAGCACAAAAGGAACGGGATGCAGGATAAACATTTACTCTGGATTCTCAGTCTGGTTCCTAGTGCCTTTTGGAAGTTCCTGCAGTTTTCACTGTAAAACCGTGTTGGAGCTCGTACCTCCCCATATATATGTATGGATTGGAATTTGCAACTGAAAAGAAACTTTGTGTTTCCAACAAGATAGGTGAAGGACGGCTTTCACACACACTTATCTCTCAGAACTGAGCATGTGGAGAGACGTTCGTTCATCTAGCACAAAGGGAACGGGTTGCAGGGGAAACTTTTACTCTGGTTTCTCAGTCTGTTTCCTAGTGCCGGTTTGAAGTTCCTGCAGTTTTCACTGTAAAAGCGAATTGGATCTAGTAGCTCCCCATATATATATATGGAGTGGAGTTTGCAATTGAAAAGAAACTTTGTGTTCCCAACAAGATACGTGAAGTACGGCTTTCACACACACTTATCTCTCAGAAGTGAGCATGTGGAAAGACGTTCGTTCATCTAGCACAGAGGGAACGGTTTGCGGGAGAAACTTTTACTTTGTTTTCTCAGTCTGTTTCCTAGTGCCGGAATGAAGTTCCTGCAATTTTCACTGTAAAACCGATTTGGAGCTCGTACCTCCCGATATATATGTATGGAGTGGAGTTTGCAAGTGAAAAGAAACTTTGTGTTCCCAACAAGCTAGTTGAAGGACGGCTTTCACACACACTTATCTCTCAGAACTGAGCATGTGGAGAGACGTTCGTTCATCTAGCACAAAGGGAACACATTTCAGGTGAAACTTTAACTCTGGTCTATCAGTCTGTTTCTTAATGCATGTTTGAAGTTCCAGCAGTTTTCACTGTAAAACCGAGTTGGTGCTCTTACCTCCCCATATATATGTATGGAGTGTACTTAGCAAGTTAAAAGAAACTTTGTGTTCCCAACAAGCTTGTTGAAGGACGGCTTTCACACAAACTTTTCTCTCAGAACTGAGCATGTGGAGAGACGTTCGTTCATCTAGCACAAAGGGAACGGGTTGCAGGTGAAACTTTTACTCTGTTTTCTCAGTCTGTTTCCTAGTGCCGGTTTGATGTTCCTGCAGTTTTCACTGTAAACCCGAGTTGGAGCTAGTACCTCCCCTTATGTATGTATGGAGTGGAGTTTGCAAGTGAAAAGAAAATTTGTCTTCCCATCAAGCTAGGTGAAGGACGTCTTTCACACACACTTATCTCTCAGAACTGAGTATGTGGAGAGAGGTTCGTTCTTCTAGCACAAAAGGAATGGGATGCAGGATAAACATTTACTCTGGATTCTCAGTCTTCTTCCTAGTGCCGTTTTGAAGTTCCTGAAGTTTTCAGTGTAAAACCGAGTTGGAGCTCGTACTTCCGCATATATATGTATCGAGTGGAATTTGCAGATGAAAAGAAACTTTGTGTTCCCAACAAGCTAGTTGAAGGATGGCTTTCACACACACATACCTCTCAGAACTGAGCATGTGGAGAGACGTTCGTTCATGTAGCACAAAGGAAATGGTTTGCAGGAGAAACTTTTACTCTGGTTTCTCAGTCTGTTTCCTTGTGCCAGTTTGAAGTTACTGCAGTTTTCACCGTAAAACCGAGTTCGAGCTCGTACCTCCCATATATATGTATGGAGTGGAGTTTGCAAGTGAAAAGAAAATTTGTGTTCCCAACAAGCTAGTTGAAGTACGGCTTTCACACCCACTTATGTCTCAGAACTGAGCATGTGGAGAGACGTTCGTTCATCTAGCACAAAAGGAACGGGTTTCAGGGGAAACTTTAACTCTGGTTTCTCAGTCTGTTTCCTAATGCAGGTTTGAAGTTCCTGCAGTATTCACAGTAAAACCGAGTTGGGGCTCTTAACTCCCCATATATATATGGAGTGTAGTTAGCAAGTTAAAAGAAACTTTGTGTTCCCAACAAGCTTGGTGAAGGACGGCTTTCACACACACTTTTCTCTCAGAACTGAGCATGTGGAAAGACGTTCATTCATCTAGCACAAAGGGAACGGGTTGCAGGAGAAACTATTACTCTGTTTTCTCAGTCTGTTTCCTGCTGCCGGTTTGATGTTCCTGCAGTTTTCAATGTAAAACCGAGTTGGAGCTCGTACCTCCCGATATATATGTATAGAGTGGAGTTTGCAAGTGAAAAGAACCTTTTTATTCCCAACAAGCTAGGTGAAGGACGGCTTTCACACACACTTATCTCTCAGAACTGAGCATGTGGAGAAACGTTTGTTCATCTAGCACAAACAGAACGGGTTGCAGGAGAAACTTTTACTCTGGTTCCTCAGTGTGTTTCCTAGTGCCGGTTTGAAGTTATTGCCGTTTTCACTGTAAAACCGAGTTGGAGCTCGTACCTCCCCATATAAATGTATGGAGTGGAGTTTGCAACTGAAAAGAAAATTTGTGTTCCCATCAAGCTAGGTGAAGAACGGCTTTCACACACATTTATCTCTCAGAACTGAGCATGTGGAGAGAGGTTCGTTCTTCTAGCACAAAAGGAACGGGATGCAGGATAAACATTTACTCTGGATTCTCAGTCTGGTTCCTAGTGCCTTTTGGAAGTTCCTGCAGTTTTCACTGTAAAACCGTGTTGGAGCTCGTATCTCCCCATATATATGTATGGATTGGAATTTGCAACTGAAAAGAAACTTTGTGTTTCCAACAAGATAGGTGAAGGACGGCTTTCACACACACTTATCTCTCAGAACTGAGCATGTGGAGAGACGTTCGTTCATCTAGCACAAAGGGAACGGGTTGCAGGGGAAACTTTTACTCTGGTTTCTCAGTCTGTTTCCTAGTGCCGGTTTGAAGTTCCTGCAGTTTTCACTGTAAAAGCGAATTGGATCTAGTAGCTCCCCATATATATATATGGAGTGGAGTTTGCAATTGAAAAGAAACTTTGTGTTCCCAACAAGATACGTGAAGTACGGCTTTCACACACACTTATCTCTCAGAATTGAGCATGTGG
Source organism: Camelus dromedarius (assembly GCF_036321535.1). NCBI lineage: Eukaryota > Metazoa > Chordata > Mammalia > Artiodactyla > Camelidae > Camelus > Camelus dromedarius. The sequence continues at coordinate 3,799,324 of NW_026989814.1, forward strand.
AGAGACGTTCGTTCATCTAGCACAAAATGAACGGGTTGCTGGGGAAACTATTACTCTGGATTCTCAGTCTGTTTCTTAGTGCCGGTATGAAGTTCCTGCAATTTTCACTGTAAATCCGATTTGGAACTCGTACGTCCCCATATATATGTATGAAGTGGAGTTTGCAAGTGAAAAGAAACATTGTGTTCCCAACAAGCTAGGTGAAGGACGGCTTTCACACACACTTATCTCTCAGAACTGAGCATGTGGAGAATCGTTCGTTCATCTAGCAAAAAAGGAACGGTTTGCAGGAGAAACTTTTACTCTGGTTTCTCAGTCTGTTTCCTACTGCCGGTTTGAAGTTCCTGCCGTTTTCACTGTAAAACCGAGGTGGGGCTCTTACCACCCCATATATATGTATGGAGTGGAGTTTGCAATTGAAAAGAAACTTTGTCTTCCCAAAAAGCTAGGTGAAGGACGGCTTTCACACACACATATCTTTCAGAACTTAGCATGTGGAGAGACGTTCGTTCATGTAGCACAAAGGAAACGGGGTGCAGGAGAAACTTTTACTGTGGTTTCTCAGTCTGTTTCCTAGTGTCGGTTTGAAGTTACTGCAGTTATCACCGTAAAACCGAGTTGGAGCTCGTACCTCCCATATATATGTATGGAGTGGAGTTTGCAAGTGAAAAGAAAATTTGTGTTCCCAAAAAGCTAGGTGAAGTACGGCTTTCACACACACTTATGTCTCAGAACTGAGCATGTGGAGAGACGTTCGTTCATTTAGCACAAAGGGAATGGGTTTCAGGAGAAACTATTACTCTGGTTTCTCAGTCTGTTTCCTAGTGCCGGTTTGAAGTTCCTGCAGTTTACATTGTAAAACCGAGTTGGAGCTAGTAGCTCCCCATATATATATATGGAATGGAGTTTGCAATTGAAAAGAAACTTTGTGTTCCCAACAAGCTAGGTGAAGGACGGCTTTCACACACACTTATCTCTCAGAAGTGAGCATGTGGAGAGACGTTCGTTCATCTAGCACAGAGGGAACGGGTTGCAGGAGAAACTTTTACTCTGTTTTCTCAGTCTGTTTCCTAGTGCCGGAATGAAGTTCCTGCAATTTTCACTGTAAAACCGATTTGGAGCTCGTACCTCCCGATATATATGTATGGAGTGGAGTTTGCAAGTGAAAAGAAACTTTGTGTTCCCAACAAGCTAGTTGAAGGACGGCTTTCACACACACTTATCTCTCAAAACTGAGCATGTGGAGAGACGTTCGTTCATCTAGCACAAAAAGAAAAGTTTGCAGGAAAAACTTTTACTCTGGTTTCTCAGTCTGTTTCCTAGTGCCGGTTTGAAGTTCCTGCAGTTGTCACTGTAAAGCCGAGTTGGAGCTCGTACCTCCCCATATATATGTATACAGTGGAGTTTGCAAGTGAAAAGAAATTTTTTGTTCCCATCAAGCTAGGTGAAAGACGGCTTTCACACACAAATATCTCTCAGAACTGAGCATGTGGAGAGACGTTCGTTCATCTATCACAAAGTGAACGGATTTCATGAGAAACATTTACTCTGGATTCTCAGTCTGTTTCCTAGTGCCGGTTTGAAGATCCTGCAGTTTTCACTGTTAAAACGATTTGGAGCCCGTAATTCCCCATATTAATGTATGGATTGGACTTTGCAACTGAAAAGAAACTTTGTGTTCCCAACAAGCTAGATGAAGGACGGCTTTCACACACACGTAACTCTCAGAACTTAGCATATGGAGAGACGTTCGTTCATCTAGCAAAAAAGGAATTGTTTGCAGGGGAAACTTTTACCCTGGTTTCTCAGTCTGTTTCCTAGTGCCGGTTTGAATTTCCTGAAGTTTACACTGTAAACCCGATTTGGAGCTAGTACATCCCCATATATATGTGTATGGAGTGGAATTTGCAAGATAAAGAAACTTTGGGTTCCCAACAAGCTAGGTGAAATAAGGTTTTCACACACACTTATCTCTCAGAACTGAGCATGTGGAAAGACGTTCGTTCATCTAGCACAAAGGGAACGGTTTGCAGGAGAAACATTTACTCTGGTTTCTCAGTCTGTTTCCTAGTGCCTGTTTGAAGTTCTTGCATTTTTCACTGTAAACCCGATTTGTAGCTTGTACCACCCCATATATATTTATGGAGTGGATTTTGCAACTGAAAAGAAACTTTGTGTTCAGAACAAGCTAGGTGAAAGACGGCTTTCACACACACTTATCTCTCAGAACTGAGCATGTGGAGAGACGTTCGTTCATCTAGCACAAAGGGAACACATTTCAGGTGAAACTTTAACTCTGGTCTATCAGTCTGTTTCTTAATGCATGTTTGAAGTTCCAGCAGTTTTCACTGTAAAACCGAGTTGGGGCTCTTACCTCCCCATATATATGTATGGAGTGTACTTAGCAAGTTAAAAGAAACTTTGTGTTCCCAACAAGCTTGTTGAAGGACGGCTTTCACACAAACTTTTCTCTCAGAACTGAGCATGTGGAGAGACGTTCGTTCATCTAGCACAAAGGGAACGGGTTGCAGGTGAAACTTTTACTCTGTTTTCTCAGTCTGTTTCCTAGTGCCGGTTTGATGTTCCTGCAGTTTTCACTGTAAACCCGAGTTGGAGCTAGTACCTCCCCTTATGTATGTATGGAGTGGAGTTTGCAAGTGAAAAGAAAATTTGTCTTCCCATCAAGCTAGGTGAAGGACGTCTTTCACACACACTTATCTCTCAGAACTGAGCATGTGGAGAGAGGTTCGTTCTTCTAGCACAAAAGGAACGGGATGCAGGATAAACATTTACTCTGGATTCTCAGTCTTCTTCCTAGTGCCGTTTTGAAGTTCCTGAAGTTTTCAGTGTAAAACCGAGTTGGAGCTCGTACTTCCCCATATATATGTATCGAGTGGAATTTGCAGCTGAAAAAAAACTTTGTGTTCCCAACAAGCTAGGTGAAGGATGGCTTTCACACACACTTATCTCTCCGAACTGAGCATGTGGAGATACGTTCGTTCATCTAGCACAAAAGGAACCATTTGCAGGAGAAACTTTTACTCTGGTTTCTCAGTCTGTTTCCTACTGCCGGTTTGAAATTTCTGCAGTTTTCACTGTATAACCGAGTTGAAGCTCGTACCTCCCCTTATATATGTATGGAGTGGAGTTTGCAATTAAAAAGAAACTTTGTGTTCCCAAAAAGCTAGGTGAAGGACGGCTTTCACACACACATACCTCTCAGAACTGAGCATGTGGAGAGACGTTCGTTCATGTAGCACAAAGGAAATGGTTTGCAGGAGAAACTTTTACTCTGGTTTCTCAGTCTGTTTCCTTGTGCCAGTTTGAAGTTACTGCAGTTTTCACCGTAAAACCGAGTTGGAGCTCGCACCTCCCATATATATGTATGGAGTGGAGTTTGCAAGTGAAAAGAAAATTTGTGTTCCCAACAAGCTAGTTGAAGTACGGCTTTCACACACATTTAAGTCTCAGAACTGAGCATGTGGAGAGACGTTCTTTCATCTAGCACAAATGGAACGGATTTCAGGAGAAACTTTAACTCTGGTTTCTCAGTCTGTTTCCTAGTGCCAGTTTGAAGTTACTGCAGTTTTCACCGTAAAACCGAGTTGGAGCTCGTACCTCCCATATATATGTATGGAGTGGAGTTTGCAAGTTAAAAGAAACTTTGTGTTCTCAACAAGCTAGGTGAAGGACGGCTTTCACACACACATATCTTTCAGAAATGAGCATGTGGAGAGACGTTCGTTCATCTAGCACAAAGGGAACGGGTTGCAGGAGAAACTTTTACTCTGTTTTCTCAGTCTCTTTCCTACTGCCGGTTTGATGTTCCTGCAGTTTTCACTGTAAAACCGAGTTGGGGCTCATACCTCCCCATATGTATGTATGGAGTGGAGTTTGCAAGTGATAAGAAACTTTTTATTCCCAACAAGCTAGGTGAAGGACGGCTTTCACACACAATTATCTCTCAGAACTTAGCATGTGGAGAGACGTTCGTTCATCTAGCACAAACGGAACGGGTTGCAGGAGAAATTTTTACTCTGTTTTCTCAGTCTGTTTCCTAGTGCCGTTTTGAATTTCCTGCAGTTTTCACTGTAAAACCGAGTTGGAGCTCATACCTCCCCATATATATGTATGGATTGGAATTTGCAGCTGAAAAGAAACTTTGTGTTCCCAACAAGGTAGTTGAAGGATGGATTTCACACACACTTATCTCTCCGAACTGAGCATGTGGAGAGACGTTCGTTCATCTAGCACAAAGGGAACGGGATGCAGGAGGAACTTTTACTCTGGTTTCTCAGTCTGCTTCCTAGAGCCGGTTTGAATTTCCTGCAGTTTTCACTGTAAAACCGAGTTGGAGCTAATAGCTGCCCATATATATATATGGATTAGAGTTTGCAATTGAAAAGAATCTTTGTGTTCCCAACAAGATAGTTGAAGGACGGCTTTCACACACACTTATCTCTCAGAACTGAGCATGTGGAGAGACGTTCATTCATCTAGCACAAAGAGAACGGGTTGCAGGAGAAACTTTTACTCTGGTTTCTCAGTCTGTTTCCTAGTGCCGGTATGAATTTCCTGCAATTTTCACTGTAAAACCGATTTGGAGCTCGTAACTCCCCATATATATGTATGGAGTGGAGTTTGCAAGTGAAAAGAAACTTTTTATTCCCAACAAGCTAGGTGAAGGACGGCTTTCACACACACTTATCTCTCAGAACTGAGCATGTGGAGAATCGTTCGTTCATCTAGCAAAAAAGGAACGGTTTGCAGGAGAAACTTTTACTCTGGTTTCTCAGTCTGTTTCCTACTGCCGGTTTGAAGTTCCTGCCGTTTTCACTGTAAAACCGAGTTGGGGCTCTTACCACCCCATATATATGTATGGAGTGGAGTTTGCAATTGAAAAGAAACTTTGTCTTCCCAAAAAGCTAGGTGAAGGACAGCTTTCACACACACATATCTTTCAGAACTTAGCATGTGGAGAGACGTTCGTTCATGTAGCACAAAGGAAACGGGGTGCAGGAGAAACTTTTACTCTGGTTTCTCAGTCTGTTTCCTAGTGCCGGTTTGAAGTTCCTGCAGTTATCACTGTAAAGCCGAGTTGGAGCTCGTACCTCCCCATATATATGTATACAGTGGAGTTTGCAAGTGAAAAGAAATTTTTTGTTCCCATCAAGCTAGGTGAAAGACGGCTTTCACACACAAATATCTCTCAGAACTGAGCATGTGGAGAGACGTTCGTCATCTATCACAAAGTGAACGGATTTCATGAGAAACATTTACTCTGGATTCTCAGTCTGTTTCCTAGTGCCGGTTTGAAGATCCTGCAGTTTTCACTGTTAAAACGATTTGGAGCCCGTAATTCCCCATATTAATGTATGGATTGGAGTTTGCAACTGAAAAGAAACTTTGTGTTCCCAACAAGCTAGATGAAGGACGGCTTTCACACACACGTAACTCTCAGAACTTAGCATATGGAGAGACGTTCGTTCATCTAGCAAAAAAGGAATTGTTTGCAGGGGAAACTTTTACCCTGGTTTCTCAGTCTGTTTCCTAGTGCCGGTTTGAATTTCCTGAAGTTTTCACTGTAAACCCGATTTGGAGCTAGTACATCCCCATATATATGTGTATGGAGTGGAATTTGCAAGATAAAGAAACTTTGGGTTCCCAACAAGCTAGGTGAAATAAGGCTTTCACACACACTTATCTCTCAGAACTGAGCATGTGGAAAGACGTTCGTTCATCTAGCACAAAGGGAACGGTTTGCAGGAGAAACATTTACTCTGGTTTCTCAGTCTGTTTCCTAGTGCCTGCTTGAAGTTCTTGCATTTTTCACTGTAAACCCGATTTGTAGCTAGTACCACCCCATATATATTTATGGAGTGGATTTTGCAACTGAAAAGAAACTTTGTGTTCAGAACAAGCTAGGTGAAAGACGGCTTTCACACACACTTATCTCTCAGAACTGAGCATGTGGAGAGACGTTCGTTCATCTAGCACAAAGGGAACACATTTCAGGTGAAACTTTAACTCTGGTCTATCAGTCTGTTTCTTAATGCATGTTTGAAGTTCCAGCAGTTTTCACTGTAAAACCGAGTTGCGGTTCTTACCTCCCCATATATATGTATGGAGTGTACTTAGCAAGTTAAAAGAAACTTTGTGTTCCCAACAAGCTTGTTGAATAACGGCTTTCACACAAACTTTTCTCTCAGAACTGAGCATGTGGAGAGACGTTCGTTCATCTAGCACAAAGGGAACGGGTTGCAGGTGAAACTTTTACTCTGTTTTCTCAGTCTGTTTCCTAGTGCCGGTTTGATGTTCCTGCAGTTTTCACTGTAAACCCGAGTTGGAGCTAGTACCTCCCCTTATGTATGTATGGAGTGGAGTTTGCAAGTTAAAAGAAACTTTGTGTTCTCAACAAGCTAGGTGAAGGACGGCTTTCACACACACATATCTTTCAGAAATGAGCATGTGGAGAGACGTTCGTTCATCTAGCACAAATGGAACGGGTTGCAGGAGAAACTTTTACTCTGTTTTCTCAGTCTCTTTCCTACTGCCGGTTTGATGTTCCTGCAGTTTTCACTGTAAAACCGAGTTGGGGCTCATACCTCCCCATATGTATGTATGGAGTGGAGTTTGCAAGTGATAAGAAACTTTTTATTCCCAACAAGCTAGGTGAAGGACGGCTTTCACACACAATTATCTCTCAGAACTTAGCATGTGGAGAGACGTTCGTTCATCTAGCACAAACGGAACCGGTTGCAGGAGAAATTTTTACTCTGTTTTCTCAGTCTGTTTCCTAGTGCCGTTTTGAAGTTCCTGCAGTTTTCACTGTAAAACCGAGTTGGAGCTCATACCTCCCCATATATATGTATGGATTGGAATTTGCAGCTGAAAAGAAACTTTGTGTTCCCAACAAGGTAGTTGAAGGATGGCTTTGACACACACTTATCTCTCCGAACTTAGCATGTGGAGAGACGTTCGTTCATCTAGCACAAAGGGAACGGGATGCAGGAGGAACTTTTACTCTGGTTTCTCAGTCTGCTTCCTAGAGCCGGTTTGAATTTCCTGCAGTTTTCACTGTAAAACCGAGTTGGAGCTAATAGCTGCCCATATATATATATGGATTAGAGTTTGCAATTGAAAAGAATCTTTGTGTTCCCAACAAGATAGTTGAAGGACGGCTTTCACACACACTTATCTCTCAGAACTGAGCATGTGGAGAGACGTTCATTCATCTAGCACAAAGAGAACGGGTTGCAGGAGAAACTTTTACTCTGGTTTCTCAGTCTGTTTCCTAGTGCCGGTATGAATTTCCTGCAATTTTCACTGTAAAACCGATTTGGAGCTCGTAACTCCCCATATATATGTATGGAGTGGAGTTTGCAAGTGAAAAGAAACTTTTTATTCCCAACAAGCTAGGTGAAGGACGGCTTTCACACACAATTATCTCTCAGAACTGAGCATGTGGAGAGACGTTCGTTCATCTAGCACAAACGGAACGGGTTGCAGGAGAAACTTTTACTCTGTTTTCTCAGTCTGTTTCCTAGTGCTGTTTTGAAGTTCCTGCAGTTTTCACTGTAAAACCGTGTTGGAGCTCGTACCTCCCCATATATATGTATGGATTGGAATTTGCAGCTGAAAAGAAACTTTGTGTTCCCAACAAGCTAGGTGAAGGATGGATTTCACACACACTTATCTCTCCGAACTGAGCATGTGGAGAGACTTTCGTTCATCTAGCACAAAGGGAACGGGTTGCAGGGGGGAAACTTTTACTCTGGTTTCTCAGTCTGCTTCCTAGTGCCGGTTTGAATTTCCTGCAATTTTCACTGTAAAAACGAGTTGGAGCTAATAACTCCCCATATATATATATGGAGTAGAGTTTGCAATTGAAAAGAATCTTTGTGTTCCCAACAAGATAGGTGAAGGACGGCTTTCACACAGACTTATCTCTCAGAACAGAGCATGTGGAGAGACGTTCGTTCATCTAGCACAAAGGGAACGGGTTGCAGGAGAAACTTTTACTCTGGTTTCTCAGTCTGTTTCCTAGTGCCGGTATGAAGTTCCTGCAATTTTCACTGTAAAACCGATTTGGAGCTCGTACCTCCCGATATATATGTATGGAGTGGAGTTTGCAAGTGAAAAGAAACTTTGTGTTCCCAACAAGCTAGGTGAAGGACGGCTTTCACACACACTTATCTCTCAGAACTGAGCATGTGGAGAGACGTTCGTTCATCTAGGACAAAAGGAACGGGTTGCAGGAGAAAATTTTACTCTGGTTTCTCAGTCTGTTTCCTAGTGCCGTTTTGAAGTTCCTGCAGTTTTCACTGTAAGACAGATTTGGAGCTAGTACCACCCCATATATATGTATGGCGTGGAGTTTGCAAGTGAAAACAAACTTTGTGTTCCCAACACGCTAGGTGAAGTACGGCTTTCACACACACTTGTCTCTCAGAACTGAGCATGTGGAGAGACGTTCGTTCATCTAGCACAAAAGGAACAGTTTGCAGGAGAAACTTTTACTCTGGTTTCTCAGTCTGTTTCCTAGTGCCTGCTTGAAGTTCTTGCATTTTTCACTGTAAACCCGATTTGTAGCTAGTACCACCCCATATATATTTATGGAGTGGATTTTGCAACTGAAAAGAAACTTTGTGTTCAGAACAAGCTAGGTGAAAGACGGCTTTCACACACACTTATCTCTCAGAACTGAGCATGTGGAGAGACGTTCGTTCATCTAGCACAAAGGGAACACATTTCAGGTGAAATTTTAACTCTGGTCTATCAGTCTGTTTCTTAATGCATGTTTGAAGTTCCAGCAGTTTTCACTGTAAAACCGAGTTGGGGTTCTTACCTCCCCATATATATGTATGGAGTGTACTTAGCAAGTTAAAAGAAACTTTGTGTTCCCAACAAGCTTGTTGAATAACGGCTTTCACACAAACTTTTCTCTCAGAACTGAGCATGTGGAGAGACGTTCGTTCATCTAGCACAAAGGGAACGGGTTGCAGGTGAAACTTTTACTCTGTTTTCTCAGTCTGTTTCCTAGTGCCGGTTTGATGTTCCTGCAGTTTTCACTGTAAACCCGAGTTGGAGCTAGTACCTCCCCTTATGTATGTATGGAGTGGAGTTTGCAAGTTAAAAGAAACTTTGTGTTCTCAACAAGCTAGGTGAAGGACGGCTTTCACACACACATATCTTTCAGAAATGAGCATGTGGAGAGACGTTCGTTCATCTAGCACAAATGGAACGGGTTGCAGGAGAAACTTTTACTCTGTTTTCTCAGTCTCTTTCCTACTGCCGGTTTGATGTTCCTGCAGTTTTCACTGTAAAACCGAGTTGGGGCTCATACCTCCCCATATGTATGTATGGAGTGGAGTTTGCAAGTGATAAGAAACTTTTTATTCCCAACAAGCTAGGTGAAGGACGGCTTTCACACACAATTATCTCTCAGAACTTAGCATGTGGAGAGACGTTCGTTCATCTAGCACAAACGGAACCGGTTGCAGGAGAAATTTTTACTCTGTTTTCTCAGTCTGTTTCCTAGTGCCGTTTTGAAGTTCCTGCAGTTTTCACTGTAAAACCGAGTTGGAGCTCATACCTCCCCATATATATGTATGGATTGGAATTTGCAGCTGAAAAGAAACTTTGTGTTCCCAACAAGGTAGTTGAAGGATGGCTTTGACACACACTTATCTCTCCGAACTTAGCATGTGGAGAGACGTTCGTTCATCTAGCACAAAGGGAACGGGATGCAGGAGGAACTTTTACTCTGGTTTCTCAGTCTGCTTCCTAGAGCCGGTTTGAATTTCCTGCAGTTTTCACTGTAAAACCGAGTTGGAGCTAATAGCTGCCCATATATATATATGGATTAGAGTTTGCAATTGAAAAGAATCTTTGTGTTCCCAACAAGATAGTTGAAGGACGGCTTTCACACACACTTATCTCTCAGAACTGAGCATGTGGAGAGACGTTCATTCATCTAGCACAAAGAGAACGGGTTGCAGGAGAAACTTTTACTCTGGTTTCTCAGTCTGTTTCCTAGTGCCGGTATGAATTTCCTGCAATTTTCACTGTAAAACCGATTTGGAGCTCGTAACTCCCCATATATATGTATGGAGTGGAGTTTGCAAGTGAAAAGAAACTTTTTATTCCCAACAAGCTAGGTGAAGGACGGCTTTCACACACAATTATCTCTCAGAACTGAGCATGTGGAGAGACGTTCGTTCATCTAGCACAAACGGAACGGGTTGCAGGAGAAACTTTTACTCTGTTTTCTCAGTCTGTTTCCTAGTGCCGTTTTGAAGTTCCTGCAGTTTTCACTGTAAAACCGTGTTGGAGCTCGTACCTCCCCATATATATGTATGGATTGGAATTTGCAGCTGAAAAGAAACTTTGTGTTCCCAACAAGCTAGGTGAAGGATGGATTTCACACACACTTATCTCTCCGAACTGAGCATGTGGAGAGACTTTCGTTCATCCAGCACAAAGGGAACGGGTTGCAGGAGAAACTTTTACTCTGTTTTGTCAGTCGCTTTCATAGTGCCGGTTTGAAGTTCCTGCTGTTTTCACTGTAAAACCGAGTTGGAGCAAGTACCTCCCCATATATATGTATGGAGAGAAGCTTGCAACTGAAAGGAAACTTTGTTTTCCCAAAAAGCTAGGTGTAGGACGGCTTTCACACACAATTACCTCTCTGAACTGAGCATGTGGAGAGACGTTCGTTCATCCAGTTCAAATGGAATGGGTTGCAGGTGAAACTTTTACTCTGGTTTCTCAGTCTATTTCCTAGTGCCGGTTTGAATTTCCTGCAGTTTTCATTGTAAAACCGAGTTCGAGCTAGTACCTCCCCATATATATGTATGGAGTGGTGTTTGCAACTGAAGAGAAACTTTTTGTTCCCTACCAGCTAGGTGAATTACGGCTTTCACACACACTTTTCACACAGAACTGAGCATGTGGAGAGACGTTCGTTCATCTAGCACAAAGGGAACGGGTTGCTGGAGAAAATTTGTTCTGGTTTCTCAGTCTGTTTCCTAGTGCCGGTTTGAAGTTCCTGCAGTTTTCACTGTAAAACCACGTTGGAGCTCGTACCTCCCCATATATATTTATGGAGTAGAATTCGCCAGTGAAAAGAAATTTTGTGTTCCCAACAAGCTAGGTGAAGGCGGCTTTCACACACACTTATCTCTCAGAACTGAGCATGTGGAGAGAAGTTCGTTCGTCTAGCACAAAGGGAAAGGTTTGCAGGAGAAAGTTTTACTCTGGTTTCTCAGTCTGTTTCCTAGTGCCGGTTTGAAGTTCCTGCATTTTTCACTGTAAAACCGAGTTCGAGCTCGTACGTCCCCATATGTATGTATGGAGTGAAGTTTGCAACTGAAAAAAACTTTGTGTTCCCAACAAGCTAGGTGAAGGACAGCTTTCTCACACACTTATCTCTCAGAACTGAGCATGTGGAGAGACTTTCGTTCATCTAGCACAAAGGGAATGGTTTGCAGGAGAAACTTTTACTCTGGTTTCTCAGTCTGATTCCTAGTGCCGGTTTGAAGTTCCTGCAGTTTTCACTGTAAAACCGAGTTGGAGATAGTACCTCCCCATATATATTTATGGATTGGAGTTTGCAACTGAATAGAAACTTTGTGTTCCCAACAAGCTATTTGAAGGACGGCTTTCACACACACATATCTCTCAGAACTGATCATGTGGAGAGACATTCGTTCATCTAGCACAAATGGAACGGGTTGCAGGTGAAACTTTTACTCTGGTTTCTCAGTCTGTTTCGTAGTGCCTGTTTGAAGTTCCTGCAGTTTTCACTGTAAAACCGAGTTGGAGCTCGTATCTACCCATATATATGTATGGAATGGAGTTGGCAAGTTAAAAGTATGTTTGTGTTCCCAACAAGATATGTGAAGGACGGCTTTCAAACACACTTATCTCTCAGAACTGAGCATGTGGAGAGACGTTCGTTCATCTAGCACAAAAGGAACGGGTTGCAGGGGAAAATTTTACTTTGGTTTCTCAGTGTGTTTCCTAGTCCCGGTTTGAAGTTCCTGCAGTTTTCACTGTAAAACCGAGTTGGAGCTCGTTCCTCCCCATATATATGTATGGATTGTGGTTTGCAAGTGAAAAGAAACTTTGGGTTTCCAACAAGCTAGGTGAAGTACGGGTTTCACACACACATCTCTCAGAACTGAGCATGTGGAGAGACGTTCGTTCATCTAGCACAAAGGGAACGGATTGAAGGAGAAATTTTACTCTGGATTCTCAGTCTGTTTCCTAGTGCCGGTTTGAAGTTCCTGCAGTATTCACTGTAAAACCGATTTGGAGCTCGTGCTTCCCCATATATATGTATGGAGTGGAGTATGCATGTGAAAAGGAACATTGTGTTCCCAACAAGATAGGTGAAGTACGGCTTACAAACACACTTATCCCTCAGAACTGAGCATGTGGAGAGACGGTCGTTCATCTAGCACAAAGGGAACGTTTTGCAGGAGAAAATTTTTCTCTGGAATCTCAGTCTGATTAGTAGTGCCGGGTTGAAGATCCTGCAGTATTCACTGTAAAACCGAGTTGGAGCTCGTACCTCCCCATATGTATGTATGGATTGGAGTTTGCAACAGAGAAGAAACTTTGTGTTCCCAACAAGCTAGTTGAAGCACGGCTTTCACACACAATTATATCTCAGAACTGTGCATGTGGAGAGGCTTTCGTTCATCTAGCACAATGGGAACAGGTGGCAGGAGAAAATTTTCTCTGGTTACTCAGTCTGTTTCCGCCTGCCGTTTTGATGTTCCTGCAGTTTTCACTCTTAAACCGAGTTGGAGCTAGTACTTCCCCATATATATTTATGGAGTGGTGTTTGCAACTGTAAAGAAACTTTGTGTTCCCAACAAGCTAGGTGAAAGACGGCTTTCACACACACTTATCTCTCAGAACTGAGCATGTGGGGAGACGTTCGTTCATCTAGCACAAAGGGAAAGGTTTGCAGGAGAAAGTATTACTCTGGTTTCTCAGTCTGTTTCCTAGTGCCGGTTTGAAGTTCCTGCATTTTTCACTGTAAATCAGAGTTGGAGCTCGTACCTCCCCATATATATGTATGGAGTGGAGTTTGCAACTGAAAAGAAAATTTGTGTTCCCAACAAGCTAGGTGAAGGACGGCATCTCACACACTTATCTCTCAGAACTGAGCATGTGGAGAGACGTTCGTTCATCTAGCACAAAGGGAACGGGTTGCAGGAGAAACATTTACTCTGGATTCTCAGTCTGTTTCCTAGTGCCGGTTTGAAGTTCCTGCAGTTTTCAGTGTAAATCCGAGTTGGAGCTAGTACCTCCCCATATATATGTATGGATTGGAGTTTGCAACTGAATAGAAACTTTGTGTTCCCAACAAGCTCTTTGAAGGACGGCTTTCACACACACTTATCTCTCAGAACTGAGCATGTGGAGAGACATTCGTTCATCTAGCACAAAGGGAACGGGTTGCAGGTGAAACGTTTACTCTGGTTTCTCAGTCTGTTTCCTAGTGCCTGTTTGTAGTTCCTGCAGTTTTCACTGTAAAAACGAGTTGGAGCTCGTACCTACCCATATATATGACTGGAGTGGAATCTGCAACTTAAAAAACTTTGTGTTCCCAACAAGCTAGGTGAAGGACGGCCTTCACACACACTTATCTCTCAGAAATGAGCATGTGGAGAGACATTCTTTCATCTAGCAAAAAGGGAATGGGTTGCAGGTGAAACTTTTACTCTGGTTTCTCAGTCTGTTTCTTAG